>NW_023425346.1:40601652-41246198 GCF_014108415.1 Molossus molossus
TGGTCTGCTATATGAAGTTATATGCTATAAACTTAAATTCTCATTTAAAGGATTCCAAAATGTGGGGCAATCCATTGACATCTGAAAATTCTGATAATGTGATGTTACCTGAAAACGCAAACTATAAAAGTATGATTGTATATTTGTTATATGAAGTTATATGCTATAAACTTAAATTCTCATTTAAAGGATTCCAAAATGTGGGGCAATCCATTGACATCTGAAAATTCTGATAATGTGATGTTACCTGAAAACGCAAACTATAAAAGTATGATTGTATATTTGTTATACAAGAAATAGGATAGATAACATAGGCTGGTAAGGCTTTAGGCTCTGAATTCAGATTGCCTGAATTCAAATGGTGCTCTACTCTTGGCTAGCTGGGTGACTATAGACAAGCTGCTAGCCTTTCTGCCTCAGTCTCCAAATCTATAAGATTGCAATAAGAATAAATGAATTAATTTGGATAAAATGCCTAGAATGGTGCCTGGCACAGAATAAATACTTATGTAATTTTAAATGCTATTTAATAATAATCCAGTTCTTTGGAAAGAACCCTGTATATGTGCACGTGCACATTTGCACACGTTTAAAAAAAGATCAGGAAATGTCAGCAATGTTCCTATTTTCTGCACATAGGATTACTGATAAAATTTATAAAAATAATTTTCTGTGTTTCTTGCTTATAATGAACAGTTGCCATAAACATGAAGTTTCTTGAAACTCATCAGGCCCACAACAGTTGCAGTTCCTGGGCTGGCACCGATCTGTAGATTCCTACTACCCCTTCTCCCTCTCTCCTCAAACGTGACATCCCACCTACTACAGTGCACATGTTTCCTGAGCTTTGCACTTGCGAATTTCTTCCATAGGTAGAAAAGCATAGAGTTAGAATCAAGATGAGGAAAACGAAAGTGAAAACGTTATTTGTATTAAGAACTTTTGTCCCCTTGAATCTCTTCCTGTGCATGTGACCCCAAACATCTGGACCTCTGCATATGTTCATCAGGGGGTAAATTATTTGTGTGTGTGTGTAGTGTGTGTGTGTGTGTAAGGATTTTTGTAACCCCCAATTTGGTCTCAGCTGAGTTTTTTTCTTATGCCAAATGTTTTGTGTAATGTATTATTAAAACATGGGCTTTCCATTTTGAAGCTGTCCTTTTCTCATGCAGGGAGTTTGCCTGGCGTGACCCCGAGTTGCCTGAAGTCATTCACATGCTGCAGCACCAGTTCCCCTCAGTGCAGGCAAACGCCGCGGCCTACCTGCAGCACCTGTGCTTTGGTGACAACAAAGTGAAGATGGAGGTACAGGACCCCCGTGCCTGGGATGCCCGGGGAGAGAAAGGGCCTTTCCATTTAGTAGTGGCTTGCTTGTGCGCTTAAGAAATTACCAGATGACCCGGCTGGTTTGGCTCAGTGGTTGAGCACCGACCCATGCACAAAGAGGTCACCAGTTCGATTCCCGGTCAGGACACATGCCCAGGTTGTGGGCCAGGTCCCCAGTGGAGGGCATGCAGGAGGCGGCCAGTCGATGTTCTGTCTCATCGATGCTTCTGTCTCTCTCTCCCTCTGCCTCTCTCTCTAAAATCAATAAAGAAAAAAATATTTTAAAAAAAGAAAGAAAATATCAGATGTCCATTTAAAGGGACATTTTGATACCAGATATTCTGTTACTTCTTAACTATGCATTTCCATATTTCTCAGGAAAAACTATGAGTATATTTCTTGGAGTGTTTTTAGCATTTTCAAATTATGTGTCCACTCATTAGGTTATTTAAAAATACATAAAACATGAAGCAAAAATCAATTTAACCCACATATTTTAAGTATTTTATAGAAATTTATTACATAAAAATTATAGTACACTGAAATGAGTGAGCTTATGTATTTTATGAGATTCTGGTCAAAATTGGTGCCAACATACAATTAAGTAAAATTACAGGGGTTTTATAACCATTACTAATGCTGAACATATAGGAATATTTTAGTTCACATTTTAAGTTTTTGGCATTTGCAGACACATAGTGAATCATTGGTTATTGGCTAGTGTCCTGTAACATACAGATTCTTTCTTTTAACATTTTAGGCCATTTTCCCCTGCAGTTTTATGTAGAACATAAGTGTTTCTCATCAATTTAATATAGAAAATAACATACCAGTTACAGGCCTAAGGGAGAGTGCAGTAAATAAAGCCGAGATATACTCACATAATGTGTTACTAAATTGACAAGTGGAAGAAAATTTAGAGAGAGTAACTTAAAGGAACAATTCTGGAAACCAAATGGCTGTAGTCAGAAGACCTTTCCTCTGTGACCTGCTACCCTGCATGTAGCTTTGCTGTGCTGTGCTGTTCCTTGCACTCGGGAGTGGAAGCGCATCCCTTGTGTTCAGGGGTTGGAGTAGGGCTGTGCTACCCACACCTGCCACTAATCCACCTTGGTCTCCCTTCACTGATTTAAGCCATGACCCCAGGAAATGAGCTGCATCTTCCATGGTGTCTTTAAAGTTTATAAAAGATGTCTTATATGGAATAAAAAGTAACCTTTTGAGATCTGGAGTTGTTCATTTCCCATGATCTTTTTATAACAGACGTTTGTTTGCTCACTGCTGAATCACATGTCACTTAGGCCTGGTACCTAATATTTTTTATTCTAGGTATGTAGGTTAGGGGGAATCAAGCATCTGGTTGACCTTTTGGACCACAGAGTTTTGGAAGTTCAGAAGAATGCTTGTGGTGCCCTCCGAAATCTTGTTTTTGGCAAGTCTACAGATGAAAATAAAATAGCAATGAAGAATGTTGGTGGGATACCTGCCTTGTTGAGACTGTTGAGAAAATCTATTGACGCAGAAGTAAGGGAGCTTGTTACAGGTGGGTAAAGAATGTGATCTTGTCCTGGAGGAAATTCTGAAAACCGTCTAGACTAAGCCCTTTTTGTGATGCCTGTGAGGAGCTGGAGGGTCTAGGTAGGAGATGATACAGTGCTCGCAACTGTGCCAAAGGCTGAGTGTAATTTAATCTCATGACTCAGAAGGCACTGCACTGCTACTGGGATCAGCCATGTTTATTGATACGTAAGTGTCAGCTAACAGATGGCTTGTTTGTTGAGGGCTGAATGTCATTTTTTACTGTATATTCCATAGCAAATCTCATCTTTTAAATAAATGGCTCTCCTTTCTAACGAAGATAAAATACTATACTTAATGGATTGGCTACCTTCCACTTCAGCTCAGCCCATGTCTGAATGCCTGCTGGTGCCTCCGACACTTCCCCAGGACCTGGGAGGTAAAGATGAATAGAACGGTTCCTGCCCTCAGGCAGTGCTCAGACCCGGGAGGAACACAGGAGGTTTTCGGAATGTCAATGAAAATCGACAAGTGCCAGGACTCATTAAAGGTTGCATTGGGAGCACAGATAATGAATGGGTAGGGAAGTTCCCTGGTTGATGTAAAATTGAAGGTGTCCTAAAGATTGAGGAGGCTTTGCTTAGGTAGTCAGGGGAGATATTTCCGGTCATTAACTGAGGCTCAGAGCCAGCATGGGATGGATATAGGGTCAGAAGTACCAACCAGAAGATGCTGAAGGGAGACAAGGCCAGAGAGAGATGCCCGCCTGATGAGGGGGTTTTATATGAGGAATCTGTGTCCTGCGTGCAGTGGGAGTCATGTCGGCATGGCCTGGCCAGTTTGGGCTTTTACATTCATTCTCCCAGCTAGTAGCAGGATGGAGAATTGATTGGAAGGGGATGAGCCTAGCGTGTGAGAGGCCTGTGAGGATGTATGTGTGTGTGAGTAGTCTAAGGATAACAGCTTGAGCTCTATCAGTAATAGAAGAGGTGGGGGTGTAGAAGAGGGAACAATTAGAGAAATATTTCATGTTCAAGGCATGATGAGCTAGTGTAGAGAGAGAGACCGGGAGGAACTGAGTGACATCACAACACCTTCAGTTAGGCTCAGAAGTGCTCGAGGTTCAGATGAAAGAACGATTCTGCCTGAGGGCAAATAAACAGCAGATTATTTATAATAGCACATTAGTGGGAAATACTGAGTATTTTTTGGTAGGAAAATGATTAAATAAATGACAGTACATTCACACAATGAAAGCATACAGAAGGGTTAAAATAAGTGTGTTAAAGGTATCTGTAGCACCATAGGTAAATCTTTAAAAACATTTGCAAATTAAGTGCAGCACGATACTATTTGTATAAATTTTTTAAATATGCAGGTTGAGACTTTAAATTATTTTTTGATGTATGCACATGCATTAAAAAATGTTTTCATTGGCCCTGGCAGGTTTGGCTCAGCAGTTAGAGCGTCGTCGGTCCACAGACAGGAGAGTCTCGGGTTCAGTTCCCGCTAAGGGCACGTACCTTGGTTGCAGTTTGTCCCCGGCCCCGGTTGGGATCGTGTGGGTGGCAGCCAGTCGATGTGTCTCTCTCACATTGATGTTTCTCTCTCTGTCTTCCTCACTCTCTCCCTCCAAAAGATATATGCAAAAATGTCCTCGGATGAGGATAAAAAAAAAAGTTCATTGGAATGATAATAGGTTCATAATAGTGGTTACTTGGAGGCGGTTGGAGAAACTGGGATTAGGGGCATAATCCAACTCTGTTTCTTTAAAAAGAAAGTAATTTGAAATAAAACAATTAATATGTTTTAACAAAGCTGGATGGTTCATACCTGGGTGTTTTATAATTGCTATGCTATTTTTCATGCTTGAAATATTTAATTTAAATATTTTTTAACAACATTTTATTTCAAAATTAACCCCATTCCCCACTAACTTCCACTGTGAAATCAGAGCTGCAAATTTTGTCAGAGTCTATTCAGTAACACTTGGGAACGTAGCAAACCCTCATGAATCTAATACTTAAAAGGAATCAACTTCTGCGTGAAGTACTAGTATTCAGAATACAGTACCCTGCACTGCAGATAAGATCTGAAACATGTGCTCGTGTACTTCATGTGTAATCGTGGCTCTGAATTGGACTGCCTCCTTCATATAGTTTGAATATTAATGTTTTAATACATCTAAATTACATATTGATTTATTAGTATGTACTCTCTATTTCTAAAATACTTTGAGATATCTCACCCTTTCACACCAAAAAATAAATTATTTACACCTGCATACATATGTATGTATGTGTGTGTGAGTACAAAATGGAAATTAGAAGCAGCTAAATAGAATTAAGAATATCCATCCTAGCCTGGCCAGCGTGGCTCAGTGGTTGAGCGTTGACCCATGTACCAAGAGGTCGCCCAGGTTGTGGGCCAAATCCCCAGTGAGGGGCATGCAGGAGGCTGCCAATCAGCGTTCTCTCTCATTGATGTTTCTATCTCTCTCTCCCTCTCCCTTCCACTCTCTCTAAAATCAAGAAAGAAAAACAATAATATCCATCCTAGAAGTCAACACAATCACTGTAGTAACACCTAAAACGTTACCCCGAGCTCCCTGTTAGGGAGGCATAGAGGAGACATTGCAGTCAGTGAGTGCTTTCTTTCATTGTTTGATGTTTCTTTCCATCAATTAGAACATACTATGTAATGTCCAAGTATCTTCTCCCGGTTACACACCTGTGCAGCCAACAAGGGGGCCTGCCGACTGGTGCGTGTGAGCTCTCCAAGGGATCCGCAGTGAACCGGACGCCACAGCTGCACGCTGAGGCTGATTCTCTTTTGATTAACTAGACAGATAATCGTGACTTGGTTGTCACATTCTTAATGTGCAGCTTTTTCTGTCATTACTTCTCATAGGAGGAATAGGTCTCTGCTGGAGTTTTGTTACTGAGTGTTTTTGTCTTCCCCCCCGGAGAGACTGCTGCAGGGACTTTTTTGAGCTGAGCTCTAAGAATTTGTAAGATGTAGTGATAAACAGGAAGAAAAGTGTGTGGAGATTTCGTGATGTCCTTTTCATTTGAGAATAAATCAAGTTTATTGAAGTACAGCCAGACTTCACTACTAAGAGCCTTTATGTTCTAATTTTCCTGGTTTATACTCATTCAGATTCTTTCCGCATTTCACCATTTCTGTGTGGCTACAGTACTAGGTGCTGAGAACACGAGATATTTTAAGACATGGTCCTGGCCTTGAAAGGAGGATTTTAGGGTTCCCTAATTCCAAAAGAGCTAGTTCCCTGATTTCCCTGAATAGATTGTATAGCTTCCAGTGTAAAACTAGAAACAACCTCATATTTCTTTTTTGGAAACAGCTGCCAATAGCTTTTAGGCTTTACGAATTATTTTTTGGCCATAATTGTAGGGTAGGAGAAATTACAGATTGCTTTATAACTATATACTTTTGCCCCTAATAATTTGTCCTGATATGTGGACTCATTACTTACGCAGCGTCTTCTGACCACACCTGTCCTTGCCGTTGAAATAGGTGTGGTCACTGTGTAAACACTCAATCGCCACATGTTAAGGAGCCGGACCACAGGAAGTGAATTCCAGTTCCAAAAGGCTAAATGTCAGCTCAGTTTAATTTCTTTATAAACATTATCTAGCTAATACAAAAGTACCAAGTCATAATATAAATCTAGCATAGATGTGTATATGTGTGCTGTATGTATACATATATTTGCCAAGATTAATGGAGACAAGAACTACTGTTCACATTTCTCAGTTCCAAAATATAATGGCACTAACCTTAATATTCAATAATATTTTAAGAGTGACTAATCCTTGATATGTTTTAAAGCATGACAGCAAAAGATCTTTGAGCTCTTTCAGGAACTCTTCCTCAAGCCAAATACTCATAAGCTGTCTTTAAATTACAGAGTCGCAGGGTTGGAGGGGACCTCAGAATTCATTTTGCCCAATTATCCATGGATCCCCTGGACAGCTTTCATACCAAGTCACTGCCCATCATCTGCTCGAACCCACAGGGATAGGTTGCTCATTACTTCATGGAATTAAGGCTGAACAGCAGGGTTATTCAAAAGCAACACAGAGACATTAAGCATCACTTCAGAAGGCAAGGAAGATGAGCCCTCAGGAGCTCATTTTGCTAAGCAACAGCCCTACGAGAGAAGACCTGATAGCCCAAACCCAGCCTCCCATCCTTTTCTAAGCAGGAAAGTGTGTCCCCATCTGAACCATCCTCATTAAAGTCTGTCTGTTTCAAAAGAGGTAGCAGGGTGTATGTGCCTTGTCACTCAGTGTTCACTATCAGCTGCCCATCTCTGTGAAATCCACTTTGAAAGCAGAACATTATCCTTCAATTTCAGTGTTCTGCCAGTGTCTTCTGTAATTACTGTGACCCTGGCCCAGCCTTGCATGATGTTTGGACTTTTTAGGTGTAGCCTAAGTGTTCTACAGTGGAAATTACGGTCAGCTTGGGATCATGGAATGATGAAGCACAGTGAACTGGTGTGTCACCATATTGTGTTATTTGGAGAAATTACTGTCCCATTGAAGCTAGGTGTTCTATTATCCTTAATATCAAGTAATTCTATGTAAATATTAATCCAATGCCTCTTTTTAGTCCCCTTTGTTTCAAGTTGGCATTTTTAATGTACATTTAAGTACATGAAATTTTAATTTTTTTTTTTTAAGATGCCTTGCCTTTGCTCTAAATTTAATAACTGCCTAGGGCCTGCATTTTTGGCCACATCTTTATACGGGGAAATAAAAGGAAAACCATTTTTTGCCAAGTGTATTTTTGCAAGACAGTTGAGCTGTTGCTGTTGATTAAAACAGTTCTCTGATATGTAACATGATAGTTGTGTTTTCTTCATTGTGTTGAACACATTTTCCAGGTTGAAACCTAATGAATTATTTTTTTATTTTTGTTTTTTAGTAATTTCTGAATATGTGGGTGCTTAGGGTGAGGTTGCTTTTTAAGAAAAAGAAAGAAAGAAAGAAAACACAGGTACTTGAAATTGAAAGCTGGATGAAATGCGGTTTTCCCACGTCGGGTTATAAGATGAATGTTCGCTAGGCTACAGACTGTGGATGGGAAATGGGAACATCTTGTCATTAGAAAAGGACTCATTTGTTCTTGATTGAACAAAATAGCTCATTTGTTCTTATTGAACTCATTTGTTCAAGATGATTAAATAGTGTTCCTAAGCTAAGAAATATGAGTTTCAAGTTTTTGAGCATTCTAAAAGCATCATTATTTTAAATTTCTGCGGGTACCAAACAACGAGGCTGAAGATTGAGTGCAGTTACAAATGAATAAGCAGTTCTTGGAACAGGGGAGTCAGCTGTGGAACGAGGTGTAAATGACCTACTTCGTGTCGGAAGCTGGAGTCCGCTGGAGAGCGGCACCGGGGGCCTGGCGCTGCCCCCTGCCACCTCTGCGCCGGCTGCGCTCAGGAGGCCCCTCCTGTGGCCGGTCACTTTTACAACCGCTCCCTAACAGACAACCAGTGCCCCTCTTACGGGCAATCTCACTCAGCATTTCCAAATTGTAGGCTAATTTATCTTCGGTGGAAATGCCTTTCCAGGTATTTGGGACTACAGTACGTCATTAATGCTCTCAACCTAACCATGAAGTTGGAAAATCACCTAGAATAAAGAAGAATCTGTTGAAATGTAAATGTGAATCTATAGAAATTGAGAGATCTTTTCAAAGGTGCTGTGATCCACCTTTGTACCTGACAGATCACAGAAACATAGGCTAACCCTTATGTTCTTTAAAGACTGAAGATCTATCACTCATGTCCTTTAGCTGATAACAGCGGGAGCAGTCCCCTTCCAGTGGAGTGTGCAGGCTGGGGCCCTGCCCTGTGCGGCGGTCGTGGCTAGCACGTGGCTAGCCAGCTCCTGGAAGCGTCCTTCCCCCCAGTCACCTAAGGACTCCCACGCCACCTCTTCGGAAACTGGAGATAGTGACCACCGTGACCACAACTGGGCTGAGTTAGCGTGCCATGCCTGACCTGGAGTATGCAGTAGCTGTGTGCGGGAAATCTCCGAGCAGCCAGGCAAAGCAAGACCCGCTGGGCTGGACTCCACCACCTAGGAGGCCGGCCATGCCAGACAGCAGGGCATCGGTGCGGCAAGCAGGCCTATCCTGGCAGCTGGGACAGGACAGAGGAAGCCGTGAGCCATGACTGGAAGCCAGGACCGGGCCTGCACGTCCCACTGCTCTTAGGTCACTGCACAGCCTCAGGAACCTCTGCCGAGACGGTAGCATCCGAGGGACCCAGGAATGATTGTACACCACCTTGACTTCTCCTCCTCGGGATCCACCCAAAGCTATGCGTTGTCCCACTCTGATGATAATGGCTTTTCCAGTGTTTCCATTCTGTTTCAGTTTCATGATTTGTCCACAGCATCCCAGTCCTAGTGGAAAGCGTGTTTACCTGAAGCCACAAATGTCAGGCATTTACTGCACTGTTCTCTTTCCACCCCCCCTCGATTGCCTCATTTCTGTCCTAGCACCACGTTCTCACACTGCCCGACTCGTGGCTCGTCTTTGACGCCACCCTCAGCGTGCACCAGGCTACAACCCTGGTCGCAAGGACTCCCCTCCCTCTTTTCCGTCCCGTCCCCTCGCTCCTTCAGGGCCTCATCACATCCCCTTAAACTGCTGTCCTGGGACGTAGGCTCTGCTGCTCCTGCTTCATCGGCCTCACTGTCGTCCCTGGGATGACACCTGTCCCCCCTCCCTGCCTGCCAGCCAAGCCTGCATCCCCGTCTCACCTACTAGGCCAGCCCCAGCCTTGAGGCTCCCCCACTCCTGCTCCTCCCCCAGGTCTGGTCCCCCCAGAAGGTTCTCCCTGCTTCTCCCTGCCCTTCGCACTCCAACCCAGATCTGACGGTGTCCAGTCTTACCACACAGAGGTTCCCACACTAGGGAACACGTCCAGGGAGAGGCAGCATGGTGCTGGGGAGTAAATAAGTGTGGGCTCAGGACAGATCCATCCAGCCCTGTGGCACCAGGCAAATCGCCTCTCCTAGTACCAGCTTCCCCAGTGGGAAACGGTCCTGGCTGCTGGGCACTTTGGGGGATGGATGGCAGGACCGACGTGAGAGCTGTACCGCTGTTCTCTGCGCTCTAGTGCCCTGTCCCGGCCGCCTTGTGTGGTAGCTGTGGCAAGGCCTTCCGAGGACTCAGCCCAGGTATCTCCTTTAGAGTGGGGCGCAGAATGAAAGCGCCTCTGCCAGCACTTCCCACTAGGAGCACAGTGCGGGAGGGAACAGATGCATCTACCAGGAAGCGTTCGGGCCGGAGAGCTGGAGCATGAGGTTACGACAGTGACTTGTCATGATGCTCACTCTGCCAGGAACAGGGAGCACAAGACCTATTTGAGCCCAGCAGTTAGAGCGTCGGCCCTTGGACTAATGAGTCGTGGGTTCGATTCCGGCCAAGGGCGTGCACCTCATTTGCGGTTCGTCCCCAGCCCTGGTCGGGTCGTGCGGGAAGCAACCAGTCGATGTGGCTCTATCACATGTTTCTCTCTGTCTCTCTCCCTCCCTCCCTCCCACTCCATCTGATAATGAGTAGAAAAATTTCCTCAAGTGAAGAATTTAAAAAAAAAAAAAATACCTATTTATCTGTTCTCTGAATAAATACTCCCCTCAACCCTAAGGCTTGGGGAGTTTAATGTACCTCATGGACTTCATGGAAAGAGCATGATCAAAACAAGAACATCAGGAACAGACACTGAATTAGCTAACTTGTGAAAGAAATTGCAGTGGCGATATTTGAAGTGCACTCGAACTTTTGGTTATTTTATTTTTCTTTTTGCAATGTTCATGAACACTTGTGGGGGGGTGTGTGTGTGTGTGTGTGTGTTTTGGAAATGGAATAATTGTAATGCTATGTAAAAATTAATGGTTTTTTATATTTCATATTAGAGAAAAACAATTGTTTAGAGTGTTATGTTTGTGTCCTACCAGAGAAATCGCATTTTCCAAATATTCTTTGGTTTTTAATGTTCTTTAAGAAATACATTCTTTAAATTAGTACTATTATTTTAATTAATCAGTAAAACCAGCTTCTAATTTGACTATAAAATGATCAGTCGGCTGTGAGAATAAGCTATAAAGCTAGTTGTAAACTCAGGCTCTTTAAAAATTCTGCACATGGGATACATGTGAAATGGTATTTTAATGACTTTATTCATTCTTTCTGGGGAGAACAAACTTTCATCTCTCATAGCAGTATTTCATTGTGATTGTTGGCTGCTTGTGTGTAACTCTTCCTGTGGTAGAGAATAAGTGTTTTCTACAATAACATGCATGAAACTCCCTAGTTTTTTCTAAATTAGTTCACATATGTATATTCTTAGTCTTCACAACAAATAGCTAATTGCTTTAAGTTAAATAAGCACTTCAAGATTTCTAAGCCAAATTGTAGTTTAGTTTTAACTTTCTCTTTGGGAACCAGGAGATAGTGGAGTGTGCCACTAAGTAATTTTTAAGCAAAGTTTGCGTGAGAATCTTGGAGCTAGAGGTTTATCATAACGATGGGAAATGCTAATCCCGCGACTCTGTACTTGCTCACCAGTCTTGCTACATCTGGGAGTTCGTGTATTTTCTATTCGTTATGTACAGCTCTAGCAATGTTCTTCCTGACCCGTTAAATGAAGCCCTAGATAGACTAAGTGGAGAAAACTTTGTTTTATTGCTGCCTTAGTAAGTGGAGTGCACACAGGTATTACCGGCTGTCCTTACGAAGGGTGCATTTACTTCAGAGTAGAGCAGCCAAATTAGTCATTCCGTAGCTGAGGCTTTTAAGTTTAATTGAACCTTCTTCGTTCAATATTGATTGATCAGAATAGGTTGATTTGGCTTTCCATAACCTTAGTTTTGAAATAGAAAGTGAGGAAGAAAAGCCAGTATCTTGAGACTCACTTTGATGTTCAAAATGGGCAGTTAATTGCAACCAAATGTTGTAGTTGTTTGCGTACAGGGTTAGTGGGATAATATAATGTTCAGTTGTAGATGATGGCTGCCTTTGTGTGGGTCCCTCGAATGCCACAGACTCAGCAAAAATAGAATTCCCCCTTTTTTCTGGTCAAGAATAATTTTGAACATTTTTTTTAAGTTGCAGAAAGGAAAGCCTGAAATCTGTACTGTAAGACACGTTTATGATCAATAAGTCAACTCAGTTGACTGAAAGGTAGCATAGCTTATCTACCGAGTTACATATTTTTAATAATTTAACATTTTATCATTGGACAACACTGCTCCTCTCTGTTTGCCTTGTGAGGAATGGGGATTCGGGCACATTGGTCCAAAGAGATGGGGCAGCAGTGGGGCTCTTCCATCCCCACAGCCAGGACTGTAGGATCAGCCATCTGTTTGGGTCTTCATGCGAAAGGCAGGCAAAACTATGCTGACAAATTTCCTGAAAGATCCAGAGCATTGTTCTGATCCTCCCCATGTAGTTATAGACCTTAAAGATACTTCTGAATGCTGAGTTTTAAGACAAGGCTTGAAAGGTTGATAATACTTAAGAGCTAAGTCTGACAGTCAAGGAAATAAAAGGGAAATCCAAAAACAAATAGAAGCTGTTAGATCGATTGATCAACAGTGTTTTTGAGTATCTGCCATGTTCCCTGAATGTGTGCAACATGACATGTAAAAAGATGATGGTGGAGTTTTAATCCTCAATAGACTTGCCTAATAAAATGTAAATTTAAATTTAGAAATACAAATGTTGGTTATCCTTTTTAAAAAGCATATAAAATTTCAAGCCTACAAAATGAATGGGAAGTTAGTTAATTTTGTGCAGCTTGGCTCTTTAAGGAATTATATATAAAGCACACAATTCCTGGGACAGAGTGAAAAAGCCACAGTAGACGGTCATGTTTCTGTTGTTTACTGATGTTTGGACAGTCATGCTGTTCGAGCCCATGATGATATAAAGGCAAATAGAAAACTGTAGGATGGTATATACAGGGGTGGGCCAAAGTAGGTTTACAGGTCATATGGGGAAAGACATGCAGGTTTTGATTATTACCATAAATAAATAATAATACAGGATAGACTCTGTTTTACGTACTCACCAGTGTAACCTTACTTTTGCCCCACCTTGTAATTCCACTGGTCATTCTAAATGCCCAACAAGAAAAAGAAAGAGCAGCGCAACATTCTAGCACCTACGCAGACGGTCAGGGGAATTTGCAAATCTGGGAAACAGCCTCTTACCAGAAGCAGGCCTTAGAAGCAGCCAGGAGCAGAGGCAGGGACCATGAAAAACAAGATTTTCTGCCAACAATCAAAGAACTTCTCAGCCTCAACTCCAAGATCCAATGCACTAAAGAACCACCCCCTCCATAGTCATGTTTTCACCTAAAGTGTGTGACTCACACTGTTTAATTTCTGCAGGGAGATGTCTGATTCTACACCTGTAGAATATATTATGATAGGCTTTTTTCCCCATAAACCTTGCCTTACTGTTAACTTTGCTGGAATGAATTTATTCCGGGAAATATTAGAAAAGGCAACTCTTCCTGATGTGATGAATTTTGTGGAGTGAGGAATTTGAAAACTTTGACAGGGAGATCAGTTGCTCCATGGCATCAGGAATCACACATCATAAAACTGTCAGCAGGGAAGTTATGAGATGACCCTTTTCCACCAGAGCGTGGTCTCCGGGCCACGTGCTGCCCCTGTGGCGGGCTCATGCCCGGCGGCCTCATCAGTGCTCTGGGAAGAGTACATTGGCTGTGTTGGCAGGAAATGTTAAATCCCCATTCATGGCACCCCCCGTGCCTCCTCTCATTTTTTCTTCTGTCTTGTCTGCCATCTCTTACTATTGGTGTCGGGACAGACCTCCAGAGAGTCATCCTTAGCTCCCAGGTCCCTTCTGTGGTCATCAATCCTAATACTTTTCCACTAAGGCAGTGCTTTTCACATATCATTGGGCCATGAAACCCTTTTTCAAACAGAAACACACAGTGAAGCCCAGTACGGAGGATAGAAAGTATGGAGCCGCTCTGGGCGAATTGGGTGGGGATCGGGAGCCCTGCTGCCAATTCCCCCATTCCTCACAGAGCCACCCCTAGGAGTCCAGCAAAGCCCCAGCATCCAGGGGGCACAGTGCGAAACCATTTCATATAGAAACACACAGCCAGTTTCCTCAGACTCCATGGAGGAGCAGCTCTGCCTGTGCATTTACGTCGGTTCCATGGGCACCCGTAGGACCTGCCTGTGGTGTGCCCCAGGCTAATGGCTCCTGATTCTGAACTGTCTCGCTCCCCCACCCAAACCTGACCCGATGGGCTGCGCTGAGGCAGAGGTCCTGAAAGGCTGTGGTTGTGATGGGCTCTCCGACCCAAAAGGGCAGGAGCAGAGAAAACTGCAAGTCCCTGGGGAACAAGGGAAACCCAGTCATCAAGGTGAAGAGAGGAGAGGAGCAGGCACAGCACGGAGCAGAACACAGGACCCAGCTGTTCTCCCAGGGTGGGGCCCAAGCATCCGCCTCCAGTGCCCACCGTTCCCTCCACAACACGTGGACGGTCAGGGCAGGCTTCCGGCAGTGAGTGTCCCCTCTCGGTTCATCAGCAGAGTATTGCTTCACTGCCTTTTGTTCTAGCCCTTTACTTTTTACCTCCAAAAAGAGTAAAAGCTCTTGTCAGCTCCCTTAACCCCCCTCCTTCATCCAGGGCCCGTGCTATTTCCAGGCCAGCGCCCAGGTCACCGAGCACTGGCTTGTCTTCGGCCCAGCACTCTTGCTCGGTCATGTTCACAAGCCTGACAGGCTCCCACAGACATGGGCGGATTTTGCCGACCCCTTCCCTCCACAGGCAGGAAGTGTGTCTGTGCGTTGATGGTTCGGAGAGCCCTGGCGAGGCCGAAGCAGCTCTCCGAGGATACTGAGGCTGCGGGGCTCTGAGACCTCAGCCGCAGAGAACCGGCAGCACCCCCTCCCACCTACTTCCCTCTTCCTTAGGAAAGTGCACTGAAGGGAAAATTACACGAAAGTAGGTATACTTCTGAATATTAGAAAACATGTGTGCTATAACAATAATTTAAGCCACCTCATAGTGGACACAGAAGTGAAGATAATCTAATATGCTTACGATTTCACTAGCACTCTTATAAGCTACACTTCAGGTCTTTTGTCCTAGCATTCTTATCAGTTAGCGTGAGTAGGTGACTTCACTTACTGTAAGTTCCGCCTATATCCAAAAGGAGTGGCGGTAACTTGCTCTTCTAAAACCCATGGTAATAAAACTTAAAGTGGGAATAGAAATCTGCAAACCTTATCTAAATAAAGATGAAGCAAACATAACCACCCTCTGTGCCAGTCAAGTTAACTGCATTAAGCTTGAGCTTCCCAGTAGCAAAAGTAAGAAGAGAAAGCATGATGAGGAGAGACATGTCAGTCTTTTGAGAAGGAGAAACTTTTTCCAAGTTCTAAAAATGGTTTGTCTCACAGAACATTGAATGTAAGGGATAATTATATTATGATGACCTGTGATTGGATTGCGCCCCTCACAGAGTAACTAATTTGCTTTGCAAAAGCCTTAGTTGTTTTGCCTGATAGCTACATAGGCCCTAAAACTTGGGAGAAGAACTATTCCAACTCTGTAATGATGCCTGCAGCTCACATATGTTTACTCAGCATTTATCAGAGGTCCAGCCCAGCCTGGGCAACAGATTAGGTTTGGAGCGGACCGAGTTCACATCAATTAGGGCTAATATGTTTCATTACCGAAACTGCGGGATCTTCCGATGATGATTTGATGTTTAAAATCTCATTTTCAGGAGTTCTTTGGAATTTGTCCTCATGTGATGCTGTAAAGATGACAATCATTCGAGATGCTCTCTCGACCCTAACAAACACTGTGATTGTTCCCCATTCTGGATGGAATAACTCTTCATTTGATGATGATCATAAAATTAAATTTCAGACTTCACTGGTTCTGCGTAATACAACAGGTTGTCTGAGGTAAATTCTTTATCTTTTTTTTTCCTAATTAATTCTGTGATTAAATCATATGTCATAGTTAAGTTGATTTTAGGGGGGATTTCATTTTGTTAACACCTTCCTAAGTTTCCAAGTTTGTTTCAAAATTTATGTCACTGAACTTTGTTATCCCCTGAAGAAAACATCATCAGCTCAGACTAGTGGCCTGAAAGTCATTATCTTATAAATGACTCTTCTGTGATTTAGCCAAAGGGCCTTTCAGTCTGAAATTCTGCCAAAATCCCCATGTTTTCCACTTTATCGGCGTTTTTCTGGCTATCACATTCTGATTGCTAATGTGCCTGTAGCCTGGGTTTTGTTTCAAGTTCAAAATGTGATTGTTAAAACATTTTGTTGTTAACAGTGCTAAGAGGTATGTGGTTTAAAAGTCCTTGGGTTTGAGTTTTATAAATAAGTAAAAATGAGCCCAAATAGTATTTTTAGTCGTTACCTTTAGCATGCAGAATCCATAAATTCTCCCCCCATGTACACAGTGTTACTTACTGTTCACCATGAACATCATCAGCTGGACTTCTGCGCAGTTTTCCAGGCTTACAGTGCCCCAGGAACTGGAAAGGTCGGGGCAGAAGAACACGGTGACGAGAGTAGGCTCTGGCCTTAGACAGCCTGGCTTCCCATCCCGCTCTGAGCCTCAGTTTCCTCATCTTCAGCAGAGAAAATAGCACCACCGCGGAGCTGTGACGAATCAGCTTGTATACAGTGCTGAGTGTGTGTCTGGCGCGCAGTCAGTGCTGTTTGACATCTAAACATCTCTACAGCAGAGAGCGTGCAGAGGGGCAGGGGGATTGGGCTGCCGCTCTGACGCCTTCCACTCTTGTGACAGGCGACTGTCAGCCCCCTTAGGGGAGGTGGCAAGAGGCAGGATTCTGGACAACAGGCCAGCTCCCTAACTCAGATGCCTGCGTCAAAGGGCAGCTGTCACCTACTGATGGTTTGTGGAAGCAGCATCTCGTGCTGCCCTGCTCCTGGATCTGGGGAGGCTGTGATTGCTCCCCAGCCAGCCGGCCACACTTCCAGGGAAGCCCAGGGACAGGACACGCTCAGGCTCCCCAGGGGTCCGTGGTGGAAACGGGTGGTGAATGCCTTCCTTGTGGAATCAGTGAAGAACAAAGACTAGGTCCCTGCTCATTTTCTGTTGGGGAAGACACACAGACAGACAAGAAAGTAACAATGGGTGCCATTTAAAAAATAGGGTGATATAAGAGTTTTTAGGTGATTACATTGGTGATCAAATGGTCTCTCATAGGAGGTAAAAGTTAAACCATAGGTCTAACCCTGACCGGTTTGGTTCAGTGGTTAGAGCGTTGGCCTGTGGACCGAATGGTCACGGGTTTGATTCCTGGTCAAGGGCATGTACCTTGGGTTACAGGTTCTATCCCTGGCCCCAGTTGGGGTCATGCGGGAGGCAAACAATTGATCTCTCTCTCTCCCTCTCTCTCCCTCTCTCTCCTTCTCTCCCCTCCACTCTATCAAAAAAATCAGTGGAAAAATATCCTTGGGTGAGGATTAACAAAACAAAAAAATTAAACCATATATCTGAAACACCATAAGGAGCCCCTCGTTTGAAGGTGGGCGTCAGGAGGAGGTGAGATCTAGGCAGCGGTAGTGGGCAGCATACGGGCTCCGAGCAGGAATGAGCTTGCAGCTGGAATTCAGTGGTCAAGGTGCAGAGCGGAATCGGAACATGTGGGATTTTTAAATCAGAAGGAGTTTGCACTGTATTCCAAGTGCCACGGGAAACCATCAGAGGGTTTTCCTCGTGGGGGTGGTGGACTGGTTTCTGGCTGCAATGTGGAAAACTCAACATGGGCAACGATAGAGACAGAAGATGCAGCTGCTGCCGTGAGGGTCCAGACAAGATGGGGGTGGCCCAGACCAGGCAATGGAGAGAGGTAGGCAGATGGGGGCGGCTTATTTTGTGGAGGGAGACCTGACAGGGTTTGCTAGAGAAATGACTATCAGGGCGAGGGGAAGGGAGGGTGGAAGGGTAACGCCCGGGTCTTTGGCTGGAGTACCCAGGAGCACAGAAGCGCCGTAGGTGAAGTCAGAGAAGGAAGGGTGGTGGCGACCAGGCGAGTGTTGGCCCATCTGTTTTGAGACATCTGATTAGCTACTCGTGTGGTAAAGTCATGGAAACAGCTGGATAAGTGACTCTGGACTTTTAGAGTTAAGAGCCCATAGGTTGTATTAAAACCAGCCAAAGAGGAAGAGGAAGGAACCTTGGGAGAATGCAAAGATAAAGACAAGGAGGGACCGAAGGCGCCTGCGCAGTCCGGGGGGACCCCCAGGCAGAGAAGGAAAGGCAGCAGATGGGCGAAAACGGGGAGTGAGGGCAGCCGCCGAGTGCTGCCAAGAAGTGACACAGAAAAGGATAGAGGGGGGACCACAGGTGGAACCTCTCTGGTCCCAGGGAAATAAAGATGACAAGAAAAGTCTTAAGATTTGCAAATAGAATCTTGTTAATGGGACATAAGATAAATCCTTCTAATTTGGTCTCGATTCATGAAGGCTAACTGCTATCAAACATTTCAGTATGGATGAGACCTAAAACAGTTTTCAGGTGTTTGTAATAATTGAACAGATGATAAAAATTGCAGCATAAGCAAATATCCATATTTAACTTGAATGTTTATACAAGAAATGATTCATTTCCTGTGTTTGTCAAGAAGCTTTTATGACCACCTACTACATGCAGAGCGTCATAGCTGCAGGGACTGGAAGGACCTTAAGGCCTAACAAGGGGGTAGAGGATGTGAGAATGGCAAGCATGGCCGATGAACACGGCGACTTCTGTGTGGCAGGCACTTTTCGAATTACTCTGTATGTGGCAACTCATCGCTTCCTCACACAATCCTTTGAGGTAGTTACTGTTATTCCCCCTTTACATCTGAGGAAACTGAGGGGGACAGGCTCCAAAATCATTATCCGTGGAGGTTAGGAAGTCGCATGTCACGAGAGAGATGCAATGCTCGGGTGGACGCTCCTGCTCCCTTCTATCTGTATGGATGATGGGGAGCTAGCTATTGTGAGCTCTCAGATGTTAAAACGTGAGCCCCCCAATGCCTGCTCAAACCAGAGCCGCATGGCTGCGCCTTCTCTCCCATCATTAAGGTGAGGCTCCGGCTCCCAAGTGAGGTGTTGACCTCAGCAGCTCCCTGTCTCTGCCCGTTTAGGAACCTCAGCTCCGCAGGGGAGGAGGCCCGGAAGCAGATGCGATCCTGTGAGGGGCTGGTGGACTCGCTGCTGTACGTGATCCACACGTGTGTGAACACATCCGACTACGACAGCAAGGTCAGTGCCTGCCCGGCCCTGGGGGCGCGTGGCAGAGACAGCAGCTGTGTGACGCTGCTGCTCCCCCGCCGGCCGTTCCTTCTGGAATTCCGGAGCCTCTTCTCCTCACTGGGCTGCTCCAGGTTAAAGCGAGGTCGCTCTAAAAAGTACAAGTTTCCTGGCAGGTGTGGCTCAGTGGTTGAGCGTCACCAGTTTGATTCCCGGTCAGGGCACATGCCCAGGTTGTGGGCCCAATCCCCAGTTGGGGGCGTGCAGGAGGCGGCCAGTCGATGTTCTCTCATCGATGTTTCTCCCCCTCTCCTTCCTCTCTCTCTGAAATCAGTAAGGCAATTTTTTTAATTATCCTCACCTGAGAACATTTTTTTCCATTTTTTGTTCAGATAGAGTGGGAAGGAGAGAGAGAGAAACATCAATGTGAAAGGGACACATCGAGTGGCTGCCACCTTCATGACCAACCAGGGCCGGGGACAAACTGCAACCGAGGTACGCACCCTTAGCGGGAACCGAACCTGGGTCTCTGGACCACAGGCCAACACTCTAACCACTGAACCAAACCAGCCAGGGCAACAATTGTTTTAATTAAAAAAATAAAAATGACAAGTTAACAGGGACATGGCAACTTAAGAAAATAGCCCCAGCCCTGGCTGGTTTGGCTCAGCAGTTGGAACATCGGCCTGAGGACCAAAGAGTCACAGGTTAATTCCTGGTCACGGGTTACCTCGGTTGCAAGTTCTATCCTCGACCCTGGTCGGGTTGCTCATGGGGCACCCAATCAACATGTCTCTCTCACATCAATGTTTCTCTCTGTCTCTCCCTCCGTCCCTCCCGTTCTGTCTGAAAAATCAATGGAAAAATATCCTCGGGTGATGATAAATAAAATAGCCCCAGAACCGTGAAAACTGAGAGACTCCATGCGGTAAAGGGCCTAGTAGGATGGCAGGGTCCTGACTTTCTCTGTGGTTCTCCTGGGCCCCTTGTCAAGGTGATTGCCCGCTGCTATTCCCTCCCGTTCTGTATTTCCTTCCGCCAAAATCCAATCCATCTATCTGTATTTGAGCATCTACTGCATAAAAGTTCCCAGTCCCGGCACTGTAGCCCTCAGTGTGTCCACAGTCCCGAACCCAGCACCCATTTGAGATGCCTGTCTTCCCATCCCCCATGGCCCTTCCCCTCCCTCTGTTGTCATGCGGTCTGTCTCTAGCATGAGCTCCATGTCTCCCTCCTGTGCCCTCCATCCCGGCCCTAGCACGGGACAGCCGTCCAGGATCTGCCCCAGGAACGGCCTGGGGAAGGGGGGAAGGAACAGGAAGGAGAGACTGCGTGTAGGAGTAAGAGGCAGGCTGGGTCCTTGGTGTTCCCATGGGCTGGACCAGGGGAGGCCTTAAGAAGTCCTTGGGTCGGGAAGTGGGTCCGAGAGAGAAGGGCAGTGAGTGGCAGGCTCGGAGAGAAGGTGGGGAGGAGTTCAGGGCGAGGGCCAAGTTTTTATTTGAGCCTTATTGAACCAGAAGATCTGCAAATGAAATCGAGGAGTAAGCAAGTCGAAAGGGGAGCTTGCTAAGCAAAAGTTGAAGTTGATTTTAGACACTCTCAGTGAAGTGGCAGTTGGCCTCCCAATCAGAGGTATGATACCGACTTTAAGGAGCAAAAGACCATGAACAGAAGGCAAAATGTCCACAGAGAAAAGAGATGGTGGAACTTTCTACCGAGGGAGGGGAGAGTTGGGAGAGGGAAGGAAGAGACAAAGATGGGAGTTGTGGGGAGGGCGGTCCCCAGAGGGTTGGTCACACGTGTTGTCATGAGGAAGATTTCTGGTGAGAAGGAGCGAGGTTCTGGCAACTTGGCTGCATTTTTGCCAGTGCAGCTGTCCTGAGCAGAAGTACCGGGCATCTTCTCTTCCAGGGCCTTGCACGTTTTAGTTAGCACGGAATTGGGTCCTCGATGTACTGAGGATGGCTCTGCGCTCTGCCTTGGGGTGTTCCGTGAAAGCTCTAGAATCCTAATTCTTTCCTTAGCATGTTTCAGGTTCCCATTAGAAAGAGCAGTTCTTTCATATTCTACATTTATTTAATGTTACTGGCATTCATTTGAGAAGCATTCTGCACTCATGTGCTGCAGTGGTTTTAATTATACGCCGTGTTGGTTTCAGACCGTGGAGAACTGCGTGTGCACCCTGAGGAACCTGTCCTATCGGCTGGAACTAGAAGTCCCTCAGGCCCGGCTGCTGGGGCTGAATGAATTGGATGACTTACTAGGAAAAGAGTCTCCTAGCAAAGACTCGGAGCCAAGCTGCTGGGGGAAGAAAAAGAAAAAGAAAAAGAGAACACCACAAGAGGATCAAGTTAGTATTTTATTTGACATGAAACTAAAGTTTCATTCTTCTGAGTAAGAAATCACATATTTGGCCAGAAAAATATTTTTCTCATGATATAGTTTTTCTACATGGCTACAGCTGAGTCCATCAGAGAGGGACGTTGTCAGATGTCGGAGAGTGTGTTCCTTTTGCTTCATTTAACGTGTGCTCTTTGTCTTCCAGTGGGATGGAGTGGGTCCTATCCCAGGACTGTCAAAGTCCCCCAAAGGGGTTGAGATGCTGTGGCATCCGTCAGTGGTGAAACCGTATCTGACTCTTCTGGCAGAAAGTTCCAACCCAGCCACCTTGGAAGGCTCCGCCGGATCTCTCCAGAACCTCTCTGCTGGCAACTGGAAGGTGGGTGTCGGCCGCTTGTCCGCCTGCCCGTCTGCAGGAACGCCCGCAGTGGTGGTGAGAGGGACGTGGCTGTCAGGGGCTTGGAAAGGGGGAGATGGCGGTTAGCTCTGGGGCTGCAGAGGTGAGGACGTGGCCCTTGCTGGGAGAGACAGCAGGTCAGTGCAGTGTGGACCGCACAGGATGTGTGCTGTGGGCTCTTGACAAGGACTCTCTTCCAGCCTGGCAGGCGAGGGAAAGGCAAGCAAAGGAGGGGGCCGAGAAGGAGGCAGGGTCCCTGGAGGGTGGTGCTGCCCAGACGGACTTTCGCCAGCAGGGTCTGAGGCTGGGGTAGAGAGGGAGTGATCCGGATAAAGAGACGAGAAGTGAGGCCTTCCGGTGAGGACAGTGCGAGTGGAGACGACAGGCCGGTCGCTGGAGCATTCGAGGGCTGGGCGAGGAGTGGCTCCTCCTGCGGCCGGGCACTGCGGCCGGTCTGACGGCAGCTCGGAGCTGGGGCCTGGCCTGCAGCCAGGGGCGGCGCTGGAGGAGTGTGAGCAGACAGACGAGTGACCCGGGCTGACGTGGACACTTGGATGTGGCGGTGCAGAAGGTGAATTCGAAGAAGAGAAAGTAGAGGCTGGGATTTCACGTGGGGGGTGGGGGATGGGAGATGCCGAGGGCCTGAGGTGGAACTGAGGTTGGGCAGCGACGCGACGGGAGGGGCTGCTGTCGCCTCTCAGGTGCCGACAGAGCAGACGAGATGAGTCTCCACGTCCCCTCGTAGGTGTGTGACTATGAAAACTGACGGTGGTTGCCTACTGTTACTACTTTAAGCATGTTCTCGAAACTTTCAAATGTCATCCAGCAACTTCCCAGACAATCCTTGTGTGAAACATTTTCATCCTCTAGAAATTTCCTGACAAGTGTATTTTACTATAATGCTTGTTTTTGGCTACCTCCTCCACCCCTGCTTTCCAAAATGGGAATGTTTTGGCCACTATATTAACCATGAGAGTAAAAAGCATTGCTAGGCCTGGGTATGGTTTACTCCATGCGGCCAGCTGCTGTTAGAGTGTATACAGATAATTATGGCCTAGTGCTATGCCAGTGTGGTTATTTTGTTATTGTTGTTTTTAATTAAAGTGTTTATAGCTTAGCATCTAAGTGTTGGCTCTGGAGTCAAAATCCTTGGCTTTGAGTCCTGGCCCCTCCACTTACTAGCGGGGGCCTCAGAGAGCTCTGTCCTCAGTTTATTCATCTGTAAAATGGAGAGAACAGCTACCTCGTGAGGTGGCCGTGGGGATTCAAGGACAGTGCCCAGCACGTAATTATGTGTTCATGCAGCTTCTCTTGGTGACTCGACAGTCACCACAGCTTGTGACTGGAGTATCATTTAATGATATAATAATTCAAAGAGATGCAGTTTGAGTTGTGTAGAACCTCATTTCTGGGATCAGTTAGTGAATGAAAGTTAGACAGCAGGCTCAGTTAAAATATGAACAGTATCTAAAAGAGTAAATCAAAATATTGACCCTTGTTAAGAAAACAAGGTAATTATGGCCACAGATGTTATCAAGTCGGAGCTTTCGGGGAGCAGTGATAGTCGTGGGCCCTGGAAGGGAGGCGCTCAGGGCTGGGCTGGGCCGTGTCTCACTTGGAGACAGCGTTGGTCCTGTCGCCCAGTTTCGGGGAGAGAAGTTGATGAAGCCGCCTGCCCTACAGCAGTCATGTATCCTATTTCCCCTTGTAGATTTCATTTGATTTGGAAAATAGGAGTATTTGTTTTCTATGAAGAATGTTAATAGGACCTTTGAAATGCATCGTTCCCTCTTATTTATATTATTGAGATAAATCTATTCTGTTGGTATTCAAGAACCTGAATGGTCAATCACATATTTGAATGTTCAAAACAATACAAAAGTCTGGCAGGTCTTTGCCCTCGTGTCCTGACCACAGCAGTAAAGTCTTCGATGTTTAGTGAGCAGCATTTTTCAATTATCCTAAATTTTGAAAGAAAATTTGCTTTGGTAAAAATGTCAGTAAAAGATCAAAACAAGATTAAAGACCCATTTTCTAATGTTACCTTTTTTCTAATTTTTTTTTTTTTTTTTTTTTTTTTTTTTGGTGTTTCCCTGATGCCTTAGCATTCATTTCCAGTTCCTCTGGTACACACACTGACTCATGGTACAGACCTGCCTCATAATCACAAAAGACTTTCTTGACTGCAGATTTTAAAAAGCAGCAGCAGCTTACTAATCTTGAATGAGAAAGCATTTTACCCAGAAATACACTTCCTTTTTCACCAGCATGCATGAGTTACATTGCTTGCTGTTTCAGGAGAATTTATTTTCTTCTGAGGCAGGGGATTTTTCCAAGAAATCTCTTTGAAGGGGTTTGAACTCTAAATATTGTTGCAGCCAAGGTAGGAAAAAATGACGTGATGGAGCTGGGCTCGCCTTTATGTGCACTGATCAGTTACCGGCTCTGCCGTCCTATTTATAGCCTCTGGACCTGGCAGGGGCCCAACTGGAAAGAAGACACGAGATTCTTCCTTAATCGTGTTTATGTATCTGAGGCAGAAAGTAATCACTGCCTTCTCTTTTCTACACAAAAATATCTAGCAGATGGTGGTTTGAGATTTTCAGGCTTTGGGATTTCTTTTTAAATCAGTCATCCTGGCCTATCTTTATCCCAAACTATGATTTTCTCTTTACTGACACTACAGATTTCATCTCCAATTGGAAAGAAAACATTTAATCTATTAGTTCATCTTTTGGAAACATCATCTGTAGGTGACAGTAACATCTGAGAGTCTGACTGTCCCATCACTGATCGCCTTGCTTTGCTCGCTAGTTTGCGGCGTACATCCGGGCGGCGGTCCGCAAAGAGAAGGGGCTCCCCATCCTCGTAGAACTGCTGAGAATGGATAACGACAGAGTGGTTTCTTCTGTGGCAACCGCCTTGAGGAACATGGCGCTGGATGTCCGCAACAAGGAGCTCATAGGTATGTGCTGGTGACCGCGTGGGCTCGAGAGAGAGTGAGAGTGACTGCAGCATTCAGAAAACTCTTCCTTTGATTTATACAAACATAACATTTTAAGTGATTAGCATCCGAGTCCTGGGCCTGTTTTCTTGGCATTTTGGGGTTCCCCTGCTGTCTGTCCTTTGTGACTATTCCTTTTCATGAAGAGGCAGGCTCATTAATTAAACCTCGATCAAGGAAGGCACATTTTCAGAAAAGCTAGCAATTTCAGTTTTACATCACACCGCTACTTAATGGATTTTATGTCTCTATTTCCTAAGAAAGATTCATTTCTTGAGCAACAAAAAAAGTTTTAATTCTCCCTTTCTGACTTTTGAGGCTGATATTACCAACACTACAATGTTCCAGATTTAAAGAAAAAGAAACCTGCCCAGCTGGCGTGGCTCAGTGGTTGAGCGTCGACTCATGCATCAAGAGGTCGCCGGTTTGATTCCCGGTCAGGGCACGTGGCCAGGTTGTGGGCCTGATCCCCAGTGGGGGGCATGCAGGAGGCGGCCAATCGATGTTCTCTCTCATCGATGTTTCTGTCTTTCTCTTCCTCTCTAGTATCAGTAAAGAAAAAATATATTTTTTTAAAAAAAAGAAAAAGAAACCACAGGAAAAGTTTGTAGCTTCTGTCTCTCGGGTGTGTGTAAGTGCTCAACCCCAGGCAGAGTAGAGTCACCGTCCCAAGGCCGTTTCCATCCCAGGGTGGGGTCAGGACGAGGATGAGGCAAATAAGGCACACAGGGTGGGAAGTTTTAGAAGGCGTTCACCCTCAGGTCCATCGGACGCAGGGCCGGCAGGTGTGGGGACTGAGAGTGAGTGCCTCTTCAAGCCGTGCACCCCCGGCCCCGCAGCCTGCGTGCCTCCAGGGCATCGCCACATCCAAGCACAGAGTGCGGGGTAAAGAAAAGACCAGACCCTGCAGAAGGCTTAGGTTCGATCTGGATCTGCTCGCACTGGCTATGGAACCGGGGCGGGAGGAGGCTGTCCTGAGCCCACTGTGCCTTCATCCGAGTTGAAGACTCCCTCGGCCCTCTCTGAAAGGGAGCTGGCGATGCCCTCCATCCTCGCCATGTGTCTGCTGCGTAAACGAAACGAGAGGGTGAAGCAGCTGCTCCCAAACGGCCCAGCTCCACACCAGTCCCACAGCCGGTCACAGGTCAGGGAGGCGGAGGGGAAATGTCACCAGACCCTTTGTAGATTAGTGAATATATACTGAATTCATTAAAATGCACCTGCCATTAGTGAGGGAGGGAGACAAAGATGAAGATGGGAAAAGAACAAGAGCAATAAGGTTCAGCCTAAAAAGTGGCTGTGAGGATTCACTGGGAACGTACTCGGTGCCCGGCACACTTGCTGCTTTAAGTTGTCGCCTGGAGCAGCCTGTTCTCAACACTCCGTTTCTCGGAGCTGAACCTCCCACAGAGGAAGGCGGCTTCGTCCCACCCTGGCCAGGCCGGCGAGCTCCCGCCCGGCTCCCCAGACGTGCATGACTCAGTCCCCACACCTCCTAGAGGGGAATTGTTTAGGTCCCTGAAGAGATATTTTAAAGTAGTTTTGTTACATCTGTATTTGAATTTCTTATAAAAAGCACGTGTATTTTGAAGTTCTTGCTGCTAATACAGGGTTGGCAACGTAAAGACTGTGGCCTGTCATTCCACACCTGGGAGACGACAGGAGAGGGGGAGGTGCAGGGCCGAGACCACTGAGCCCACAGGACGTGTGTGCTGTCCTGGCCTCTCGCTATGTCCCTGTGGTCTGCGGATGTCCCCACTCCCATTTAAACGTTCCCGAGTATTCCCTGTCTCCACTGACCAGCCTTTCTTTACCACCCAGAGCACTCTTGAACTGTTTTATGAATCTCTTTTTGTTGTTTCCCTATAAAATTCCTCCCTTCCTATGAGGTCGGAGCCCTCCCGGATTCAGTATTCGACTCTAAGTTGCCTAGCACTTCTGTTGCTGAGAACCATCCCCTTCTCTGACCCCTTCACTCTCTCCTGCGGTCCCTCACCAACACTAGCAATGAACCTTCTTTTCAGAGCCATTTTTCACAAGCAAACAAAGTTTTGTCACTTCCTAAAAGTGATGCACACTCACTGAGTCCGACCAACCCAGCTGTCCGGAGCTGCAGGCGTGGAGGGAGCCGCTGGGCTCACAGCGCAGAGTGGGCTGCTTGATCCCCGGAGTCAGGACTGCAGTTTAAAGTGGTGCCTTCGCAAAATGACAGATCACTCGCCATGGACCTTTTGGTCATCCACGAGTATTCAGAATCACCAGTGTGGACTTGCCATCTGTTCTTAAAAACCGCAGTTACCGTCTGGCTGAGTGTGGTCCCAGTGTGCACTGCGCAGAAGCCAGTCCTGCTTCGCACGCGCTCTGAGTGATGAGTGGCCGCCGGGCCGCCTTCCACAGAAGCCCGCTCAGTACCCACTCAGTTATTAGCTGGCGGGGGTGGGGAGGGCCAGGAAATATTTACTTGGGCTTTAGTTAATTTCTTTTGCCTGTAGTGCAATTATTCCAGTTTGTCACTTGGTAATTGAAATTAGAAAAGGGAAAAAGAATCTCTTTTTGGAGAGGAGTAAGAGAAATTGAGTATCTTAAGGAAATACTTCAGTAGACAGAGGACTTCCCAGCCCAACCTATCAACTTTATTATTGAATTACTCCTAGGAGATAATATACCCATAATTATAACACCAAAATTTTACTTGTGATCACTACTGATTTCAACAGTTGATAAATACTCTCAACATGGTAAAAATGTGTAACTGCATAGTTCAAATGGTGAGATCCAGAAAGATTTCATAAAGAATATTGTTTGACAATCTTACTTTGTCCAGCTTTAAACCTTATTCAAAAATATGCTTTTAAAAGCTTTAAGAGGAAGCTGAGGCATTTTTGATGCATAAGAATTGAATCGAGAATAAAATTTACTATCATAATTCCTTTATTTCTTACAGTTAATGAAAATGGTTGAACCAAAGCAACTTGATTGGTATACCCAATTTTATACAACGGTTTACATTTTTTTGCAGCGATTTACAGTAATGTTTTATAAACCATTCATTTCTTCCATTACCATTGCAATAAATTTAACTTTCCCCTTAGTCATATTTGTTATTTTATTCTTTGCCACAGTTCTTTTTCCCTGTCATCTTCTCTTTGAGGTTTTGTTTTTAAGAGAGTACACAGTCACAGTCTTTCAAGAACAGTAGAAAAACCTAGCATCTTCGGAATGCAGAATGAAACCTTGTGCACTTGGCAGGTAAATACGCCATGCGAGACCTGGTCAACCGGCTTCCCGGAGGCACGGGCCCCAGCGTGCTGTCTGATGAGACCATGGCGGCCATCTGCTGCGCTCTGCACGAGGTCACCAGCAAAAACATGGAGAATGCCAAAGCCCTGGCTGACTCCGGGGGCATAGAAAAGCTGGTGAACATAACCAAGGGCAGAGGAGACAGGCAAGTATTTCTGCATTTTTCACATGCCGGTAAGCTAAGCAGTTTCCAGTGGGTTTGCTGGGACAGGCCTTTGCAGTGGTGTGGCCCTTTTTCTGATCTTTACTATATCTCCTCTACATTCATTTCTGTCTCTAAAGTCACATTTGGTTATGCCAACCCTGGGAACCAGAAAGGCCATGAGGAGGAAAACCTGGGTGGCACGGTTTCCCTTGCCCCTTTGGCTCTGCTCTCGTCTGTTCTGCAAGAACATCTTGAATCTTCTGTGGAGGGTTAATCCCTCTGCAGGTGCCAGAAAGTATTTCAGTCACCCCTGCAGCAGGGCCTGCTGTGTGGCCTCGGGATGTGCCCTGGGCTTGCACCCTGCATTTCCCTTTGCTTCTGGGTGACACCTCATTGATGAAGCAACAAAAGCAGTGATTAAAGAATCAGTGGCAAAAATAGAATGTTTTTGTCACAGCACGACTATGAATTTGGCTTAGTGTCAAATCAGAGACTCCTTCAAGGTAGTGGAAGGCGGGGTGCTTGGTGCCTTCGCCACGCAATAGGACAGCAGCCACCTGCCTCCTCACTGTCCACCCCTCCCCCTGCTCTGTTCACAGCACTGGCTTCCCCGAGGTGTGGTGTTTATGGCTTTCTCTGGCTTCTGACTCCCCAGGAGCAGGGACTCTGTTTGTTCACTGCGGAATCCTCTGCATCTGGAACAAGCCTGGCCCATAATAGGTGCCCAGTGGAAATTATTAGTTAGCTGAGCGACAGTGTTAGAACCTAGTATGTCTTGTCCAGTCTTTTAGTGTATGCTTTTGAAGGAATTTCTAAAATACAAGAATTATGTTACAAAGTATAGTCTCATCTCCCAGAAACTATATCTATCAACATTAACCATATTTCCTTTCAGTCCTTTTTTTGTGTATCTTTTTATTTCATTAATAATAAAAGCACACACTCTCGTTTTTATTTTAAAGGGAATGAAACGTTGCAGATAAAGCTAAGATCCATTCCATAAACTCCCCCTCCAGGTGCCCTGGCGGTACCATAATCACTTTTGTGCTCTTAAATTTTTGTAAGATAGCCTTCCTTTGTGAAAGGCATACAGAGAAACTGGAGAAATCCTGAACCAGTGTCAAAACTTAGTATATTAAAAAAAAAAAAGATTGCCCAATCTAATCTTTTTTTTTTTTTTTTTCAAAATAAGAGATTCAGAAAGTCCTAGATTAAATCAAGTTGTCTTCTGAACACACCCGCGCCTGTCCTTGTCATCCGTTCACCGAGTGACCGCTGCCTGCCTGCCTGCCTGCCGCATGCTGTGGCAGGGGTCTCGTCCCGGCAGCCCGCCCTCCTTGGGCGAGCAGGGCGAGGTATCAGCTGAGAAACACACTTGGACATTGAATGGTTCTGAGTGGGGGGGCAGATAACTGAGTCAGGGCAGGTGATAGGGTGTGTCGGGAGGGGATCACAATTTTAGGACAGAGCAGTCAGGGCAGGCCTGAGGGGCATGAGGGCCCCTGAGGGAGAGCATCTCGGGCAGAGGGGACGAGTGGAAGGGCCCTGGGACCCGGAGGAGGGCCCGGTGTGTGATGAGCAGCGGAAGCCGTGGGACCAGAGCAGCATTTCAAGCGGAGAGGAGGAGAGGGAAGGTAACCAGAAGTATAGGACCCTGCGGATCAGCCTAAGGACTGTGGCTTTTATTCTGAGTAAAACTGGAAGCCACTGGAGAGTGTTCAGCAGAGGAAGGATATGATCTGACATCCTTTAAAGCGATCAGGACAAACCCTCCCCAAGCAGAGACGCGTGGTGGCAGCAGCTGGAGTGGTAAGCAGTGGTCGGTCCCGACACGCTGGGAAGGTGGAGGCAGCGGGGTAACAGAAGGACTACGTGAGCAGCATGAGGAGAACTGAGTATCAAAGGATGACTCCAGGGTTCTTGGCAAAAGGATGCCTTAGGGTGGAATTGGTGGAACTTTCCACCGTGGGGAAGCCTGAGGGAGGAGCAGGTTTTAGGGAAGACCAGAAGTTTGTTTTGGACATGTTACTCGTGAGGTGTCTATTTGACATCACTTGAGTGTCTGGTCAGCAGGACAATATACTTGAGTCGAGTTCAGCATAAAAGTTCAGGCTAGAAATGTACACTTGGGAGTCATCAGGGTATAAATCGTATGTTTAGAGAAGTGGTGATCAATAAAGAAGTAAATGTAGATGGCGAAGGAAAAAAGGCACAAGGGCTAATGTCCCTGCTAGTTAGAAGCCAAGGAGAGGAGGAGCCAGCCAGTGAGCCCAGTACCGAGTAGGCAGCTCATTCGGAAGAAAAGCAGGAGCACGTGGTCTCCCGGAAGCCAAGGGAAGGAAGTATTTCAGAGGTGAGTCATGTCACATGCTCCTGCTCGATCAGATAGGATGAGGATGGAGACTTGCCCAGTGAAATGGTACTGAGGTCTTAGGTTTAAGAAAAGATGATGAGAGGAATTAGAGATGAGAATACATAACTCTCTAGGAGTTGTGCTGCAAAGGGGAGCAGAGGAGCTTCCTTGCTGTTCTCGGGCGTCAGGTTTCTGTTCACAGAAGTGTGCCGGGCACGCTCCTGCTCTGCCGCGTGTTGCAGGTGGTCCTTGGAGTGAGGCCTAGGGCCTGCCTCTCTGCCTCTGTCCCTGCTGCCCAGCACTAGAAGACAGCGGTGGACAACAGCAGGGATGTCGGGACCCCTGAGAATGGGGTTGCCGTGAGCTGGATGTCTGAAATGTCATCTCTGTTCATTTCTTTGAAGTATCTCCTTGCTCTGTGGTCCATTTTGAAAGCATAAAACATAGAAAGGCTTTGAGTGGGTTGGTTTGACCTGGTTCCGCCCTTGACCTGTCAGGAACACTGAGAAGAGTGAGTCTTGATGGGAGGAGGGGTGGAGGAATCCAGGAGTGCGCCCCCTGCCGGAGTAGAGGGTGAAGCCTGAAGCCCCTGAACTTGCCTACACTCTGCCCAGGCTGAAGACTCAGACCCCTTAGCAATGTGTATCCTGTTGTCAGGGGTGGAGACAGCGCTCCAGCTGCTCAGCTCCCTGTTTCTCCCAGTCAGAAGAGTTTAATTGGGAAGATAAGGAGAAAAAGAGGAAATCAGATTTTAGATCCATAATATACGTTCAAAGTGGATTTTCAGTGTTAAAATTAATTGGAAGAGAGGTGGTCAGTCATCCTCACGCCTGACTCCCCGAGCCCTGCTCCACCCCAGCGTGGGGGTCCTCGGGCTCGCCGAGCACGAGCTGCCCTTCCCCCCTCCCCGGTGAGGCCAGCGGATGTGCAGAAACAGGCCCGGAGGTGAAATGCAGGGACGGGAGCAGTGCTTACACAGTCTGGGTTCTGCGGACTGCCTTCAGAGAGGGGAAGTCGTGACTGACCGTGTTTTCTAGATTAAACATTAGCGCACATGTGCACATTTGTTTACACAGTGGTATAAATGATAAGGCAATGAAGGTGTTTTATCAAGGCCTAATAATGGGGGGCATATTAAATTAACTTGAGAGGGTCCTCAGACACTCAGGGTGTGGGGTCCTGGTCACATCAATCCTAAAGCCCCAGTGAGGTCAGCCCTTCGGTGGATGTCGGGGAAGCCTGGGGGCTCCCCTGTTGGGGAGGCTGGAAGAGGCCCTCCACGTGCAAGTCATGGGCTCATCCCAACCACTGCTTCTCACCACAGAGCTGACTGCCTGAGAGCCTCCCTTTGGTCCTGGCCAGCGCTGCCTTAACCGACTCCAGAGACACCTGATTCCTTGGTGGTGGTATCTAGCAGCAGCTCCTGTGCCCTGTCTGGTCCTTGGAGGGGTGGCCTCTTGGCCACTGGTTTGCAGCCTGAACCTCTTCAAGTGGAGCCGGAGGCTTTGCCGTCCACATTCATTAACATCCACGCTCTCTCCCTAGATCATCTCTGAAAGTGGTGAAGGCAGCAGCCCAGGTCTTGAATACATTATGGCAATATCGGGACCTCCGGAGCATTTATAAAAAGGTAACTTACAGGAATAGCTCTGGCATAGTTAGCATTCATCAGAGCGCACATCTGTAATCATTTATTGTAATGAAATGTCATTATTCATTTTGAGAGGTTTCTTTTTCTCCTTTCACTCCACAGGATGGGTGGAATCAGAACCATTTTATTACACCTGTGTCCACATTGGAGCGAGACCGATTCAAATCACATCCTTCCTTGTCTACCACCAACCAACAGATGTCACCCATCATTCAGTCAGGTCAGTGGGGAAACTCCACTCCTTGGTGAGAACGTTTGTGCGCAGAACATTGTTTCTGAGCCAGAGAAGACTGAACATCAAGTGATTAAGCCTGTCATACTGAAACACGCGATGCTTCTCCAGCCTTCTTTGGGAATACATGAGACTAAGCAACAAACCCACTTTCCAAATCCTTTCATTTTATAAGTTTGCACAAGTTTACACCAACTACATAAAAGTATCCCCCCACTCCAGCTCCTCCCCCAGGATTCTGGTTCACGAGGCTCATGAAGGGGCCCAGCAACCTGCATTCAACAGGCTGACCTGGGGGTGCAGGTACAGGAGAGCAAAGGAGCACAGTTCGAGAACCCCAAATTGGTGCCTGAAAATGGTTGCCCTGCCTATCTTCTGGCTCTGTTTGGAATCTCTTCCAAAGTGGTCTTGAGTTTTCTGGGTGAAAACTCTTCCAAAAAGGGTCCTTTAGATGAGATCTTGACACCCACCGCCTGGGAGAGCTGTGACCTGCTCCTATGCCTTCCTGGCCAGTTAAACCTCCACCCCTGGCTGGTCTAATGGGAACAGGCCCTACAGGTGGGTGTACAGGAATTCCCTTTGATTTGCTACCTACTTAATGGTTGTGTTTAATTTGGTAGAAAGAATGTTTTGAGACTCAGGCTAATGTTTTTTATATGTAAGAACAGAATCACTACCAAACCAAGTCAGTCCCATAAATTTAATTCTTATTTAAATGAAACAGGAAAAGTAATATATTTTTTTATTTGACTATAAATCATTCTGCCATAAATATTATGAGTTGTATTCAACTGTGCTGCTACTGGCAGTATTCTCATGTGGACATGTGTGTCCAAAAGACCAGTATGACCAGTGGTTCTTGTCACAGAAATGGACGTCTCCACTCGTACTAGGACTTTTTAAAAATGATCTGTGCCTGCTGTGTGTGGTGTCTATTTCTCTTAGTTTTTAAATTATTGGTTATCTTCATAGACACCTGTGCTTGGTTTTTGACATCTACACTGAGCTCCTAGGTGTGGCCTGAGGCTGTCTTCTTTTATAAAAACACTGAGAATTATTTAGGGACTCAGAAATAGGGGTACGAGGGAAAGTCAGAGATTTGGCTGCTTAACAGAGGCATATGTGCAGGCAAAAGAATAATTTCAGACAGATAAAAACACAGTTCCTGAGCAATGAACTCGTTTTGAGGACCTCTGAAATGTACACACTGGACAGCGTTGACGAGCCCCCATCCATACCTTTTCCTAGGTACCTGTTTGGGTTCTCTTCAGAGGAAGGATGTAACGCACACTTGTTTCTCCAGTTACTCTAAGGACTCATCATCCATCTCAGCCCTCGTGTGGTACCTGCGGATGGGCACACCTGCTCCCTTGCTAATGGAATTGTGGGGGCAAGTGGGCATGCTGTCTGTCCAGCCCCTCCCGGGAGTAAGCACAGAGGGCAGCACACGGACACTGGGTGCTCGCCCTGTGTCAGTGAAGTGACTCTCTAAGGAGAAAGTGTGAATGTCAGGCGTCCTCTAGAAGCGTCGCCACAGCAGAGCCTCTGGTGCAGTGTCTGGGCACTGCTGCCTTCAGGTCGATCCCGGGAACGAGCGACCACTCATTTACAAGTCACTTCAGTGCGAGCAAGAGAGTTTTTTAATGAGAAAAAGGAAAAAGATATGCGTTATTGTCCTTTTGTGCAAAAATGTCCAAAAGGAGACCCATGGATAGGTATGTTGTTATTAAATGTTTGGCTCAAGCTGGGAGAAAAAAATCGGGACCTCTGTGAGCCGGTCTTCTCAGCACCGTGCACTTGATGAGCTGGGCTTACTGAGTTTACGTAATTTCCCTGGCAGCCAGTCACCATCAAAAGAATTCTGAATTTTATGGGCTGGGCACTCTTATTCCAACACATTTAGAGATACAGATATTTTTGAAATAGTAAGAAATCAAAATATTTGTTTACTGAAGAGCTTTACATAAAAGATAATAGATGGGTGTTTTACAAGCAGCTGAACTGAGCTCAGAAAGTAGCCGGTGGAACTGTCGCCTGAATAGCCAGTCGTTCTCACCCAGTTTCAAAGGCCCGATCAAGTCACGGAGGCCGCCGGTGGGACCCCTGCATGGTCTCCGCGCTGTGCCTCTGGGGGCGCTGCCCCCGGCTCCTCAGCGGGCTCGGGCACTGGCAGCTCCCAGTGGCGGCCTGCAGGGCGCCCTCTAGGGACCGGCGGCCTGCAGGGCAGCTCCCAGCACTGCTCAGAGCTGACCCCGCGCCAGCTGCTCGGCACTTCTAATTTCTGGCCTTTGTTTTTCCAGAGAGGAGTTTCCAGAGCCACTGACAGTCTGATTTCTCTTTCTTCTCCTCCTTCTCTCTCCCTCCTCCTTTTGCTTCTCCCTTCAGTCGGCAGCACCTCTTCCTCACCAGCACTGTTAGGAATCAGAGACCCTCGCTCTGAATACGATAGGACCCAGCCACCTATGCAGTATTACAATAGCCAAGGGGATGCCACACATAAAGGCCTGTACCCTGGTAAGATGCCAGTCGGGTGTGTGATAGAGTACCTTGAAACGCTGTGTGTTTCCAGGCACGCGGCCAGTGGCCTGGGCAGTCACCTGTGCCTGCACTGAGACGGTCCCCCAGCAGCAGCCATTTTCCAGGCTCTCCGTTTCCTGCTTCGGTGCTGTTGCCTCTTCTGCTTGTTTTAAGTTAAATAAGCCGAGGTCGCGGTCTGGGGACCACAAACAAAGAGCACTGGGTCCAGATGAGGAGTGGGTCTGGCCCCTCCCTGCTCGGCGTCTCTCCCTGTGTGTCCAGCACATCAGAGCCCTGAGCTCTGGGCCACTTTGCAGGGCCACCTGTCCCAGACGCCTGACAGTGGAGAGCGACCTCACATTTTTGTGGAAAAGAGTCTGAATGAATAACAAAATGTATAATGTGATTCTCCTCAGAGTGATTATTTTTTTAAGAATAACAAAAATAATGTTCTTAGTATTACTACTGTATGTCCTACTCTGAACACTGTGCTTACACTCTATTGAAAGGATGCCAACCCGAAGGGTTACCAAGATTTAGTATTGTCCCCATTCTCAACTATCTTGCATATTGTAACTACTTTAGAGGTTTCAAATAAGGCAATGTGGGGTATCAGGAAAGAAGTACTCTTTTCTCAAAAGACCTATTTATTTAAAAGAAATAAATAAAGGCTGATGGCAACTTAACTGTTGGGGGAGCAGTCTCAGTTGTGCTGTTGTCTTTGAAATTGTGATTTCACAGGACTGTTTACTAATCGACTACTGTTACTATGGCAATTAATAGCTTAGAAAATTGCAGATGCTACATTTCCAACACCGAGCTCTTTGCAGAGGAAATGCACATACAAACTGAAGTGCACTGTGACTTCAGATTTGCAGCAGCTTTTTAAGATTGCCTCCTTAGCATGCGCACCCTTCTGTGTCTTCTTTGCTTGCTTCAATAAACTAATTCGCCTCAAGTATGTTTCATTTTCCTCATTAAAAATAAATAAATAAAAATCTTTGCTATACTTAACAATAGAAGGGTAACCTATGACATCCTCAGCATCATCAGGAGTCCACAGTGGACTCTTAAAGACAACTCTCTGATTACCAGGTTCTTTTTGTTTTAAAATGTACTTAAACGTGGCAAACGCAAGAATACGCCTCCATGTAGTCAGACTGCCTAGAACACGCCCGTGCCTGCCCTTTCCAGGGCCTGGGGTTTGAATCCGAGCTGTTCTGAAGGCACGGGGCTGTTCTGATGCTTTCCTCCCCCCATCTGACCCAGCATTCTCGCTCCGAGCTCTGGAAAAGTGGTGTTTCTCGGCTTAAGGAGCAAGGCTGCTGTGCAGAGCCAGCCAGCAGAACAGTCAAAGGTGTGAACAATGCCCCAGAGTGGCCAGGGGTTGAGAAGGAACCCTCTCTGGATGAGCTGTGCATTGGCATTGTTTTCTGGTGAAGCACACACAGCCTGTTCATCTGCTTGTTTTAAGTTAAACAAGCTCCCAACAGCCCTGGTATGAGCAGCAGGCAGGCTAGACCCAGGGAGCCCAGGCTGTCCCAGTGTGCCGGCACCGGGGAAGGCCGGCCGTGGCAGGGACGTCACCAGCCCAGCGCAGGGAGCCCACGCAGCCTAATGGACCAGGGTAATGAGCACTAGTTTTAATTTCATAAAATATTTTCTTACAGGCTCCAGCAAACCTTCACCAATTTACATCAGTTCCTATTCCTCACCAGCAAGAGAACAAAATAGACGGCTACAGGTGAATTTGCAATATCATTTTTACAGAAGGCCGATTAGCAGGCATCAACACAGTAAGGGGTCCGCGCCGGTTGACTTACCAGAGCTGGGCCAGCACGGCAGGGCCCGAGGAGCTTTCTCTGGGGATCTTCACTCCTTGGAAGCTCGTCGTGGTTTAAGCAAATTACTTGCACAGTAGCCTCATGTCCTTGAATATCCGTGTCGGTGGTGCTGAGACCACTATGCCGCTGGTGGGAAGCTGCTGTGAAGTCTTTGACTCATAGTCTTTGCCCAACAATTTCCTTTTCCCACTTTTATTTTCCCCATGAATCTCTAAAATCTCTTCCATCCTCTGGGTGGGGAAAGGTTGGTAAACACACTTCATTCTCTCATCTCATTGTTCTCTTTTATTGTGCACCTCATTCTCCATCTCCATGACTCCTCCCCACTCGGGCTTCCATGGTTTGAAAACACTGGAGTTTACGGCCAGGTCTCTGTTAGTCTCGGGTGAAGGTGGACTCAGCCCTGCTGGAGGGAACCCCACTCTCCATCAGACTGGGGACTCGTGGTTCGTATTGTCCATCTCTGCTTTCATGGGGGCCTCACATTCATTTCGGTCCTTCCTGATGCCGTCTGCCTGGGTCATCCGATCTCTCCTCTTACCTTCCAGTAACACATGAGCAACGGGGGTTCCCAAGCAAGCCTGGGTCCTGTCTCTCAGATGAGGATTCTCTGAGACCTTCCTCCATTTCATCTCCTTTTCTCTGTAGATGGAAAAAAGGAATTTCCCAAGTTACTCATAATTTATGCTATAGATTTTTAGTCAGGAGAAAGAGCCTCAGAAGAGTAATAGCCTCTTACATTAAAAAGAAAATTTAGCTCTGAAATCCATATAACGTTAGTATGCATTTAGTGCCAGAATATGATGTTCATCTTCTGGGGTAAATCTGTTACGTCTTGCTAAGTGGGGAATTGGGGCATGATCAAGAGGAAAGGCAGACACAAGAAAGACATGACACTGTTCTCCAAACAGATTTGAAGAAAATGAGTGTGAGCTCAGTGATGAGACCACACTGAAGGAGATGGGGGCCGGCGCCCGGTGTGGACGCCCACCCGTGTTTCGCCCTGCTGCCTGTGGGTTTACTAGCCCTGGCTCGCCAAGTCTTTTCCCTTAGAATTGGATTTGCTCACGTGTCTTTTCTGATTTTACTGCTCTCCTGCCTGGAGACTGCTTATCTTTTAGTAGTACAGCCGGGTTTCCAAAGTGTAACTTTTGTTCACCAAACCACATATTTCTCAAAAATTGAGGGATGAACTCAATCTTCATCTCTGAGATGCATGTTTTAAAAGATGGTTCTACAAAAAAACACAAATACAAAGTGGTTCTACAATGGTACAACTATCCAAAACCCTAAAATTCAGCCTCCAACTAAATTCATCCTGTGTACACGGTTCCCCTGTGTCAGAGCAGTAATCAAGGCCACCCTTTCACTAGGCAAGCCCCGGTGGCAGGCCCCCCACAGCAGGACGCCCGCGGGGCCTCTGACGAGGGGCGCGGCCTGGGGCTACCTGGGCCCCCCGAGGCAGCAACTTGGAGAGGCCGCAGGACAGGAGTTGAGAAAACTGCAAGCCCGACTGTCGACACAGTGCAGGTCCCTGAAGTCCATTAGTAAACATACAGTGTGTACCAGAAACGACTTTGAACCATAAGTTCACAAATACTGAATATTACTTTAAAAATATGAAGCAGAAAGCCCGCATTGATTTTCTTTACACATGTATTTCCAAATATTGCTTTGATTTATTTGCTTTTTCATTTTGTCAACAGCATCAACAGCTGTATTATAGTCAAGATGACTCCAACAGAAAGAACTATGATGCATACAGATTGTATTTGCAGTCTCCTCACAGCTATGAAGATCCTTATTTTGATGATCGAGTTCACTTTCCAGCTTCTACTGATTATTCGACACAGTATGGATTGAAATCGACCACAAATTATGTAGACTTTTATTCCACTAAACGACCTTCTTACAGAGCAGAACAGTACCCAGGGTCCCCGGACTCCTGGGTGTAGCGTCAAGATGCTCAGAGAGGAACTTTCTTTCTAACCTTGTTTGGATTGAAATGAAAAGTCCGCCGTGCTGATGAAATGTGAAAGTGAAATGAAAGGAATGAGTGAAGAGTTTTTTTGTTTTTTTTTTTCTTTTTTGAGGAATTATCAGGGAAGTGAGGAAACCTTTGAGAGAGAGAACTTTCCAAGCTCTGTTTAGGTGTTAGATCTAATTACTTGTAGATTCCATAGTCTGGTGAAGGTGTGGGCGATGCGATGAGAGATTTGAGAAATGGGTGAAATGAGATGGGGAATGTGTAGGTCAAATCAAATTAAAGATGATTTTTTTAATGTGAATAAAGTTATGTTCTGATAGTTTGTACAGAAAAAATAAAATAAAATAAAATGGATGCCCTTCATGTTTATTGCTATTACTAAATGTCAAGATTGTATGCTATTATGTCTTGTAAATTTCTTTTGTTGGTGTAAATATGGAAATGCCACCTTGGTTAAGTGCCATCATTTGTAATGCAGTGTGTCATTTGAAAGGAGGGTTGAAGAAATTGACAGCTTACAAAACAAGTGGGAAACCCAAGGAATTGTTAGCAATTAAAAACAAACTACATCTTTCGTTTTCAAAATGAATAGTGTACCTATGAAGCACAAAGTCCAGTCTGGTATAGCAGCGCCATGGCCATTCCCCGCCTCTTTCATGGACACGTCACTGCCATTTTCTATGCACATGAAAGAAAAATAAATGTGGAGATTTCATCCTTGGAAATTTGTTCCCTGTTCTTTTTTAATTTTCTGTTGTAATACAGAAAAGCAGATTTAATCCATGTGAATCTAATTATATGTTGCAAACAGCTTAGCTCTATCCAACTATTGTGGACTTTTCCTGTTTTGCACAGTTAATAGATTGTGAGATGGACCATACGCCCAAGAATGAAGCTGTGGACTTTTCTTTATCTATCTCAGTATTTCTATTTTTTGGGATCTGTTTTGAAACAAATGCTCCTTGCTATTTTATCATGGGTCTTGGTTTGTTTGTTTTTTGTTTTTCAGGCTGCTGTATGTATTAAACACAACTTTTCACTGAAATCTGGCAGCCTGGCCCTAATTAAATTGATAGACTCTTTGGGCATCATTTTTAAGAACCAATAACCACATAAGAATAGTGGTTGGGCATTTATTGGTTGGCACCAATGTAGTAAACCTAAACAAATTCTAGATAATAATTTTGCTGAGTAATTTCATGAGACACAGTAATTCCTGGGCTGGGGGAGGGGGGCAAGAGTGTCCAGAGTACCCAAGCAGCTTTACTGGTGAGCTTTCCTTCATCTGTGGAGACAGTGCGGGCACCAGCCCTGGGAGGCCCAAAGTCTGAGGCCTTCCCGAATCTTGCAGTTTCCACCTTGGATCTTGGAAAACAATCCATATGGCAACTCAAATCCAGAGGTGTTGACTTATCTCAGTGCATCCTGAAAACATGATATAAATCGTAGATTAAAATGTGCATGCTTAGCCCTGGCCGGTTTGGCTCAGTGGTAGAGTGTTGGCCTGCGAACCAGTGAGTCTCAGGTTCAATTCCAGCCAAGAGCATGAGCCCAGGTTGCAGTTCGTCCCCAGCCCTGGTTGGGGTCATGCAGGAGGCAACCAGTTGATGTGTCTCTCTCACATCGATGTTTCTCTCTCCCTTTCTACCTGAAGATAAATATCCTCAAGTGAGGATAAAAAATAAAATAACAAAATGTGTGTGCTTCTATTTGTGAGTATATGGAAAGAGACCCAAATGAAAAGTGCTTTTTGCTGAATGGACCACAGCTGAAGACCAGGAACCAAAATGAAATGGAAATCGAAAATAAGCAGAAGTTTCCTACAGTCTGCCACTTGGGAGCCTTGCTGATGTGCAGGTTTTCTGAAATGGCACATGAGCCAGTTCCCACGGTCAGACTGCCCAGCTGCCCCTGGCCCCACGTGCCCTGGCAGAGGTCAGAAAGCAGCCCCCTGGAGGGCAGAGGCTGCCGGATTTCATGAGGAACTGGTATCAGGACTTGTGAGATGTCTGGTACCGAGATGAGCTTTGAACCCCTGACTTCTCTGAACCCGGTATGTTGTGGACGGTTTAAGGCCCTCACTCAGGAGTCAGGAGTACAGGGGAAGCTGCAGCTGGCCTGAGCTGACTGACAGTAACCGACTTGCTTTTAGTGACCTCATTAGTCTTTGGGGCAGCATAGTGGACCCAGGTCCCCTACTCTGACAGGCAGCATTTCAAAAACCAATCCAAACTTGGGTTGCAAAGAACTCGCTTGGGCCTCCAGCCAAACCTACTGGGGTCAGGAAAGAGGCCTGTGGGTGAAGAATGAGCAAATCAAATGCCCTCAAGAGCTCTTCCCTTGTAAGGAGAGAAAAAACTGCAGAAGGAGCCTGAAAGATACAACACTGGACCCTTGATAAAAAAAAAAAAACTGAGCTCACGCTTTCCTCCAGGGTGTAGGAATAAATAAACTCCGCTAAAATAAAGTTGACTTTTTATTGCTACTCTAATCCCACCAAGTAGCCTGCAGAATTCAGCCCTCAGGAAGAGGTCTGTGGTTCTACTCAGCTAAGAGTTAAAACACTCCACCCCATCCTGCTGGTCAAGGTTGAACTAAGTCGGTGCTGGTGAGCAAAACCAGTACGTCTTCATCCTGAATGCACATTAGAAACCTGAGCAGTTTCACCCTGACCAGTCAAAGCCACAGGAGGTAAGTCCAGGCATCAGTGTTCTTGCAGAGCTCCCTGGGTGACTGCAATGCCCAGTCAAGGTGGAAGCACTTGGCCTGCACATCGTTCCCTCACTGCTTCCGTGCCCTGTGACCTGAGAACTCAGTGCTTGGGGTTTGGGGTGTGGAGTTTGCCTGGAAGAGAGTGAAAGAGAGTCGGAGTGTTATAACTGAGATCTTAATCTTAGAATGTCAGAGGTGAAGTTTTTTTTTTCTTGCCAGAACATCTATCTTTTGCTCATACATACCTTTATTAAGTTGTGTCCTTTGAAGCTAATGGGTGTTTGGTGAGTGTCAGAAATGATGACCTCACAGAACCGTGACTGTTTCCGTCTTCCATCCCTGGTCAGCGTCTGGCTGTCCACGTGATCCTGACTCCTGCCGGACATACCAGTGGTTTATCAGACACTCACTCAGTGTGTTGCGAGTGTCACACATACTATCACTTAACCCTCACACAGTGTACGAAGCCTGTGCTAACATCCCATTTTGCAGATCCTGAAGCCATCTTGGAGGGTAACTAATTAAGGATGACACGGTGAGTAGACGGCCGAGGCAGGGTTAGTTAGCACTGCGGTCTAAGCTACACCGCAGGGCTTCTAAATGCAGTCATTAGAGTTCCAGCTGAAATATTATTTCCTGAAAATCTTTCATTATTGTCTTAAGTTTGCCAAATGAACCTCTATCATGACTCTAAAGGAAAAACCATCATTACCCGCCATCAGTACAAGGTAACCATAAACGTGAACATTGATGTCCATGCAACACCAAAATTCATCTTGTCTAGCACCACTGGTGGCACATGAAACTCATTTTGAGAAATGGGTCCAGATCATTTTTATATGTGTGATGATTAGGTTGGGCTGAGAACCACCCTCAAAAGAACATTGTGAGCCATGTCTATGAGACTAGGTCCATTCAAACAAAATCTGCCAGTAGGCGACACTCTCGTTTTGGGGCCTCAGTGGTATCTTTGAAGGAACATATCAAAATCCCCTGGATGGTGGTTTTATTTCCAAAATCAACCAGATTATTGGGGAAAATGTGTAAACTTGACCATTGCTTTCAACTTACTAGATATTTTTATTATTTATATAGCATTGTTCACAATAGCAAAAAAAAAAAACTGGAAATAACCCAGATTTCCAGCAGAAGAACAGATGAACAAAATGTGGTATATTCATGTAATCTAATACTATCAGCAGTAAAAAAGAATAAGCCATAAATACAATAACATGGATAAAAACATTTTATCAAGCCCTGGCCGGTTTGGCTCAGCGGTTAGAGCGTTGGCCTGCGGTCCAGAGAGACCCAGGTTCAGTTCCCGATAAGGGCTTGTACCTCGGTTGCAGTTTGTCCCCAGCCCTGGTTGGTCGTGCGGGTGCAGTCGTGCAGGTGGCAGCCACTCGATGTGTCCCTTTCACGTCGATGTTTCTCTCTCGTTTCTCTCTCTCTCTGTCTTCCTCTCTCTCCCTCCCACTCTAGCTGATCAAAAACTGGAAAAAATGTCCTTGGGTGAGGATTAAATAAATAAAACATGTTATCAAATAATGTGGATCAAAAACATGTTGCTGGAGAGAAAACAGACCCAAAAGAATATATACTGGATGATTCAAGAATAGGCAAAACACAGGATGCTGACAGAAATCAGAACTACTCTTGCCTATGGGGGTATTAACTAGAGAACTTTTGGAGATGATGATACATCTTGACTGGGTTGACTCTTACACAGAAGTATACATTTATTAAAACATTAAAATGTACACATAAGATAGGTGCATTTCACCACACTATGTAAAATTTACTCCAATAAAAAAAAATATTAACATTTACTTCAAAAGTCACTTTATAAAATGGTGGTGACATTGTCTGAGACCTAATTTTATGACCTAGAATCAAAGCTATGATTGCTAGTCCCCTCTGAGTTGAAAACAAATTTATGTATTTCAAACCTTACAAAACATTCACTTAGAGTGGTTTCTCACACAGATTTCAGCACAAAAGTCTTCATAGTTATATACACACGTCTATTTAAAAGCTGACAGCTTACCAAAGTTAAATTTAAACAGAATCTTAGAAAATATATATTTGAAAAGCACTGTATGGGAGTGTCCCTGAGCTATGATTGTACAGATTTACATGTGCTGAGAAGTAAAAACTCGGGCTCATGTTTAAACACGCTGCCAAGTGAGAGAAGTGTGTTGCTCCTTTTACCTAATAACCCAAAGAGATGTGTAAATAAACACCTCACCCACCTCAGTGCAGGGAAGGAATGTGGATGAAGAGCCCTTCCAGCCAGAGAGGGTTAGCAGAAATGGTCAGTGAAATCAGGCAGCTCATGGGATTATTTAACTCTACAAGTGCAGGGCAGACTTTGAATGCAAAGAGGATCTTTGCTGTAGGTCAAGAAAATACTTGCAGGAGAGGAAGTGAACAGTCTTGCCCTTAATTAGTGTGCAACTGGGGAGGGAGCTGGCAGAGAGAGCAAAGGATGCAAACCATATTTGGAATTTCACAGGGCGGTTTCCATCACGATGGACAGCTGCCCTTTGCTGGCCTGTGCCAGAGGCTGGGCCAGGCCTCAGAGACCATGGGCAGCCCTGGGCTGCCACCCATTGAGAGTAATGCTTCTCAGCTGGTACTTACCAATTCTGCCTCCACTTATTAAGTGGTTCTCAACCTTCCTAATGCCGCGACCCTTTAGTACAGTTCCTCAGGTTATATGTGAACGTATCTGCATGTGGACGGACCCGCCTGGAGATGGATAGAGGAGCGGTGTCCGGTTCCTAAGACCATCGGAAATATGTGTTTTCCGATGGTCTTAGGCGATCCCTGTGAAAGGGTCATTCGACCCCCAGGTTGAGAACCGCTGCTTAGAAGATCTTGACTTTGGTCTCCCGGCTTACTCACCCTTGACAGCAATTTGCTGTTATTCACTCAATGATGGCTTGACTTGCTTTCTCTATGAATACACTTATTTAGGACGATCTTTCAAGGCTGCACACACATAAAAGAGTATTATTAGCAAGCAAATTATGACTTGGATTTTATCTGTTTCAGTGCCTTTCCCCGTCTGTATGTCAGCAACTTCACTGGAAGCAGCTGCCATTCTCCCTAAGTGGCTGTTTGTGCCTATTGCTGTTGCTAATTCTAATTTGAAATCACTAAAAAGCATTTTTGCTGTTATAACCGTTTGCACGGGCCATAACTATCACTTTCATTATTAAAGCGCCATCCAATGGTTGGGGGAATTTTGAGAAAGACTCCCTGGCACGATGGGCTATTTCACCCTCCATTCACATCCCCATAATTACAGTGCTGACCGATGCATTGTCTTGTAATATGAAATCAGACACACTAATACTGGGTCAAAGGTGTAATTCTGAGATCAAGTGGAAAAATATCCAATTCTTCCTTCAGAAAGCCCCATAACTGTTCATTTACTCCCCAAAGGCAACACCCCTGAAGTTTGCCTTTGTTTACTGGCAATGAAATGTAACATATTTGCTGCCAGTACCTTGATAAGCTGCCATCCACTAAGTACTAATCTAATAAAATGATGTCAGGGAGGGTGACACCCCTGTAGGTCTCTCGTCAGTGTTCTTCAGAGTCAGTGGCCATCCCAGCCAATCCGAGGGGCTCGCTTTCCTTTCCAGGTGTGAGAATGAGCACAGTGAGGTGTGCCTGGCTTCTTGGGGACTGGAGGAAAGGATTCAATCCAGATGGGCTCCGGGTCAAAAATTACCATCATAGAGGGGGTCTGGTTGTGCTATGAAGAATGCATTTAAGCCTCTACAAAAAAATATTTTGTAAAGACAAGCCAGGAAGCACATTCTATAGCTGTATAATTTAAATATTTACTTATCCACCAAAATCACTACAATCATGGATGATCCTAGTGACCAGAACTCTCCTTCTTGTTTCTAAATTGTGGTCAAAGATAATGGTGTGTTTATTCAGTTTGCAAATAATTAGGTGCCTTTTTTATTTTATTTTATTTTATTGCCTTTATCCTAATCATTATTTTGATAACACTCCATGGAGAAAAGGTATCAGAGGAAAGGTGAGGTGGTACTCAAACTCATCAAACCAGTCACCATAAAACATATTAATTGTAGAAAAGATGGTCCAACACCACCTGGAGCTACCAATATTGTCCTCCAAGGCCACATCTCTGGGCGCTCGCTCTCTCTCTCTCTCTCTCTCTCTCTCATACACACACACACACACAATTTGAAATGAACAGAGAAAAACAGACCAATGCTAGTGTGGTGGTTCTACAATGTCTTCATAGACCCAGGCACCATCCTAATCTCTGAGCATGGCCCTCATCCTCATGGTTTCCCAGCTGGCTGCCAGAGCTCCAGCCATCACATCCTCATTCCTCAACAAGGAGAAAAGAATTGGGGAGAGTGGATCTGCCAAATGAAGCAGCCTCTTAAAAGAGTTTTCCTGGAATCCCTGCCCATATATTTTCTTGGAAAAGTAGTTTTTTATCTGGGCCCATTGACACCTCTGCTCATGTAGAGGTTCTGTTCATTACTAAGGCAAATGAGGGGATGGATAAGGGGAAGGCACTATCGGTCTCTGACCAGGATACAGATGATGCTATGAAGTGATCCCTATAATTCCATTACTTGGGTTTGTATTAATGTAGGCTTCAAGCCAGAGATGTTGTATTAATATCTTGCCTGGGCAGAAGCCACAGTACCCATCCCTCCCTATAAAAGATAACCAAAGCTGGATGGAATTTCTCAAGCTCAGGTTGTCCCAGGGTCTGGACTCCCCAGCAGACCAGGTTCAATATGCTGCTCTATCTCGTAGCTGAGAGGTTAACCATCTGTAATCTGTGGAAAGCTATCCTGATGGCCTGCAGTCTCCACGGCGCAAAGCCATGGGAGTTCACCAATGTTCCTCGGGAGTCGAGGGGAGGGACTCCGGGCCCCTTACCCCACTGCACCAAGAACAACCTTTCTATATCGCATGTCCATGTAATATTATTTTAGCAAAATTTCTACAACTGAAAACAAACAAAAGTAATGCTAGCCATGGTGTGGCCAAAGACGATTCCTGATTGGCAAGCCTGGTGGAGGCACAGTCGCAGTAGTGTCCCTCAGCCAAGTGAGAGTCACTTCAACTCACTGTGCATCTGTGGAGCATCCCCTTACAGAGTCTCAGGCACTGTGGAGTCCTGGAAGCTGATGAGGCTGCCATCACTCCAGGACCCTGTGGCCCCTCTGAGCTCGTCAGAGCGGCAGCAGCCCATCAAGTGGGGGTTCAGCTGTCAAAGAAAGTTTCTTCGAGTAAGGACTCAGATTCAGTTTAATTTACCTCAGGTTAATTCTAAGCAAAGGCACCAAGAAATAAATGAGAATGGCAGGGAGCTAAGGAGAAACTCAGTTCAACCCAAGTACAGAAAGGAGGCCAAGAGGGAGAGGCAAGAAGGAAGCAATTGAGTTTCTCTGACTAGTTTTGGGTGATGACGATCCTCCTTATACTAAGGCTTTGCTGAGTGTTTACTAGGAAATTAGGTGTCAAGGACTATGCTAAGTGCTCTACCCACACCACCCCGTTGAATTTTCACAACAATTCTAACTCAGTGGACAAGAGAAGAGAAGATTGTCCTCAGAAATGGAGAGTAAGTGGCCCAAGGTCACATCGATCAGAGATGGTAACCGGGATCTGCTGGATTCCAGAGCCCCCATTAGCTCTCTCGTTCTCCCTGAGGAAGCAGAACACAGTCACCTCCAGCCTTCATATAATCTATGTTTATGCAAAGGTAAACCCAGGTGACAACCCCTCTCGGGGCCAGCGTCTCTGTCTAGCATCCTACTAGCTTCCCACCACATTAGGCTCCAAGAATGCAAACTAGGTTTGTTGTTTGCCTTAGCAAAGATACCCCGGAAAATACCTTACTGGCTTAAGTCAAATTGTATTTTTTTAGAAAGGAAAACTCTAAAGTGTCCTGTTTGAAAACTATGCTGAGTCCTAGCAGATGTGCAGCAAAACACCTCAAGGACTCCAATGAACCCAAGAGAGCACCTTCCCAGCTGGGGCCAGCCCACTGAGGCCCGGGCAGGGGAGAGAAGGGCAGTTCAGCCTGGGAAGGGCTAGAAGCCTCAAAGGAGAGAAGGGCCCTACCCCTTGCCCTAGCTTTTGTGGGGAAAGACCATTCCCCCAAATAGTGAATGGCTCACTCACAGCCTTGCAAGTCTATAAAAAGGGAACTATGGACACTGGGGAAGATGCTGAAAGAAACCTTTCTCTTCTCTCGGGTCTGCACTCACTCGACTCCCCACGCCCCTGCGGAGGGCAGAGGAAAACCCTCTGAAGAGCCAGGAACAGCACAGGTGCCGGGAGAAAGCCAGGCTCCGGACCAGGGGCCCTGCCGGCCTGGTTAGGGGAGCTCAGTCCACCCAGGTGGCTGGGGCCCTGCTTTCTCCCTGGTCCCAGCTCCAGGTCCCACTTCAGCTCTGAGCACGCAGCTCCGGGCACTAAACAGACGACCCCGCGCGCGCTCGGAGGGGAGGGCAGCGCTGGCAGCCACCGGCTTCCACTGCGGCCGGACTGCGCTCAGGACGACCCCCCCAACCCGGGTCAGAGCGGGGCTTGAGCTCGGCGACGCGGGCGCAGCGGATGTCCCGCCGCCGGGGACCAAGCTTCCGGGAAGCTCGCCGAGCGCTGAACCCCGGCGGAGCTCGGCTTTCCCCTCCCCCCGCCCACGCGCGTCCGCGGTGCGGTCCGAGCCACCGCCCCCAGTCACGGTGGAAAGGAGACTAGAGAAAGCGCGCATGGAGGGCAGCCCCGGGGGAAACGTGCAGAGGACATCATAGCGCCACGTGTATGCCGAGTCCCCGGCACAGAGCAGACTTCCTCCGGATTGTTTCACTGGGGGGCTGTGAGGGAGCCCCGGAGGAGAGCTGAGAGCCTCCCCAGGGACAGCGGCTGGGTCAGCCTCCAGAGCCACCTCCCTGAAGGAGCAGCAGGCTCTCACCTCGGGGTAGCAACGGGCCCTGTGCGGGGAGCTCCGGGAAGGGGGGCAGGAGCTGGGGGAGGGCAGGGAAGGGGGGGAGGAGCTGGGGGAGGGAGGGCCGGGAAGGGGGGCGGGAGCTCGAGGAGGGCCGGGAAGGGGGGGCGGGAGCTGGGGAGGGCCGGGAAGGGGGAGAGGAGCTGGGGGAGGGCCGGGAAGGGGGAGAGGAGCTGGGGGAGGGCCGGGAAGGGGGCGGGAGCTGGGGAGGGGAGGGCCGGGAAGGGGGCAGGAGCTGGGGGAGGGGAGGGCCGGGAAGGGGGCAGGAGCTGGGGGAGGGGAGGGCCGGGAAGGGGGCAGGAGCTGGGGGAGGGGAGGGCCGGGAAGGGGGCAGGAGCTCGGGGAGGGGAGGGCCGGGAAGGGGGCAGGAGCTCGGGGAGGGGAGGGCCGGGAAGGGGGCAGGAGCTGGGGGAGGGCCGGGAAGGGGGAGAGGAGCTGGGGGAGGGCCGGGAAGGGGGCGGGAGCTGGGGAGGGCCGGGAAGGGGGCAGGAGCTGGGGGAGGGGAGGGCCGGGAAGGGGGAGAGGAGCTGGGGGAGGGCCGGGAAGGGGGCGGGAGCTGGGGAGGGCCGGGAAGGGGGCAGGAGCTGGGGGAGGGGAGGGCCGGGAAGGGGGCAGGAGCTCGGGGAGGGGAGGGCCGGGAAGGGGGCAGGAGCTGGGGGAGGGCCGGGAAGGGGGAGAGGAGCTGGGGGAGGGCCGGGAAGGGGGCGGGAGCTGGGGAGGGCCGGGAAGGGGGCAGGAGCTGGGGGAGGGGAGGGCCGGGAAGGGGGAGAGGAGCTGGGGGAGGGCCGGGAAGGGGGCGGGAGCTGGGGAGGGCCGGGAAGGGGGCAGGAGCTGGGGGAGGGGAGGGCCGGGAAGGGGGCAGGAGCTCGGGGAGGGGAGGGCCGGGAAGGGGGCAGGAGCTGGGGGAGGGCCGGGAAGGGGGCGGGAGCTCGGGGAGGGGAGGGCCGGGAAGGGGGCGGGAGCTGGGGAGGGGAGGGCCGGGAAGGGGGCAGGAGCTCGGGGAGAGGAGGGCCGGGAAGGGGGCAGGAGCTCGGCTCAGCGGCCTGGGTGCTCTGGGGAGTGAGCATGGACGTCCCTTTCTTTAGGGCCTAGGTGGACATTCATTCCAGCCTCCTGCCCTCTGACTGGGTGGGTAAGGCAGGTAGGACCCGCCCTGGGCTTCCCATCTCTCACTATCACTGTATCTAGGGGGCTCTGCTCTCCTGTCCCCAGTATCCCATGTTCCCTCCTAGCTCTGGAAAGCCTCCATCTCTGCTCCCCGCAACCACCACCACCATCACCTCTGTCCCCCAATTCTGCCCTAGGCTTCCAAATCACTTCTCTATCCCCCCCTGCCAAATTATTTACCTCGGCTGGACTGAATGCTCCCTAGCCCACACCACCCCCAACCAAACCCACAGCTGCACACCTCGGAGGAAGGGTGCAGCCAGCCCTAACTTTCCCGGCTGGTGCAACGAAGTGGATATCGAAATACTAAGCAGCTGTCAGCACTCAGGAGACCAGTTCATCCTTTCGCTGAGTAAAGCATGTTCCTTGGAAGATTAGTTCTCCGCGTTGTCCTTAAGAAGAGCTTCATGGTCAGGAACGCCTGGGAAATGCAGTGGAGTGTGTCTTTCCTAGAGGTTCGCAATATCTTCGATGCTCACTTGAACTCTTTGAGACCTGCAGTAACTACTAGATTCAGAATCCAGTATGTCTCAAGTTTATTTGACCCAAGAACACTTTCTGGGAGGGAGAGGGAATGGGCACTTTTTTTTTTCTTTATTGATTTGAGAGAGAGAGGACAGGAGAGGGAGAGGGAGATAGAAACATTGATGAGAGGGAACATTGATTGGCCGCCTCCTGCATGCCCCCTACTGGGGACTTGGCCCACAACCTGGGCATGTGCCCTAGTCAGGAATCGAACTGGGGACCTCTTGGTGCATGGGTCGATGCTCAACCACTGAGCCAGCACTTCTTTCAGAAACAGGATCCAGTGGAACTCCCTTTGTTCAGTGTGATAATAGAGAGAAGCTGGTTTTCCTCACTCAGAGATGAAGCTTCTTTTTTTCTTTCAGTCTGTACTTTTATCATTAGAATATATCTTCTTAGACTGTAAGGTCTCCTTAAATTCAAGATAGCCTAATGAAAACCTGGACTCATTTTTTATTCTGTAGCGACAAGGAGCAGGCATATAATGTGGCCCAGAGGCACTGCCGCTAAATGATGTGGGGTGTTCTGTTCCCTCACTTCTTTAGCAGTTCTCAAACTTTTTGGTCTCAGGACCTTTTTATATTAAACTATATTGAGAACTCCAGAGAACTTTGTTTCTGTGGGTTATGGCTATTAATATTTATAAAATCAAAATTAAAAACTCGGAAAATTTTAAAATATTTTAATAATTCATTAAAAATAAATCCATTACATGTTCATTACACATTATAGGAAAAATAACTATCATTTTTCAAAACCAAAAAAATCAGTAAGAACAATGGCATTGTTTCACATTTTTACAAATCTCTTTAATGTCTGGTTTAATAGAAGACAGCTGGATTCTCTTGCCTGCTTCCTCATGCAGTCTCTTCCAATATCACACCATGTGGCTTCATAACGTGCCACTCTACACTGGGGAGAGACTAAGAATGAAAGAGAAAATTACATATCACTGTTGTGATAATAGTTTTGACCTTGTGGACCCATTGAAAGCTTTACTAGGACCCAAGGGTCCCCATGTCCCTCTTGGAGAATCAGTGCTTCAGATGTCCAGTCCAGCTCCTTCCCACTCTGAGTACACCTGAGAGGGGTGGCGGGATCGATGTGTCTTCCTGCTCCTGGCATCAACACCCACGACCGGGGAGATCTACCTGTCAGGAGCCCTGGTTTTCTGAGAGTAGGGCAACCTAGAGGCCAGCTCCAGCCATCAACCACTATCACCCAGTCTGGCAGATGCTTGTTTCTCCTCCCAGCCCCCCACTTCTCACCGTGGTTACTGGAGCCCATTGTAGTAGGAGGTCAGTTTGCATGTTCTTGACTTAGACATTTTTAAAGAGCTTTGATGTATAGAATTTCATTAAAGCCATAAGGGCCCCAAGGTAGCCATTGTCCAAACACAGATATTGCCTTCATTTGTAAACTGCCTAATTCCTGCAAAAATGGATTTAAGCTTTATCCATGCCCTGTTCTCCTGCAGGGTTTGAGTGGGCCAAGAAGAGCTAGCTGTCTTTATTCGTCTTCACACATGGGTGGAGCATGAAACAGTGTTTCATCTTGGCCCTGCGGAGTTTGAAGCCCAGACTCAAAGAGAAGAGAGGGGAAAAAAAGATACCGTTCTGGTAAATCTGAGCACAAAGATGATGTGCTGCCCCCTGCAGGAGACCCTCCCTTGGGCTAACCCCCCTAAAGTCAACTGAGAGCTGGATCTAGGTAAGTAGGAGCTGGTTGAGTCCTTGTTCTGTCACATCCCCGGGTAAAAAAAATCAGACGCAGCTATCAACTTTTCTGTCTTGGGCTGAAAAGAGACAAAACGAAACCCTGAGGATCTTGCTTTGAACCATGGCAGTAGCTACACCCCTGTTCCTTCTGTGAGAACCTATGATTATGAGACTCAATAAAAGTTTTGGTTTTGGAGTTAAGTGGATAGGACATAGTCCCAGGTCACCCACTAACTAGCAGGGTGACCTTGGGCAAAACACATGGCCCATTTGAGTCTTAGTTTTGTCATCTATAAAATTGTTTATTTTGGGATTTGCTGAAATTGTGCATATAAGCACATAGCACAATGCCTGGCCTACAATTAGCACTCAATAAACGCTAGCCATTATTTTGCTCTATAGCTCACCTTTTAACATAATTAGAGGCACAAAAATGCGGGCCCACCTTTAACACTTGCAGAGCATAGAGAATTATAAATGAAAGCCTGCATACCATATAGATATATCAAGATGTAAAAGACATAAATCTCCTAATAAACTGCTATATAATGTTTCATATATTTATCTTGACAAGTATTTCTTCAGAAAAACAAAACATTTAAAACATGTCTTAAGATATGATTTTCATATGACAAAGTTTGCAAAATGTCAAATTTGACTGAATTTAATTATTATTACACATATCTGGGAGCCAGATGATTTGGATAAGTAATAAATATAAACATAATTTCTTATTATAATTCTTTCATGTAATACTGTCTTGCTTTCATTTTAGCAAATCAAAAATGATGCAGTTATGGTAAATATTTTTACATAATTTGTGTTCCATTGATATTAATTTTTTAATGAAATGTAATTATATTTAAAATATTTTTATATGTTTTTATTGATTTTTTTTAGAGAGAGAGGAAGGGAGAGAGAGAGAGAAACATCGATGAGAGAGAAACATCGATTGGCTACCTCCTGCACGCCCCCTACTGGAGATCAAGCCTGTAACCCGGGCTTATGCCCTGACCAAGAATGGAACTGGGACCTCTCAGTCCATGAGACAATGCTCAATCCACTGAGCCACACACACCAGCTGGGCGAAATGTAACTGTGCAGTATATCCAAAGTGTAGGAATATATTTTTTATCAACATGTAAACTAAAGCACGTGTAAAAATCAAAAACAAAATTTTCATGTTTCAAAAAATTATTTTATCTAATATATTCAAATGATAAAAAGCAAAATATAAATTCTAATTTATGAATATAAAATTTTAAATCTAAGAATTTAAATTAAATTTACAATTATTTAACTTTTGAAATTTGATTAAATCTTCTTACCTATTTTGATAAAATGAAACTTTTCACAGTTCCAGGATGCATGTCCACCTAGTTACCAAAATAATCATTTCCGCGTTTTATGCTTGTTACCTCTAGACTATCATATATATAGAGTTTCCCCCAAAAAATGCATATACACAAAAAAGTGTAATTACATAGCCAGTGTTCATTAAAATACATTTCCTTTTCAAAATGTAATAGAATCTGTAGACAGCCTGTATACATTTTTTTAAGACACCCTGTGTAAATTTAAAGTAACATGAATTAATACTGCAAAAGTTCCTCAGTTACCATGTACAACTGTAGTGAATACACTGTTCCTTATTGACCACTGTGGGAACCACATATTAGAACTTGAAAAGAAAACAACATCAAAACTCTAATAACCCAATTAGAAAATGAGTGAAGGACTTGAATAGACATTTCTCCAAAGATGATATACAAATGGCCAACAAGCATATGAAAGATGTTCAATGTCACTAATCATCAGAGAAATGCAAATCAAAATCACATTAGAATGGCTGCTATGGAAAAAAAAAAAAAAAACCAGAAAATAACAAATGTTGGTAAGGTTGTGGAGAAATTGGAACCCTTGAACACTGTTTTGGGATTATAAAATGGTGTAGCTGCTGTAGAAAACAGTATGATATTTCTCAAAAAAATTAAAGATAGAATTACCAGATGATCCATCAACCCTACTTCTGAGTATTATGTCCCATAGGATTGAAAGCAAGGTTTTGAAGAGATATTTGCACACTTATAACAACACTTTTCACAATAGCCAAGAGGTGGAAACAACCCAAATGTCCACTGGTGGATGAATGGATACACAAAATGTGGTACATGCACACTATCGATATTATTGAGCCTTTGAAAAAAGGAATTCTGTGTATGTGTGTTTATCTGGGGCCCTTGCTCCTAACCTTGACACTGTCTTGCTTTGGAGCAGAGCATATTTGGACTTGTTACCTACATACTCTTCAGGCAATTTAAATTTTCTGGACGTTTATATTCTTGAGAAAACTAAATTAGGGCACTGCTGTCACCAGAGCCGAAACCTCTGTGGGAACCAGTACTGCAGTAGGAAAACCTAAATTGAATTGACAAAGTGGTAGAGGCTCAATAATTCATGAATCTCAACTCTGAGTTAAAAACTCCAAGGCGCCCCACTCTTGGGGGTAGGGGCTTCACACTTGTATGAGTTCAACCCCCTGAGGTCTACCAGGTTCTCACAGTGAAGATCCCCTGTACTTCCTGCAGGAGGAGGGGAAAGACAGTCATTTTGAAATAAGCCAGAGCATTCTCTTAATAAGGCCTGCTCTCAAGAGAAACTATACCAGAGCCTTACCTACTGGGCTTTTATTTTTTAAAAATTGTTTCTTTCCCTAGCCAGTTTGGTTCAGCAGTTAGAGCGTCAGCCCGTGGACCAGGGAGTCCCAGGTTTGGTTCCCGGTAGGGGCACATGCCTCGGTTGCAGTTTGTCCCCAGCCCTGGTTAGGGTTGTGTGGGTGGCAGCTACTTGATGTGTTTCTCTCGCATCAATGTTTCTCTCTCTCTCTCCCTCCCTTGCTCTCTCCTGCTCTATCTGAAGATAAATGCAAAAATGTCCTCAGGTGACGATAAAAAAATAAAACTAAATAAAAAATTTTTTTCTTTACTGATTTTAGAGAGAAGAAGGGAGAGAGAGATAGAAACATCGATGGGAGAGAACATCAAGTGGCCGCCTCCTGCATGCCCCCCACTGGGGATCAGGCCCACAACCTGGGCATGTGCCCTGACCAGGAATCGAACCGGCAACCTCTTACTGCATGGGTTGATGCTCAACCACTGAGCCACACTGGCCAGGCTTTCCTTGTACATTTACCTGCCTTTATTATTATATTTAAAGTGAGTTTTTTATAAACAGCATGTTTTTTTATCTACTCGGCCAATCTGTCTTCTAATTGATGTTTTTAAACTACTTACGTTAAAGTAATTATTAATATGTTAAGGCTTAAGTCTGGCATTTTATTTTTATGTTTGTTTTCTCTTTTTAACCTTTTTTTCCTGCCTTGCAGTGGATTACTTGAACATTTTGTAGAATTCCATTTGGATTTAACTATAATTTTTTCAGTGTATCTCTTTGTATAGCTTTTTAGTTGCTCCAGGCTTAACATTATATATACATAATTTTTTTACCATCTAATGGTATTGTCATTTTACCAGTTTGAGGAAATATAGAAACCTTATTTCTCTTCATAACTCTTTACCCTCCTCTGTTTACATCACTGCCTTAAATATTTTCTCTACATACGTTTAAAACCCACAGTACATAGTGTTGTAATTTTTTCTTCAAAAATAATTTAGAAATCTCAAGAGGAGATATAAAGCCTATTGTAGTTACCAGTATTTTTATTTACCTGTTCTTTCTTCCTTCTTGATATTCCAGAGTCCCTTCGTTTTCATTTTCTTTCTGTGTAGAGAACTGTTGCCAGCTGTTCTTGGAGGGTAGGTATCCTCGCAACAAATTCTCTTAGATTTTCCCTTTATGTCTGTATTTTCCCTTTATTTTTTACAATAGGCAATAAGACATTAACCCTTCTTTTCTTTCACACTTTGTTTTTTATTTTTTTAAGTGTATTTTTACTCCACTGTATTATTTATTTTTTTTAGAAAGAGGGGAATGGAGAGAGAAAGAGAAACATCAATTGGTTGTTCCATTTATGCATTCATTGGTTGATTCTTGTATGTGCCCTGACCAGGATCGAACCTGAAACTTTGGTGTATCGCAATAGTGCTCTCACCAACTGAGCTACCTGGCCAGGGCTCTTTCAGCACTTTAAAATAATTATGTTGATAACATCTGGCCTCCACAATTTCTCATGAGAAATACACTGTCATTCAAATTAGTTTTTTACCTATGGTGTTATTTTTTTCTGGTTGCTTTCAAGTTTTTTTTATTTGTCTTCAGGATTTAAATATTTAATTATCAAGTGTCTTGATGTAGATTTATCTGAGTTTATCCTATTTGCATTCTACTGAACTTCTAGAATCTGTAGTTTTACATCTCTTGCTAAATGTGAGAAGTTGTCAGTGATTGTTTCTTCAAATACTTTTTCATTCTTTTCCTCTTTCTCTTTCTGGAACTCCCACAGTTATCTGCAGCTCTGTTTATTTGTTTTAGTCTAATTTCTCTCTGTGGTTCAGATTGGATAAACTCTATCATTCTATCCGCCAGCTCGCTGAATCTTTTGTTACCTGTATTCTGCGGTTGAGCTTATCCATTGAGGAGTTTTTTTTAAAATCTGTTTATTGTGGTTTTCAGTTCTAAAATTTAATTTAGTTCTTTTTTATATTATCTATTACATTGCTGATATTTTTCTATTGCTTTTTTTTTATAATGTTTTTATTGATTTTTTAGAGAGACAGGAAGGGAGAGAGATAGAAACATCCATGTGAGAGAGAAACATTGATCAGCTGCCTCCTGCGTGCCCCCCACTGGGGATGGAGCCTGCAGCCCAGGCATGTGCCCCAAATAGGAATTGAACCAGGACCTCTCAGTCCATGGGACAATGCTCAATCCACTGAGCCACACCAGCTGGGCTCTATTTTTTTTATTTGTTTCATTTGTGTTAATAATGTCTTCTTGAAGCATTTTTTAATTTTTATTGAATTTATTGAGGTGACATTGGTTAATACAATTATATAGGTTTCAAGTGTACAATTCTATAATATATCACCTGTATATTGTATTGTGTTTTCACCACCCAAAGTCAAGTCTCCTTCCATGACCATTTATCCCCCCTTTACCCTCTGCTACCTCTCCCCACCCCCTTTCCCTCTGGTAATCACCATGCTGTTGTCTGTCTATGAGTTTTACTTTTGCTGTTGGTTTGGTTTTTTTCTTAATCCCTTAACCTTTCTCACCCGGCCCTCCAACGCCCCTCCCCTCTGACAGCTGTCACTCAGTGTTGATTATTTCAAAATGATCATCAGATAATTCCAATATCTTTGTCATTTCAGTAACGGCATTTATCACTTGTCAAGTTGCAGCCAGTTTGAGCTCTACTTGGTCTGGGATATGAGTGAATTCCAATCGGAGATTGGGTATTTTCACTTTATTTTCCATCTTAGCCAGCCCTCTTTGACACTGCACAAGCAGGAGAAGGGGGGACACGCTACCTCATTCTTGCCACGTGAAGGTAGGATTCCAGGTTCCCCACCCATCCTGCACTGACACGCAGGGCTGAGGGGGCCCCTGGTTACTACTGGGTGGGGGTTCTGGCTGCCAACATGATCTCCAGTGACACTACCATGGGGACGGCCTTGTTACCTCTGGGAAATGGTCAAAGTCCCGAGTCTCTATTGAGTCTTCCATGACACTACCCCAGCCAGGGATGGAGGCAGAGGAGATATATCATTATTCTTGGATGGGGTGGTAGGCCAAGCTCCCTGTGTGCTTTCCATTAACACCGTGGTGGGGCACAGGGGACATCATTATCAGCCAGCAGGGATAAGCCCTTTCTGATAGCACTTTAGTGGCACTGTTGGGGCTCCTAATATGGCCTCACGGAGTTGGAAATCTAAACCCCCTATTTAGCCTTTGCAAGTGGAGGTGGAAGTAGGGGCCACAGCTTTTTTCTGTGGTGTCTGGTGGAAGTGGAGTTTTTATTGTCTAAAAGTTTCCTATCTGGTTAGCCCATTTCCTGGTCCTTTGGCTAAAGGAAAGGGACTTTTGTGGGAGCTTTTTTTTTTGGTCTGTTCTTGTTGCTATTTCTAGCTTCTTCATTTTTGAATCCTGAATACATGAGGCAAAAAGAAAACCAAGAGACTGTGTTATTCCTCAGGTCCAAGTTCCCTAGCCAGTCGGCCTTCTTTTCTTCACCTTTCAGATTATTCTTATGTTTGCTTTATTTGTAATGTTCCTGGTTTCAGTTGTCGTTAGCAGCAATAATAGGGGAAAGTATGTCTACTCCATCTTCCCAGAAGTAGGAGTCTCAGAGAATTGTTTTTAGTAGTGAATTTTATTTTAATGAAACAGTATAATCTTTAGTCAAAACTCAAACTAGATATTTTGTATTGCCAAAGGCATAAGAATGAATATCAGCATTTACCACCCTATTCTGAGACACATTAACATTGTGCCATGAAAAAAATATTTGCCTGTGATCAAAATCATCTGGTAAAGGCTGCATTTTATGTTCCTCCATTTGGGACTGGCAATGCAATGAAGGCTCTGAGAGTATCTGCAATGAAGAATGTGATTAATTTTTTTAATCCAGTGATTCCCAAATTAATTTGAGCATGAATCGTGTTTTCCCAGAACAGCTAATAATATCCTGTAATAGTGTCCACTTTGGAACTGTTGAGCCACACCCGTAATCCAGGGGAGTTATCTCAGGACACAGGCTCTGCAAGGGAGGGGACTGGCATCTTACTGTGTGAACTACCCTCCCACGCCTCTGGAAGGGTGAACATTCTGTCTTGATGGGATGTACACAGTAGGGGGAGGAGACATAGTAATCCTTTGCATTTTCCCAACTCTAGTAACCTCTGTGCTTTTACTTTCTTTTGTTTATTTTTACCTACATACTACCTCTACAAGGTAAGAGGGGACGGTATGACTATCCCCGTCTTGCAGGTGACACACAGAGGCCCAAACAAATATAAGTCTGTTCCTACATGAGCCAGACCTAGATCTACTGTGCCCTTTGGACCGGAGAGGCCCTTCCTAATCACTGAGTCTCTAAGTCCGGCGGGAGCCCGGTCCTGCTGGCACGGGCCTGCCCTCTGGGGTCCTGTGCCCTGCGTCCTGGCCAGGCCTTCCTTGCAGAAGCACATCCATGGGGCTTCTAGAACCTCACTCCCTGCTCACTGCCCGCACAGGGTGCTGCCAGGAGGGCTTCCTGCCTTCCAGAAACCTTTGCTCCATGGAAAACACGTGCTGTTTTCCAGAACAGAACCTCTGGGGAGCGGAGGGGAAGCTAGAATCCTAAATACAGGATGAGGATCAGAATTGCTCCCTGTCCCTCATTTCCTCTTTAGCCATCACAGCCCACGGTGCGACTGGAGAGAGGAAGTGGCCAGGACTTCAGAAAGCATTTTTACTGGGAAGAAATGTTTCCAGTAAACATAGCATCCAAGTGGCATGACCTCTGCTCCCGACCCACACAATAGTGATTTGTCTGCCATGTTGCCTTCAGGGAATCAGGGGGAGGAAAGACCACTCTCTGATTTTGAAGAAAGTTTAGCATGAGGATAAAATCACCTAATAAAGTGAGACACCGGATGGTGCTGTGAAAACTAATCATGTGTCCCAGAAAAGAGCTCTTGTCTGAAGCCCTGGATGTTTATCTTCCCTTGGAGTGATACCCCCCCCCTTTTCTCTGCAAATGGTCACAAAGGAGGGCAGTCCTTTCGTGGGGGAAGAGATGGGAGAGAGAACAAGGGATTTCGAGGTTGACATCACTTGTCTGACGGCCTTGCCAGAGGATGGGATTTACTGTTGCCTACATGAGTTCTCCCTTCCTCCTTAGCAGTTCTTGCTACTAAGGACCTTGACTCTGCCGTTCAGTTCCTAACTAGTTCCCCCACGGATCAGACCCGGCTGCTGCAGTGGCTGCAGCTTCCTCTGCCCTAAGTCGCTGATGGCTGCTCTTAAAATCCAGCCACAGCCAATAAGGGGGAAACCGCGTCCGTTGTTTATTCTTTAAATTTTTTTTTTTATCCTCACCTGAGGACTTTTTTTCCTTTTTTTGTTCAGATAGAGTGGGAGGGAGGGAGAGGAAGAGAAAGAGAGAGAAACATCAACGTGAAAGGGACACATCAAGTGGCTGCCACCCGCACGACCAACCAGGGTCAGGGACAAACTGCAACCGAGGTACATACCCTTAGCGGGAACTGAACCCGGGTCTCTCTGGAGCACAGGCCGACGCTCTAACCACTGAACCAGACCGGCCAGGGCCATTGTTTATTCTTTAGATTGGATTTGTTTTTCTAGCTTGACCAGATGGGCTCCAGGAATCAGATGGGGATACAAAGCATACTTAACTGGGGAATTCCCTTTTCACTGTCTGCGACGTTTGACGTATTTATACGTCCCGCTCGGTTAACAGGTTAAGTGGGAGAAAGGTCAGAAGAACCTGGAGCATGTTTGAATGGCCAGCCCAAGAGGGGCCCAGCAAAGCCATGGTGGTCAGTCCGGGGCCAGCACGGAAGTCCCAGACACTGGAGGCAGTCCCCAAGGCGGTGCGGGGGAGAGGGGGATGTAAACAGTCAGGTGAAGGAGCACAGCAAGCCTGCTGCAAGCCCACAGCTCGGGCCTGGCGCACGTACAGTCCTGCAGGTGGGGCTGAGGCAGGAGCAGGACTGTCAGGACGGCGCTTCTCCTCCAGCGTCCGTCATCTCCACCTGACGGCGGCCTGGTGCGGTTGCTTCACCTCCAAGACAACTTTCTCCCTGGGCGAGATCATCTCTAAAGTCACACTTAGCATGAACAGTCCATAATTTTAAAAAAATATTTCGGGGTATTTTTACTTTCCTCTATTTCGCCAGATTTGCATTTTTATTAGTACATATTCGCCATACCAAACAACAGAAGTGTATACAGAAAAAAGGGCAAGCCCCCCACCCACCTCCCACTTCCCAAGGCCTGTGTCCCCGGGATTTACCTCTGCACACTTGAAGCAGAGAATGTAAGACCTTGGGCTCCAGAGCCACATGGCCTGGTTCCAATCCATCCTGTTCAGTGCTGGGGCTCGGGCACAGCTGTCCTCTCTTGCATTTTTCCCTCGTCTGTAAAAGTAGTACAGTAATAGTATATATGTTACTGTGAATTAGCACATATAAATACAACGCCTGGTGCAAGGTGTTCAATACACACTGGCTGTTCTGCAGCAGACCCCCACTTATGTAACAGAGCGGGACTATAGCGGACCTGAGTGCTACCTGCAAGGAGACAGCCAGGCCAATGCCAGGGCCCACTCTGTGTCTGTTCCATGCTCCTCCGTGTGCACTGTTTATAAAGAGAAGGAAGTGCTGGGTAGGGCAAAGAGAAGTTAAGGAGCCACCCAGACTGGTACGTCACAGCATGTGACATCACAGTATGCAATCCCTTTAACTGACGGAGTCCTCAGAAGGAAACTGGACAATCCATTTAAAGACAAGCATCTGAAAATGGCATTACAAAAAATGCAATAGAGGGAAAAATCGAATTTCTTATTGAAAATGGGTGGTTATACATGTTGTAAAGGGGCATCAGAGCAGGCAGGAAAAGCTTGGGCTTTGGTGTCAGGATCTCACTTAATTTCCGTAAGTCTCACTGTCCGCATCTCTAGAATGAGCTCATAGTGTCAGCCTCATAGGCTTGCAGCAAGACTAAAGGAGGTGATAATGTAGATAAAATGTCTGTCGTTATGCCTGGTATATAGATGACATTCAATAAAAATGCATCCTTTTGTGACTTCTTATTGTAATTAGGTTTGTCAACCTATCTGCCCCTCTAGAGTGTGAGTTCCTTATAGGTAAGAACCACGTCTTATTCTTCTCTATACAGTCGCCCCTCGCCACTTCGTGCCTCGACTTCGCAGCTTCACTCTATCGCGGTGTTTTCAAATATGTTCATTAAAAAGTTGATGGAGACAGTGAGAACAATACAGCGCGCGCTCGGTTGTCTAAGTCAATTACACACCCCTGTATTACAGTTACAATTAAAATTACTGTACATATGTACTGTAGGCCTATGGATTCGAGCACCCCAGGGATCCTTCAACGCCAGGTGCAGCCGCTAGAGTCTGGAGCTGATTAACCGCGATAAACGAGGGACGACTGTATCGTTCATTCTCTGTGACTCCGGAACAGGGGTAGTATATGGTAGGTACCCCGTGTAATGGTTAGTTATTGCCATAATAATGCCACCAAACTTAAAAGAATTATTATTTAGCTTACGTTTCAGCAGTTAGGCTGTTTAAGCCAGGCTCAGTGGGTGGTTCTTCTGGTATGGGCTGCAGGTCCGGCGGCTGTGACCGAGGGCCGGGGAGTCTGGCAGGGTGAGGGACTGCGTGGCTCTCATCAAGCAGCAGCCGAACCTGGGCTTGTTCACATGGCACCTGGCAGGTTCTCAGAGTGGAAGATAAAGGCCTTTTGAGGACCAGGCTTGAAACCTGCACATTGTCACTTCTGCCACTTCCTATTGGCCAAAGCACAGCTCAAGGCCAGCTCAGATTCAAAGGATAGCAAAATAGACTCCATCATTCCATCCCTTAATAAGAAAAAGCCACATTTTAAAGGCATGGACTCAGAGAGAAGTAGGGCATTATCACCATTTTTGTAACTTACCACACCCAGATTTTTTTAATGCAAGAGGTTAGTTAGGGAGAAAAAAAAAATGAATCAAAAAGGCAATAAGAAGAAAAGTCCGATTTATGTCCTCACCATCCTGGGCAAGGGCACAAATTCTAGGTTGCTCAATACCAGCAAGATGAAAATGACCTCTCCCACCATTAAGTGGTTGAGCAGTCCTCAAAGGTACAGTAAAGAGAATATGTACCGACTGGGGGATAAATCAAGATACTCCTCGCCTGGTGTCGTGGGAAAGCAGATGAGCCTAGATTTACTGAGGACACTCGGCCCCCTGACAGCAGTATAATTACAGACTCCAGCATCATTAATCAGCAATCACTGATGACTGAGGGAGTCTATAAACCTCTAAGTCTCTCTGTTCCAAAATTGATTTGACTTAAAAACAATTATTTAAATTCCACATACTTGAGCATTTGGCTTACAAGGAAGAAGGAACAAGATCAAAAAGAGAAGGTTTGTTTTGTGTTTTTTTTCTTTAATTGATATCTACTTCAAACGTCTTTTATTAGCCTTTCAATAATTTGATGAAGTCACATACACACACACTCACACAAAACTTGTGTTGGAGAAACTTTCACCAATACCAAATGCAGAGGATTAGAAAAGTCTTCTGGTCAGTTCTTGTTACCAGCTGCTTCCTCGCTGTCACCTCGAGGCCTGCAGTGCTCACCTCCCTCCTTTCTTAAGATGTCCTGACATGGCCCTGGCCGGTTTGGCTCAGCGGTTAGAGCATCGGCCTGCGGTCCAGAGAGACCCAGGTTCGGCTCCCGCTAAGGGCACGTACTTCAGTTGCAGTTTGTCCCTGGCCCTGATTGGGTCGTGCGGGTGGCAGCCACTCGATGTGTCTCTTTCATGTTGATGTTTCTCTCTCTTTCTCTCTTCCGCTCTCTCCCTCCTGCTCTATCTGAATAAAAAATGAAAAAAATGTCCTCGGGTGAGGATAAAAAAAAAAAAGATGTCCTGACATGGCTCAAAACCTCTCCCTCCGTTAGGGCCCTGGTTAGGAAGGGCCTTTCTATACAGAAGAGCACCTGAGTCTGCAGTGACCAGACTCTTCCAGCTCTGCTTCTGCCCCCCAGCGAGTCCATTATTAACCCTCAGCCAAGCAGAGCGCAGGGAAGCCTGGTAATTCCTCGTCTGTTCTCCACCACCACCGCCAACACGAGTCTCGATGGGCTTCAAGGACTGTGATGTTCAGCGCACTCGGGGACTCCAGCAGCCCAGCCTCACCCCCCAGTGCCAGCTGCAGCCACAGGGCTGGCAGCCAGATGAGGAAAAGCAGGAGGGAACCCCATCCCCTGCCCTGGGCCTTCTGGGGAGTCTGCCTGCACAAGAACCCCATTCAGGGCTATGAATCCGGTTGTGGAACAGGCCCGTGATTGTACAAGTTGTTTTAAAGGAATAATAAGTTATTGTAGCAAACATAACTAACCTAACAATAGCCTAACATTGACTCTGGAGGTGACCAAGCCCAGGGCGCCCCAAGGGAAACCGCTGCGGATACGGCTGAGCTGCCCCAGGCACGAAGGCCTGGCTGTGGGTGGGCAGTGGGATGGCAGCGACTCCCATGAGCCACAGTCTAGGCACCTGACACCCAGTCAGGAGGCACTCTGCCCTTCATTGAGTACCACTGTGTATTCAACCCTGTCTATCCCATCACAGGCGAGGGCTGGTGCCCTAAAAAAATGCCCCATGGGTCCAGCCAGTGTGGCTCAGTGGTTGAGCGTTGACCCATGGACCAAGAGGTAACCGGTTCAATTCCCAGTCAGAACACATGCCCAGGTTGTGGGCCAAATCCCCAGTGGGGGGCATGCGGGAGGTGGCCAAGCGATGTTCTCTCTCATTGATGTCTCTCTCTCTCTCTCTCTCTCACTTCCTCTCTCTAAAATCAATAAAGAAAAAAAAATTTTTTTTTAAATGCCCAATAGTTCTGCCCCAAGGTCTCAGGTACTTTTTCCCAAATGAATCTCCTACCTCAGTGCCAGACCTACCTGCTCCTACCTGGTATCCCTAGTTCCTGCCCTGAGTCCCCATAACTGCTTCTCCCTCCAGCCCTCCAGAGAGCACAGTGTGACAACTCGGCCCCCCACGGCACTCACTCAGAGCCAAGCACGTGTCTGTCTGTCACAGGTCTGCGCCAGTGGAACTAGCCCATGCATGCGGGCACCAGGGCTCATGCCCAGCCCACATGGCAGCACACTGTCTCTCTGTTCCTCAAAATCCTTCTTTAAATAAAAGGTGCTGCAGGCCTAGCAACATGACCCATGTGGACTGGATGTCATTATCTACGACATCAGTAGCCCTCAAAAGAGCAGTCCTAACACATAAAGAGCAGTCCTAACACATACTCGAATTTCCTTCATTTTTATTATTAACATTACTTAGCATCTGCAGACTGGAGCTGCAAAGGACCTTCAAAGTGTGAAGTCCAGCCCTGGCCAGTTTGGCTCAGTGGTTAGAACGTCGGCCTGAGGACCAGTGAGTCGCCAGTTTGATTCTGGTCAAGGGCACGTTCCTTGGTTGTGGGTCAGGGTCATGCGGGAGGCAGGCAGTCGATGTGTATTGATGTTTCTCTCTCCCTCCTACCCACTCTATCTGAGATAAATGGAAAAATAGCCTTGGGTGAGGATTAAAAAAAAATTTTTTTTAAGTGTGAAGTCTAGCTCTTAGCTTTATAAATTAGGAACCTGGAGTAAGGCTGTCCTCCAACTTTTAAATTGTGTGCTCAGCGGTTAGAGCATTGGCCTGCTCACCAACAGGTCGGGTTCGATTCCTGGTCAAGGAAGTGTACCTGGGTTGTAGATTCCACCCCTGGCCTCGGTCAGGGTGCGGGTGTGAGGCAACCAATCTGTGTCTCTCTCACATCGATGTTTCTCTCTCCCTCCTGCCCCCTTCCCTTCCACTCTCTCTAAAAAAAAAATCAATGGAAAAAATGTATTAACAAACAAATTAATTAATTAGAAAATGTGTGACCCAGTACCTTAGTATTCTTGCTCACAGATGACAACTTGGCCAACAAGGCTCAAAGCTGGAGTCATACCATAACTTTTCTCAAAGTGGGAGTTGGGCCTCTATTCTGGGCTAGTGGGAGCTTGTAGAACTGAGTCAGGGGCCCGGTTGAGCAAAGGTGAGCCACAAGAGAGGATCAGGAGGCAGAACTGGTCACAAACAGGCATGGATTGATCCAGGTGTCTTTAAGCAGTAGGGCAGTACGTAAATCCAAAGAGCAAACCATCGATTTGGAATATAAGGAAGCAAAAAAATGCCCAATCAGAACAGCAAAAAGAAAAAAGAATCCAAAAAAAAATGAGGATAGTATAAGGAGCCTCTGGGACAACTTCAAGCGTGCCAACATTCGCATCTTGGGGGTGCCAGAAGGAGAAGAGAGAGAACAAGAAATCGAAAACCTGTTTGAAACAATAATGGCAGAAAACTTTCCTAACTTGGTGAAGGAAACAGACATACAAGTCCAGGAAGCACAGAGAGTCCCAAACAAGATGAACCCCAAGAGGCCCACACCAAGACACATCATCATCAAAATGCAAAAGGTTCAAGACAAAGAGAGAATCTTAAAAGCAGCAAGAGAAAGGCAGCTAGTTACCTACAAGGGAGTTCCCATAAGGCTGTCAGCTGATTTCTCAAAAGAAACTTTGCAGGCCAGAAGGGAGTGGCAAGAAATATTCAGAGTGATGAAAAGTAAGAACCTACAACCAAGATTACTCTATCCTGCAAAGCTGTCATTTAGAATCAATCGCCATATAAAGACTTTCCCATGTTATTATATGAAATGATGAAGGGTCTTTTTGAAGAAAAAGATAAAATATATGAACAAACAAAATGGCAATGAATACATATCTATCGACAATGGAATCTACAAACAAAATGAACAGGTAGAACAGAAACATTCTCATAGATACAGAGAACATTTTGTTGGTTGCCAATTGGGAGGGGGGTTGGGGGAATGGGTGAAAAAGGTGAAGGGATTAAGAAGTATAAATTCGCCCTGGCCGGTTTGGCTCAGCGGTTAGAGCGTCGGCCTGCGGTCCCGAGAGACCTAGGTTCAGTTCCCACTAAGGGCACGTACCTCGGTTGCAGTTTGTCCCCAGCCCTGGTTGGTCGTGCGGGTGGCAGCCACTCGATGTGTCCCTTTCACATCGATGTTTCTCTCTCTCTTCCTCTCTCCCCCTCCCACTCTACCTGAACAAAAAATAGAAAAATGTCCTCAGGTGAGGATAAAATAAAAGAAGAAGTATAAATTCATTGCTAGACTGACAAATCTCAAAGGGAAAGGGGTTGGGGGTGGGGGGGAGAAATAAACCAAAGAATTTATATGCATAACCAATGGACACAGACAATAGTGTGGGAAAAGGCGGGAGGAGGGCAGGAGTGAGGAGGAGGGGGCCAATGGGGGGAAAATGTGTAATATCTGTAATACATTTTACATTCAACAATAAAGATTTTTTAAAAAAGAAATATTTAAGTAGAAAATGGAAAAAAAAATAGACATCTACAGAGAATTACACTCCAAAATTAGAGAATTCATATTCTTCTCAAGTACACATGGGACATTCTCAAAGATAAACCACATGTTAGGACACAAACTAAGTCTCTACAAGTTCAAGAAGATTAAAATCATGTCAAGCATCTTCTCAGATCACAATGGCATGAAACTAGAAATCAATTGCAACAAGAACATGTAAAGACATTGGAACACATGGAGGCTAAATAGCATGTTATTAAACAATGAATGGGTTACCGAGGAGATCCAGGAAGAAATTTAAAAATTCCTGGAAACCAATGAAAAAGAACACACAACAACACAAACTCTATGGGATGCAGTGAAAGCAGTTCTGAGAGGGAAGTTCATAGCACTACAGGCCTACCTCAAGAAGCAAGAAAAATTTCTAATAGACTATCTAACCTCACAACTTAAAGAACTAGAAAGCTAACAAAAAGAAAACCCCAGAGCAAGTAGAAGGAAGGAAATAGTAAAGATCAGAGCAGAAATAAATGTCGTGGAAACCAAAAAAACAATTCAAAGGATCAATGAAACAAAGAGCTGGTTCTTTGAAAAGATATACAAGATTGATGGACCCTTAGGTAGACTCACCAAGAAACAAAGAGAGAGAACCCAAATACACAAAATCAGAAATGAAAGAGGAGAAGTAACAACTGACACCACAGAAATACAAAAGATTGTTAACAACTACTATGAACAATATATGGCGACAAATTTGACAATCTAAGCAAAATGGACAAATTTCTGGAAACACATAGTGTCCCAAAACTAAACTAGGAAGAGATAGAAAACTTGTACAGACAAATAACAACTAAGGAAATTGAAGAGGTAATCAAGACTCTCCCAGCAAACAAAAGCCCAGGCCTGGATGGCTTCACGGGGGAGTTTTACCAAACATTCAAAGAAGAACTAACACCCATTCTCCTCAAACTATTTCAAAAAATTCAAGAAGAAGGAAGACTTCCAAACTCGTTTTATGAAGTCAGCATAATTCTAATTCCAAAACCAGAAAAAGACACTACAAAGGAAGAAAACTACAGGCCAATATCCCTGATGAACATAGACGCCAAAATTCTGAACAAAATACTAGCCAATCGGATCCAGCAATACACCAAAAAAATTATCCACCATGACCAAGTGGGATTCATCCCAGGGATGCAAGGCTGGTATAATATTTGCAAATCAATACATGTGATACAGCACATAAACAAAATGAAGAATAAAAACCACATGCTCATATCAATAGATGCTGAAAAAGCATTCGACAAAATCTAGCATCCATTTCTGATAAAAACTCTTAGCAATGTGGGAATAGAGGGATCATATCTCGAAAAAATAAAGGTTATATATAAAAGACCTGCAGCCAACATCATACTCAATGGGCAGAAACTAAAAGCATTTCCCTAAGAACAGGAACAAGACAGGGATGCCCACTTTTGCCAATCTTATTTAACATAGTACTGAAAGTCTTAGCCACAGCTATCAGACAGGAAGAAAAAATAAAAGGGATCCAAATTGGAAAGGAGGAAGTGAAACTGTCATTATTCGCAGATGAGATGATACTATACGTAGAAAACCCTAAAGACTCCACCAAAAATCTACTAGACTTAACAAATGAATTTGGCAAAGTAGCAGGATACAAAATTAACGTCAAGAAATGGACAGCATTTTTATACACCAATGATGAACTCACAGAAAGGGAAACTAAAAAAAATCCTATATACCATCATGGCAAAAAAATTAAGATACCTAGAAATAAATTTAACCAAAGTAGTAAAAGACCTATTCACAGAAAACTACAGGCCATTGAAAAAAGAAATAGAGGAAGATATAAAAAAGTGGAAGCACATACCTTGTTCATGGATTGGAAGAATTAACATAATTAAAAAGTCCATATTACCCAAAGCAATCTATAGATTCAATGCAATTCCCATCAAAATACCAATGACATATTTTGCAGAACTAGAACAAATACTTCAAAAGTTCATATGGAACCAAAAGAGACCCCGAATAGCCACAGCAATCTTGAAAAAGAAGGACAGGTAGGTGGGATCACAATACCGGATATCAGGTTATACTACAAAGCTACGGTGATCAAAACAGCCTGGTACTGGCACAAGAACAGGCATATAGACCAGTGGAACAGAACAGAGAACCCAGAAATGGACTCAAGACATCATGCTCAATCAATATTTGACAAAGGAGGCAAGAGCATACAATGGAGTAAAGACAGTTTCTTTAATAAATAGTGTTGGGAAAATTGGACAGCTACATGCAAAAATAAATAAATAAAACTAGACCATCAACTTACAGCATACACAAAAATAAACTCAAAATGGATAAAAGACTTAAATGTGTCCTGTGAATCCATAAGAATCCTAGAAGAAAATGTAGGCAACAAAATTGTGGACATCCTACGCAGCAGAATTTTCACTGATACATCACTTAAGGCAAAATAAACAATGGAAAAAATGAACACTTGAGACTACATCAAACTAAAAAGCTTCTGCACCGCTAAAGATACAACCATCAAAATGGAAAGGCAATCCACTGTATGGGAGAACATCATTGCCAATGATACATTAGATAAGGGGTTAATTTCCAAAATATATAGAGTACTCATACAACTCAACAAAAGGAAAATAAAGAACCCAATTAAAAAATGCCCTGGCCGGTTTGGCTCAGCGGTTAGAGCATCCGCCTGTGGTCCGGAGAGACCCAGGTTCGGTTCCCGCTAAGGGCATGTACTTCGGTTGCAGTTTGTCCCCGGCCCTGGTTGGTCATGCGGGTGGCAGCCACTCGATGTGTCCCTTCCACATCGATGTTTCCCTCTCTCTCTCTTCCTCTCTCTCCCTCCCACTCTATCTGTACAAAAAAATGGAAAAATGTCCTCGGGTGAGGATAAAAAAATAAATAAATAAATAAAAAATGTGCAGAGGAGCTGAATAGACATCTCTCCAAACAGGACATACAAATGGCCAAGAGACATATGAAGAAATGCTCAACATCACTAATCATCAGAGAGATGCAAATTAAAACAACAATGAGGTATCACCTCGCACCTGTCAGAATGGTCACCATCAACAAATCATCAAACAACAAGTGTTGGCGAGGGTTTGGAGAAAAGGGGACTCTAGTGCACTGCTGGTGGGAATGCAGACTGGTGCAGCCACTATGGAAAACAATATGGTGTTACCTCAAAAAATTAAAAATTGAATTTCCATTTGACTCAGTGATCCCACTTCTAGGAATATACCCTAAGAAGTCTGAATCACCAATCAGAAAGAATATATGTACCCCTATATTCATAGCAGCATTATTTACAATAGCTAAGATCTGGAAACAGCCCAAGTGTCCATCAGTAGACAAATGGATAAAAAAGTGTGGTACATGTACACAATGGAGTACTATGTAGCTGTAAGAAAGAAAGATCTCTTATCCTTTTTTTTTTTTTTTTAATTCTCACCGGAGGACATTTTTCCATTTTTTGTTCAGATTGAGTGGGAGGGAGGGAGGGGGGGAGAGAAAGAGAGAGAGAGAGAGAGAGAGAGAGAGAGAGAGAGAGAGAGAGGTGTGAAAGGAACACATCGAGTGGCTGCCACCCGCACGACCAACCAGGGCTGGGGACAAACTGCAACCAAGGTATGTGCCCTTAGCGAGAACCGAACCTGGTTTTCTCTGGACTGCAGGCCGACGCTCTAACCACAATTGGCTTTTCTATTAGAGTTTAAATTGGGTCTAAAAAACTGGCCAGGGCTGATCTCTTATTCTTTGAGACGACATGGAGAGACCTGGAAAGTATTATCCAAAGCGAAACAAGCCAAGCAGAAAAAGACAAATACCACATGATCTCACTTATTTGTGGAATATAGTGAACATAACAGTCTGCGGAATAGGGTAGACCCAGAGACATGGAAGTAGGGTACAGACTGACAACCCTTGGAAGAGGGGCTGGTAGGGGGCGGAAGGAGATAAACCATAGAACTTATATACATGTACACATAACCAATGGACATGGACAACAAAGCTGGGGACGGGGTGGGGCAGATGGGGAGGAGGGTGTCAATGGGGTAATAAAGGAGAAACAACTGTAAAAAATAAATTTAAAAATAAATACATAAAATAAAATAAAAAGTGTATCTAGCTTCATAATGAGCAGCAGTCCCTGCAGAAGGAATGGTTAGGTCAGCCATTGGTCCTCAAGCCAACTCCCAGATGGACCTATTATTCTGGGCCTCTGTTTCTTCAAGTATAAAAATCAAAATGGAAAGTGAAGCACAGATTTACCTAATGGTTGATTCTCAAGGACCCCAACTTGCACAAGCACTTTTCAAGGCGTATAAATAGTATATTTATAATTTTATATATTTTTTACTTTAAAAGCTCCCCAAATTACATTGTCCTAAGACTCTAGAAAACCTCATCCATCACCAGGTAGTGTCATGTAGCTAATTCAGAGTCAGTGATTCAGATTTAATTCACATTCACATCTTGAGGCAGGAACCCAAGGTTCTTGACAGAAAGACTGGAAACCATACAGTCTTATCTGTACTTGTGCCAACCCCTTTCTTTCTCCCACCACTCAAGTGTTGGAAATGTTGGTGTGTTGGTGTCAATAGCAAGCTAACGCCACATATTCATTAGCACAATTCTATTTGAAAAGCTACAAAGCTTTGGGTTACAGTGGTGTCTCTTATTAATGAAGAGATGGGGAGCTTCCACTGTGAAAAGTTAAACTAAGCTCGTACAAAACTGGTCTAATTTAACTTAAAGTTTGCAGAGCAGGAGGAAGCCAGGAAGAGGAGAAAGAGACATCAAAAAGGCTGTGAAGCAGAGAGAGATTGGCAGACAGGTCTATAGGACAGGAAAAAGCCATCCTCTTACATGGGGTGCCCTCGTAGCATGGAGAAAAACATCACTGAGTCCCTGCTAATTTTCTAAATAACAGCTAAGGTCACAATCCAGAAAAGACCTCCTGTGCTGAAAAGTTGACTGTGTGATGTGCTGTGAAGGGGTCTAGTCATTCATTGTTCATTCAACAAATGTTTTAAGGACATGTTGCTAGACGCTGGGGACATGACGAGCGAAACATTGTTTCAGTCTGGAGGGGAATACAGAGAAGCAAAGAGATGGTTACAAACCAGTTGGATGTGCTTTGACAGGGCAGGGCAGGATATTAGGGGGGCACAGAGAGGGCATCTAATCAGATGTAGGGAGTCGGAGGAGACTCTCCGGGGAATGAGAAACCATCTGAGATGTGCAAGATGGAGCAGGCGCCCTCCAGAAGAAGGAATGAGAGGCGTCAGGCCGAGGGAAGAGGGCAGCAGCCCAGCGTGCCTGAAGCACGGTGGACCAGGCGTGTGCGGGGTTGCAGGAGAAGGGTGGAGGAGGCGTGACTTCAACAGGTGCTGGGTCTCATAGGTTTTGAAAGCCTTAGTAAGGACTGTGGACTTTACCTTAAAGGCAATGAGAATGACTTTGTAAAGTCACCCAGAGGTGTGGGGAGTGGACTGGAGAGAAGCAATGGGACAAGGAGACCCGTTCGGAGGCCATGGCAGAGATGACAGGAGGCCAGATGGAAAGACGTTGGGATGGAGCGATGTGTACAGATTCAAAAAATAGCAAGGGGCACAATGGATGTGCTTTGACAATTAGTGAGAAATGAGGTGTGAGTTGTCCAAAAAATCTAGGATGACCTCAGGTCCGTCTGGCTTGAGCAGTTGGGAAGCCAGATGGCAGAGCCATTTGGAAAGACGGTGACCCCCAAGAAAGCTTGTTCACTGCTTCTGAACGGAATTGCCCATTAAGATCAAAGGAGGCTTCAGAATTCACGGCAGAAGGCCAGGTTAAAAAACCCAAGAAAGATGGACTTTCTTAGAGTTGTGGAGGCCAGGACAGAGAGGAAAAAGGCAAGAGGCTGAGAAATTCAAGTGAAAAGATGTTCAAATGAGCAGACCAGACTACAAAACCGTATGTGCACTGAAACACACACACGTGCACAAACTACATGGAAGGAGAGACACTGGCTGTGTCTGCATGAACACGCGAGCAACACTTACTGCTTTGTAGTGGAATCACTAGTGGTTTCGGTTTCCTTCTCTTTGTTTGGCTGTATTTTCAAAACAAAAGGTTGTACAATAAACGTGCTATTTTTTGTAATAGAAACAAAGTTATTTTTGAAAAGCGTCTACGTAGGTGAGGGAAGATTATTAAATGTCTTCTAACTGAAAGTGAAGAACTCCATCGGAGAGGGTAGTAACAGCCAGCGGACGGCTGAAGGAGATACGTAAGGCGATTCACTGCCTCACACACTTGGTTGAATATTGGAATCACCTGCAAAGTTTAAAAAATACCAGTCCTGGATCCCACCTCTGGAGGTTCTGACGTAATTGGCAGGAAGTGTGGCTGAGCCTTGGAGAATTTTTAATGCCCCCAGGATGATTTTAATATCAGCAAAGATGGAGAACTACTAATATAAAGTAAGAGGGTTCGCTTTAAGAATCGCGTTTTGAGTTATTTAGAAAGGAGTGAGAATCCCCAGAGAGGCTATTGTGGTGAGGCCATGAGGCAGGGTCAAAGGTTAGTAATGAGGTGGCACGCTGGGTCGGGCCTGGGGTCAGTCACAAGGTAGCCTCTTAAATGATAGCTGAGTGAAGTGAGCTGAACTCAATCTTTAAAAAAAAAAAAAAAAAGGTAGCTCCATGAAACTTTGCAAGAAAAGGGAGCATTTTACGTGGGAAGAAAATCTGTACGGTCAAGAAGAGGTGGCAGCTGGTCCCATTTGCAAAGGCCAGAGGCTCTGACCTCCTCGGGTGCTGTGAAGCAGAGGGCAGTGTCGGGACACCAGCTCAGCTACAGGCCCTCACGTCCGTGGACGACAGTGCGTGCGTCACTCCCTAGCACTGAGGGAGGCTTTTCCAACAGTCGGCCCCGGGCTGCGGGTCGCAGTGCACAGGACGCTGGCTCCGCGGGCTGCGTGGACGCCTCCTTGGAATTCTGGTCCCACCCGCTGACTGTCCTGTTCTTAGGTGAGTTACCTTATTCCTCTGACCTCACTCTTTTCACTTGTGGAAAAGAGGATTATACTACCTGTTTGACAGGTTTCTCAGGGTTAAAGATAACACTGTAAAAGCAGCTAATAGGTTTTTAAAATGTTTTCTGATGGCCCTGGTTTGAAATAGGAACAGGGGATACAGTAGCTGTTAGAATCCGTTTGGATCAGTGTCTCTGCCTCATTTCCATCTCTTGCCAGATACTTTCTTCATTCTAATTTAACTTTCTGAAATACGGTGGAGAGAGCAGACAAACTGTTTTGTTTTTTAGTAGGAGATTAATGGCATGGAATTGTTGGGCCTAAAAAACAGTTAAAAGTAAAAAGCAGAATCAACCAACTCAAAACTTTTTTTTATGTAAAATATCTTGATGTTAGAAACCATGCAAGTGAAACAATGATTATTGAAATTTCAACTCTAATAGAAAAGCCAATTGTGGTGAAGTGCGTGGGACTTTTATATTTCATCAAATCTGAGATGCCTTTGGTTGTAAGATATACCATCGTTTTATGTGTCATTAAGGAAAAAGAATGTTCCTAATTAAACCATGACTCAATGTTTTCTTTCCTCAGATAATGTTTTCCTTATTGAAAAAGCCCTTCTAGATGGATTTACACATCTCTCATTACCATGTGTCACTCATACATATCTATAAAGGCAAACAGTGAAATAAGTTGGCCAAGGTGATACGCGAAACCGGTTCACACGCAGTTAATCCTTCTGAGTCGCTTTCAGTCACTGATGCCCAGTTATTCCACACAATGCCCTGTGGGCTTACGAGTGAATTAGTGATACACTCTTATTATCTCTGGTCTTTTCTTCTATGTCATTGACATCTTTTGGGAAGCTTTTTTTTTGTAACTAAACATAACTCAGCTTTATCTTTTTGTGGATCTCTTCCCTTCTGAAGTCCTATGAAGCTGTGATTCTCAAACTTTCATGTTCATGCAGCTCACCTGGGAAGTTGCTAAAAAGGAGACATAAATAGGCCTGGGCTAGAGCCTGAGACTCTGCAGTTCGCACGTGCCCCAGGTGAGCCCAACACCGAGGGTCCCAGTAGCACAGTTAAGCAGCAAAGCTATAAAGCCGTTGGTTCGATGGGTTGCTTCTTGTTATATAACAAATGTGGAAGTTGTTATATGAAAAGTAAATGCTTGTCTCACTAATATCAAATGTGTGCCCTGCTGCTGTTTTCATGCTCTTCTATACACACAAGTTTTCATTTCAATACCAAATTAGAGGATAAACTTGTTGAAGTCACTTAAATGACAATGAAGCTCAATGTGGGTGGCCCCTCAATGCACATCATTTATCAATGTGACGACTGAGTGGTGAGGTAGGACACAGGCATGGCTGCACCCTGACATTGATCGTAGTGCACCACTGCTTGTAAGCTGCACCCCAATGCCAGAGATGCTAAAACGTGCAAAAGGGCACGGCTTTGGCACAAGAAGGATGAAGCATCTGTTGCAAATGTCTGTCCTAGTTTAGCCTCCACTCTTTGTGGTTTCTTGTACTCACGAAAGTGTTGAAGTCTGCGTTAGGAAGTATGAGAGGTAGCAGCAGTAAGCCTAGTTTGTTTCTCAGTGTCTCTGCTTTTTAACCATTTGACTTCACCCGTGCGAATGGAACGCAGGATGAAGTGTTCAGTGTGTGAGCGTTGGTGGCATGTGTGTTTGCCACTGACTTCTCAGTGGTCAGATTCACCTGAGCACTTGTAGAAAATGACTCTGAGTTCACCCAACCTACTAAAGCGGCATCTGTGGAGGGAGTCCTGGGAAACTCTTTCACCAACTCCCCCAGGAGAGCCAACACCACTCAAGAGTTTAGTGTCTTCACACCTTGCTGCAAGATTTAGTCCATCCAGCACCTACGACAGACCAAAAACACTGTGCCGGGGTCCAAGGGAACACCAGAAAGTCTGACACAACATCGTTCCCTGTCCTCCCAGATTTATACTCCTAATAGGTCAAGAAAGAGAAAAATCTGCTGTGGGCATTCAGAAGGGGAGTAAAGAGAGGAAGAAGGTTGTGTCCAGTGGTTATGATTAGAAAAGTCTTTATGGAAAGGTGGATGAACTTGGGATAGAACAGGTGAGGATAAAGGTATCTCAGACAGGAGAAAATAAGGGTATCTAAGACAGGTGAGGATAGGGGTATCTAAGACAGGTGAGGATAGGCTATCTCAGACAGGTGAGGACAGGGCTATCTCAGACAGGTGAGGATAGGGGTATCTCAGACAGGTGAGGATAAGGGTATCTCAGACAGGTGAGGATAGGGCTATCTCAGACAGGTGAGGATAGGGGTATCTCAGACAGGTGAGGATAAGGGTATCTCAGACAGGTGAGGACAGGGCTATCTCAGACAGGTGAGGATAGGGCTATCTCAGACACGTGAGGATAGGGCTATCCCGGACAGGTGAGGATAGGGGTATCTCGGACAGGTGGGGATAGGGGTATCTCGGACAGGTGGGGATAGGGGTATCTCGGACAGGTGGGGATAGGGATATCTCAGGTGGCCCAGCATGAGCAACAGCAAGGAGGTGGGGAGCACTAGTCACATTTCATAAACAGCCTAGCTCAGGTGTTCCAAGGAGATAGTTCATGTCACAGAATCATGAAATATACGCTTGGAAAGCTTGATGGGAGTAAGGTGATGCTCCAGGAGTGCTTGTATCCAGTCTCTTCATTTAGAGTTGCTTTTTATCCTCACCCAAGGACATTTTTCCATTTTTTGTTCAGATAGAGTGGGAGGGAGGGAGGGAGAGAGAGAGAGAGAGGGAAACATCAACGTGAAAGGGACACATCAAGTGGCTGCCATGCACAGGACCAACCAGGGCCGGGGACAAACTGCAACCGAGGTACATGCCCTTAGCGGGAACCAAACCCGGGTCTCTCTGGACCGCAGGCCGAGGCTCTAAGCGCTGAACCAAACCGGCCAGGGCCTTTTAGAGTTTTTAAATTTGTTTCTTTTTTCTCGTCTCTTTCTCTTTTTCCTCCTCCTAAGTTATACTCTCTTTTCGAGTTAGAGAGGAGACCAGAGCCTTTCATTTCCCATCAGTACTTCAGGTCGTACCCCTCCTTCCTTTTAAGCAGCTCCCTTGTCGCTCAGTGCTCCTGTGCAGACCTGTCCTACCCTCTGCTATCCGCATGTGTACGAGGCAAAGCACAAGCTCACTGCAATATTAATCTGAGCAAAACGCAACTAGAGAGGAAATGTTGCTTCTCTGGTGCAAATAGCATATGGTAGCTTCCAAAAGCTCAAAAAAAAAAAAAAAGATTTTTAATCATCTGCTGTTCGGGATTAGCCACGCTCTCTTTCCTCGGCGTGGATAATTGAGGGTTAGCTGTATTTGGATTTCAAAGCAGTTTGGACTTCATTGAAAATCAAGGTTCCCAGTTTGCACCCCACCCCTCAGTGGGCATTCATGCCTATAATTAAATTGATCTGCGAGGGGATGGCCATAGAAGTACCTCTGATGTGAGTGGTTACCCAAGAAAAACAATTGGCATGTTTATGTGGCACATGAAACCAAAATGACAGCAACTGCTCCTTCAGGAGAGAGGCCCTTTGTGTTCTGGGTCTGGGTCTCGCTACCTCTGCACACTTCAGTCTGCTCTCCGAATCATCACAGGAGAACTTAACATTTCTTCGAGTAAGACTTCAATACGGTGCCTATTGGGTTTCACAGCGATGCAGGCAGAGACATTTGAGGTGATTTGTTCTTAAGGTGGGCAAAAGTCGGCTAATACAGACACACGAGCTGAAATGTTGAGTAAAGGAGAATGCTGAATGCAGGGCGGTTAGAAAACTCGTCTGTTCCCGCACGGGTGTGCAGTCCGTGTGTGAGGGGGAGACGGCAGCCTCTTGAGGAACACATGGGCCTCGGGGAGCAGGCTGCTTCAGCGTTCTCTCTGGGTGCAGGGAACAGGTAGGGGGAAAGATGAGATGCCAGCCAGCCCTTCACCTGGGTATGTTTGCCACCTAGAGAAGAAGAAAAGAAAATGTTAAGGTGAACACAGAAGAACACACACAGAAGGAGGCTGGAGGATGCCCTCGGCAGCTGCAGAGGCTGCACGCAGTGTTGGACAAGGGCTGAGATGCCAGGAGGAGGGTCAGGGGCCAGGTGGTTGCTGGCTGGGCAGAGAGACTAGGCAGGTGGCTGAGTACCTTGGAGGAGCTGGGTTATTGTTGCAGAATGACAGGGGAGAAAGGACTGTACCCCTCCCGCCGGCCACTTTTGGACGATGCATTGGCTACAGCCTCCCGGGTGGGTACTCTCGGCGACTTGCCCATGTGTGCCCCCTCTTTATAGCAAAGAGCGCTCTCTTGGTTGCCAGAGGCATGGGCGGCATTATCCTGAAGCCCATTGCCAGCGCCAACCCACAGGAGCAACCCGCCACCCTTGTTTCAGGTCAGAGCAGGAAATGAGTATGTGTCTGGGGGACCCCACCCCTTCTTTGCTAAAGTCAGAACTAGAGAGTCAGGACTCCAGGCTCCCCTCACTCACCATCGCCCCCAGATCAAACCACAGCAGCGTCTCCTGGCTCCCTTCCTGGGGGCCCTCTGCTGTGAGCACCCTGCCCAGTGCAACATTTGTTTTTGTTTTGCTGGTTGGCATCAGCGGCCGACAGGGAAGAATGTCTTTGATCAGCCCAGGAAGGCCAGCTTCGTAGTGGGGCCCCCTCCCTCCTCAGGCCTCGCTGTCTGCTTCTCGGCTTCACACCAGAGATGCTGCTCTTCTTGCCTATATCATCTCCAAAGAGCTTCCATCAAGACCCCAGTGCTTGCCTGGGTCTCATTACTGATTATTGATGCTGCCCGCCTGTCCCCGCAGCACCGCCCAGACACGGAGCCAGCTGGCAGGAAGGAGAGCCGTCCAAGGCGTCGCCCCTGCCCTCCTGCGAGAGGACAGGCTTTGCCTCTCGTGGTGAAGCCCCCTAACCACTCCCATCAGCTCTGTGACAGACTCTCCTGACCGTGGCGGTTCCTGATTAAAGAAGAGCTGGATTATTTTTCTTAGAAGAAAATTAAAACCACACAGAAGGAGGGGGGGGGGGCCTCCACTGCCGTGCTCTTGGCAGGAGCCACAGGGTGCTTAACCCGTCTCTGCCCTCGAGACATCTGGCATTCCGTCACCCAGGGGACCACCCAGAGGACACGTGCTATCGCCCAGCAAGTGTGCCGACCCTGGGGGCCCAGCTGCTCTGGCGCTGCTGGCACCTCCTGTGTTGGGCACCGTGCTGGGCCCTGAGTGGGAGAGCAAGTGGTCCCAGCCTCCCCTCCCCCGGGCGGCTGCCAGCACTCCCGAGCGTCAGGGGAGGACCTCAGGCCACCGCCCTGCTGGCCATCCTGCAGAGTTGGCAACTACGTCTTGCTTTGCAGACTGCAGGACCGCAGCTCAGCCTCAAAGGCCGGTGTGCGTCCCTCTGGCTCGGGACAATGACCTGTCCTCTGGCAGCTCTCCCAGCAGGAAGGGAAACCTGCACTTCAAATGAAGTGTCCCCGAAAATTAAAGTAAAAATCAGGCACTACCCTGGTGTGTCCCATCTGTGTGCCTGCCTTTTGTGGCCTGGGCTCTGGACTCTCATCAGAGTTGCTGACCAAAAGCTGGTGACTGAGCATAGTGGTGGCCCCAGGGTTTCTGGACGAGGCCTTGGAGGTGGCAGCAGGGTGTCCATCAGGCGCCGTGGTTATTGGGGGCTGCTGACGGAGACTGTAGGAGGGTTAAACCCTCTCCCGTCACCCCACAAGTCCTTGGCAGCACCCTGACTTGAGCCTTTGTTCGTGAAGGAGGCCAGCACGGGGGGTGAGGAGAGGGCGGCCTGTTCCAGCTCTAATTAGCGGGGGGACTTGCCGGATCCCAGAATGTCGGGGCGTCTCAGAATCCTCGTCTGCGAAGAGACGGCGTTGGAGCGCGTGTCTCTGGGTCCCACGGTGACGGTAGGCCTCAGAGGGCAGAAATGGGATTGGAGACAGTCCCCAGCGCAGAAAAGGCTACGGAGGATGAAAATAAAGAGTTGTGTGAAACCACAAACGGTGAAAGTGATGGAAATTCCTGCTTTCTGTCCACCACCATCTATCACCGCCCCCTCTGACAAAAGCCCCCGTTTCCCTTGGGAAGATCACGGGTTCTGCTTCTGGAGGTGGAAGCGGTCCTGAGACACCCTCAGCCTCCTCGCACCGGCTCTGCCGCGCCCATCTCAGCGCTGAGGTCCGGCCCGCTGGTCCCCAGCCCCTCCACAGCAGACACCGGTCTTTTTGTTGTTGTTGCCTATTTTATGTCTTTTTTCACGGAGATATAATTGACATCTACCACTGTGTAAGTAAGTTTAAGGAGTACAGCATGTTAGTTTGATACATTTATGTCTTGCAACAAGTGACTAGGGTAGCTAGCGTTAGCTAACACCTTTACCATGTCCTACATTGGTCGTCTACTTTGTATTGAGAACAGTTCATGTCTGCTGTCCTAACAACTTTGAGGTTTATAACACAGTACTGTTGACCAATCCACTGTGTTGTACATAAGATGTCCAGAACTTACTCACCTACTATGGTAAATTTGTACCCAGACAACGTCAGTCTCTACCTTCTTTATCTGCTTTCTTGTTTTCTTTTTTAATAGTTCTCATTATTTCCTAATTTTGTATCGTTTTACACAATGTACTTGTTTGCTTTCTGTCTCATCTACTAATAAGTAAGCCCCATAAGCTGGGGGTCTGATCTGTCTGGTCTCTGCAATGTTCCCAGAATATACAATAGTGCCTAGCACACAGTAGGTGCTCAATAAACACTTGGTGAGTGACCAGAAAGTGAGTGAGGCAGATCCATGCATCCAGTGTCCTGGTCACCTCGTTTGGTTCAGGAGTGGACAGGTGACTTGACCTGGTCTCGACAGAGTGAATCTCAGGACTCGACCATGATCCTGAGCCGGGGTGGGGTGGGGGGCAACGTTTTCTCTGCTGCCCTAAGTGTTGTAATAGTGTGAGGCTGGGACCAAAGCTGCCAGACATATCTGGGAACATGGCCAACCCAGGGGAAGCAAGACCAAGGAGACAGAACCTGATGGCATCCTTAGGGTCCTAAATGAAGCCATGGCTGCAGCCGTAACTCTCTGGGGGTTTCAACCAATACATTTCTTTCACGTTGTCTAGTTGATCCTCACAGAACACCACTGTAGCTCCGCCGCCCAAATGACAAGATAGGCGGAGGGGAAAAAAGCATCGAGTGACTTAGCAAAGGTCGTACGGTCAGATAAGAGCTCCACTTGAGGTCTCCCGCCCGCAGGGCCGTGCTGGGTACTCTCCTTCCCACTGCCTCTCCGGGAAGGCGGCAGCCTCGCTGCCATCGGGCAGAGCCTGATGGACGGGGTCAGACTGGCCTCAGAGCGGAGCAACCCGCTCTTTGTGTTCTCCTTGGACATACCAGACGTTTCCCCAGCGCACTTGGCCTGCCTTTGCAGATAACTGTTACAGACCTTTTCTGCAGCAAGGGCAGAGGAGACAGGTCAAACAATGGCAACAAATGTTCTCTAGCTTTAGAAACCAATGTGTCCCCCTCGTCAGCTGGCATGGCTGACAGGGCCTGGGATTAGCAGTGCAGGCCTCTGACTTGTCTGGTGAAGGAACAAGGCAGCTCACAGGTGTTTAGCGCTCATGTCCATTTGCCCCACCCACAGTGTATGAGATGAAGCAAGTCTGTATTTAAGGAGAGACAGTGTAGCCCTCCGCCCGTGCAGGCTCCTCTCCCATGACATCCCCTGAGGAGGGCTTTGCAGGCGGTTCTGACAGCCTCCCGGCCAGCCCTGCCCCAGGGAGAGCTTCATTCTCAGAGCTGGGCTCATCCTCTGTGACTCCGGAGCCCACCTGCCTCCTAGGCCTGAGGTCTTTGCAGCAGCAGCCTGCTGATCGCCAGGGTGGCTGTTCTAGGAAGGAGCCTGCAGGGAAACACCTCAGCCTCCTGTTCGCACACATGCCCGAGGCTGTTACACAGCATCCAGTGAGCCGTGTGCTGGCAGGTGGCCCGGCTCCCCTGCCAAGCCCCCAGGCGCTCAGGGCTGGGACCCGTGGAGTTGTCTCCATTCATCCATGGCAACATGTTCAACAGCCCACCGGGAACCTCCTCTGGGCCTGGGTTAATGACCTGCTGTGGCTCCAGCTTGGCCTCCCAGCCCGGCCAGTGGATTCCTTCCCAGCTCCAGCCTGCTGGGAAGGAGCTCAGACCAGGGCACACTCTAACCAGACACTCACAGACTACCCACGGGGCGCCCATCTCAGCATTTGGCCCTGTAGAAGGGGGGCTGGGAAGCTATGAAGCATGGAGTCCGAATTCAGCTGGTAAAGGTGGGAACATAGTTTTCATCTGGATCCAACCATTGACTTCCTTGGATAGTTCTCAGGAATTGGGACATAAAATGCCAACTTTTGTCTGTCTTTGGACGGAGCCTGCTAACTGTGAGGGTCCACTTGCACATGGATTTTTTTTTTTTAGTTGGCCCGCTCAGTTCAATTGACCTTCAGTTTAAACCCACATTCTTCCAGGGTCCACTGGCACTTTGGAACCCACTTATGCAGAGGACCAACTTAGGTTATATGTAGATTTTACAGTGCCTGGGGAGTCAGCGCCCCCAGTTGTTAAAGGGCCAACTGTACTAAATGACCATCTGGCTCCAGACCCCTACGGGCCAGGTGACTCCCACAAATCCATGGCCTTCTAGCAGGGAGGTGCCTCGGAATCAGGGAGAGGGATTGGGCTCTCTCTGTGGACATTTGCACTCAGTGATTCTGGGACAGGATTGTCACAGATGTTTCTCTACCCCCAAGCTCCAAAGCCTTGAATTTCATTGACATAAAAAAGCTAGAAGTAAACTTGAGAAGGGGACCTCAGTTGACAAGATAGTCTCACCTGACAGCAGAGCATCAGCTAGCAGGTCTCAGCTGAAGACCAGCAGATGTCACGTGCTGTCCCCGGCTGCCCAGCACTGCTGCCACCTCCCTCACCCTCTCCTTCACTGGAAAAACATCGCTGGGCATCAGAGATCACTAGAAAGGAATCTCCTCACAATTTGTCTCTAAGCCAAGTTCTTGCCTCCTCGGGAGCAAGGGCGACCCCTGGAGTCCATCAGGTGCACCTCATGGCCAGTGAGCCAGGCATCCAGCCCCCCACCAGGACCTCAGTGGCAACCACCCCAAAGCCAGAGGGACTCAGCTCTCCTAAAGGGAAGCCACTCTCAGTCCTGATGGGGACAGGGACGGGGGACGTCTTTGGGAACAGCTGGCCATAGTTCAGCAGAACGAAAGCCATGTGTTTATTCACAGTGAAGATCACATTTCCCCCCAGGCTGAGCTGGCTCCAAGCAAGCGGCCACCGTCCCTGCTCTCGAAGGTGGTCTGCAGGGGGTTTTCTCCGCAGCTGCGCTGGGACACGCACAGTCCTAATGCTGCTTCTGCTGTGGGCAGTGACAGCTGGCACCTGACTGCTGTTCTAAACACATCACGCTATTAACTTAGTAGTCCCCAGTATAGCTTTATCAGACAGGGACTAAGATCCCACTCAGTAGATGCCTGAGGCACAGGGAGTTTGAGGAGACCGCCCGAGCACGTGGCGAGTGAACTGAGGAGCTGGACCGGGCACCCAGCTGCTCTGCCTCCGAGCTCTCCATACACCGGGCCTGAGGCCGGGCCCCAGCGGGGTCTGCAGGTCTACCGGGTCAACATTCGGGGACCCATCGGACCCAGAGGGGAGTGGTAACAGAGGCATCATCTCCTAATAGCAGGGTCAGGTTGGTGTAGCCTGCGTGCTCAGGGTCAGGGTGATTACTATCACAGGTAGGCGGTGACCAAAGAAAGCACCATCAGAGTGTTCCGACAGGTGAGGCTGCTGCAGCAGAGGGCCTGCCGACACCTGAAGGGCAGGACTCCGGCTTCTGCTTTTTCCAGACACAAGATCCAGTGTCAGGAAAGAGAAACCAGAACTAAGCTCCAAAGGGTACGCCCTGGTCCACCAGCTTCAGGTTCTATCCAAGGCAGCAGCCATGGTCCTAAGGATCCATTGCTCCCTCCCAGCTGTCCCCTCAGCCAGGTGTCCACCTGCAGGGGGCCCTTCTCTATGCCAGGCTTTGGAGCCCAGAGGAAAACCAAACAGCCTGCTTCATTATGACTGTAGCTGGCATTGTCTCTGTGTGCAATCCATCAGCCATTTAGCCTCTCTTCTGCGTGTCTGCCCCTGAGACCCCTGCCCTGCAGACCGTAGGGAGAAAACCCGCTGAATTGTTGGGAGTCACTGCTGCTGTCACACGGGGTGGGCGAGCAGGAGACACTGACTGGTTCTGCTGGAACAAGAGTAAAGGCGTGGGTGGAGCAGAGGACGGCCGGGAGCAGGGAGCAGGAAGGCAGAGTTGAGAATGTGCTGCGGACAGTGGGGACAGAGGGTGAGCAGGTGAGGACACAGCTGCCCCCTCGGGCGGCTGAGGGGCATTTGGGAAGAAGGGGTGCCACAGAGTGGAGGGGGGAGAACAGGAACTTCTTGGGAACCAGGGAGAGAAGAACTTGAGATGGAAGTAGGTGAACTTGATCGACTAAGCAAGGAATCCAGAGCTCAGGGACAGAAGTCTCAGGAAAAGCCGTGTCCTGGGCTGGGTGAGACCATAGTCCATGCTCCCTGTGACTTTAACCGCTCCTCCGCATGGGGCCTGGCCCTCCGAGACAAACACACTGAACTGGCATTTACTGAGGAAGAGGAGAGCAAAAGATTTCTAAAGCCCCATCTCAGATGGAGGCGTAAGGGAGAGGCCCCTCGTGTCAGCACAACTTCTTCAGCAAGAGTCTACGCACGGCCAGCCGAGCATTTTCTTCTTCTCCCACAGGGCATCAGGCTCTGACCCGTCCTCGCAGCCCTGTTCCGGAACGGTACCGGTCTTACATAGCAACTTCAGAACTGCAGTGACCAAGTCGCTGAGGAGCCAGTTCAGGGAGGCCTCTTGTTCTAAGTTCTGTTTTCCAGTGAACGCTGGTGCAGTGAGTTTCCAGCTGACACAGAACCACAGAGCCACGCCGTTTCTCAAACGATCACTCAGTGCCTGAGGGAACAGGCGGGACCCCACCCAAATCTCAGCCGTAATCACGGTGGCCTCTTAGTCATTCTTTCCGGGAGGAAGACTGGCTCAGCCTCAGCCCAGAAGATCAATAAATTCTTAAGTAGAAAGGGTGCGTGATAACGTGCTTTAGAACCAAACTCCCAATCTGCCTTTCATTTACTTATCATTCCTTAAAGCGTCACTTTTTGTTGGAATCTCATCGTTTTAGATCCAACACAATTCCTCTTTCAGATGCTCTGCCTCGTACACATCCGAGCTGCTTTACAGGGAAAAATATAGTGAGGCCACTGGGGGTATATTTGCAGGGTGGAATCTCTACTGGGGGCAAATGGAAGCCAGGGCCGCCCTATGGCATTGGTCCAGCAGTCACAGGAAGGCATGCAAGCCTGGGAGTCTCTGTGGCTGGCAGACCCCCCTTGTACTCTGCTGACCTTTCGCCTGTGGTGGTTGGGTATAGAGGAACCCAATGCTTGAAGTTCTCCCAAACACCCAACTCCTGGATCTCTGTGTTTGTGTTGTCCCAGGCTTGGAGACCTTTGCGTGTGTCAGTCTCTCCACGTACATCCTCTCTGTTCAGTCCTGAGTCTGAGCTGAGGAAGAAGAGGGCAGCAGTGGTGTTAGAGGGTGGCCAAGGCTCTCTGCAGACCAACCTCACTGAAGTGCATGGTCTGAGGGGTCCCAGTTGAGACTGCTGAAGACAGATGTCAAGTGTCCCAGAGCCCAAATTCTCAGCAGTTACTGCAAAACCCCCCTTTGCAGGCTCCACCCAAAATTGTTCCAAGAAGTAGCCCTAATAGCAGACAAGTTTAAATATGTACCCCAGGGTCCTTATTTAAAGTCATAGGTTTTGCCCTGGCCAGTTTTGCTCAGTGGTTAGAGCGTCAGCCCACAGACCAGAGAGACCCGGGTTCGGTTCCCACTAAGGGCACATACCTTGGTTGCAGTTTGTCTCCAGCCCCGGTTGGGGTTGTGTGGGTGGCAAACAGTCGATGTGTCTCTTTCATATCAATGTTTCTCTCTCTCTCTTCCTCCCTCTCTCCCTCCTGCTCTGTCTGAAGATTAATGCAAAAAATGTCCTCGGGTGAGGATAAAAATAAATAAATAAAGTCATAGGTCTTTCTACTTCATGCAAATTTTGCATACTCCATGTTTATTTGTTTAATATAAAAATAATGTTTTAATTATTTACCAGTTAAATAATAACCTTCCCCAATAAACCATCATATTAAATGGACTCCCTCGGGAAATGCCTGTCCTTCATTCTTATTCCTGCAGTGGGACTTAGAGTGGATCCTGTCAGTACTACCATAACTGGAATAATAGTAACAACCTTCACTGCCACTTATTGACAGTAAAATTTCGGACTGGACACTGGGCTGTTTATATGCATTCCTTTTATTCCACTGTTTTGGAGATAATTCACATACCTTAAAATTGACCATTTTAAAGTATGTAATTCAGTGGTTTTTAGTCTAGTCACAAGGTTGTTCAACCCTCATCACAATCTCACTCCAGAATATTTTTAGTACCCTAAAAGAAAACTCGATATCCTTTAGCAATCATTCCCCATCCCCCCAGCCCCTGGCAACCCCTAATCTACTTTACATCTCTGTGGATACCTGCATTCTTTCAGATCACCCTAAACAACGCCGTTGTGAGGATGAGGAAGCTGAGACTCCGAGAAGTTCAGTAACTTGCCCAAGTCACATATGGAATACGTGGCTGAGGCAGGTTCTAAACTCGGGTGTGTCTGACTCCGGAGCCTGTGCTTACAGACATCCCTCCCTCCTCCCCCGCTGTCTACCATGTTCACAGCCTGTCGGGGCCTCGGCTCAGCCCGAACACATCCGAAGCCTGGACCTCACTCACTCACGCCTGACTTCACGGAGGCACACGCCCGTCTCCACATGGCTGGGGATTGCAGGGGAGGAAAACATTTTACTCTCCCCTCTGGGTTCTTCTGGCAGGTCTATTGATTAAATTGACATAAGACAGAACAATAAGAGAAAAACTAATTTTATTTCATATTTACGGGAGCCTCATATAGACATGAGAGGTTCCGAGGCAGTCAGGCAGTGGAGGCTGATATGCCATCCTGAGCTACGGAGAAGGGGTTAGGGTCTGGGGGTCAAAGGGGAGGAAGGCAGTTCGCAGGGAGATGGGAAGAGCAACTGTTTGGTAACGAAATGCCTGGCATGGTACGCGGACAAGGAGGCAGGACTTGAACAAACAGGCCCTTCGGCGCTCTCTCCAGCTCACCATATCCGGCCCAGGCTCTCTGGAGTTACTTCCAATGACAGTTTTCTCCTGGACCAGACCCTTTATCTAATTTTTTTTGGCAGTTTGGGGGAAGGTAAAAAGTTCTTCCTGAGTTTTTTGGGCCTTGATTGTCTTTAGCTCAAAATAATCCACATACCAAAGTGGCATATTTCGGGGTGACGGACTCTGCTGCCCCTCAGGATCAAACTGTTCCCTCCTTGCATGTCTGTGGGATGAGGTTTGTCTCCAGTTCAGCCAAGAGAAGGTTCCACCTGCAGGGCAGGGTGGTGCTGAGCATCAGGATTGGACCAGATTCGGGGGCTGGGAGCCAGGAGGTGACAAGAGGGGAAGCAGAGGACACCAGGAATCCACCCTGCCTCGGGCCACTAGGTACAACTCATCCTGTCCAGGACCATCCCAGGGGTCTATCATGGTTGGTGACCCCTGGTCTTTTACTTGGAGAAAAATCAAACTCGTGCGGTTCTTTAAGAATCAGAAACTGCTTCCCAGACTGCAAACACAGAGGAGGGGGCGATGAGAGGGGACAGCTCCTTGCAGCTTTAGATGTCTAACCACTCCACCTTCTTCCCCAAAAGCAGCAGCTGTTTTTCAGCCGGTGGGTCTGGCTTGAACGGCCCCTTCTGCCAGAGCACAGCCGCGGGCTCCCGAGGGCAGCATTGTTGACGTTGGTGCCCCTGTTCAGTGCGACAGCAGGAGCGTGCGGTGACAGTCCCACACGTTTCCACGTGTGTGTGAGTGGGCCCTCTGCCTCCCCCAGGCCCTCCTCCTGGGCCACCGTGAGGAGAGCAGGGAAAAATGATGCCTTTCAGCTGTGACCTTTCTGCTAGGAAATCTCTCAGTTGATCCATTCCCAATATGTTTAATGTGATATTTACAGGGTGGGTGACCTTCATTAAATGGTAAGGTCATGTGCACCATTGGAGGAAGGAGCCACCGTAAGAGTAGCAAGGAGATAAAGAGAAGGGAATCTCAGCAAGACCTCCGCACTACCACCCCCAACCCTGCCCCACTCTGGGTGTTGAATGAATCCAGAAAAAATGGAAAAAGGTCTCTAGGGCAACGACCACAACCTTCCGACGTTGAAGGAAGCTGAGTCCCCTGCTGGTTGACCAGCAAGTGCCCCACACACTCACAAACTAAAGCAAAGGGTTAAGTGAGTCCTGGCTGCCTTGAAGCTCACTTTGCCGAGCCCTCAGGAAGAGCCAAGATACTTAATTTAAGTCAGCTGCTAAAAGGCATGGACTTCAGCAGTTCTGTCTAGAAGCTTCCCACCCATTCTTTAAAAAGCCAAGATTCCAAAAGAGTTTGTGAGGGGCCCTCAGTAAGAACCATGACTAGAAAGGACCACCAAGCATGGCTGCTGGTGTTTCAAGTCTGCCTGGGGTTTGCAAGAGGCTACAGCAACCAGGCCTTCAGAGCATGCTCAGGTAATATCCAAGGTGAAACATTCTTCTTCTGCCCCTAAAGATGTCATTTCTTGGTTCCTGTCGGTTTCTCCCCCAGATCCTTTGAAATACGGACACAGTTCATGTAGAGAAGCAGCAGCATGGTGGAAGCAAGAAAGCATGCGTTCTGGAGTCAAGAGCATCTGTCTATATGTGTGACCGGGCTCTGTCTTTTACTAGCCAGGTGACTGGGCAAGGTACTAAATTCTCTTAGCCCGAGTTTATTATCTGCAGACTGGGATTATCAATTGAGGTTCTTGGGTTGTAAATCATGGAAAGTCTAACTCTTTTTAAAAATATATTTTTATTGATTTTTTAGAGAGAGAGGAAGGGAGAGAGAGATAAAAACATCAGTGTGAGAGAGAAACATCAATCAGCTGCCTCCTGCACACCCTCCTGGGGGTCGAGCCTGCAAACCAGGAATCGAACCGGGAGTCTTAGTCCATGCACCAATGCTCAAACCACTGAGCAACACCAGCCAGGCAAAAGTCTAATTCTTAATGTTCAAACAATCCAGGGGTTGAGTGGCTGATATCACTGAGGACCAGAGGACCAGCAGCAGCTCAGCCTGGGCTGCTCCCTTTCTCTGTGTCTGGCCTTCCGCTCTGTCACATGCTGAGCAGACGAGAAATGGCTACCGCAGTCCCAGGCCCTATATGCACAGGCAAGATCAGGGAAGAGAGACCCTCTCCAATAACTATCTCCAATAAGAAAGCTTATTACTTAAGGAAGAAGCCCTAAGCTAACTTCCTCTTGTTTCCTATTGGCCCAAAGAAGTCACACGCCATCTGTAAACGAATTGCTGTGGCAATGAGAATGCCATACATGCCCTGATTGGCCGAAGCTGGGCTCCCAGCCTTTCGATGGCCAACAACGCCTCTTGGGCCAAGTCCGCCCGCTGCTGGAGCTGGGGCTGGAGCTGGGCGTGGCATCTGCTTACTGGGAAGGCCAGGGTCTGGAGGAGAGAGGAGAGGGGCATGGGTAGTAATGCTTAGGTAGGCAGCAATTCCAATAAGTGTACCCGTTTCATAGAAGATCGTGAAAATTGAATGAGCTGTACAAAAACACTTATCCCAGCCCCTGGCACAGAGTCAAGTCTCAGAGTTTCTTAAGGTGACAGGTAGGGAAAAACACTACAGATAAAGGGGAACCAGAAATGTCACTCACATATCTGGGGCTACGGGTTAGAGAGCATGCTTCTAAATTAGTTGAAATTCTATTTAAATAACTAAACCACCCCCACACACACACACTCCCCAAACACAAACATTTAGTGTATTAGTGTTATGACAATCTTCCAGATGCTTCTAAACTCTATAGTTCACTATAAGACCCTTTACTGGCTGAGAGACGCAACATATCTGAGCCTTTATGTCCTCCCATTGATTTGCTCCCAGTTAATCCCCACCTTTGTTCCAATAGGTGTCCAAAATGCCCCAGTACTGTCCAGTAGAACTTTTTGCAATGATAGAAAGGCTTTTAGTGCTATCCACTATGGTGTTTACTGGCCACATGTGATTACTGAGCAATTCTTAATTTTAGTTACTTTGAATTTTAATTTAAATAGCCACATGTGACTCGTGGCTACCATAATGGATAATGCAGCCCTGGACTACAGCTTCCTGAAGGCTGAGCAGAAGTTTCTGCTGGCTCCATATCTTGCCACGGCCTTGCGTCAGGTGTGGGCCCTTGGAGGGCCCTCCATAAATACATATGACTGATTGACCAAGTGATTGCAGTTTGCACACAGACATGAATAGCCCTGTTCAGCAAAGGTGAAATCATTGACCCCTCGTGGCTATGCGGTATAATGGAGAAAAATGGAATTAACCCTGGGCACTGAGAGCGGAGGGCACTCCACTCACTGTGTTCTCTGCAGCAAGGATCGCTCCATTGTCCAGGCCATTATCAGTGTGTCCCTGCCTGGGTTTACGTGTGTGCCTGTCCATTGTCTGTGTAAATAAGCGTGGCCCCCTCCTCGTCCTCCTGGCTCCTGGGCTGCCTTCCGAGGCGATGGCCTCCCTCCTGGTCTCCTGCTCACTTGGGCACTTGCTGAAATGATGCAGGCTTGAAAGGGGGAGGGGGAACCCCACTGCAGGAGCTGAGCAGACCGAGTATGTTCTTGCTTGACCGTGGAGAGAATCATCCCTTCTCCCATTGGATTCAGGAAACCAAATGCCACTGCTGACACTTTCTTGAGAGTATTAGTGGTGTTCTCAGAGCTGAACATTTCCATGGGCACCGGTTCCGGCTCTCTCCTGACAGATCCATGATCCTCAGATAGGTAAGATGTCTTCTCCTTAAGGTCATCAAGACGGTCCGAGCTCTGCCATCTTTAAGTTGGATCCAGAGGATTTAGATTTGGGGGTGTATTTCAGCTGGGGTGTGGTAGCGTGTTTATAAAGGCTTCCTGCTCCTGAATGAGCCCTGAAGCTCCGACTGCAGATGGAATTTCCTCAGGGTATTTCTTATGGTGCGTGCGCCACCTGCAGGCCATGGTGTTAAATGCAGCCTCAGTTCCAGCCATCAACCTGTCGTTTCATTCTTTTCCTCTCATTTTTTCATGTCAGCCCGAAGACTTCAAAACATCTGTCTTTGCTGAGTAGACCCTATTCCATTTCTACCTCCTCGAAATTGGCTCTCCGTGTCCCAAACCCTCTGTCACGGAGCCCTCAGCTTGAGGGAGGCCTGCTCAACCAGGAAGGCTTTTCAACACTTCCTAGCCTTTCTCTGCCAAAGAAAAGAACTTTTCAGACTGTCTTAAGACTTAAGAAAGATGCTTTGAGACTTCCTGTTATATCCCAAACCCGCGGTGCTTTCTCAGGCCGTGCGATGCTCTGAGCTGCACTCTGGCTGGGTTCTGTGTGCGGCCCAGTGGCCAGGACTGAGATCCAGTCAACTTTATCCTCCCTCCTGTGACCACATCTGTGCCCCACGACACGGGTAGGTGTCCCCAGGCATGCATACCTCGTTAGATATGAAATATTTTATTGGTGTCATTGCTGTTTAGTTTTATTGTGGCAAACTATACATAACAACATTTCCCATTGTGTCCATTTTTAAGTGACATTAAGTATGTGCACAAAGGTGTAAAACATCAGTACTATCCATTTCCAGAGATTTTTTTGGTCATTCTCAGCAAAAAAACTCCATGCCCATTAAAAAGTAGCTCCCCGTTCCTCTCCCACCCCCACCCCCACCCTGGTGACTGCTATTCTACTTTCTGTCTCTATGAATTTGCCTATTCCAGGTAGTAGAATCAAACAATTTTTGTTCTTTTGTATCTGACTTAGCCAAATATTTTTAGCTGTGGCTGGTTTACTTAGGGTTTGGAGACCTGGGTTTCTTTTCTGTTTACTCTGGAGTAGAGTCGGGAAAGAAGTCAGCAAAATGAACATAAGCCTTGCCCTTGAGCCTCTGCCAGCCCTGGCGGTGCTGAGGGGCTGGGCTGCCTCTGACGCTCTGTGGGGCTGAGGGAGGGGGCCAGGCTCAGATCTCCCAGAACAAACAAGGAAGGGTCCATTGTTCGGGGGCTTAGGCGAATCAAGCACTTGGCTAGAATTTCCTGGCCCTGTTTTAAAGGGATCCTGAGAAGGCTGTCACTGTGCAATCTGATGATTTCAGGTTTCTTGCCATTGTAGAGTCTATGAGTAACTAGAGAATCTGACCTGGGAGATTTGGGGCCAGACAGGCAAGCGGCAGCTCTGAGTGGATGTGTCGGGGGGATGGTTTCTTGTGTCTGAGGTAACGTGAAGATTTTTTTTTATCCTCACTCGAGGACTTATTTTGCATTTATCTTCAGATAGAGCGGAAGGGAGAGAGGGAGGAAGAGAGAGAGAGAAACATCGATGTGAGAGAGACACATCGACTGGTTGCCTCCCACACAACCCCAACTGGGGCTGGGGACAAACCACAACCAAGGCACATGCCCTTAGCAGGAACCGAACCCAGGACTCTCTGGTCCGTGGGCTGACGCTCTAACCGCTGAGCCAAACCGGCCAGGGCAGTAACCTGAAGATTTAAAGGGGGTGATGTCTATACTTCTTTTCCCCCCATTCTATGGAGAACTGGTTGTGTACTTTATAGTCAGCTATTTACTGCACTAACAAAAAGGAGCCTCTTGCAGAAATAGCTATCACTATATGTACAGTTTTCAGTTATTTTCATATTATGAAACTGTAATTCTGAAAATGTCACTTTCCGGGGAGAAGGGGATCAGAGCACTGGAGTGTGTCATCCTAATAGTAACAACTAACATTTATATGGCATGTAATGGCTTATGAAGTACTTTTCATAGACATGATCTCATTTCTCATCCCAGAGACTATAAGGAGGTAGGGAGAGTTAATAAGTGGCACCAGGAAGGGATGCATTTTTTATTGTTTCCAAAAAATGGTGATCATCTCAGATCTGTAAATCAGTTTCAAACCAAGATCTCTCCTCGGCTGAAAAGAGAGACTGAATAGGCGGTCCCCCGGGAACAAGAAAGCTGGACATCAGAAAAAAGCATACTTAACTGGGAATTATAGCAAATGTAACAAGTGCAGGACATGAGCTCGTAAAGCTGACCTCTCGGCCAAGGTTTTTTAGTCAATAATTGGGAAATGTCTAGTTAAATAGTGTTAACATTTCTTTGCAGGACTTCTCAGAGCCTTTATGTTGTGTGCATTATGTGATGTGCCTTGTGACTTCCCAAAGGGAGGCTAGAGTGTATAATGTTTCCCACTCATCGTTGATATTGGAATAGTGTCCCAAGGCGAGAGCAGAACCACCAAAAGGTAGAAACAAGAGCTTACAGGGAGGTGAAGGGAGCTGGAGATTGAAGCAGAATGGTCTGAAGCCCAGAGAAGAACAGGACAGGAAGGGGCTAGTCCCTGGAGAACAGAACGAGTCTGAAGGCAGACAGTCCAGCTGAACTTCCCGTGGCAGTCTGGCTCTTTTGAGTGTGGCCAGCGCAGCATCTGCCTTCCATCTACCAGGTCCTCAGCAATGGGATCAGGGTCAGCCTACATAACCTCAAGTTCATGGGGGAGTCCCTCAAACTGGCCAAACTCCTTCACGTGGGAATTCAGACACTGCAAACCATCTAGCCGTGTGGGAATCGCACTTAACAGGACCCATCAACACAGGCTGCGAGACACCTCAGTGGTGCCTTTTGTATGACATGGTTATTTGAATGGGGTCTATCTTAGGTAAACAGAAAGGCTGTCAAAATTTTGCTTTTGTAGTTTCTCAAAGCAGTCATCGTCCTAGCTGCCACTTTGGAGTGCTTTCTGTGTGCCAAGCGCTGTCTAGAGTCATGCTTTTTATAGGACTCACACGCACAAAAGCAAACCTCTGGGAGAGGTTTGATTACCTTATTTTACAGGTGAGGAAACTGTGTCTTAGAAATGTTAGGTGTCTTGTTGATTATACAGCAGGTGAGGTGATAGAGCCCAGATATTAACCTAAATAATATAGAGGTTTCATGCTAAACAAGGATTAACTGCCTCATTATATTTAGAAAATACCTATATATTCAGTCTCTCTAGCTACCTTTCCAGAAGAATCTTTTATTCCAGGAAGTCAAGATGGTATTTACCAGCATCCCTTTCAGCCTGGCATATTCAGTGAGATGTAAGCAGAAGTTGTTGGGTGTAGCTTCTTGGAATGCTACTTAAAAGTCTACTCTGCTGCAAGACAAACCTTGTTGACCTTTTCCTGCTTTCTCCTGGCTAAAACTTAGAGGTGATGGCTGGAGTTCCAGCAGCCATATTGGACCACGAGGTCCTTGGGGATGGAATCACTTACTAAGGATGACAAAGCAGGAGGATAGAAGTTCCTACCAATCATAGAACCAACACACCCACCATCGACTGCTATTCTAACAGATCTCCAAGCCATATTTCAAATTGTGCTTCCTGGTCTTAATTTCTAACTGCCTTTCCCATCAATGAATAATTTCCTCCACCAAGCCCTGTTTCCCTTCCACACCCCATTCCCCTGGGAAGCATGTTCCCTCCCTGTCTGACTCAAGTCCTAAGTCCCAGTGACCCCTCCCACAGCCACCCAGACTCTCCCATCCTAAATGTAGCAACTAACACCAGAACCACACATCTGGGCCCTGTATTCTTTTCCGCACCGTTCACAATAGTATTGGGACTGTTTTACACCGACTGTCTGGGGAGAAGTGTGGTTTAATGTCACAAGCACTGCCCTGGTGGGAAAACGAGGGGGTGACTCTGCCCTTTGCAAGCTGCAGAGGTGTAAGGGGGGACCTGTAGGTGATCTCTTCCTCCACGTGAACCTGAGACCCCCTGACTCGGCCAGTAATGACTTTTTCATTTTATAGGAAGCAGATGAGATTTTAATGGACTGTGACAGTTGTCTATTTTCTTTAAGCAACATACACTGAGCGCTCGATGCCCCTTCCAGGAAACATGATGCATAGTCAGAAAAAGAAAGGTAAAATTTTCAAATTCCTACTTTAACCCCTTCTCTTTTTTTATTTTAATTTTTAACACACAATGCCCCCCTCCCCCCTTATTTTGGCTTGAAGAAAACAAAACCAAAAGAAAAAAAGGATTCTTTCTTTTTTTTTTTCTTTTTTTTTTTTATCCTCACCTGAGGACATTTTTCCATTTTTTGTTCAGGTAGAGTGGGAGGGAGAGAGAGTAACAGAGAGAGAGAGAGAAACATCGATGTGAAAGGAACACATCGAGTGGCTGCCACCCGCACAACCGACCAGGGCCGGGGACAAACTGCAACCGAGGCACGTGCCCTTAGCGGAACCGAACCCGGGTCTCTCAGGACCGCAGGCTGACACTCTAACAGCTGAGCCAAACCGGCCAGGGCGGATTATTTCTTGATATAATAAATATTAGGATACTCTTAGCAGGGGAAAGGGCTAGGGGTAGGGCTTGGGCAGGGCATTGGAGGACTCCGCAGATGCTGGCAAAATTCTACCTTCCCACAAGGTCCTGATTCTAAAAGTGTTTACCATGTAGCAACTCTTGAAGCTGTCTGTTTTATGCTATTTTCTGTGTTTGTATTGTATTTAACATAAGAGGTTACAAGGGGCTGGGAGGAGAGGTCACATCTTCCCACTGGAACTGCCTCCTGGTCTCGTTCACCTGTAAACAGCTGTGGGGTCCCCCCACCCCAATGCTCCGCCCACCGCCAAGGAAGCCATGCTGGCCCCAGAGAACGGAAGAGCCCACTTTGAGAGGGAGTTGTGATGATAACAATCACACACATTTCTGAGCACCTACTCCAGCTACTTACAATTGAAAGACTATTATACATATTTTCTCTTCTAATTCTTACGAAGATCCCATGAGACAGAGCGTTTCATTATCCCCATCTATAGATGAGAAACTGAGGCACAGAGAGCTGGCTCGGCTTGTGGTTAAGGGTAGGCAGTGTGGAGTTTGCTCACCACCCATTTGACTGGGATAAGGGAACCCACCGTGGCAACGCTGTCTCTGGGTGTCTTGCATTTCTATCTCATTGAACTAAGAACAAAACATGGTTTGCCCAAGAGGGGAGACAGTCCTAATTTTGAGCGGACCAGTTGGCTTGAGCCAGTTTGGTTGTGCCAACAAGTGGGCACCAGCTGCTGGTCTATTCAAGTGTGACACGTTCTAGTGACCAACTGTCCCGTGTGCCCAGGACTGAGAAGCTTCTTTGGACACAGGACTTTCAGTGCTAAAACTGGGCAAGTTCCAGGCAAAAGGGGAGAGTTGGTCGCCCGAAATGGGCAGAAACAATCTCCCCCAGAACAAAGCCCAGGTCACAGCTGGTTTGTTACGACACATCTGTGAGCCACAAGCCCCTCTCAGAGATCAAACCAAGAAACAATGAGATCCGTCGCTCAGAGCCTGGCTAGGCAGGGGGCTGCCTGGGGTTGAGTTAACTTCCTAATGCAAAAGGCTGAATTAATCCTGACGCCTAGGGGAAAAAATTATGGTGGTATAGGAATGATTTGAATGAGAACAAAATTTCCATTTCTTTATATTGGGTCATAAATCCCTCTCGGACTTCCCATCAGTCTAGACCATGTTTAATTCTGCCAGGCACTCTGAGACAGCACTGTGGTCTTGGCAGACAAGGATTTGTGCTCGCCGCTATAATCCCTTGCCGTGGAGCAGGGCACGGCATCCACAAATGTCACAGGCACGTCTGCGGCTGACTTGCAGTTGTTAATAATGTTCAGCTCATTGTCGGCAGGGATAGGATTCAGCAGAGGCCGCACACCAGCCACCAGCGATCTTTGCTTCTGGTCGTGTACTGACTAGGACAGGCAGGCAAGGGGTTGTGGTGTCAAAGGTAGAAGGGACATGGGAGGAGATGTGTAGCCAGAGGCTACTGGGGAGGTGGCAGGTGCTTCACTGGGTAGTGTGGGGAGCATGGGGAGCAAGGACATTAAAAATGACGACCGTGTAACTAACCTTCACTTAGGTCCCTCACTATATGTCCTTCAATATTCATTCAACTACTATTCATTCAGCACCTGCTGGGTATTTATTCTTACATGGAGGGTCAGCAGTGAGTGTCACAGATGCAGTGCATGTCCTCCTGGAGTCACATTCTGGTGGGGGACCTCATCTTCGGGAGAAGCCTACGTTCTAATGCCTGGGTCTGTCTTACTGCCTTCGATGCCTGTTCATTGTAGGCTTTCTACCTAGAATGTCAGCATGTTATCTTTAAGGATCTGTAGCAAAGGAAAGATTTTGGAAGCACATTCTTGGAAAGGGTGACTGGTAGAGCTGCCCCCCCTCTACCTACACTTCTTCCTCCGTGAACACCTCTATGCAGTCCTAGGACCACCATGAACAGCTGGGCACGTGTTCAGAGTGCACCCTATGGCTACCCCTGGACACGCACACCATCAGGTACTCCTGCCCACCACACCTGCCTAACAGGAATCCCATCGTCATACCCTGCCCAGGGAAGAGGCCGGAGGACTGGCTCATAAAAGAGAGTTTACCGCCCTTGCCGGTTTGGCTCAGCCGTTAGAGCGTCGGCCTGCGGTCTGGAGAGACCCGGGTTCGGTTCCCGCTAAGGGCGTGTACCTCGGTTGCAGTTTGTCCCCGGCCCTGGTTGGGTGGTGCGGGTGGCAGCCACTTGATGTGTCCCTTTCACGTCGATGTTTCTCTCCCTCTCTCTCTCTCCCTCCCACTCTATCTGAACAAAAAATAGAAAAGTGTCCTTGGGTGAGGATAAAAAAAAGAGAGAGTTTACCCTTCTTGACTTCTGCTCCTGAAGTCTTGACACGATCCTCCGTTCCTTCTGAAATGCAAATGGATCTTATTACTCTATTCAAACCCTCTGAGTAGCGGCTTTCCAACTCTAGTGACATGTACCTTACGTTAAGACCCGGCGCACATACACACACCTCCATACAGAAGTGTGAGCAAAGCCACCTCCTCAGCTCCTTGACTGCATTCCCTTTTCCACTGAGGACAGTGGGTGGGCGAGAGGACGATGGCGGCCGGGCTGCGGGTGTCCCGCTCGGCTCCCCACTGGCCGGCTGCGCGCCGGTATTAGTTTGCTCGGCTGCTCTAACAAAGCATCACCAACTAGGTGGCTTAAGACAACAGAAATGTATCCTGTTCCAGTTCTGGAGGCTAGAAGCCCCAAAGCACGGTGTTGGCAAAGTCGGTTCCTCTGAGGGGCTGCGAGGAGGAATCTGCTCCATGCCTGTCTCCCAGCTTCTGGTGACAGCCAGCCTCCTCTGTGGACGCGTTGCTCTGATCGCTGCCTCCGTCCCACACGGTGCTGTCTCTGTGGCCCCGTCTCCTCCCTGCACAGCACGCACACCCTGCTGTCAGGGCCGCTGACCTGCACGCACCCTCCCCCGCGAGCTCCCGGGATGGCGTCTGACTTACGAACTGCTGTGTCCTAACCAGCTACAGTGCCTGAAAAACACTCCTCCTTGCCCACCAACAGCGTTCTTCACCGAACCGAACCTGACTTTGTTCCGATACCAACGACTCTAGCAGACTACGGGACGCCTTAGGGCGAACCGTGATCGCTCTGTCCTACACATGGAAACCCGTTCATCCCGCCAGGAACCAATGTAGGGAGGGCAGCGTGACCCACTGCTGGTCCCTGAGACGTGAGGGGGGTCTGCCGGGCGACTTCTGAGAAACAGTTCCAGGAGAATTCCAGGAAATCCAGGCAAGAGCCAGGCCTGCCTCTGGCTGAGTGGAGGGGCCCGTCCACAGCCACGGAGAGAGGCACCAGGACGCACACCTGCAGGACAGCAGAGCCAAAGTGCGGGAGGAACCGGAGTCCCGGGCACGCACTTCTCCCCTGTGTCAACCAGCCCTAGAGCTGCCCTTCCTGGGACTTCTTCCAACGAGACAGCACCTTTTCCTTGTTGTTTACTGCCAGTTAGGTAAGGTTTCCTGCTGTCTGCAGCTGAAAGCAACCTAACTGATGTAGGCACTCCGTAAACATTCTTAAATGAATAAATGTCGATAAGCTAAACATGCTAAAGGGGAGAAGAGAGAAGAAAACTAGAAAGCTGACCATCTACCGAGAGCAAACGTCACAGGAGTGGTACCCACGGTGGAGATGAGGAAGCTCAGAGAAATTATGCATCCTGCCCAAGGTCACGGAGCTGCAGCAGACTGACTGTTCTGTCAGGGTTTGGTTCCGCATCTTCCTTGACACTTTTCACTTACAGTGCAGGGTTTTTTAAATTTCCTTTCTCTCTCTCTCTCTCTCTCTCTCTCTCTCTCTCTCTCTCCATTTCCACTTACCATTGAATTTTTCCCAGCTAGTTTAGAAGTTAAGCATTCTCATTTTGATCTCCTCCTGGTCACTCCTAACTTTTGGTCCATGCTTATGTTGATTTACTCCTATTAACTTCTGCCTGCCATCCCGGCCCCAGGTTCCCCCAGAGTGGGATACATCCGCCGCCTCTGAGAGCCGGCCCCAGGGGCTCGCCGGGGAACACTCTCGTGTCACTTGGCCTCCCTAACTCCTCTCCTGCCTCCCACCAAGTGAGCACTGCAGTTTCTCCGGGGTTGCCAGCAGCCCACACTAGTTTGGCATCTTGGCAGGAAGCCTGGGTGTGGGAAATGCATCCCACATGTCTAATTCCACAACACAGTACTTTCACGGCGCCACAAGGCCTGTGTAGACACATGTAGCCTACAAATATATTCTCCTAGTAATCTTGAAAACAACAGAACCCGTTCGTGCAGCTTTCGGCCGCCCTTGTCTCCGCCCCTTGGGGGAAATGAGTGACAGCAACAGAGAAAACAGTCATTCCTCCGCCCGCCAGAATGTCTGCTTCTTGCAGCCAGCATTTCACAGATGAATGCAGGAGAAAATGTCTTAGCTGCATCCAGGGAATTTCAAGTGCTTTCCTCCTGTTTCCGAGAGAAAACAAACAGACAAAGTGTCCTTTCTGCAGCAAAACACCAGGAGGAACTGCCTGAGAAGAGGGCCTTGTGGGCTGGAAAGCATGTGCCCTCTAGTGGTCGTCTGTAGAAAGTCTCAGCCAGGTGCTCATTGCAGAGAAAACAGCCAGGAGTGTGGGAGACAGGAAAGACAGGATGCCTCAGAACACTTAAATAATAAACTTTAATGATGGAAAGCCACTTGCTTTAGCATTTTACCTAAAATACCAAATACAGGTTATGGGTGTTAAAATGGACATCCAAGCTGTCCGAAAATCCCGGCAGGTTTTACTGGAGCTGCCTGGCCCTGGCCTCCCAGCACCGAGCCCCCCATGGCTTCGATGGGCTTGGATGGGCTTGTGAAGCCAGGGTGCTTGAGCTAGAGGAAACCCGCTTGCCAGAATCCCTCCTGGGAAGGGAAAGCTGTTTCTAATGGGAAAATATTTGGTGGGTCTGGCTGGTCCTGGGGGAGAAGTTGTATTTTACTGCAGCCTGAGAAAGTGAAAATGAAAAGGATGAATGAAAAAGTGAGACATCCAGGTGAGGGAAGCCTGTTCCTTCCTTGGTGTGTGAGTTCACCCAGTGCCTGCCCATCACAGCCCCCAGCAAACGAGTCCCTACTGCCCACCAATGTGTGAGGGGATCATCAGAGCTGGAGCAAAAGTGAAAGTATCACGTGAGCAGGGGAGTGGGGGGACCTAGAGACGTGCAGGAAGTAAGCCCCAGGGACTAACAGGCATCATGGGAAGGGGGTGGACCGTAATTGTCCAGGTTTAACCAGGTCTCTGCGGAGAGGAGCCTTACCTGGTAAAGTTGCACAGACATAAAGTTGGTTCAAGTACATCTTTGGCTTGGGTTTTCAGAGGCAACAACCAAATTAGCCTGAAGGCTAGAATTTGCATAGTAATAACAATAAGGCACCTTGATAATGGTCCATGCCAACTCAGACATGACGAATGTGACATTTGAGTTCAGGAACAAAATCTATATGTAATCCTAGAACCACGTAAAAAGGTGCTGAAATTCCTCCAGGTTTAAATCTCCCAAGGAAGGAAGGACAAGGAAGACAGACTGGGATGAGCAAGTGGAGGGTGGGAGACTTTTCTGTGGGGGCATGACAAATGAGTTGCAGATCCAGGATTCAAACCCAGGTCTTTAATTGCAAATCCCACACTTTTCTCATATCCTACATTACCTTTCTCATACAGAAAGCCCATTCTTACTGTTTTTTCCTAAGGTGAAATAACGTAAATTGAGAAAAGCTCATAGTCGGATCCCTTTCTCTTACCTAATCTACTGCCTTTCTCTTGGTACTAGAAAAACCAGTGTTATGCCCTGGCCAGTTGGGCTCAGTGGTTGGAGCATCGGCCTGCGGACCGTAGAGTCCTGGGTTCGGTTCCCGCTAAGGGCATTTACCTCGGTTGCAGTTTGTCCCCAGCCCGGTTGGGGTCGTGTGGGTGGCGGCCACTCAATGTGTCTCTCTCACATCGATGTTTCTCACTCTCTCTTCCCCCCTTTCTACCTTCCACTCTCTCTGAAGATAAATGCAGAAATGTCCTCAGGTTAGGATAAAAAAAAGAAAAACCAGTGTTATAACAGCCCTAAAACTGCCTCCACATCTGACAAATATCTAGCTCCTCGTCTGAGGATGGGACCCAAATGACCAAATGAAACTAAAATAAAGTGCATATAACTGCTCTTCCAACATCTTTCATGTGTGCCTGGAAACAATTTTTTAATTTCTTTCCATTGAGATTTCTCTCCTCCAAAATAATCCAGGTGTGTGGCTGGTTCATGTGCACCACCTTACACCTGGACACACTGAGAACAGGGTGAGATGTTATTTGTCTTTGCCTTTGTGGCACCTTTTAAATGGGAAGTGGACAAAAACTCTGACGTGGGCAGCGGGAGGAAGAATTCATACGGCTTCAATCTCACAGGGCAAGACAGCAAACGGAAAGCAAAGGGCTAAGTCATACAGGGCACACATTCACCTCATCACCGGTCTAGAGAGCTGCACACCAGAGTTGGTTTCCCTACAAGTCTTACGTTTTACCTGATGATTCATTCAGATGCTTCCAAATGCCATTTCTCTCCTCCCAACTGACATGTGCAGGCAGGAATGATAACGTGAGGACAATTTGGAGGCATTTGCTTTGTTTCCCCAATGAAAGAAAGACCTGGACCTGCATAGTCTCTCTTCTCCAAAGAGCTTGCCCATCTGGTGTCTCATATGTCTTCCGTTTCATCCCTGTGAAGTCAATAAAGGATGAGATGCTCGTGTTAGGACCAGGGAAGGTGACAAGAGTATGCAGGTTTCTTCCTAATGGCCACAAGGGGGAGCCAATGAGCCCTCCTCATGCATGTAACCACTTAATGTGACCAGTACTGCTCTGCCGGCACACAGAGGATCTCTGCCCACAAGAAACCCCAGCCAGCCAAGTCTAACAATGGAGAGAGACAAGTTCATGCAGAATTACAATATAGTGTGATAAGAGCAAGGCTGCATGAATGGATTAGTATGGGTGTGGAGAATCTGGGGTGGACATAAAAGGGAGAGATTAATTGAAGGGTTTAAGAAGTAAAGCTTCAGTGAGGGGGGGGGGGTTGGGGACTTCTGTAATAAGGTCAACAACAAAAAATAAACTAAAAAAAAGTAAAGCTTCAGCATAAATTGTAGTAAGTGAAAGAACTGAAAAGACAGTATTAAAAACCTTTTTAATTAGTTACATTAATTAAATCAGACTTTCCACTTACCAAAGTCACTGAACCTTACATGTTTCCTATACTTGATTGACATATTTGGATGAAAGGACTAACCTATGAGTCTCTTAATAATCACAAAATAAATAGAAAACGACGACCACCACCAACCCCCCAAAAGTAAAGCTTTAAATAATGTTGACAAGGCTATGGAGAAGTTGAAACACTTGTGCATTGGTAGTTGAAGTATAAAATGATTCAGCTGTTATGGAAAACAGTTTGGCAGTTATTCAAAAAGTTGAACACAGAATTATCATATGACCCACGGATACACGCTTAGGCATATATCTGAAAAACTGAAAATAAGTACTCATAGCAGCACTATTCACAACAGTCAAAAGGTGGAAACAGCAAACTGTCCATCAACAGATGAACAGGCAAACAAATCATGGTATACCTATTCAGCAATCAAAGAGACCAAAGTCCTGATACATACTACAACTTTGATGAACCCAGAAAACACTGTGGTCAGTGAAAGAGACTAGAAACAAAAGGTTACATAGTGTATAATTCCATTTATATGAGGTATTTAGTATATGCAAATCCATAGAAACAGAATGCAGATTGGTGGTTTCCAGGGGCTGGGAAGAGTGTTGAATAGGGACTGAATGCTTAATGGGTATGAGGTTTTATTTTGAAATCATTGAAGTATTTTGCAACTAGTCAGAGATGATGTTTACATAACATTGTGACTGTAGTAGATACCATGAAATTGATTGCTGTATAAGAGTTAACTTTATGCTATGTGAATTTCACCTCGATAACATTTTTTCTTAAATATAGCTTAAGCCAAGAGGTTCCTGGAAACAGGAGGACAGAAGGACCTGGACAGATGGCCTGGAGAAAGACATCTGAGTCAGAGCAGCACGTATAAGAGGAGAGCGGCAATGTGGCGCTGTGTCTGGGCCGCTGGACGTAGTCCCTGCTGGGTGGGGTCTGCAGGAGTTAGGGCTGGAGAGGGCTCTTCCAGGAGTAGAGAATTAGATGGCACATAGATCGTGGATATATTAAGTCTGTGTGTCTTGTTACAGGCAATTCTAAGTATTTAGACAACTGATCAAGGGAGAGCATGAGTTGGCCCAATCAGGGGGTATCTCCAGCACTACACAGAGCAGACCAGTCCTCCCCCGAGGCCAGGACTAAGATTTTCTCAGAAATGATCAGTTCCAAGTCTGTCTCTAACCACCACTTGAACAAATGAGTGGTCAAGACCCTAGATTTCTACACCATAAGGCAGGGCTGGAGTCATCTTTGCTGGGGAAACTTCTCAGTCCTTTTAAGTTACACTCCAAGGCCAAGGCTCTTAGCTTTGTAGTGCCATGGACCCGTGTGCTTCTTCATTCACACATTATGAAAAACATCATCTGGTGGTGGTTCTAATAATCTCTCTGGAGTGATACATGATATTCTGTATAAACAATATTTTGAGATATCTGTAACAAATGTAATACAATATAAAAATATCCATGCCTTCTGCTGAAAAAGTCATGGGAGTTGCTAACACTATGGTGATTTGTTGCCTCCATTCATGATAGAAGAAAATGCTGAATTGCCATTGAAAGCTAATAAAAATAAGGATGTATTTCACAGATCCCAGCTTAAGAACCCATGCATGACAACCCAGAAGGGAGGTTGTGGGGCAGTACCTAACACTTTCATCCCACAAACTGATTGATTGCCACTGGAGTCTAACAAAAACAACTGAAAGGTTGTGCATGGCCAAAGGGCTTAGGTCTGTTCTCAGCAGGCTGGACACAGCAGGCAAGGGGAGATGTGATCGCCTGAGGGACAGAGGAGCAGGAGGGATGGAGAGGAGGGCTCTGGGAGGGTGTCACAGGACACGGCCAGCAGGAGAGAGACATCTAGGTGGCGCCGAGGCTTCCCACCTGCTTGGATGGCTGGGAATACTGTGGTGTCTGCAGTTTTCTCTGTGGAACTGGTCGAGCACGTTCTGCTCCATGAGGTTTGTGCACTACCGACTGAGCAGGGTTTTAGTAATGACGGCGGTGCTCAAGCTTTCCGTGTGCGTGTGTGTGCGTGTGTGTGCGTGCATGCGTGTGTGAATGTATGTTTAGGAGTAGGACGCATATAGAAAAACTCCCAGCACCTGCTCCACCAGGCGCATGGTAGAGGGGGAGAAAGCCCAGCTCAGTGCAGTGTGCCTCTCAGTCCACCCTCGTGACCACAGTGCAAGTCCACCCCGTTCTAAAGAACCCCATTCCCTGCCGTGACTACAGTGAGCACCCAGAAGGAACGGCTGCTGAATATTCCCATGATCTCTGTCCAGGCCCACTGGCCTCCCCAGATCACTGCAGCTGTCCCCTCAATGTTTCCTCAGCCGCTCTGCCCCCTGCAGTCCTGTACGCTCTGCCTGAAAGCCATCGCTGTGCAGCTTGGTCTCCAGGGCCCGACGTGATCTGGCTCTGATGGCCTGCCGCCCAGGCTCATCATTAGTCATTCCACCACCCTTCCCTGTCCCCTCAGCAGGACTGGGCCACCAGACTCTCAGTTTTGCCGATGTGCCAGCCCTCCCACCTCCAGACCCTTCGGTACTGCCCTGGCCCTTTGTGGCTCTGTCTCCACCAGGAGGACAAGGACTGCGTCTCCGCCGACCTTCGCCTCAGCACCAGAACGCTGCTGCCGAGGTGTTGGGTGGATTAAAACTGAGCGACACACCGACACTCACCAAATACAATGGAATGCAGCTCTGGAGGCCTCACGTCGGCCTGCTCCGGCTGCCGGCTGCCGTGATAAACGCCCCAGGCAGTGGCTTCGGCCAACGAGTTTGTTTTCTCACAGTCCTGGAGGCCGGAGGTCCAAGGTGCCGGTGCCGGCAGGTCTGGTTCCTCCGAGGCCTCTGGGACCGGGGCCACCCTCGGTGTCCGCTGGCTCTTCCTCTGTGCGTGTGCGTCCGGGGCTCCTCCGCGCCTGGCAAAGACCCCGGTTCTGTCAGAGCCGAGTCCGCGCCACAGCCTCACTTCACTTAGTCACTTTTCATCGTAATTACCTTCATCTTAATCTATAAAGGTCTTATCTCCACATCCAGTCCCATTGTGAGGGGCTGAGGGTCAGGGCCGCAGCACGTGGCCCAGCTCGGACCCGCACAGGCCGGAACAGTGTGCGGGGCAGGGGCAGGGGTGGGGGCAGGGTTCTGCATCCCCGGCTCTGCCCCGCTCCTGCTGCCGCTTGGGCATCGTGGCAAATGTACAGCCCAGCACACAGACCGGGAGCCCAGGGCACCAGCCCTTTCCCAGGGCAGCAGCTCCCTCAGCAGACTTCTCCCTGCGGGGCTGGAGCCATAGGGCAACTCGGAGGACATTCTACAATCACACTTTCTCAAAATTGAAGAGAGGCTCTTATAAAATAAAACTTCCCGACCATTTGAAAATAACTGAACAACCACTAATCACCATTGTGTTTTGTTTTCCCTGGATACCGACTCAGAGAGCCACGCCCACAGAACTGAAGAGGATCCACCACCCTGTTCAGTCCTGAAGGCCGAGTGGGCTTCTCGCGCCGCGGTCTCGCCACCTGGCAGCCCCTGGCCCTCCGCAGACTGACCTCTCGGCCTGCTGACGCAGGGGTGCCCCAGGGCGCAGATTCTGCTTCAAGCTTTGTGATGGAGGGCATCAGGTCCCTGCCAAAGTTCACATGCTGAAGCCCTACTCACCAACGTGACTACATTTGGAGATAAAGTCTTTAAGGAGATAATTAAGGTTAAATTAGGTCATAGGAGCAGGGCCCTGATTTAATAGGACTGGTGTCCTGATGTGAAGAGGAAGAGTTACCAGGGCTCTCTGTCTCCACATGTGCACATGTCTCTGTCTTCACATGTGCACAGAACAAAGGCCCTGCGAGGACCCAGGGAGAAGGGAGCCGCCTGCCGGCCAGGAGAGCTCTCTCCACCCTTGATCTTGGACTTCCTGCCCCCAGAACTCTGGGGAAGTAAATTTCTGTCGTTGAAGTCACTCAGTCCACAGGAATGTACGGCCATCTAAGCAGATAATATCAGCTTATGAGAAATGCAGAACCCCAGGTCCACCCCAGACCTACTGAATGAAAACCTACGATTGAACAGGTTCAAACTCCAGACTTTATCTGGAGTAGACTTCTGATGCTTCTGTCTGTCCAGCACCACTACTCTTTCTGTTGGAGAACTGTTCCGTCCCATGTAGTTCCCACAGGGCCAGTCATTACATCAGCCACCTGTCCATGGGGTGGGCCCATGACCCAGGCCTAGCCAATGATGCCACCCCATCTCCCTGTCCCCTGTGCTCTGTAAAGGCATATAACCAAACAGGTTCCAGCAGACTCCCTAGAGATTTGATATACATATGCTGAGAGAGAAGGTTTGTCTCTTCATAAACTATAAGGACATAAATTTAAAGCTGCCAGGTTCCAGCAAGGGGAGGGAGGGGGGAGAGAGAGAGAGACCTGCAAAGAAAACCAGAGATGAATAATGACAAAGAGAGACCTGACAGCATGGTTAGGGCCCCAAATCCAGCTGCAGCCTTGGATTGAGCAGTTCTAGAAGTCAACTTGTGCTTGCACTAGTTAGAGGTGAGTTTTGGATGGATGCAACTAATATTTTCAGGTATTGGTATGGTTCTTCTCACAAACCCTGTTCGCTGTAAAGCTATACTCAGTCCAGAGTGTGTTCGATCTAGTACCCCCATATTTCAGTATCCTGTGCCAGGCATCAAGCTGATGGTCAGGGACACTGTGAAGAAAGCACAGCCCCTGCCTTCAAGTTGCTGACAGTCTGGGGGCTGGGGCTAGTGGAGAGTCAAAGGTGTGAGCACCTCAGGCAATGAAGATGCTAAGTGCTCCCTCAGGATTGACAAATGAGTTAGCATTTGAGCAGAATCCTAAAGAGGAGGGATTTCCCAGGAGTTTGATGTGGGAATTGGTGTTCCAAGTGGAGGAATTAGCATGTGCAAAAACAGGGATCTAGGAAACTCACGGTCTGTGGCGTGGCGGGACGCTGGGGCTGGAGGAGAGGGTGGTGAGAGGTGAGAAGACAGAGAGGAGCTTGTCCCGCCAAGGAGTTGGACTGAATCTTCAGGCAGCAAGGAGCTAATTGGGTTTTTGAAGCTGAGAAGAATGATGAGCAGATCTGTAATTTAGTAAGATCCCTCCTGAAGTTAAATGGGATCAGTGAACTATGAACCCCCGGGAGGCAGACATGGCATTATTGAATAAGTATTTATTGACTTGAGAGACAAAGACAGTCTCAATGGAAAGAGTGGGACTAGAAAAAAAGGGGGACATTTTGAGAGACGTTTCTGAGCTAGACTCAATAGGACTTATCAAAATTAGAGAGGAGAGAAAGGAAAGAATTGAGAACGATTTAGCAGTTTCTCTCTAAGGTGACCGGACGGGCAGAGGTCAGAACGAGGTGCAGGTGTTCAGGTAAAGACCGGCCTCCCTTTCAGCGTGTTGGACGTGAAGGGCCCGGAAACCCAGGCTGGACTGGAAGGGAGCAGGCCCCGCAGCCTGCAGAGCAAAGAAAGAGGCCTGGCCGCCGTGGTCACAGCACGCACTTCAGACAGAGTGTTCGTCGAGAGAATTAATTTTTGAAACACCAGGAATTGTTCAAATTGATTCTTCAAAGGAACGTGTCATTCTCCAGTTCCTTTCTGGTTGTTACATAGAACAACACTCCCCCGTGCTCCCCACTCCCAAAACAACAGAGCAAAATGCCTCCACACTACAGGTGGGGACAAAATAACCAAGACCCGGCAGCCTGACCCCCTGGCATGCCTGGGCTGCAAGCAGACTATTGGCTTCTGGAGATGCTGGCTGGCAGCCGATGGGACTATGCAGAGGGAGACACAGCATCAGCACCCGCCGAACCAGACAACATCTGAAGTGCCTCTGCCAACCCCTGGATAAACACGGAGCCAAGAGGCCTTCCAGTCTGCATTCTCCTGCCAGACTGTCCATGTGCTCACCCTCCCTTGCCAGGAGTCCCTGCCTGCTCCTCCGCGGGCACCTGATAAGATGCCGCGGTCCTTGTGGTGGGCACACACGTGAGCGGAGGGGGCAGGCAGCTGTGGCCAGGGAGCCAACATCCCAGGGCCAGTCGTCCCACGTCTCGGTAAATGCTCTGCTTTAGCCGAGGTTCGTGAACCTATCAGAACACCGATTACTTTTCTTGTCATACCTTTTTCTGAAAAAGAAAAACACTAACATAGAAAGATTTTTCTACTCTAAGCGACAGAAGAATATTGTAGAGCAGTGTTATATGACCTATTTGAGTGTTTTTTTTAAGTATGTGTGTGTTAGTGTTAAACAAAAACATTTGAAGCCAAACGTTGTCCTAAAAGAAAAGGTTTACTGAGACCTGTGCTGGCCCGACCAAGGAGCAGGTCTGAGGTCTGCCAACTAAATCACCAGCAGCAGGACTAAATGAGGAGGATGCCCACCATCCTGGGGTTGATGGGCTCCGTGGTGCAATGAGTTGGGAGAAGAAAGATGGAAGTTGTTTGGGAAGAATCTGCATTGGCGATAGATAAAGGAGTCAGGAAAAGGTGAAGCAGGGACAGTTCTGGGACAGGTGAGCAGTTCATCAGGAAGAAATACTTGACGCTTCTGGATTGGTTGTAGGCAACAGTCCAAACATTCACCTGTAGGCAGGATGTGGCGGCGTCTGGTGGTAGGCTCCTCTTCCCAGACAGCTGGCTGACGTAGCCGCCTGAAGTCGATTCAAAATTTCATCATGCTTTCAGGAATGTGAGCCGCCCCTCGCTGGTTTCAGCCATGGCTGCTATTTGATTAACTTCCGTGTCTCCCCTACTCCAGCCTTCTGTGCTTGAATTGAGAACATCTCAGAATTTCTCTCTTGTTAGAATGTAACTGAAAGGATCACACCCGACGCTAGGAAGCTGGGATGGGGAAGGGGTCGAGGGAAACTTTCACTTTTTGCCCTTTCATATAGTTTGGTTTAAATAAAAAAAACAACAACAACAACAAAAAAAAAACTTGTTAATTTTCAAATAAAACTGTCTTCAAAAAGCATTAAACATGCTGATCAATCACAGAAGGACAGCCCAATATTTAATGGCTCTCCAAGGCCTGCGTGTGAACACGCATCTCTGAACATCTTGGTTTCAAACAGACGCTCTTAACCAAGTCGGTACACGTTTCTGATGACTGACTCAATGTGAAGGCGGCCCCTGTCTCCAGAGCCCCGCCCTGTGGGTCTCCCTCCCTCTGCCTGTAGTCCCTCCTGGGACAGGCGAGGACTTGCCTGGAGAATGTGTGTGGGAGAAGGCAGTTACCACAGTGGGAAATACGAGAGTCACTGGCTGCAGAAACACTTGTGAAACAAGACCAAGCACTGGATTACTTACCACAACTTCACGGGGAATTTGGCTCTGCCCAGACGGACCCACGTTTATCACACACAATCGGAATTAGCCTGAAGTTCATAACCAGGGCAGCGGTCAAGTCTAAAACCGGCTGGTCCCTGTGTTGCAGGCAGGCAGTGCGTGTGCTGGGCTTTCCCCTCCTGTGAGCTGCATCCTGACTGGTTGAGGGACCCTCTCTGCCAGCGTGGGGAAAAGCCAAAGCCGTCAGGAGCATAAATCCTGAGAGCCTTCTCAGGGAAAAAAAAACAACAAAAAAAAACAGAAGAATTAGGACTAACTGGCTCAGAAAACACATCATAAGGGCAGAGATAAAGAAACTGCCCCAGGGCTCCCTGCAAGGACCCCGCCTGCCGTGGGCGGGGCAGACTGAGGGAGGGGCCGAGAAGCTCCTTTTCCCCACCTGCTTCCCCAGGACAAGTCCTACCAGCCCACCATTGCCTCCCTCAGTGTCTCATCCTCCACGTTTTTATTATTTCATTTTTGTGTACATATTTGTTTAAAATCAGAATTCTAGGGCAGGTTCAGTATCAGAAGGGCTTTATGTGTAGTTTATGGTGTATAGATCCAAGGTCAACTGCAAACACAGTCTGCAGTGAAGTGGAAAATAGCATCTCTCTAAAGAGAGGTTAGAAATTCTGACCTGTAAGTGAAGATGCTCCTTTCTCGGGGAGCAGGGCTGAGTTATATCTGGCCGCCATTCACAGATATCACCAAGAAAAGAGGGTGCACACCACCAAGAACAGGATCTGCCATGTTACATGGAATACCCCATGTACCATATAAATATCACAGTTCAAATGTCTGCACTCAAAGGGAAACTTAAAAAGTTTTGTAAGATAAGTGTACAGTAAAAAATGGTATCACTGCCATTGGTAAGCCAGTGGTTATACTAACCCATGTCATGTTTTTAAAAGATGAATCAATAAAAGACTGTTGTGGAGGACATGGAGAAATGAGAACCCTTATGTATTGCTGGTGGGAATGTAAAATGATGCATTCCCTCATTGTGTGAGTCCTCAAAAAATTAACTATAGAAGTAGCATATGGTCTAGCAATTCCACTTCTGGGTATATACCCAAAAGAAGTGAAAGTAGGGACTCAGACAGACATTTATACACCCAGGTTCATGGCAGCATTATCTGCGATAACTAAAAGGCAGAAACCATCAAGTTGTCCACTGATGGTTGAGTGAATGAATAGCAAACATTTGTTCTGTCGAAAATGTCCATGGAGACGTTTTCTCCATGTCAAATGATCTTTGACATTTAGTCCTGTCAAAACATCCACACTTCAAAAATGTGCCTGGGTTCAAATGGCCCATAAAACCTATTTATACTTAAAAATATATGTGTTTTCATTGATTTTTAGAAAGAGAGGAGAGGGAGGGAGAGAGAGAAACATCGAGTGCCCACCTCCTGCATGCCCCCTTCTGGGGATTGAGACTGCAACCCGGGCAACCTCTTGGTGCACGCGACAACGCTCAACCAACTGAGCCACACTGGCCGGGATATCTATTTATACTTTTGATTTACAAGACTAATAGGTAAAAATATATTGTCAAGTTTTATTACTCCATTGGCTATATTGGCAGTAATAAGCCTTCTTGCCTCAGTAGCCTAGCTGGTAATGACACATAATCAGGGACCTCTTGACATGGACCAAATGTCTCTGTGGATATTTTGGACAGGACCAAAAGTCCTGCAAGGAAATGGATAAACAACTGTGGTATATACATAAAATAGAATATAGTGCAGCTTCAAAAGAAGAAAATTCTGACGCGTGCTATGACATGGACGGACCATGAAGACATTGTGCTATGTGAAACAGACCAGTCACAGGACAAATATTGCAGAATTCCACTTATAGGAAGAAACTAAAGGAGTCAAATGTATACTGACAGAAATAGAAAGATCCTTGCCAGGGCCTGGGAGGAGGACGGAATGGGGAGTTAAGTGTTTAATGATATAAAGTTTGGACTGGGAAGATGGATGGTAGCAACAGTTGCACAAAAATGTGAGTGCACTCAATGCCACAGAACTGTACGCTTAAAAATGGCTACAATGGTAAATTTTAAATTTTTGATAAGTATAATAATTATTATTATTTACAAAATAACTTTCAAAAGACTGTTATTAGGCCATAGAGAGCATCATTAAGTCTAATATATGTTGATCCATGCTCAAGTAGATTTATTTCTTAAATTGGTTTTATTGATTTATTAACTTAAATTGGTTCATTTTTCTGGTTATGATATCAAAAGTTGTTAAGTTTTCCCTGACGTCCTCTGGCTCAGGATTTTCCATCTTCAGCTTTACGTTCTCCTTGTCTCACCAGCTGGCACCTGCCCCGGGTCTTTCTCACACACAACCAGCACCCATGGCACCCTCTGCCTACTCTGCCAACTCTGGCTGACCTGTCCCTTCGCATTCTAACCTTATAGGTCCATCCTGACTTCTACTCTAACAACACTCACCATTACTGTCATCTAAAACTCCGCAAGCATGGAGCATGCCAACATGCTCTTATACAGAGCAAATAAAAGGCCCATTTCCTAGTCCTGGCAGATACCATTCTAAGGACGACAATGAATTTGAGAGGGCAGAATTCATTTCCCAAGTTGTGTTTTCAAAAATTCTTAGAGAAACAGACTGGACCATATGAATTTAGAAATATAGCCTAAAGATGATCATTTCCCATGTTTCTTACCTCTCTCCTCTTCACTCCAGTCTCTCCCTTCTTCTGAAAACAAACACACAAAACCCCCACGCAGACAAATATAACACAACTCACTTAGGTAGAGACTCTTCACTCCCTCCTCTGAAACGCTGGTCTTTGCAATCTTCACTTCTTCCCCAAGCAGGCTTATCAGAAAATTCTTTTCAAACAAGTACTCAACCTAAAAATATTTTGGTAAATAAAAATAAACGGGTTTTCATCTACTCATAAATAAGTATGTACACATCTTGCATTTGTATAGCACTTTATAGTTGACCACACTCTTTTACAAGCATGATATGATTTGATCTTGCCGAGAACACTGAGAGGTAGGATCGTCAAGCCTCCAGGTTACAAACGAGGAAACTGAGGCCCAGAGACGTTGTGTGTGGTTCAAAGTCCAGAGTGACTGATCAAGAAAACCAAGATTCACTCCAAAATATCTTCACTCCAAGTCTACTTCTTGTTCTGCTACACTGTGTGGTCAAAGCAATTAGCCAAACATCATCCGTAACCATCGTTTTTGGCTTCCTACTGTGTACAGGGTCTGGAGCTGACCCTAAGGACCGAATTGTAGTCACTACCCTCAATGAATAATTCAGTGAAAGGCAGAATTTATTCAATAAGAAATGTTGACTGCCAATCAACAAATATGCCCTGCAAACAGTAAATGCTACAGGCTAAGTGTTCTACACCTCCTCATGCAAGAACGGTAGACCCTGAGGACTGACACCCTGACAGGACCTGTTGGTGCTGAGAGATCCAAGACGCTCTAGAAAAGGCTGAGATCTTGTGAATGGTCCGAACCCCTTCCAGGCTCTGCCTGAGTTGGTCTTGGTCAGTTTTGTCTGGCATGGCTGAACATGGGCCTTCCCCACCCGTTTCCATGATAAATCCCAACCATGACTCACCTTTTTACCCCAAATCTTGCCACAAGCTCAGGTGTGCTGACAAACCTGGCCTGGAGCCTCAGATGTCCTTGCTGTGTATTCTTGCCCTCCTGGGCATACTCCCAGCCTTGCCGTCTATAATTGCTCCTCTTCCTCAGACTTTCCTGAAATATTGGTGCCCCTCCTGTGCCCGTATTTTAAAAGAGTAAAATCCTTGCACAAATTATTCAAAGGTCACTTCAGTCAACAAGCATTTGTTAAGTACCTAATAGATGCAAAACAGTTAGGAGCTTGAGTTTGAGCAACCAATACCATCAATCACATTCATAATTAGCCAAACTGACATCTATGTCTGTGATTTACCCTACAAGTAGGTGGAGTAGGTGGCCAGTGGAAACTGCCAAAGGCTTGCCCAAATTATCTTTCCATCATATTGCTCAATTTGGAATTTGCAGGGAAATCTGGAAAGCCAGACACACCTAATTGCTGCCACTAAAGAGACTCTTGATGACTGAGTAAATCGGGAGCCATTAAGAGTATTGCAATATTAACCAGGGGAGGTTTCAGAGGGACACTGGAATGGCACATTTTTATTGGGGCAGAGAAAATGGAATGTCTGAAGCATTCAGCATTGTCTGAGCACAGCTGGCTTAAGGAATAAACCACTTTGAGAAACCTTGGGCAACCAAAGATTTAATGAGGACACCTAGCATCAGGGGTGGAGATATCTAAAAGCAAAAGAGAGTGGAAGGAGAGGCCCCAGAGAGGGCGTGGCCTCCTCCACATTAGGCCCTGGGCCCGCCCTGAGCATAGCTAATGGAAGCCTGTGAAAAGGGCCACCACCTCTTGGTGCCTCCCAACCCAGGCTCCACCTGAGAGAGAGCAGATAAAGTGCCGAGGCTGAAAAGCGTCAATGTCCTCTCCCATATTATGTGAATTCCCAGGACTAAGGAAGCCTCTTTGAGGCTCTCGGTGCAATGCTTTACTCTGTAAAGAGAACAAGGCTGTCCACACCTGAGATGCCACGGCCCCTCGGAATCTTCCGAATGGAGTGGGATCCTGCTCTAGTTTTCCAACCCATCCAATTCACCGGCCAGAGTATTTTGTACATAACATGAAGTCTGTGACCAGCTTCCCGTTGGTGGTCTGCCATATTGTTAATGTGCCAGAAAACAGTCGAGATTAGAGCTTACTGGAGCTGAGGGAAATAATATGTAATCAGCATTAATAAGCACCATGTGTGAAACTATTAGGGGGCTTGTAACTGGGATAAATTGTCTTTTTAAATGGTGTGGGAGACTTTGTGGTCCACAGAGCACAGCCCTGTTTGCTTGGTACTCTGTCAAGCCTAGAAAAGCATTCAGTATGTCAACTAATTCTCCCGGGCATTCCCCCTGCAGCTACTGGAAAACAAAACCATATCTATAATGGGAATTTTAAGGGCAAAATTTTATAGTTGTTCCATACTTTTAAAATGTAAATATTGTATGCCATTTTGTAGAGGGTTAATTTTCTATGACTTTCTCATTTTCATACCTGTAAATATATGAACCAGGTAGACTGGGGACTCATTGGCATTAGATCTTAATTTAATATTAGTATTTCAAGAGTTTTTCTTGAAATGTACAAACTGTGATTTACCACTTTTTGGCTACTTTGCTGTGGGGATGTGGACTGTGAGAATTTGGTTTCGCTGTAACTATGCTTCCTACAGTCCCTTTACAGTTCTGAGACAGAGCTGGGCAGGAGAGGAACGTGGATAAGGTTTGGAAGGTAGAAATAAAGCAGCAGTCACGAGTCTCCAAAGGTGACAGGCACTGAGGTGCAGACAAGTTTCAGCTCATCCTCGTTCTCTCCGGCTTTGTGTCCAGCTCTTCCCAACCGCCAACACGACTGACCAAGAGCACTACTGGTCAACACTACTGAGCAAGAGCACCCCGGGGCCCCCCACCAAATGCCTGTCTGCAGACCTTCAGAAGCAATAGTTCTGCAGAAGTCACCTCCTTCACTTGCTCTCCTTCATGGCCCTGCTCTGGCAACTGGATATGTCTGGATTCCCAGAGAGATTCCCCTGCAAGTTCCTCTCTGCCCACCGCCGGCTCTTTGGGGGTAGATTAATGACCTTTCTCTGATTCTCCCAGCTCCTCCCTTCAGGCCTTCACTTCCCCAGTTTCTCCCACGCGTGTATAATGAATCCCTTCCTCTGCAATACTCCTAGTAGTTCTGCTTCCCGGATCAAACCCTGCCTGAGCCTCTGGCCTCGCCATGTTGGAAGCAGTGAACCAGCCAGTGAGATTTCACACCAAAGCTGAGAGTTGGCTCCACACGTCTTGTTCCTGCAGAAAGGTGTGCAGAGTAAAGCTCAGTATCTATTGCGAATTCTCAGAGAAACCAAGATAACCCACATGAGGCAATATTCTATGTAAATCCTCTTTCTTGTGATTTAAAATAGGGACCTGGCCTTGTAACACGAGTAAGAAGTTGTTAGTTTCCAATTGTCCTTTTTGGATTTCAAAGCTTGTGTTAAGTACAGTGAGTTTCCTCTAAATGCCGAGGCCCCAGTTTTACCTGCTAGTGCACAGTCATGCACTAAGGAAAAGAAAACTGGGAGCCATCGTTTTTATGCCGTTTAAAGGGTAAGGTTCCCATCCTTCGTCCTGAGCTGTGTGTGTACAGTAGCAGCAGAGGAATCATAAATATTTCTCCACCTTCTGAAAGTATATTACACAAGAGATCTCCCAAACACCGGCTTCCTTTATTGTTCACATATTTCACCCACTTACACACCCCCCAAGTGTCTCATCTCAGTCTCTGCCAAATGCAGTTTCTCCTGATTATTTTGTGAATTCCTCCAGGAGCTAAAAACATTTCTTGTCTGCCTTCTTGCCTTCTTTACACCTTCTTGGGTGCCCGAGAGACCATGTTAAGCCCCAAATGCCTCATCTGCCGTGACTTGAGAATATTCTGCCACGTGGCATTAAGTATAGCCAGAGGACTCACACACACAACATCACATACGTTACCAGAATGTCACACGCACAAAGGAAAACGACCATTCAAGAACACCTGATGAGTCACCAGAGAGGCATCCGCCCGTGATAGAGATACGAATGCTGTTCAGTGGACAAGATAAGGAGCTAGAATAAAAATGACACTAGACAACAATAACAGGAAACCTGGGAGAACTGAGTTCTATCTAGTCCTAACTGTACACTAACTTGCTCTGCGGCTGTGGGTAAATCACACACACACCTGTTGGAGCAGAACATGCTAATTACCCTAATATATATTTCCCTTTCTAGGGTGTCCACAGTTTATCTAGGCATGTGACAGCCAGGAACAAACACTCCATTCCCCAGCACTCTTTGCAGCTAGATGTAACCATGTGATTAAGTTCTGGCCAACAGGATATAAAAGGAACAACAACTACATGCGAGTTTCCAGAAATGTCCTTAAGAAACAACTCAGACTGTGCCCTTTGCTTTTTCTCTCCTGCCTTCTTTCACCCTACTTCTTGGGTTGTGAAAATGTCAAATGGAATCCAATATTGGGACACGAGGTCAAGAGTCACGCTCTTGTGACCGTGACGCCCAAGTGTGAAGTAAAATGCTATTGCATTAGCAACAGTTTCAACAATATGTGTGTGGTTTTTTTTTAATTAGAAGGAACAACTGCCGTTGCAGTTTTTCTGGAGATTTTTTTTTTTAATGTTAAGTAATCTTTATTCTCATAAATATTGGGACACTCTGCTCTGGGGGTTGGACACAATAGGTTGAAAGTGAAGAGAGGAAGAAGTCAGACTAGAAGATCAGTCGCAAGCTTGCTTTTCTTCTCTGCACAAGTCCACCTGGTTAATCTACTCGGCATACTTGGAGAAAGAAAAACAAAAGCAGATGGAGGAAAATCGTCTATGGCCTCACCAAAGTTCAGCAGGGTAATCAACACTGTCGCTGAGATCTGTCCCCAGGTGTCCCGAGTTGTTTGCTCAGCTGGACCTGGTTTCTCCGGGACTCCTGGTGCGAGCTATTTGAGTCCTGAGTGAAGAAGGAATATCTGTTTCACTAGCTCCTTTCCTCTCCACCCTTGGCCACTCCTCGTCTGCTCTTGAGCTAGAATCTTGACAGAGCTCCCTGCTCAGATTTCCTCTAGAATCCAACCCTTTCTATCTCCCCTTCGTTGTTCCTCGTTTATTCCGTTTCAGCCCTCCCAAGGATATGGTCTCCTCTTCCGGCTGTCCTAAAATGCAAAATAAGCGCGTTTTTATAAAACAACAACCAAAGTGATCTCAGCCATTCCCTTTACTCCAGTGTATTAATTATATCTCGTGCCCATGTCACCTGGGAGGCAGAACACACACACTTCCCTGACGATCACAGAAACACAATTTGTCTAAGCACTTCGATTTTGTTCTTCTGATCTTGACGGAGGCTTTGTGGGTCAGAGAGGAAGGCCAGGTCAAGCAGCACCTGAGGCAGTGCCGGCTCCCCAAGGCCTGCTCGGAGCAGTTTGCTCTCCGCGGCTAGCAGGGCTCCGGGCCCCTCCAGCTCTCCCTCCTCTGTTCTCCCTCCTCACTCCTTTTTCTGTGCAGAGGTTTGAGCCCATCTCCGCAGACTTAAATTCCCCAAGGAGATTAACCAAACAAAGTCCCGTCCCGTCAATTGATAGCAACCCTCTCTAGTTTCTCTCTGGTTGCCTGACTTTGCCCCTCGAGGCCTCACCTCCTCTCACAGCTAATCAGATGGATTTCTTCTGAATATCACGCCCTTCGCAAGGGAAAATCTACCAGCAGCAAAGAGAATAAAATGTCTCTGTGTGTGCTTCTGCCCTATGGATTTCTATGGAACCACTAACCTTATCTCAGGTACATCCTCAATGACCAATTTATGTCATAGTTTGTTAATTTTATGGGTTCATTGAAAAGAATTCAATGCTTTCCCTTTTGCTTTACTGTTTCTTAAAATTACTGTTCACGGTGAGCATAATCTAGAACAGCTTTACATATGCATTTAAAGACAGGTAGACATTATTCTTCTGGAAAAAAGTACTTCCACTTGGGTCTTAATATTTGCTGGTAAAAACAAAACAAAACAAAACAAACACCGAGATGGATGTTTAGCAGAATGGACTTGATTACTGACTTGATCTTGGGAAATTGAAAATACAGTCAAGTGATTCTGACCATAGTTCTTGGTTTACACTACACATAATTTCCAGCAGATCCCATTAGCCTCAACAGTATAAGGGAAAAGGTATAATTCCTTGACAGGACATATAGGTGGGTACGAATACCATTTCATTTTCCCAGGACAATCCTGGCATAATTTTAAGTAGAAACCCTTTTTATTGTCAAAAAGGTCCAGTCTTCCGCAACAATCCATGTGGTGACCCTGGGAGAGACGCCTGGAGTCTGCTCCCTGCACAGTGACGCCCAGAGAGAGGCGGCGCCGGTAGTGCGTGAGAGCTGGGCCCTCTGGTCCAGCGGTCCGGATCCAAGTCCGGGCTTCCCCCCCAGAAAGCCCAAATCAGTTAGGGTTCCTAAGCTACAAAGGACAGAAACTAACTCCGGCTTATTCAAACAGAAAGAGAATTTATTACAAGAATTGGGGTTGCTCATTTGAAATTGCCAGGGTTCTGGAGAACCATGCTCGGAGGCTAGGCATTTGGGACGATATCCAAAATCGCACTGCAGAAGTGGTCTGGTGGTAGAAGCTACTGCTGTGCCCTTAGTGGTGAGGTGCCTCGCTCTGCCCCCAGCTGGCAACGCTGCAGGCCTAGGCCCGACCCGCTGCAGCCAGCTCTGGCCCTGAGAGGGCTCTCCATGGCCTCTGCTGCTGCTGCTTTTTTTTTTTTAATTCAGTAATATTTTATTTAACCCAATATACCTCAAATATTGTCTTCTTAGCATATATAATAAATATGAAAATCGAGATATTTTACATTCCTTTTTTTCACACTGAGCCTTCAAAGTGCTATGTGCCTCTTACTCTGCGGCACATCAATTTGATCAGCTCCAGTTCAAACGTCCAGGAACCACAGTGCTGGCACTGGCTGCGGGAAAGAACAACCAGCTGAAATGACCTGCAGATTCCGCGCAGCTGCTGGTGCGGTGCCACCCCTGGCCGGGCTCGCCGGCTTAGCCCCTGCTTCTGTACGTTGCAGGAAAGCTACCAAATGGAGCCCTGGGGTCACCCCTTCTCCAGATCATTTTTACGCATCTCTTAAATATTCTCCTTTTCTATGCTTCTGTGGAACGTCATTTTTTTCTTGTTTTTTAAGTTTTGTTGGTATGCAATATTATATTAGTGATATTAGTTTCAGATGTACAATATAGTGACTTGACATTTTTTTACCTTACAAGGTGATCACGCACCGAATTTTAGCAATGATCTGTAGCCATGCAAACTTATCACAATATTATTGACTATATTCCCCTTGACCTTTTTTACCCATCCCCTTCCCCCCTCCTCTGGCAGCCATCTCTTTGGTCTCTGTTTCTATGAGTTGTTTTTGTTTTGTCTTGTTTTGTTTAGATTCCATCTATAAGTGAAACAATATCGTATTTGTCTTTATCTGCCTGACTTATCTCATTTAGCATAATGTCCTCTATCTAGGTCTATCTATATTGTCACAAATGGTAAGATTTTATTCTTTTTTTATTGCTGCATAATATTCCTCTGTGTGTGTGTGTGTGTGTGTGTGTGTGTGTGTGTGTGTGTGTGTGTATTATCCATTCATCTATCATTGGACACCTAGGTTGCTTCCATAAACATAGGGGTGCATATATCTTTTTGAATTAGTGTTTTTGTTTTCATCAGATAAATACCCCAAAGTGGAATTGCTGTGTTGTATGATAGATTTATTTTTAGTTTTTTGAGGAATCTTTATACTGTTTTCCGTGATGGCTGCAGCAATTTTTCAGTCCCACCAAAAGTGCACAAGAGTTTCCTTTTCTCCACACCCTCTACTTTTTGATAATAGCCATTCTGACAGGTATGAGGTGGTATCTCATCTTGGTTTTGAGTTGCATTTCCCTGATGATTAGTGATGTTGAGCATGTTTTCACATGTCCATTGGCAATCAGTATGTCTTCTTTAGAAAAAATGTCTCTTCATGTCCTCTGCCCATTTTTTAATTGGATTGTTTTTTGTTGTTATTGTGCTGAATGAATTCCTTGTGTATTTTGGATAACCCTTTATCAAATATATCATTTGCAAATATATTCTATTCAGTAGGTTGTCTTTTTGTTTTGTTGATGGTTTCCTACTCCATGCAGAAACTTTTTAGTTTGATGACATCCCATTTCTTTATTTGTTGCTTTTTTTCCCCTTGATTGAAGGGATATATCTGAAAAGGTCTTACTCAGACTGATGTCAAATAGTTTTCTATCTATGTTTCCTTTTAAAAGTTTCATAGTTTCAGCCCTTACATTTAAGTTTTTATTCCATTTTTTAGTTTGTTTCTTATATGATATAAGAGAGTGGTCTACTTTAATTTTTTTGCATGTACCTGTCCAGTTTTCCCAGCACCACTTCTAGAAGAGACAATTATTTCCCCTATTGTATATTTTTGCCTCCTTTTTTTGTAAATTAATTGACCATAAAAGTGAGGTTTATTTCTGAGCTCTCTATTCTGTTCCACTGATCTGTGTATCTGTTTTGTGTGCCAGTACCATGCTGTTTTCATTATTGTAGCTTTGAAGTATAGTCTGAAATCAGAGAGCATGATAACTTCACTTTGTTCTTGTTTCTCTAATTGCTTTGGCTATTTGTGGTCTTATGTGGCTTATATAAATTTTAGGATTATTATCATTTTTTTTTTAGTTCTGAGGAGAATATTATTGGTATTTTGATAGAGATTGCATTGAATCTGTATTTTGCTTTGCATAATATGGTCATTTTAAGGATATTAATCCTTCTAATCTATGAATTTAGCATATCCTTCCACTTATTTGTGTCCTCCTTAATTTCCTCAATGTCTTACAGGTTTCACCACCTTGGTTAAATTTATTCTGAGGTATTTTATTCTTTTTGATGCAAGTGTACAGGAGTTATTTCCTTAATGTCTTAATTGTATGTTATTAGTGTATAGGAGCACAATAAATTTCTGTACATTAATTTTGTATCCTGCTACTTTATTGAATTTTTAAATTAATTCTATTAATTCTTTGGTGGATTCTTTAGGATTTTTCTACATATAGTGTCATGTCATGTGCAAATAGTGACAGTTTTACTGAATAAAAGTGGACATCTTTGTCTTGTTCCTGATCTTAGAGAAAAAGCTTTCAGCTTTTTACCATTGAGTTTGATGTTAGCTATGGGCTTGTTATATATAGTGTCTATCAAGTTGAGGTTAGTTTTATTCTATGCTCACTTTATTAAAGATTTTTTTTTCATAAATGGATGTTAAATTTTGTCAAGTGCTTTTCCTACATCTATTGAGATAATCATGATTTTTTATCTTTGGTTTTGTCGATGTGATGAATCACAGTTGTTTTACAGATGTTGAACCATCTTAACATCCCTGCTATAAATTTTTAATGTATTGCTAGATTTGGTTTGCTAATATTTCATCGAGGATTTGGGGATCTAAGTTCATCAGAGATATTGGCCTGTAATTCTCTCTCCCTTTCTCTTTCTCATTTGTCTGATTTTGGTATCAGGATAATGCTGGCACTGTAGAGTAAGTTTGGAAAAGTTTTCCTTCCTTTTCAATTTTTTTTTAAATCCTCACCCAAGCATATTTTTCCATTTATCTTCAGACAGAGTGGGAGGGAGGGAGAGAGAGAGAGACATCGATGCCAAAGAGACACATTTTATTGGCTGCCCCCCACAGGACACTGATCAGGGCCGGGGACTGAACCGCAACCAAGGTATGTGCCCTTGACCGAAATCAAATACGAGACTCTTTGGTTCACAGGTCAATGGGCTAACTTCTGAGTCAAACTGACCAGGGCTTCATTTTTTTTAAATAGTTTGAGAAGGATAGGTACTAATTCTTTAAATATTTAGTAGAGTTCACCTATGAAGCCATCTGATCGGGTTTTTGTCTGTTGGGAGTGTTTTTATTACTGCTTCAATTTTATTGTTAATAATCAGCCTTATTATATTTTCTGTTTCTTCCTGGTTTAGTCTTGCAAAGTCGTGTGTTTCTAGAAATTTGTCCATATTGTCTAGATTGTCCAATTTTTTGGCATGTAATTGTCATAGCAGTATTCTTTAATGCTTCTTTGTATTTCTGTGGTGTCAGCTGTATCTCTTCTCTTTCCTTTCTGATTTTATTTGTGTTCTCTCTCTCTTTTTTCTTGATGAGTCTTGCCATATGCTTGTCAATTTCATTTATCCTTTCAAAGAACCAGCTTTTAGTTTCACTGATCTATTCTATTTCTATTTTCTGTTTCATTTATTTCTGCTCTGAACTTTATCATTTCCTTTCTTCTACTTACTTTGTATTTTGTTTGTTCTTTTTCTAGTTCCTTTTGGTGTAAATTTTGACTGTTTGTGTGGGAGTTTTCCTGCTTCTTGAGATAAGCCTGTGTAGGTATGAGCTTTCCTCTTACAACTGCTTTTGTTCCATCCCATAAATTTCACACTTTCTTTGGGCAGGGAAGCCCCACCTGCATGTACAGCAGTGCCCCCAACTGTCTCCACACGTTCTCTGGACAGGGCAGTCTTGCAAGCAGGTACCAAAGGGTGTTATTAGCTCCACACTCTCCCCTTGAGCAGCATGCCCACAGGAGCGCAGTAGTGTGCCACTACCCCACGCTTTCTCTGGACAGGGTAGCCCTGTGGGCATGTACTGCAGCGTTTTGTCAGCTCTGCACTCTCTCTAGGTGAGGCAGCTCTGCAAACACACACAGCCCAGTGGGTGCACACAGCAACACCTGCCATACCCACTGCATCAGTCTCAGGTGGAGGGGCCCCTTGTCTGCATACCACATCACCCTCCTGTTTCTGATACATTTAGCTCCAGGAGGGGTGGCTGGGGATGTGCTGCAGCGGTCCCGCAGGTCAGCCAGAGAACGTGGATGGAGCTATCCGAAGCAGGGAAGATGTAAGCAATGGACTCACCTGTTTCTCCAGCCCTGAACTGTTCTCTCAGCAACCAGAGAGCTCTCCTGGTTTCCCAACGCTCTCTTGTGGTCTCTCTCTCACTTGTTCAGAAGCTGTTCAATTAGCTCTCAGTTGTCTCAGGAGGAATTACTCCAAATATAGATGTACATTTGATGTGTTCTTGGAAGGGGGTGAGCTCAGCATCCACCTACACAGCCATCCTGGACCTGCCTCCAGAAACCTTTTCCACCATCCACACTGGAGCTCCTAGGTCTCTGATTTCACCTTCTGGGAATACTCTTCCAATATTTGTATGAACATACATTTAATGAGCATAAAAGAGGCTCTTTTGTAAGTCTGTAAACCATCATTATAGATAAAGAAGATAAATATAGCCCTGGCCAGCGTGACTCAGTTGGTTGGGCATCATCGGTGTCCCAAAAGGTTGTCGGTTCGATTCCCGGTCAGGGCACATGCCCAGGTTTCTACAAGAGGCAGCTGATTGATGTTCCATTCTAGCATCCATGTTTCTCTCTCTCCCCCTTCTCCCTCCTTTTTCTCTAAAAATCAATAAAAATATTTTTTTTAAAGAAGAGGAAGATAATGTAAAAATCCTATGTTTAATCTAAACATATGAAAAGAATGTGCTCAGAACTTATTTAGAAAAGCAATACATACGGGCAAAAAAAAATCATTAGTCTACTCCTAAATCTGTCCCCACGATAGTCTTTATTATACCGTGGCTTTTTTATGGCTCATATTGAGCAATTTTTTACAGACATTGTCCAGCTCTTCAGGACAGTGCACAACCTGGGATTCACAGATTAGCCACTGACCTTGCTAAATCAGTGGGTCGTGATCTCAGAATCCTGCGCCTCTGAGCTCTCTGTCTAGCACTCCGGCAGGGAAACATGCTCTGCAGTCCTATTCAAATTCACCCTCCTGGTTTGGCAAAGAGGCCAGGCAGGTGAATCTGTGAGAAGACCAAGCATAGAATCAGCAATAAATAGAGAGGCAGATGCTATTCAGGCCGGTCTCCTTGAAGCTGGCATTCCCATCCCCAGTAAACAACCGGAATTCTGCCCGTGCTTGCCAGACCACAGAATTAGAAAGCTAAGCCTGGGCTACTGTCGTCCAGTGAATTTAATGAACAATGACAAGATTTGAAGGTAATTCAGATGTGTTCAGCACTCAGTCATGCTCTTAGTAGAGAAGGTTCTCACTGTGGTAGATGAAATTTTCCTCTAATTACAAACTACTAATAAACTATATTTAAATCTATATTTAAAAGCATAAGCAATCCAGATCTCAATTTTCATTCTACAGTTGGATGCTGCGAGAAAATACTGACAATAATTGTTTCTTCCAGATTTTCCTATACTGAGCTGTGGTGTACTTGCGAAACCAAATTAGAAGAGGCAGGAAGCCAGGCTAAGTTGCCTATCTGGATTTTAAAAATACGTATGTTTTTATTGATTTTTTTAGGGAGAGAGAGATAGAAACATTGATGTGAGAAACATCAACCAGCTGCCTCCTGCACGCCCCCTACTGGGGATCGAGCCCGCAACCCAGGCATGTGCCCTGACTGGGAATCCAACTGGAACCTCTCATTCTGTGGGATGATGCTCAATCCACTGAGCCACATGGGCCGGTCATCTATCTGGATCTTAATTCATTTGACACATAGTATAGGTTTGTTGTGCTTCCTTCCTCTGAACCTTGAACTTTTGCAGAAAAAAAGAAAACTTTGGACTGACTATAAAAATGATGACAGTGAGGCTATTTCCACTAAAAGAAAGATTACACCCATTTTGAACACCAAAACAGATTACGTAATTTATACATGAAAATGAGTACAAATAACTGGATTGGGGAAAATAAATCTATGCTCAGTATAGCTAATATCCATTAATAAATCAGAAGTTGACTTCATAGGACTTCAGCTAGCTTGTAAAGCATCTTGTACAAGTTAAAAAAAAGACACCCCCTTTAGAGTGGCTGAAACCTTGGAGGTAACATGGCTGTGCATTGTAGCTAAAGAAGGCGGCCCCAGGGTGCACGGCTTGGTGAGGTCCTGGTTGGGCTTGAAGCAATCATCACCTCTGATCCAGCTGCCTGGGCTCATCCCATGTCCTGAGCCTCAGATCTGTTTCTTGATGGGCTTTTCTGGTTCCACACTAAAAGCAGGATATAGAGATATAAAGGCAATGGGACTATAGTGGGTTGAATTATGTCCCCCAAAGTGATGTAGAAGATTTAACTCCCAGTACCTGTGAATGTGACCTTGTTTGAAAATAGGGTCTTTACCAAAAATCAGGTAAACATGAGGTCATTAAGGTAGAGCCTAATTCAATATGATTCTATCCTTACAAAAGGGGGAAATTTGGACACAGAGACAGACACACACAGAGGGAAGTCATTGTGAAGACACGGGAAAGACAGTCATCTACAAGCCAAGAATGTCAGGCTACCAGGAGCTGGGAGAGTGGCTTAGAGCAGGTCATTCTCTCTCATTGTCAGAGAGAGAGCAGAGCCCTGCTGACACCTTGACTTTAGACTTCTGGCCACCAGAATCATGAGACAATACATTTCTGTTAATTAAGCCACAAAGTTTGTGGCACTATGTCATGGCAGCCCTAGCAAATTAATTCCGGGACAAACAGCAGAGCTGCAGCAGAATGCAAAGCCTCTGAGTGTGACCTGTACCAGGTCAGGATTCAACAGCAGCCACACTCACCCACAGCTGTCTCCCAAGGCTGTGGAAACCACATAGCCGAGCCTCAGGAAGTGTTGCAGAACTGCAAACCTCTGGGGGAGCGGGGGAGGCCACCTCTGGAGCAAGGTGGAGGGTACACGGAAGCCTGATCAGAGTCCTGGGGCCGCTGGCCCGGGGCCTGTGGAGAGAGCTGCCAGTGGACATCTCCCCAGTAGCATGGGAATAAGACAGAAGAGCAGGGACGTGGTCCTGCAGAGCAAAAGGGATAAGGTCTAAAGAAAAGACTTTGGAATTTAAAAAAGCGCATTCAGCCCTGGCCGGTCTGCTAAGTGGTTACAGTATTGGCCTGCAGACCAGAGAGTCCTGGGTTCGGTTCCCACTAAGGGCACGTACCTTGATTGCAGTTTGTCCCCGACCCCAAGGGTCATGTGGGTGGCAGCCACTTGATGTGTCTCTCTCACATCGATGTTTCTCTCTCTCTCCTCCTCCTCCCTCTTCCCGTCCCACTCTATCTGAAGATAAATGCAGACAAAAAATGTCCTCAAGTGAGGATAAAAAAAGAGAGAGAGAGAGAGAGAGAGAAGCGCATTCAGCGTCAAGAGGCTCGAGCCATTCAGAGATGGAAAACGGGGTTCCTGACTCAATCAAAGCGAGTGGGCTAAAGAAAAAAGGAACAAAGTTCTTCAAAGATGAAAATGTGTTTATGATCTGTCAGTTTAACCTCCATAAAAATAGATAAGATAAAAAAATTAAAATGCATACATTAGTGGTTATTGTTGCTGGGTCTAGTTTCCTTACTATGCACAGGAACAACAGAATATGTGAGGCTGTTGAAGGATTTTTAACTTTTGCCAGAGAGGGATACCCCAAGTCTGTATGGTTACATCACGTCAAGGACTTAGCTGGCTCCATTAGGCAACATTTCTGAATGTTTTCTATTTCCTACAGATACAAATCAAGCCATAAAGCTCGTGTTTAATCCAATGGAAATACCAAGGCAGTTATCAGTTCAGAAACGATAAGGCCTGATGGCCTAGGAGTGAGTTTACCGAGTCCCACGTTACATTTGCAAAGCAACAAGAACTGAACTGAGCCCACATGTGAAATGGAAATCAGTGTTTCAGAACAAAAATAGAATAATGCATGAACTCCATCTGCTCTTGATCACATCTGAGTAGAGGCAGAGGCCCGACTGGGTTTTCATTCTTGTTTGTCATTCTTGTCTTACCCACATGTAAATGAACCAGATAACGGAGGCATAATCATAGTGCCCCAAAAGGATCCCTTTTCCTAGACAGTTTCAAATCATCTCACAACCACACTCAGTTTAAATATGCCTTCCTGTGCCCCATGAAAGGAACGTTACGTTCCTCTCCACATCTCCAAACGAGCAGAGGACTGCCCAGATGTTGGCATTCTGAATACTCCAAATCAAAGAAAACCTTAAGGTCTTTTCTTCTAAAGAAAACTATCTCTGATTCATAGAAGAAAGGACCATAAATATATCACGTATTCACACCCCAAAAAATCTATAAAATCTTTGAAGATGCATTTATTTGCCATAGCCCCAGAGATTGACGCATTTGAATGTGGCATTTACCTTGTGTTATATGACAGGTGAAATGTTTACATGTAATGCCAAGCAAATAAGCTCTGAAGAATGTTCCATGGAATTTTAATTTTATTGTCTCCTGGAGATCTTTAAGGGCAGAGGTCAAAGTTCATTTGTTAAATACCATTAGATATGGTTTTACCAACCAGATTAAAAAGAGCTTTATAAAAATTTCAATAACTGTATAGGGTCACTGAATCAGTAACTAAACTCAACCATAACTCATTCTTATTTTGGTAATAAAAATAAACAAAAATACTTAATTGAACATTTTTATTTATTTATTTATTTATTTATTTTTTTTTTTTTTTTATCCTCACCCGAGGACATTTTTCCATTTTTTGTTCAGGTAGAGTGGGAGGGAGAGAGAGGAAGGGAGAGAGAGAGCGAAACATCGACGTGAAGGGACACATCGAGTGGCTGCCACCTGCACGACCGACCAGGGCCGGGGACAACCGAAGTACGTGCCCCTAGCGGGAACCGAACCCGGGTCTCTCCGGACCGCAGGCCGACGCTCTAACCGCTGAGCCAAACCGGCCAGGGCTATTTATTTATTTTTAAATATATATATCTTTCTTTAAATTTTTTTCTTTATTGATTTTTAGAGAGAGTAGGAGGGAGAGGGAGAGATAGAAAAATCAATGAGTGAGAACATCAATTGGCTGCCTCCTGCATGCCCCCCACTGGGAATCAGGCCCACAACCTGGGCATGTGCCCTGACAAGGAATCGAACCGGTGATCTCTTGGTGCATGGGTCAACGCTCAACCACTGAGTCACACTGGAGGGGCTAACTCTATATTTTATTGATTTTTTAAATAGAGAGGAAGGGAGACGGGGAAGAGATAGAAGCATCAATGAGAGACACATCAACTGGCTGCCTCCCTCCTACACGCCCCATACTGGGGATCAAGCCCGCAACCCAGGCATGTGCTCTGACCGAAATCGAACCAGTGACCTCTCAGTGCATAGGACAGCACTCAACCAACTGAGCCACGCCGGCTGGGGAACTGAGCATTTTTAAGTCTACTGTATTCTAATGTGTGAAGGCACTGAGAGGAGGATACACACACGCAAACCAATGAAACGCCTGGATTAGAACAATTTATCTAATAGGAATTATACTAATGAAGTGGCAACTGTCAATATCTGTTAGGACCTCTATTGTCCTGGGCTGGTTGCTCAGCCTTTACCTGCACCATTTCCTTTATCCTCACAGCTCTTTGATGTGAGTGTTACTATCTCCATTTTATAGTTAAGAAAGTGGAGGCTTAAGGAAGTACTTGCCGAACATCCCGTTATCAAGAACTACGAAGGGTGTGAGATTTTACCATTTGCTAGCTAATGAGTCAGCTTACCACTGCTTCAAGCATGCTGGCAGAAAACACGAAACTCCTGGGTCAGAGACAAAGGACTTTCTTTTCCTAGCACAGCAGAGAGTATGAGCTTCATGTGGATATCAACTATCTGGTAAGAGTGACCAGCCGGCTCAGTTTGCCCGGAATAGTTTTCGTTTTAGCATCAAATGTTTCAAACAAATCAAGACCGTTAGTTACTCTAGTTCCCCTTGTCCCCCAAGTCCTACAACGGCAATGGGAAGAAGCCCAGGTGTGGTGCCCACACAGTAGGTCTGACTCACATCTGAGAAACCCCAAGTTTAGGAAACCCTCAATCTTATAAGGAAAGTGTTAGTAAACTGGCCCAACTTTTGCCCCCTAAAGAGACATTATTTTTATTATCTTGGATAGTAAACAAATCTGCCCAGTGCCCTGGAGGGAGAGACTGCAACTTCTAAGACTGTTCACTTTGCAAACATCCTAGAAAAGTAATCTGATACAAAAGCTTTCACAAATGCAGAAATGTGAGAGACTTAGCAAACTATCTCCCAGCTCCTACAGTTAATGAGGGGTGAAGACAGTATTCAAACCCAGATCCTCCAGATGTCAAAACCCATCAGATATTCTTCCCCTTAAATTATTATGCTCAAATTTACGGAATTAAGGCCAAGAGGTCAGTTTTTCTTTTAGTTGAATCTTTGAACTCTTAGTCATATATTCTTTTAAATATGGTATTTTCATTCTTGAATGAATTTATGGTATAGAATTTGGAGGTATTGTAGAAATGATACTGTAATCCAAAATAAAGTTAATTGGGTCAGTTAACCTAATTAATTTATAAGGGCTCTTCCTGTCCTGAGTCTAAGCCTTTCCTTCCATATTATTACTACTTGCTATTTTCTTCCCTCTTGTGATAAATGCCTTACATAAAACTAATATTATTGTACCTCATTTTGAATACAGGCAGCATTTCACCTAACCTGGGGTATATATTTTTAAACCAGAGTAATTCGTAAACAAGTTCCATTACTTAAAAAGCAATTAAGATTACAGTATAGAAACTCGCTTTTTTTTTTTCTTTACAGATTTTCATTAATTGTAATGAAAGTGAAAAACCACAGCATCAAATAGGTGTGACATTTTTAGGCAAAGTATAAAAATTATTTTTCTCTAATATTCATATCAAATTTTCTTCCTTTCTTTCTGTTTTAAACCTAAGACACTAGAGGGGGAAGCTATTACTGTATGTTGTTAGGGGTTATTTTGATTTCCTTTCTGTGTAGAGCTGGTTCTTTCCTCTATTGCTCTCTGAAGATCAAAGGAAGACGAAAAGAAGGACCAAATAAGCAAACCGAGAACAAAAGTCCTGTAATAAGAGTTTCTATATTGCCTGAGCGATAGTTAGCCATAAGGACATGGTGTCCAAATGGGTGCACAGAAGTTAAGCAAAATATGAAAAAGTTGATAAAAACAGGCCATTCTTCAAAGAGGTGATTAAGATGCCCTCGGGACATGGTCACAGCATCCGGAAGCCACACGGATTACCTTGTAGGTAATGGTCCCCGTTCTGGGGTCTCTGCCTGCGCGGGGACTGTACACATTGGCACTCGGGATCCAGAACTACGTTCAGAGAGGAAATTACGTACTCTCCCTGCAGGGCCTTCGGGAGATGCATGAAGCAGAAGCAACACCACAGGGAAGAGTATAGCCCTGGGCAGACTAGAGAGCATTCATCCCACCTAAAAATATTCTAATTCCATTTTAACAAAACTGCCCAAATAGACTCTGAGTTAATTTGGGCAATCAGAGAGCCAAACTGCAACTCTGCCTCCCAGGCTAGTCAGAGCAGACTGCTGGAATTTGCCCATCAGTGCAGAAAGACCTATACAAACCTTTGGTCCATACCGAAGGAAGAAGAGTAGAAATATGACTTGCTAATCAAATGCAGTTTGGCTGACAGAATCTTTCAGAACATGGAATCTATTGGATAGAAAACAATGAAAGGAGCCCTCAGCATGCAACAGTTTTTCTCTCCAAATAAATCAGGACCTAGCCTGCCAGGAAAAGAACTACAGTGCATTTTAATTGCACAAGAAAATAAATTTTCTTATTTCTAGAAATGCTTTCTTGAGATCCAGGGGCTCTACTTTCTACTCCCGGACACAAAGTACGATGATGCCCTGGCTTGGAAAGTATAGGCCTTGTTGACATTCCCGACATTCCCACTTCTAAACCGAGTGGGCTTCAGCAACATGTATTGCTGCTTCTGAAGCATGTTCTGCTGGCATTTAGTAAGGGGCCAGTTCCTGTGTGGCTTTGCTCTGGAAATCAGGTCTTCTACCTGCCTGACACCTAGAGTCTACCAGCCAATGTCCATTTTATACAAGATATTCTTTGCATCTTTTTTTTAACCTCTCTCTCTTGCTTAATTTTTGACATTTCCATTCTTTGCCTGATGCCATAGCTATTTTGTGACCTTTACCATAGTTCACAAGATGAAGATTCTTCCCTTGTGTCTTCTGTTTTCATAGAATACACACTGGTTGCAGAAAAGAAGCCTTAAAATGACTGTTTATCACAACGATTTGTCATTCTGACTTCCAGGGACATCAATAAGATTGTTTGGTGACTTGGATCGGTGGTCCTCTGTTTCTGAAGCAGAATTCTAGAAGTTGGAGCAGCCAACTTTCCTGCTAACTGTCATTGGTTCCACACTATTAAGAGAGGCACCACACTCTCACCACTGTCCTGCCTGGTATTCTCAGCATCAATAGCCTGCATTTTATTTTGGCCAACCACATGCCATGTGACTTGAATAACAAACAGATTTCACTCTCCTAATCCCCTCCACCCCCTGCCAAGCACATGCAAAGATTAAAATGTTCATGTTGCAAGGCTGAAGAGACCCAAAATTAAGAGTCAATGTTCCTGTCCTAGCTATTCTGCATCTTAAAATCCATGGACTTTGGATTCTGCACACCTACACGCAGATACGGGATTTCAAAGGGCACAGAGCAAATTAAAAAGGCGAGGGGCTGTTTTTTAAAATCTCATATAGGAAAGAAGGATTGTTTTAATATTATCTACCATGAAAAGATTTTTTTCTTCTAAAATCAGATTCTTGGGTAATGTAATCCACCAAATCCATTCATAATATACTATAAAGATTTTTGTATATATGTGTCTCTTTTTTTTTTTTAACTTCCAACTAATGCTATCAAAGAGCAGATTACTTTTGGAACGTGGATGTTCTCTCACAAATTCTTTTCAGCGACAGTTGAAATCAAATTCTACAAGGCTTGTTGATGTATTTAGATTTTCATTAATTTTTCAATTTCTAAAACACATCAGTCACCACCTACACCCACAGCACAACATCTAGGAGAGAACAGAGCACACGTGCCCCTCTCCCAAGCCTGTCCACTCCGCAGTCCACACAAGCACACATCTGTTACTCCAAGGCAGATGACTGCTGTTTCTTTCATACCCACAGGCAAGGGAAGGCCCAAAGTAGGCGCATCTGTAGAAACCTTTCAAAGAAGAGACTTTGCTCATAATGTCACTAGTTTATTACTTCATGTTTTATAACAGGATTACCATATGTTTAGGAAAGTACTTTTTATGGTTCAAATAGCATTAACTAATAGGATTAAAAGAATTTGAAAACCATTCAGAAAATAAGATTATTCACAGTTGTATTTCTGTTTCTTTATTTGAATAGCAATATTATCTTTTACCCAAGATGACCACAAAGTTGCTATTCACTTCACCTACACACGTGAGCACTAGCAACATCGCCCTTATTATAGAAAGGCTTTGGGGAAAGTCACTTTCTATTGAGAAATTCCATGGGCTACTTTTCTTGGAAGAAATGCAGTTTTAAAAGCACAAACTAAGCCCTGGCTGGTTTTGCTCAGTGGTTAGAGCATCGGGCCATGGCCCGGAGAGACCCGGGTTCGGTTCCCGTTAAGGGCATGTACTTCGGTTGCAGTTTGTACCCTGTCTCTCACATCAATGTTTCTCTCTTTCTTCCTCCTGCTCTATCTGAAGATAAATGCAAAAATGTCCTCAGGTGAGGATAAAAAAAAAGCACAAACTACGAAACTTGGTTTTCTTTAAACAAGTCCTTTTGAGGACCTGTGGGCTGATTCAAATTTGGGATAGTATGAAATTTCGTTCATCAACCCCACAAAGCATTATGAATGGGGAGAGTAAGATGGTTGCAGGACCTCATAGACATGGGGTCCTGGGAGGCTGGGGGGTCGACCAGAGCGGGGGAGTGCAGAGGGAAGAGGGACGTGGAAGTTCAGAGGCAGGAAGACAAAGTGAGCAATAGTTACTTAGAAATCGAAAGCCTATGTGAGCACAGCTGATACTTCAGCCATCAAGACCTCCTGGAGAGACATTTCCCAAGCTCCCTAAGCTTCCACTAACATTTTACAGGCAGCTGTCAGGGGCATTTTAAAAAGTGAGATATAATAAACAAGACGAAGAAATTTTTATTCCATGTCAAATGAAAAGAAGGTAGAAAAATGGCTGGATTTCAAATGCATGTCAGTACTGTACACCAGCATGCATGTCACACAAATACCAAGAGGGAACTTGAACCGAAAGACGAGTTTCATGCTGAGCCTTCACTGTATCAATAAGGAGAGTCAGCTTCCCACATTGCATGTCCTCTCCCCCCAAAGTGAAGTTGTGGGTTTCTTTTTTGGCACTTCATTTTCTATAGAGAGACAAATTTTGTTTTCTGTGTCTAATAGCATTCTTGATCCGTATCTAAGCTGACAGATCAGCCTCAATATCACAGGAGAGACAACCAGATTTTATGAGCCTCTTGACATGATTAAACAGGATGTGCACATTAACACCCCTGAAGTGTACTTGCCAAAACTAAATAAATCCAATCTGAATCAGATCAAGCCTCTAGATCTAACCACATTTGTAGGAAATACAAAGACCAGGGGGAAAAATAGCAATATATCAAATCCAGGAAAATCCAGAATATGGCAAGTTCTATAGGACTACAGACCCAGCTTCTCCAATAAACAAATGCAAGAAAAAAATAAGGAAAGGGAACCTACAGATTTTTAAAAAACACTTAGCGGACATGGTTACCAAATGCACTGTGTACTTTGGTTTAGATTCTGATGTGAACAAAGTATAATAAAAACATTCTTGAGAAAATTAGGCAAATTTAAATACTAGCTACATATTTAATGATATTAAGGAATGACTATTAATTTTGCCTAGGAGACATGATAGTAATATTTTTAAACAATAGCAATCATTATGGTGAAATTGTATAATACCACAGATTTTGCATCTAAGTAGTCCAAGGGGGAGGGGGAAGTTTGTGTAGGGGTGAGGGGCAGCAGAAGGTTGTAGATGAAACAAGATTGGCCATGTGTTGATAATTTCTGAGGCTGGGTACTGGTGCATAGCAGTATGGTATACTATTCTCTCTACTTCTGTATAGTTGAAAATGTTAACATCAAGTTTTTATTTAATAAATATATAGCAACATTAAAAATAACAAAATTTCCTCTCAAGGAGACTTTTGATATATACTTCACTAATTTCTATGTATTTTCTAATTTACACAAGAAAATCATCAACATGTTGCTTATTACACAGATAGCATTATATAAATATTTTAAAAAGCCATTAAAAAAATGACCAAAATAACAACAAACCAATAGAAGAATCAACATAATTTATGAGTAAATAATTCACAATAGCCCTGGCCGGCTTTGCTCAGCGGTCAGAGCATCGGCCTGCGGTCCAGAGAGACCCGGGTTTGGTTCCCGCTAAGGGCGCGTAACTCGGTTGCAGTTTGTCCTCGGCCCTGGTTGGTCGTGCGGGTGGCAGCCACTCAATGTGTCCCTTTTACGTCGATGTTTCTCTCTCTCTCTCTCTCTCTCTCTCTCTCTCTTCCTCTCTCTCCCTCCCGCTCTACCTGAACAAAAAGTGGGAAAGTGTCCTCGGATGAGGATAAAAAATAAATAAATAAAAATAATAATAATTTACAATAAAGAATATATAAATGAGTCTTAAGCATTATGTTCAAATGCACTCATACTAAGATAAATGCAGATTTAAAAATAAAATTAAATACTATTTTTCACCTATCAGCTTGACAATGATGAAAAGTTGGCATATTGGGGGGAAACTCATTTATTTCTGGTGGGAGTTGCCCTACAACTTTTATGAAGGGCAATTTGACATTATCAGTATTACAAATGTTCCTCTCTTATGACATAGCGATATACTAGAAATCTATCTTATAGACAAACGGTACATACAGGCCAAGTTGCATCTGTACAAGATTATTCGTTGCACCATTATTTGAAACAGCAAATGGTTAGAAACAGTGTAAATCTTCATCTAAGGCACTGGTAAAATAAATTCTGATCCATCCATAAAATGGAAGGCTAAAGAATAGCAAAGCTTTTATGTCTTATTGGGAAACTATCTTCAAGACATACTGTGAGTGAAAAACATTGCCATAGGTTGTATAAAAAGGATAAAAACATACATGTGTGAATTTCTTCTAAATGTATAAAATACCTTAGGAAAACTGATAACCTTGGTTGCCCCAGAGAAGGGGCAAGTTAGGAAGGTGTTTTTGTGTGTGGGGGGGGGGGAGGGGTGGGATGTAAAGGCATATAGATTCACTATATACCATTTTGTATTGGTTCTTTTTAAATTGAGGTATAACTGACATGTTAAATTAGTTTCAAGTGTACAACATAATGATTTGATATTTATATAAATTGCAAAATGATCACTACTATAAATCTAGTCAGCATGCTGTATATTACAACCCCATGACATTTATTACTGGAAGTGTGTACCTTTTGACTACCTTCACCCATTTTGTCTACCCCTCACTCACTGATGCCTCTGTTAATCACCAGTTTGTTCTCTATATCTATGAGCTTGGGATTTTGTTTCATTTTTAGATTCCAAATATAAGAGAGATCATATGATATCTTGTTTCATTTTTAGATTCCAAATATAAGAGAGATCATATGATATCTGTCTTTCTCTGTCTGACTTATTTCACTTAGCGTAATGCCCTCAAGTTCCATCCATATTGTCACAAATGGCAAGATTTATTCTTTTTCATGGCTGAAAAATGTCTAATTACATATATATAATCAGATTTTCTTGATCATCTTACCCACTGATGAACACTTAAGTTGTTTTCATATCTTGGCTATTGTAAATAATGCTTCAATGAACATGAGTGTGTATATATCTTTTCCAGTTAGTGTTTTTGTTTTCTTCTGATAAATACCTAGAAGAATTGCTGGATCATCTGGTAGTTCTTCCCCCACCCCCAGGAACCTCTATATTGTTTTCCATAGTGGTTGCACCAATTTACATTACCCCCAACAGTGCACAAGGGTTCCCTTTTCTCCATATCCTCTCTAAAACTTGTTACTTTTTGTCTTTTTGATCATAACCAATCTAAAAGGTGTGAGGTGATATCTCATTGTGGTTTTGATTTGCATTTTCCTGATGATTAATGATATTGAACATCTTTTCACGTATCTATTGGCTACCTGTATGTCGTCTCTGGAAAAATGTCTATCCATATCTTCTGTCCATTTTAAAGTTGGCTTTTTTTTTTTTTTTTTTTTTTCCTTTGATTTCTACGAGTTATTTATATATTTTGGATATTAACCACTCATCAGATATGTGATTTGAGAATATTTTGTCCCATTTGGTATGTTGCCTTTTAATTCTGTTGATAGTTTCCTTTGCTGTACAAAAGCTTTTTAGTTTGGTGTAGTCCCACTTGTTTATATTTGCTTTTGTTGCCTTTGCTTTTGGTGACAGATCCAAAAAAAATCACCAAGACCAATGCACAGAGGTTTCCATCTAAGTTTTCTTCTAGGAATTTTATGAGTTCAGGTCTTACATTCAAATTTTTAATCTATTTTGATTTAATTTTTATGTATGGTATAAGATAATGGTCCAGTTTCTTTCTTTGGCATGTCACAGTTCAGTTTTCCCAACACCATTTATTGACTATCCTCTCCCCAATGTATGTTTTTGGCTGTTTTGTTATAAACTAACAGACTATATATGTGTGGGTTTATTTCTGGGCTCTCTATTCTGTTCCATTGATTAATGTATCTGTTTTTAGGCCCACACATACTATTTTGATTACTATAGTTTTGTAATATAGTTAAAATTTGAGGCATAATGCCTCCAGCTGTGTTTTTCTTTTTCAAGATTGCTTTGGCTATTTGATGTCTTCTGTGGTTTTATACAAATTTTAGGGTTGTTCATTCTATTTGTGTGAAAACGCCATTGGATTTTTTTTTCTTTATTGATTTTAGAGAGAAAGGAAGGGAGAGAGAGAGAGAGAAACATCAATGAGAGAGAACATCAATTGGCCACTTCCTGCATGCCCGCCACTGGGGATTGAGCCCACAACCTAGGCATGTGCCCTGACTGGGAATTGAACCGGCAACCTCTTGGTGCATGGGTGAATGCTCAACCACTGAGTCACATTAGCTGGGCATGCCATTGGAATTTTTATAGGGATTGCATTGAATGTGTAGAGTGCTTTAGGAACTATGCATATTTTAACATTATTAATTTTTCTAATCCACGAACATGAAATATCTTGCCATTTATTTGTGCCTCTAATTTCTTTCATTAATGTCTCCTTTTGTATCTTTTGAGTTTTGAATTGCAGGAATGTATTATCTGTTCAATAAATAAAAATGTAAAAATTTTTATTTTAGATAAAGTTTTTAAATTAGATGATTGATTTGTAGGAGACTTAATTTGTCAATAAAGAGCCCTGGCCGGTTTGGCTCAGCGGTTAGAGTGTCGGCCTGCGGTCCTGAGAGACCCGGGTTCGATTCCCGCTAAGGGCACGTACCTCGGTTGCAGTTTGTCCCCGGCCCTGGTTGGTTGTGCGGGTGGCAGCCACTCGATGTGTCCCTTCGCATCGATGTTTCTCTCTCTCTCTCTCTCTGTTCCTCTCTCTCCCTCCCACTCTACCTGAACAAAAAATGGAAAAATGTCCTTGGGTGAGGATTAAAAAAAAAAAAGAGAGAGAGAGATACAGTCCTTAAATGGATGGGTTTTCCCAAAAGGGGGATGGAACTTACAAATGGAAAAGGACTCATGTAATGGAATCCCCAGGATAAGAAATCCACCCTCCTACCTTATGTGGCAGAGAAAAGGCCCTTGTAGGCAAATATGTCAGTCCTGTAGGCCCAAGGACCAAGCGAACCGTTTTTCCATGAAGTCACCCCTATGTCCCACACCACACGTAGAGAGTATATAATGGGGAAACAACAGAGAAAATATTGAATAAAATTAAAAGAGAAAACAAAGCACTAAAATAAACTGATACAGACTAAAGGAAAAAAATTACAGCAAAAATGTCTTCTGTGAATGTTCAGTTCCAGTTTTTCCTCTAAGAGAGAAGGCAAGGAGGACCTTGGGCACTGGGCGGGGGGGGGGGAGCCCTCAACAGAGCAAATACACTCGAACACTGGCCCATAAAAGGCTGGTGGCTGGCATCCTTTCAGGACATCCTCCCATGGCTCAGTCTGGCTACCGCTGGAACTCCCTTCAGAATCTCTGGTACCTGAAACGGTCTAACACACGGAAGGGGCAGTTATCCCTGGGACATAGACATAATATTAGCATCCGCTGCTTAGACAGAACGCTGTTTTCTTATTGGTACGTTACAAGATTCCCAGCACAACTTCTCAGATGCTGAAGATTGGTTCAACAATGGATCCTTGGCGGCTTCCAATCGTTTCTCTGCCATTGTATAATGTTTAACAGCTCACTTGCCTGTCTTTATCTTCTTTTATGGCCTTTTCCCACCTGTAAAATGGGGTAAAGAAGTTTTTCCTTTATAGGCAGTTGCAGAAATTAGTGTTTTCACTGGTCTTCTCAAGTGCACTTCTATACACAAATGACTATTATCTCCTAATGAACACAGCTTGCCTTTTCGCTCTAACACCCCCACTAACTTCAAGGCCCAAGGGCAAGAGGCAGTGTACTGTTCACTGTTTACGTCACTATCAAGACCGACTGACTCCAAAGGGATGCCCATGTGCCTTTCTGCGCACGGAATTGAGACTGGTCTTGTTTCTGGGGAAATCCCCCATCTGCACAAGTATGTGTCTGTGTGAGCACTCAGAGGAAAAGTCCCTACATACATCTCTGAGTTATTAATGGGTCCTTTGTCTTGGGTACAACAAAGATAGAGAAGACAGCACAAGTTTGCTACTAACGAATACCAGGAATTTTAGATGTCCCTGGTGGAAAGGAAAATTTCAGTATTTTGAAGAAAGAGGGAGAGAGGAAGGCACACGATGTCTTATAAACAGACAAAGGAAGCTATGAACCCAGGTAGGCACTGGAAACTCAGAAAAGTCTTACAAAACAGAAACAGGGACCCTTGGAGGGAGCATCCCCTTAGCCCCTCCCCCCCCACACATGAGAGTCATTATCCTCCTGGTTAGCTTTCTTGCCAATCTAACACAGATTTCTCATACTTCCAGGCCTGGGCATTAGCTATAGTATGCAACTAATGTTGAGAGGAGAAACAAAATATAAAAATGAGATGCACACTGCAAAACTATGTGTGCATGAAGCAGGTAATAATGGCTCCCCACACACAAACTTAAGAAAGAAAGTACTCTGATGAAAGCGTTGTATGATTTTGATATATTATTAATGTCTTTCATGTTATATTGTCCTCTTTTATTTAAAAAAGAAATAGCCATCTGGTAACCTCGATGTCGTGAGAAGCCATTTTACTAGGCTTTTAGCATTACTCAGCACAATGCCAAAGCCTTTGGTCCTAGCATGCACGGCTCTCCCACTGCAGTTAACTAGACAAACGGCTCCCTTAAAATGAGGTTTATAGGCCCATTTAAAGGTAATAACCTGTTGCCTTCCTGGGTTGAGACTTTCATCCTGATGGAGACTATAGTACATCCTCAGAATAACTACTCAGGCTCTGCTCACCTCCCAAAGCTCCGGGCTTTTCATGCGAATGTAAGAAGGGCGGTGGGAGCCCCCACCACCCTGGGGGCTGCCCTGTGCTGGCACACACGCACGCAGAAGGCAGGATCGACACGTGGGACCTCCTGTGGAAGCAGAGGTGGTGGCGGAGTGGGGAAGAGGCGCCAGAAGCAAAAACACATAGGCCTGATTTTCCCTTTCCCCTCGTCTACTCCCGTTCTCCAGTTAAACAGGTAGTTTGTCTCTTTGTGAGTTACACACTGTTTTGTTATAACCCTATGTATAGTTCTGTTATTGACATATAGATATTTTGAGGTAAATAGGAAAACAAAAGCTGACATGCTATTATTAGTCTATGAAGCTCATGTTAAATATTAGGGTTGGGTGGGGTAGAATAGAGAGGGGATGCCCTGTGGATTCTAATGATTAGTGCCCTTCATATTTCTCCTAAGGGGTGGTTGCCCTTCGATGTCCTTCTTGCCTTCTGCAATAGGCAGATGTAGAGGGTCATCAGTGACATCCAGGCAACAAACAATCACACATCTAGGTTTCATGCTACAGACACATGCCATCCAATGCAGCAGCCTCAAGCCATGGGTAGCTATTGTATTTAAGTTAATTATAACTAAGAATTTGGCTCCTCAGTTTCATCAGCCACATTGCAAGTGCTCACATTACAGGTGGCTTGTGGCTACCATATTGGTCAGAGCAGATATAGATCGTTTTGTCATCACAGAAATTTCTGTTGAACACCATTATTATAAACCTTGTTAGCTCTAGAAGAAATCCTCCTGGCCTTCTCGTTGTCATCTTCAACATCCCCTCGTGAGATTTGCTGAGGGCAGGAATGGGGTTTTGTCACCTCTAAACCCCAACTCCTGGTCCAGGTTCTCCAAGGGAAGGCCACTCACAGAATATTTACCAGATGATCCGAATGACCCCTTCTCTTTGCTCCCATTGCATCTGCCTATCTTGGTCACAACACTTGGTCATGATACTTTTTTTTCCATTGACATATAATATCATATTAGTTTCAGGTGTACAAGATAATGATTTCATAGTTGTATATATTGTGAAATGATCACCACACTGAGTCTAGTTAATATTCTACAACCATACATAATTTAACATTTTTTCTTGTGATGAGAACATTTAAGCTCTACTCTTTTAGAAACTTTCAAATATACAACATAGTATTATTAAGTCGAGTTATTGTGCTGGATGTTACATCCTCATGGCTGTTTATTTTATAACTAGAAGCTTGTACCTTTTGACCACCTTTGCCCATTTTGTCCACTCCCCACCCCCTGCCTCTGGCAACTACCTATCTGTTCTCTTTATCTATGAGTTGTTATTGTTTTTTGTACATTCCACATAAAAATGAGAACATATGGTATTTGTCTTTATCTGACTTAACTTCACTAAATGACTTAGCATAATGTCCTCAAGGTCCATCCATGTAGTCATAAATGGCATGATTTCTTTCTTTTTTGGCTAAATAATATTTCATTGTGTATATATACCACAATTTCTGTATCCGTTCATCTATTTATGGTACTTAGATTGCTTCCACATGTTGGCTATTGTAAATAATGCTGCAATGAACATGGGGGATGCATATATCTTTTCCCGTTAGTGTTTTTGTTTCCCTTGGATAAATACCCAGAAGTGATATTGCCCATGATATGGTAGTTCTATTTTGTTAAATATTTTAGGTACCTCCATACTGTTCTCCATAGTGGCTATATCAATTTACATTTCCCCCACAGTGCACAAGGTTTCCTTTTCTCCACATCCTCTCCAACGCCTGTTATTTCTTGTTTGTTTGTTTGTTTGTTTGTTTTTTAACTCTAAGAGAAAGTTTATTTAGAAAGTCACAGAAGTAAAAGAAGTGAGCAGTAGAAGAAAAGGATTCAGGAAACAAGTTACAAAGGCAAAAGAAGAGGCTCTTGGAGCTTAAGAGAGAGAAGGGTATTTCTTGTCTTTTCTAACAGGTGTAAGGTGATATCTCATTTTAGTTTTGCTTTTCATCTGCCTGATTATTGGTGCTATTGAACACCTTGCCATGCGTGCGCACCTGTTGATTGTCTGCATGTCTTCTTTGGAAAAATATTCAGATCGCCTGTCCATTTTTTTTAATTGGTGTGCTTGTTTTGGGTTATTGAGTTATATGAGTTCCTTATATTTTTTGGATATTAATTATTTATCAGTTACATGATTTGAAAATATGTTCTCCCATTGATTAGACTGCCTTTTGATTTTGTTAATGGTTTCCTTTGCTGTGCAAAAGTGTTTTAATTTGATGTAGTCCCGCTAATTTATTTTTGCTTTTGTTGCTTTTGCTTTTGGTGTCTTATTGATTTTTACTGATTTAAAAAGTAATGCAGAAAAACTGAGAAAAGATAATAAAAATCAACAGGTAAAACTCCCGCCTATAGACAGTCACCCTTAACATTTTAGTATATTTTCAGCTATTAATTTAACAAATAGATATTCTTATTGTATAGTGAGGTATAATATCAGGTAGATACTGAGGTATAAATTGCTACAGTAAAATTCACCATTTTATATGATGTTTGATGAATGTAATCACCACCACAATGAAGATACAGAACATTTTTATCAGCCCCAAAAAGTCCCCTCCTGCTTCTTTGGTCAAACCACCCTCCCACCACATCCTTTGCAATCACTGATCTGATTTCTGTTCCTGTAGTTCTGACTTTTCAAGAATGCCATCTAAATAGAGTTATTCAGAAAGCAGCTTTTTTAGTCTCACTATCATTTGGCATAATGCTTTAGAGATTTACCCATGTTGTTGCATGTATCTGTCCACTCCTTTTATTGCTGATTCTTTATCTGTTGTATGGATGTACCACAATCTGTTTATTCATTCTACAGTTGTTTTGGGTTGTTTCTAACTCTTGCTAATTATGAATAGAATGATTATAAACCTGTGTGTACAGGTTTTTATGTTTGCAGATGTTTCCATTTCTTTTGGAAAAATTCCTAGGAATTGGATTGTTAGTCATATAGTAAGTTTATGTTTAATTTTATAAGAAACTAACAAACCGATTTCCAAAGTAACTTTATCAATTTACATTCCCACAAGTCGCATATGGGAGTTCCAGTGGCTCTGCATCTTCACCAGCATGTTGTAGTTTTCTTTTTTTGTCTGGTTGCTGAGCTATTCTATTACATATGCAATGTATTTCAATGTGCTTTTTTAATTTGCATTTTCTAATTGAATAATGATGCAAAGCATCCTTTTATGTGTTTATCCATTGTCCATATTTCTACATTATGAAGTTTTAAAAATATTTTGCTTTTTAAATTTGGTTGTTATTGAGTAGTAAGAATTCTTTTTATAGTCTAGATGCTGATATTTATCAGAAATGTGTTCTGTAAATATTTTCTCCCAGTTTTCAGAGAGTCTTCATTTTTGTAACGATTTTTTTTTAAGAGAAGTTTTTACATTTTATTCAAGAGCAGAGAGATATTTCTAAGTATCTGCCATTTTCTAAATGTTGATCAGCACAGGAGATACAATAATGCTTAAGTTTAACTGTGTACTTTTTCTTTTTAACAATTTCCATCCATTGGTTTTTTAGCCTGCTTTTCCACTACCTCATTATGAATATTTTTTACATCATTAAATATTATTTTAAAGCATGATTTGTAAATGTGTACATTGTACTCTTATAGCTATATTTTATTTAACTATCTCTCTATTTGGGGATGTTTATGTTGATTCCAATGAATACTAAAAAAGAAATATATGATTACCATCCTTGTGCAGAAATCTTGGTTTACATCTCCAATTCTTTTCTTAGTATAAATGCTTGCAATTGCAAAGACTGGGACAAAAGCATAGCACTTTGTATCTGTAAAAGGACTACAGATGCCTTCAAGCAAAGATCTAGTCTTTCCCTCCTTGTCATGTCAGTATCTGCCAGAGAGCCGGTCACATTGTAGGTTCTCCATGTATAAATGAATATTTGGAGAAGAAAAAGTTTTCATCTGAACTTCATCTCTCTTCTTCCTTTTGTGAAAGAAAATAAGAGTGCCCTTAGTCATCTACCCTGCCTTCTCAGATGAAGGGGAAAAGGAAAAAGTTTTATTCTAAGAGAAAACTTGCCGAGAAGATGCAGGTTCCCAGAGAACTAGGTGACAAGCCCTGTTGTTGCTCAGCAATGCCCTTAAGGGGCCCCGCCCCCAGCCTGTATAAAGCCAGGGTGCAGTGGGGCAGCCATAGCTGGCACACGGCCTCCTGAGCACCGCACCACCCTGGCACTGGCACTGGCTCACACTATGGCAAATGAAGCACAAGTCCTGCCCTCCCCGCTGAAAGGGAGGCATCCTCCCGCAGGTAGGCTGCCCACCTGCCCTCTGTCCTGCAGGTAGCAGGGCCTTGCTGCTGCTCCTTCCATCTATGCTTTCAACAGAGGCGCCCCGACAGAGCAGAGGTTCTCAACTCCCGTCGTTACTTGAACTTCATACAACCCGATTTCCTCCTGTGTCTTTGATCTTTCTAGGCTTGTGTATAAAACTACCTGGGGAGTTGAATTAAAACCTGATTATCTATGGGAGCACAGGGGATTGGGTGCTGTGGAAAGAAATAGGCAGGGAGGCTGGCCCTTTCCTCCCTGGCTGTAGGGTAGGAGTGACACGTCTACGCCTGGGAAGATGATTTGCTGCCATGGAAACCTTCTCCCTAGAGGTTCCAGCTCTAAGACTCAGACTCCCCAAGATACCTGTACATCATCTGACTTCACAGCCGGGCCAGCCAGCTTCCACACCAAGGACAGCAGCCATCACTTCCTCCTCAGGCTCTGGGTTGGGTGGTGTGGTTGGTGATGGATTTGCCAGTCAACAAGCTGAGGAGCACTTTTTAATAAGGACCCAAGCACTGGAGGGGCTGACCGGAAATGGTAGCTATCAAGATGTTTTTCAAAGCATCCACAACACTCTCTCTCTCTCATTTTAAACGTATGCTATTTATATCAACTCTCTGGAATATGGAAATTAGTTTTATTGTACTTAACTATATGTTCATCTAGATTGACTGAGGCATGTAGGCCTATTTTTAGCCACTTTTATGTTCTTTCAATTGCCTGCCTTCTTTTTTTCCTTTAAGAAAGATCTCAAACGTGTGTCCACTTTGTTCTTACCTTTCTCCATTTACAATATTTATTTATTGGTATAATTACTGGGCACCTCTAAGCCAAGGTAATGTCAGTCATCTTCACTGCAGAGAATGAGGGCAGATGCACCCTTTGCAAAGCCAGAAAAACTGACATGGAGGTTCAGTGGTTTTCTGGTGAGCAGCCTAGCTGAAAAGAGTCAGAATTTTTACTACTAATTTTGAGTTTCCAGTTCTGGGCTCCATGCCCTGCTCTCCTGCGACAGATTCCTGACATGTTATATTTATAATTGGATTTAGCAATATTTAACATGATCTATATTTAAAGTTAATGATAGTACCTAATGGTCAGGAACTATATATGCAAATTATTTGAAGAGAAGTCATTACACAGATAATGACACACACACAAAAATGAACACCATTCTCTTCTCCACACTTCTGCCCTAATCCTTCATAGAAAGTTAAGCTAAAACCTGATTTAGTAAATTACATTTATACACAAAGAACACAGAGATAAACTTAACCAAATGAACATTTGAATGAAACCACCAACAACTTTCTGTCCCCAGCACTAATGATTGCTAATTACTCTGTGTACATAGCACACCATGAATCCATCAAGCATGTCACAGTGCCTCTGGCATGACAATTAATTATTATGAACTGTGACACTCCAGATAAGAGGTTTGGGGTAATTAAATGGAGATGAAGGCAGACTTTACCTCCCCACTGAGAGCAAGGGAACAAAGATGCTGCATCCTTCATCTTGTCTCGCTACCTATTGCAAGTCTGGACCAGTTTGCTATGGTGCAAAATTTTATTTATGGAACCACAATAATTTGTCACCAGAATTCCATTAACTCTTCACCTGATTTTTGTATGGGCAATACACCATCCCTGCGTGTGGGAAGCAGACAGGATATCATGGGAAGGATTTGATATGGCTCCTGGAATTGGATGTGGGTTTGGACTCTGCTTTCATTCCACATCTCTGAGGATCCGTTTTCTCATCTCTAAAACAGGGGGGGATAACTAACGTGGATATTATAAGGTTGTCATGATGATGAAAGGTGATAACCTATGTAAGGTACCCAGCACATGAATGTTCATCTCTGTGAGGTGCAGGCCTCATCACACACAGAGCTGTCAGAGGAAATTACCCTTCCCAACTGCAAGACCCCGGATGTTCAAGGGCGGCTGCAGTAGGCAGAACAGAGGGAAATCGCAGAGATAATATACACGTGCCTCCCCGTCACCGTCAGAGTGAAACCACTCGAAAGGCAGCCAGCTTTACTCTTTCCCACCTACGTGTCAAGTGCTTGGTGGCTTTCCTTTCATGTATCTTAATATAATATATTGCACCTCTGTGAGCCGTGGTTATAAATTTATACTGTGGCACAAAACTACGTTAAAATGAGCTGGCCAGGGCTCTAGTAAGCTTAGCTTCAGACTTTCTGCTTTTTGATTTGCCTCACTTTGTTTTATAAGAACCCCATCACCATGAACAGCTAAAAATGTGTGAGTCGAAGGTGACTGAGGAAGCCAAGTACATACATAATGAGCTAGAAAGAGCAGGAGTGCATGATTTTCTTCTATATATTCCCTGAACTTTTTAATTTGGTTTAAGTCAAAGGCATCAGAGCCATCAGAGGGGCCGCCACTGACCCCCCACCCCCCAGAGAGAATCAGTTTTCTGGCTCATTAAAGAGAGAATAAAGTTTAAGGAGTATATCCCCAAGTGTGAAGCTAATGCAGAAAATGGGGGTAAACCATAGCTGCTTAAGGGCCAGCATTTAAAGGGGGCAAAGGTTTAATTCTCTCAACTTCAGTCTGCTCAAGTCAACTTATGGGGTTTGAAATCTGTGAAGTTTGAGAGAGATTGGGAGACCCACTACCCCAAGCATCATAGGACAGAGTTTGATGACTTGCAGACACAGGGACAATGGCATTCGCTCAACACTCATTGTGCTCCTGGCCCTGCACAGAACCGTCTAGACATGGCAACACCCCCGCAGACTGATGCTCCATCGTCCTTGTTTCACAGAGGAGCAAGCTGAGTCAGCAAGGTAGAGGCACTTGTCCAAAGCTACACTCCTGGAGGGCAGTAGGGCTGAGATTTGAACATACAGTGGACCCCATGCCAAAGTGCTCCTACCCTAAAGCCCTGTCTCCTTGCTCCCCAGCCTTCTTCTGGTGAGGGTCTTTTAGGTCTTGACTGGCTGAGAAATAAAATGTAAATGCAAAGGAAGCAATTTGCAAACACCTACCTGTTTAATTAAAATTTTCACATGAAAGTTCTAAGTCACAAGGCAGAGTTCACACAAACCTTTGTGTTGTTCAGCTTTCTCACACATGTTCTCCACTGATTAGTGGAGGAGAAAAGCTTAATTTTTCTGGCAGGCTTTTCTGTCTTCATTTTGACTACCCTCCACAAAAAATTGTACAAAATGCCTGGGAAACCTTAACTGGAAAATCATCATAATGGCATTCTAAGCTCAAGGGTCTATTTTTGAAGTTGTAAACTACAGAAGAAGCCACAAGAGTATAATTCTTACTGAGAGATAGGAAAACAAAATTTCATTTTACCCACATAAATTTCCCTTTCCTAATGAAACTATCCAACTATCCAAACTATCTCTCTCTTTCACGTATTTTATCTCTAGTTCATTAGGTCATTTCATGCTTATGGAAAAGACCTAAGATTTTACCTTTTTTTTGTATCCAGAGGCCTGTTAAAATGTTAAGTCAGTTCATATTTCGCATTACTCAATTCCAGTTCGCCCTTCTACAAAGGTTCAGAAGGCAGTGTAGTCCCAAACATGGAATTATGTAAATGTTACAAATTTAATTGCTAAATCATCTAATTTAGTTACAGTGACACTTTGAAGTGGTCCCATGAGTTAGACCTATCAGGTGTAAGCAAAATGGGCAAGGACCTGGTTGTGTTGTGTTGTAAATATTTATTACAATGGTTTATCTAGATCCCAGGAGACCAGTGTAAGCAGTGTTCCCAGCAGAGCTTTGAAGGTAACCCTCCCACAAACTGGTTCCATCTGGTTTAGTCACCTCAGTGCAGGGAGAGCCTTAATCTGCATGTACCTCAGTGTATCCATTGTAGTACGGGAATGTTATCTTCTTTCTGCTGTTCATGGCTGGCCACATGAGATTACCTACCAGAACAGGTTTGGTACAAGTGTGCTCTGGAGATGCAAGCTGTGGTTCATTTATGCTTCTTAAATCGCTCATTTAAAGCCCACAGCCCTGGCCCTGGCTGGCTTGGCTCAGCGGTTAGAGCCTTGACCTGAGGACCAAAGAGACTCTAGTTCAATTATGGTCAAGGGCACGTACCTCAGTTGCAGTTCAGTCCCCACCCCTGGTCGGGGTCGTGCGGGAGAGCCAGTCGATGTGTCTCTCTCACATCAATGTCTCTCTCTCTCTCTCTCTCTCCTTCCCCCTCCTTCCTCCCTCCCTACCACTCTATCTAAAGATAAATAGAAAAATATCCTCTGGTGAGGGTTTAAAATAAATAAATAAATAAAGTCCACAGCCCTGCACACCAGAGAGGATTCAAAGACTCCTGCATAGAAGTAGAAATCCTCTGGGAGGATTTTTATTCTCTTCAAGTGTCTCCATTTTATTGTTCCTAAGAATGAGGAACTCCCATGCTCGTATATTTTTAATTTTCTTTTGGTATTTGTTTCTATGCCCTATATTCTTCCGGAAGGGAGGGAAGTAATAGGTTTTCTTTTGTAAATAGATGAGAAGAGTTAGAATCATTGTAAGGACTTCATAGTAAAGATCATCTAATTAAACTTCTACCAAATTTACCAAAATCCTCCTAAGGTATTCATGGCAGGTAGACCTCTTTCCTTTAACACACTGAGTGACAAAGGTCATGCTGAAGTACTAGGCAAGCTACTTTCCTTTGAATAACACAAACTGTTATGTGTAGCCAGACTCTGCCTTTCTGAAATTTCCATTGTTTGTTCTTGATTCTCTCCTCTGGAAAAACATTAAATAAATAGAAATAAGAATAACTACAAAGTGTTCAGTACCTACCATGTACCGGCTATTTATGTGGCCTCTATTCCCTAGACCGGCTGAACAGTCAGTATTACTCCCTTGGAAGGATGCAGAAACTGAGCTGCAGAGGGGTTTAGTATCTTGCTCAAGGTCACAGGGCTCGGGTGGGGGGGGAGCTCTGTGACCCCGTATAACATTTCCTCACCAAGATACCTTTCCTCCTCCCACATGGCAACCCCTCAGATCTTTGAAGACGGCGCCCTGACCTGCCCTGAGTCTGCTTCATCAGCCATGATCTTTCTGCATTCCCTCGTCCTCATGTGACATGCTCCCTTCTCCACTCTGGTCACTCTCCTCTGGACATTCTCTGCTTTGTCAATGTCCTTTCAAGTGAGTGGCACAAAACTCAGCATTCCAAAGGCCTTCTCACTTTTAACTGCTATTTATTTAATGATAACAATTTGCTTCTGGACTGATAAAATCAGTGCAGATGGAAGAAAATGTATAGAAACAATAGCATGTGGAAAAACAAAAGGAGTACTAAAAAGAAAATAGTTACAGAACACCCTATGTTAAAAGCCCCTGTCAGACGGAGAATGAAAAATACCATCGGGAGGGGTACTGAAGGCACGAGCTCTGGATCTTCTATTTCGTTCCTCTTGATAGATGGAGAATGGCACTGTGGACAGCGCCACCCTTCACAGAGGGTCACGCACTCCTAAGTCTTCCTAAGCCATTCATTGGCCTGGCTGGTGTGGCTCAGTGGATTGAGCACAGTCCCATGGACTGAGAGGTCCCAGTTCGATTCCTGGTCAGAACATATGCCTGAGTTGTGGGCCTGATCCCCAGTAGGGGCCATGTAGGAGGCAGCCGTTCAATGTTTCTCTCTCTCTGAAAAATCAATAAAAACATATGTATATTTTTTTAACAAGTCATTCATTGGCTTATTTCGCCTCTGTGTTCTGTGGCTGTTCAGAAGGTGTTTCGCCAAAATTTCATTTCTGTTGCTGATTGTTTTGTATGCCTCTGTGTGTGTGTGTGTGTGTGTGTGTGTGTGTGTGTGTGTGTGAATTTAAAGGACCATGTATGAGAATAGCAGTCTTCCCCTAGACTGCATCTAACAATAACAAAATTGTAGTGAGAGGCTTTTATAATCAATAAAAAAATAAGTTAGTGATTCAAAATGACTAAGTGGAGTTTATCCCATGAATATGAGAATGGTTTCATATAAGACATCTATTAATATAATTAATCACAATAAGCAGAAAAGTCATACGATGTCTGTTTATGCTAAAAAGGCGTATGATAAAATTCAACATGTATGTATAATTTTTAAGTGCAATGAAACAGTACCCGAAGGATATTTCCTTAACACGATGAAACAATATATTTATGAAAATATACTCACTTCTTATATATAGCCTAAGTATACATTACGCTTAATAGAAAAACACTAAAAGCTACCCTTTAAAAATTAGGATGACAAAGATGTTGACTATCACCACTATTAAACATTATTTTTGAGGAAATAATATAATTCTTTGCATGTTAATCATTTTTAACCTCAAAAACCTAAGAATCGATTTCATTTATTTAAAATATGTTTTTATTGATTTTTAGTGAGAGAGGAAGGGAGAGAGAGAAAGAGAGAGATTGATCGGCTGCCTCCTGCACTCCCCCTACTGGGGATCAAGCCCACAACTCAGGCATGTGCCCTGACCAGGAATCAAACTGGGACCTCTCGGTCCATGGGACTGTGCTCAATCCACTGAGCCACACCAGCCAGGACTAAGAATCGATTTTAAACTACTATAAACAATAAGAGAATTTAATAACATTTGGATATAAAATCAAGACTAGTAATATAAGAACAATAATCTGTTAGAGTTATAATGGAAGATTGGACCTCATTTACAATAGCAACAGCAACCACAAAGATAAAATGCTAAGGGAATAAATCTAATAGTGAATGTGTGAGATTATGTGAACAAGTTATTGAGGGACTCAAAAGAAGGTGGAGGAAAAGCATACTATGTTCTTGAACAGAGAGCTACCAGGAATATAAAGATACAAAGTTTTCTGTTGTTGTTTTTAAATCTATAAATGTAAAGCAGGATCTTTAAAAATAATACCAACAGGATTTTTATAAGAAATTAGCAAACTGGTTCTGAAGTTTGTATGGAAAAATAAATAAGAATAGCTAGTAAAGTTCTGCAAAGAAAATATAACAAAGGAGGACTAACTGTCGTATATTAAAATGTGTTATAATACTACAATAATTTAAATAGAGTTGTAATGGCATATGAATGGACAGAGAGCTTAATGCATATTTACACACATATACATATATACAAGAACTTAGTATATGATAAAGATGGTATTTCAAATTAATAAATAAAATATGGATTTTTAAAATATGATTGGAATAAATCTAAAAAAAATCTATTATGCCTTCACATGATTTACACAAAATATATTCTAGAAGATCAAGAATTTAAATATACAATCAAAGACTGATTATGCAAAATGAAACCATAAAAGTTCTAGAAGAAAATATGGAATACTGTAATGCAAATAAAACATATGATTGGAGAATTCTTTAGTAATACAAAACCCATAAAAGATTGACAGAAATAGCAAATTTCTGATGGCAAAAACATAATTAACAAAAAAATCAGTTACTGGTAAAATATTTTATATTTGCAATACATCTCATAGGTAAACAGTTCCTATGAATCAACCAAAAAAACAGGAAAAAGAATTTGAACAGTTCATAAAAAGAAAATATAAATGGCTTCTAAAACACAGAAACAAGCTCAACTTTTAATAAAATATAAGAAATGCAGATAAAACAATGCGATGCCATTTTTTTAAAAAGACCTATTGATTGACAAAACCAAATGTTTTCTAGCTCACATGGTTACCAGGGACATGGAGACAAATTGCGGTCATCATTGCTGGTGAGACTGCAAACTGGTGCCAGCTCTGTGAAGGGCAATTTGGCCAGATTTAACAAAATTCCAAATGTATACTCTTGAGAACTAGCGAGAGCACTTGCAGGAATTTATCCCATGGATATACTTGCACTTGTGCAAAATTACATATATATGAAAGGATATTTAGTGCAGCATTATTTGTAATGCAATGGATTAGAAACATCTGAAATGTCTTAACATTTGGGAATTGGTTAAGTAAACACAAAATGTTCCTATAATGACATTTTAAAGATGTTTTTAAAAAGGCACATTTCTATATATGTATTGAAATAGAACTTAGTCCAAAATACATAATTGAATAAAAAATATAAACAGACAACATGCAGAACAATGTGTATCTTATGCTCCCATTTAAGAAATAATAAGAGGTAGATAGACATATAGAATTATCTGTGGATGAATACATGGGAAACTTGTAACATTTCTAATATCTAGGGAGATGAACCAGGGGGCTGGGAAATAATGGTAGAAGGAAGACTGCAGACCTATTCATGCTTTTTGAATTGCGTGCTTCATGCATGTATTATAATCAAACCAATAAAGTAAATAATAATTTTAAAAGAACAATGACTAAGTCAATTCACAAAGGCATGGAGAAACAGAATCAGTTTTCCTTATTTTTCACTTTATGGGAGCTAGTTTTAGAAAACTGTCCATTTGACATTCCCATAAAAAGAATTAACAGATTCAAACAAATCAATGTCCATTTAGCTTTTTCTCATTTGCGCTTGTCAGATTGTATATGTGCAAATTTCCTGGGAACAGAAAAAAGTATTTGCTTTGACTTGCAATCTGAAATGGGTTGTTCTTTTTCAAAAGTTGATTTCATCTGACATTGTTAAACACTTGAATTGCTGTTAGGTCATCTGTAGTCTAATTAACACTAATTGATCTATTGAATGGCAGGATTATTAATGCATTTTAATTACTCATTACAATATCCAAGCTTGGCCAACATCCAAGGTCTGGGGTCTGAGATGAAAGGTGGGTATCCGGTGGGATCAGAAGCATCTCTGTTGAATTAAATGCCTGTTATCGCCACCGCCCTGACTTTTGGCTCATTCTCAGAATCTGGCTTTTGAAAGCTTTGGTTGGAAAAGAAAAATGCAAACCTTGCACAAACTTTAATCTTGTGGGAAAACAGGAGGGTCACATTGTAATTGTCAGTTGCTATCATGAAGAATGTAATTGGTTTGATAACAAGAAAAAATGTTTTTCAGTGAAATGCCTAAGGGAGTATGTGGTTATTCATCTCCCCAAATGGAAGATGTAACTTGCTGCCTTTTAAACCTCAGGTCCCCACTCCCTCAACACAAACAAGCAGACCTCAGCGCTTCTTCCCCTCCCCACCTTGTTTCCACAAAGCATGTTTTTTCTTATCTTTTGTGGTTTGGGGGTAACTTTTTATTGTGTTGTTTTAGATAAACGTTTAGATCTTTAGAAAGATAAGTTTTAAAATTTTTTTCAAATCTAAATTCATACCTTGAATAACAAAGCATGCCTCCTTTTGCTGTTCTAACCATAACTCCCATGTTGATGCTTATTTGTTTATAGTAAAAGCTGGAGGGATGCGAATTTCCAAAAAACAAGAGGTTGCTGTCTTGGAGAGACACTCCAAGAAAACAGGATCTGAGAAAACAAGGTAGGGGACTGCTTGATTTCTTCTCCTGTGTCACCTGGAGGAGGTTTCAGTGACTCTTCTTTCAGAAGTCAGAAGTCTCCCAGTGTTTTAAGACAAACTAAGGCCCCCTAGGCTTTTGCTGAGCAAGGTCAGAGGCAGCCACCAAGGTGGGGCGGGGTGGGGATCAAGATCAGTGGTGATGCCCTGGCCAGTTTGGCTCAGCGGTTGAGCGTTGGCCTACGGACCAGAGATCCGGGTTCGGTTCCCGCCAGGGGCACGTACCACAAACAAACAAACAAAAAAATCAGTGGTGATGCAGACTGGAGGTGAATGGCACACTCAGGGGAAAGGTGGCTACCTTCTGCGGGACTCTTTCTGGGCCTCCATCACGAACCCCACCCGTTCTCCCGCTCGCTGAGTCCAGCCCAGCTGTCTTACACTTAAATGATACAGTCCTAAATGCATTCAAACCTGACGTATGTCCCTATCCTATTTTCACATTAGCCTTTAAAATATTGTCCCTAGGCTGCCCTATTTTCGTAGTATGCTTTTCTGCTGAAGCAAATCTCCTGAATTAAAAATAAATGCTTTTTGCTCTGGCCGGTTTTGCTCAGTGGTTAGAGCATCGGCGGGCAGACCAGAGAGACCGGGGTTCAGTTCCCACTAAGGGCATGTACCTCGGTTGCAGTTTGTCCCCGGCCCCAGTTGGGGTCAAGTGGGTGTCAACCAGTCGATGTGTCTCTCTCACATTGATGTTTCTCTCTCTCTCTTCATCCCTCTCTCCCTCCCACTCTATCTGAAGATAAATGCAAAAAAGTCCTCAGGTGAGGATTGAAAAAAAAAAAATTAAAAAATAAATGCTTTTTTGTTGTTTTAAAATTCATCACTCAATTATTTAGAAGCTACTAAGGACTACTCTATTTGACCTAACTGAAGGCTGGTTTCCCCTTGCTCCTTCCACCATGACCTTGACACCCTACACTGTTCCCAGAGCTGAGCAGAAAGCTGTGAGCTGGATCAGACATGCACATGGCCCCACCACTCTGTGCCTTAGTAAGGAAAGTGAGTATGTTCAAAAAGAAATCAACATGAGCAACTGGCTCCTCCAGGCAGTGTACTGATGGGCCTCAGAGGCTATTTCAGGATGGCTTCCCTCGGTGAGTTACCGGGTATTTGAAAAGGAGTCGAGTGGAGGATGCTTGACGGGGGTACCTCCCTAGAGTTAAAATGGCAACAGTCTCAGAAGGAGAATTCAGAGGGAAATAGACTGTGGACTTTCTCTGGCTCTTTCACATAAAATATTTTTGGATCACTTTTAAAGTTTTCTTTCTGATTCTGTGAAGGAAATTGTCTGAGGATCTTTTCTACATTAAAACGAAGTACTCATTAGCCCCGTTAGCAGTCAGTTTTTGTTTCTCCTGATACCAGAAAATAAGCATCACATAAGGAAAGTGAAACTGCGAGTCCTCAAGGGGGGGGAGGGTCCCCTGTTACTTCTCTGGTGACCCAGCATTGAGGACAGCTCCTAGAATAGAGAAAGCGCTCTGTGAATAATAACAGGCTGTTGTTGAGTTGCAAGTGGTTAAGTTGGAAAGTGTGTTCTGTCACTAAAACCTGACTTCAGCATAAGCCCTGTTTATTGCAACACTTACCATGCCTGGGCCAGGGTCTCAGGGACTAGTCAGAGCTTGGAAATGACCTTCTACTTGGCAACCAGTGGACGAGTCATATTTGTCTGCACCTCAGAAAAAGGGGACTTCCTATTAATTCCAACATCACCGAACAATGTTAGAAGAGGAGTAGCTAGAGAGTAATAAAGTGGTGATTGGAACCCTCTTTAAAAAAACTCAGTTTTTTTCTATTAGCTGTTAAAAGATGGGAATTGGACTACTACCGAACATAAACAGCAAGAAATCAGTCTCTCTTTCTTGCTCCCTGTTTACCAGGGATAGCTAAAAGTAGGTAGGACCAAAAGCTTATAGAATTTGTGTGCCATTTTAAAGAAAAATAATAAAAAATCACCAATATAAATTGCCCCCCCCCCCCCCCCCGCAGGGAGGCCCTGAAGCTGCAGCTTCATTAATTAGCGCCACCATCACTTCACCTCCACCCGTTACATCTCCTTCGTGACCATGCGCACAGGGTGTGAGTGCCTCATCTTCCCAGACAGGCGTCTCCCCTTCCATTTTCTTGGAGAATAGCTTTTGAAAAATATACCCTGGAAAATAAGTTTTTAGGCACCATCAATCTATGTCTGCTTCCTAATAACTTGTACCAACCGACACAAACCATCCAGAAAAAGAAAATATGCCAAGCGCAGAGTTTCCTTCAAGAAATTGTACTGCAGGCTCAGCCCTGATTGAAACCCTCCTACAAAATAACTTGGCCTCAGAAAAGAAGCCAGACACAATAGACCGCATGCTGTATCATTCATGTTATGAAGTTCAAAACCCATCAAAACTGATGTATGGGGCTATAAGTCAGGGTAGTGGTTATCCTTAGGGGGCAGCTGGTTAGACTAGTGTTTTAAGTACGTGAATATTCACCTAGCTTCGCACTGATAATATGTGCACTTTTCTGCATGTGTACCATACTTCAATGAAAAGTTCAAAAGCAGTAGCAATAATAACTTGGCCCACAACACTTGCCATAGCACGTGGGCACACAGAGGCAGGATTTTTTTGTCTCTTAGATGTAGCCAAGCAGGGTGAAAGCTTAAAAGCCAAGTAGACTGGCTTCTGTATAAATTATTTAACCTCTTCAGTGGGAAAGTTTCAGGTCCTACATGAAGTTTCTTTTCATCTCTGCAGTGCCATTGTGAATATTGCCAAGATACAGACGATGGATACCCTGAATGACACACTGGAGAAGGTGAGCTGTGGGTGAGATGCATCATGGGATGCTCCCAGACAGTCCTCACCCGACCATCGGGCTATGTGGGTGAACGAGCCAATGACCACTGAGGTTTCCCGCCACTCAGAGGTTCAAGGTCCTTGTGAAAGAATCTGCTCTCAGTGCAAAGAACACAAAGAGGTCTTGGTGAGAAAAGCTGTTTCTTCCAAATTCCTAGTGTTCATTAAATGAATCATCTCACAAATGAGATAGAAAATAAAGCAAGAATCGTGACACCAAATTGGCAGAACTTGACTTCGCTGTCCCAAATATTTCTCGGAAACATTGGCATGGTTTTATAAGAAGGCAGCCTGTGTACTGGACGCTCAGCAGAGTTTGACCTTCCTCCCCGCCACCCCACTCCCAAAAGGCAGGATTAGATTTGAGGCGAGTGTGGATGGTGGGGGGTTGCATAGTTTAGGGCTGCAGGAAGGCTGGGCATGGGCTGGCCTTACCCATCCAAGTCTGTTTGTAAAGGTGGTTGACCACTGCTATTTTTATCTCTACATCTTGAAGTTCTTCTAAGTAGCTCGAGAAACTAAAAACATGTTACAGAACGACAGTGGTTTGGTTTTGTATTCAAGAGTTTGTTTTTCAGTGAGGTAGGCGACCTGAGTGAGAGTCCTTATTTTATGTCTAGGGGACAGATACATTGCATTCAAGGCAATGAAGAACAACTGTTGTTGTTTTAATCCTCACCTGAGGATATTTTCCACTGATGTTTTTCATCTAGAGTGAGAGAGAGGACGAGAGAGAGAAAAAAACATCAATGTGAGAGAGATACGTCGATTGGTTGCCTCCCACATGACCCCAACCAGGGCCAGGGATGGAACCCGCAGCTGAGGTACGTGCCCTTGACCAGGAATCGAACCTGTGACTCTTCAGTTCAAGAGCCAGTGCTCTAACCACTGAGCCAAACCGTCCAGGGCTGAAGAACCACTCTTCCAGCTGCCCCCACATTTATGGAAGGGACAGGACTGAGCATCCTCTGTAGAAGGAAGACTTGCCGTTACTGCTGAAATCAGAGACCTGAAAAGCCCAGAGCCCAACTGTGCGGCCAGACCTCCGAGTCCCCATCCGGCACTGCCCTTCCCCTCACCAGCTGTAGGGTCCTGAGCAAGTGACTTATCCTGTGCCTCAGACTTCTTGTTTGTAAAATGGAGATAAGAATACACCTCAGTGTTGTGGGATAAATGAGTTCATACACGGGAAGCTCTTAGAAGTGCCTGGCGCAGAGCCCCCTGTTTGCACTCTGTTCTGATGAGTAGCATTGGTTTCTTGGCAGTGACATGAAAGGTACGTCTGAAGTCCATGGGATGTCACAAGACCTTGGTACAAGACAAGATCGTGATTATAGATGACAGCTACAGAGCCTTCTCATGTGGAGAGGCTGGTTCTCCCGTCACATAGATCTGAGCTGAGGTCATAGGTGCCTCTTTGCCTCGCTGGCTTTACAGGAAGGGGGGGTGCCTGCCGGGGCAGCACACGCTGTCAGCTCCTGCACCTCACCTTCTCCTGCTGCTGCCCACTGAACGCCTCGTCCTCAGGGCAAGGGAGTGCCCAGGTGTAAGTGAACTGGATGGCACATTTCTCTAGACTACACATGAACCCTAAATAAAATGTTTTTTATTTATTAGTGGTCAAAAAAGGTTTATTATGCTGTATGTTCGGTATGATGTGAAGGTTTATATTGTTTTTGTTTTGTTTTTGTTTTTTTTTATCCTCACCTGAGGACATTTTTCTTTTTTTTTTTTTTTTGTTCAGGTAGAGTGGGAGGGAGAGAGAGGAACAGAGAGAGAAACATCGATGTGAAAGGGACACATCGAGTGGCTGCCACCCGCACAACCAACCAGGGCCGGGGACAAACTGCAACCGAGGTACGTGCCCTTAGTGGGAACCGAACCCGGGTCTCTCAGGACCGCAGGCCGACGCTCTAACCGCTGAGCCAAACTGGCCAGGGCTATATTGTTTTTTATAGACCTCTGTGTATATGTCTGTGACACAGAGAGGCTCTTTCACGTTCAGTTAAAATATCAATTCTTTATTTCAAAGATAAAAAGAAGACTCAAATAACAACAACAATAATACGTTGTATTTGGAAAAAATAAGGCAACAGTGAGATGGTGTGCTATTAGAAATATATATATTTTTTTTATCCTCACCCGAGGATATTTTTTCCATTTTTTGTACAGATAGAGTGGGAGGGAGAGAGAGGAAGAGAGAGAGAGAGAGAGAAACATCGACGTGAAGGGACACATCGAGTGGCTGCCACCCGCACGACCAACCAGGGCCGGGGACAAACTGCAACTGAAGTACATGCCCTTAGCGGGAACCGAACCCGGGTCTCTCCGGACCACAGGCCGATGCTCTAACCGCTGAGCCAAACTGGCCAGGGCTAGAAATATTTTTAACAGCAGCTATACATTTCAAAAGAAAAACTTGAACACTTAGCTCGGTGTTTACTGAAGTGGGCGTGTGGGTAAGACTACAGCAATTACTGGCTGAAACAGGTTATGGCGTCAGGCAGCAGATGCCGGGGCCCCATGCTGGCTCTGTCACTCACTAGCTGTGTGTCCTTGGGCAGTGTCTTCACTTTTCTGTGCCTCTGTTCCCTTATCTGTAAGTGGGACTGTGATGAATGGTACCCACATCAAAGTGATACTGTGAGAGTAAAAGGAAGTTGTATAACACATGCAAAGGACTTAGCACAGAGGCAGACACCGTTAGCCCCCGGTAAGTGTTAGCTTCTAGTCCCAGGCAGATATCCTACAGGGCATCATCTGGATCCCTGGGCAAAGGATAAAAGGCCAGACAATCACATCCCAAGATTACCATAGTGACTCTCTTAAATATGGAATTTAATAGGATCCATGTATTTCCTTACAGCTAAGAAAACTCCTCCCTGAATTTATAGTTCAACCTGACGTGCAATAGGATTTCAGAATAAAGGTCAACCTGGGGTAAAAACAATGTCTTTCAAAGAATAGATCTGGTGAAATCAGTGGTTGTCAGGAGCTCAGGGTAAGGAGTGGGGTTGATCACAAAGAGACAGGAGGGAGTTTTTTGATTGTTTTGTTTTGTTTTGTTTTTTGAGATTGGGGGTGATGGAGCAGTTGTATATTTTGAGGGTGGTGATGGTCACAGACTATGTACTTGTAAAACTGTGCACTGAAAAGAGTATATTTACTGTAGGAAAATTATACCTTAATTTTTAAAAAGTATGTATAAACTATATGCCTCATACCAAAAATGTTAAAAGACATAAAAGATAAAGATATTGGTATCTGCTGATAAACTTTTAACTGTATTACAATGATTCCCTCCGTAAAGCATATTATTATGAAGACCTAACAATATACAATTGGCCAGAAGAAATACAGGAGCAGAAATGAGGGTCATCTCCTGTGCATTTATTAACATTCATTCATGCCCTCAGCTAGAATCCTGTCTAGTTGCAAGAATCTGTGTTAATTCTCCTACCAACTGGAGAACTTTGAGTCTAAGGCTGTGAAAGTACAGCCCAATTCATAGGACATCGACAACCATTCAATCATGGCGGGAAATTTCTATCCGTGTGCTATTTACTTCAGGACACCCTACTGTAAAACCAACATAGGGTTTAAGATTCGGAAGACTGAAAAACAATCTCCCCTGCCCTGGCTGCCTTGGCTCAGCGGTTAGAGTGTCAGCCTGAGGACCGAAGGGTCGTGGGTTCAATTTCTGGTCAAAAACATGCACCTGGGTTGCAGGTTCACCAGCCCAGTCAGTTGATGTGTCTCTCTTACATCTAAGTTTTTTTCTCTCTCACTCCCTCCCTCCCTTCCATGCTATTTAAAAAATCAATGGAAAAATAACCTCCGGTGAGGATTAACAAAACAAAGAAAAGAAAAGAAAAACAATCCCCAAAACTTTGGACCGATACACATCTAAGTGGGAAACAGCTTCAAATTTCTCCTCCCACTGTCCCTCCCACTCCTTCCTGCACACAGACCTCTGTCCCCACTACCCTCACCCCCCCATCTCCCCAGCCAGCCCTTCCCACCACTCCAGCCCTAAATAATAAGGGAATTACTGTCCCTCAGTGTCAGACCACATGACAAGGTATTCTTGGCAGAAAAGGAGTTCTCTAAGCCTGAAAACTCTTGAGGCTAAAAATCAGGGAGACCTGGTCTTAGACCAAATTCCACCTACTCCTTAGAGATTGTCTAACCTTTTAGAAGTCACGTAGCTCCTCTGAGATTTATGATTGCTCATTTACTTAATTTTTTAAAGGCGGGGATTGAGTGAATGGTACTGCCAAGTATATTACTTCTCTGGATGGTTACGGAGTTAAATTTGGCATTAGTTGTGAAACTTCCCCGAACATGAAAGTATGCACTTACAGCACTAGCAACGGGGCTGGGTTATAGTGTGTGTGTGTGTGGGGGGGGGGGGGTGAAGCCCAGTTACAGTTGGGGCCACTTTCCAAGTTTCCAGATGCGTCATTAATGCCAAAGTTAGTGAGATGGATGTGCAATGGGATCCCGGGGAGAGGAAACTATCAAAAGCATCTGCAAATCTAAAAAGGTTTCTCTTGTTCTGTAGATTAACATCACCGTAGGAGTAGCCTTGAATTTCATTGACTCAAGCTGAATGTTTTGTTTTAAGCACTTTACTTAACGGGGTGTGGAAATCTAAGTGCCAAGTTGGAAGTTAACACCCTGGAAAGGTGAATGGAAGAGCTTCCCGGCTGCAATACTACCTAACTTCAGGCCCGGCCCAAACCTGCGCTGGTTTCCCCGCATCCAGAGTTTCTCTCACAGCTCCCGTCGTAAAGACTGTTAACATACTTCTTCTGCTTTTTCTCCGAAACCGAAAATATAGGTTCTGAGGTCACAGCTACCCGAGATGAAGGTAAATTCTCAATGTGGGAGTCTCTACTGATCTGCTTTTTCAAGTTCAGTATGTCGGCCCGCGTGTGCCGAGCCGCAGCAGGATGGGATCCTCACACACACGCTGGCTTTGAACCCTTCTCTGGTGGCATTACCTAGATTCTCTCACCCTAATGAATCAGACAAGGAGCACCCCTCACTCTGCAAACCCTATCATTTTACGGAGACGATGGCGAGAACCCCCAAGCTCCCCCGAAGTGAAGGTGCAGACTAACAGCACAGCGGGCTGTAGGTTGGCCTCTGAGAAGCTCTTCCTATTTATTTCCAGTTCAGACTTGAAAGTTAAATTCTTCTGTCTACAGCACAGGATGAGGACATCGAGTGCTTGGCTATTTTATTTATAGTTTCCATTCTAATGGCAGGCTTTTTATGGATCATACCCACAACCCCCCAAGTCCTACATTAGCATGCTCCTGATTGAGGGGGTGGGAATCAGAGAAAGTGAGCTTGGCTCTCTTGTTGTATATACCAGAGTGTGGCAAAAGTAGGTTTATAGTTGTTTGCATGGAAAATAATACAATAATTAATAAATAATAATACAAGAATAAACTCTGTTTCACATACTCACAACTGTACACTTAACTTTTGCCCCACCCTGTACAAGAGGTGCTAGAAAACCCTATTACTGCTCCCCGCCCCCAACCTGTACATTTATAACTTAATAATTATGGGCAATTTATTTCTGTGTGTGTGTGTGTGTGTGTGTGTGGTCAGTTTTTTTTTTATTATTATTGTTGAAAAAATTACAAATATCCCCCTTTTTTCCCCATTGACCCTCCTCCTTCCCACTCCCAATCCTCTCCTGCTGGGTGGTTTCTTCTTTTTTTTTTTTTTTTTTAATATTTTTTCTTTATTGATCTTAGAGAGAGAAAGATAGAAACATCGATGACAGAGAACATCAATTGGCCACCTCCTGCATGCCCCGCACTGGGGATCAGGTCCACAACCTGGGCATGTGCCCTGACCAGGAATCGAACAGGTGACCTCTTGGTGCATGGGTCAACGCTCAACCACTGAGCCACGCCGGCCGGGCTGGGAAGTTTCTTTAAGGCTATTATTTCTGCTTGAATTAATTCCCCCTTCTTTCTGTCTTGTTGATTTTTTCCCTCTAAACTTTCCCAAACGGGTTACAGACGGCCGGTGAGCCCCAGGGCAGTCTCCCGTTCACTCCGATGCGGGTACTCCCTTCCGGAGAGGCCGCTGGGCCCAGCTTTTAGAACCTCAGTCAAACGCCTCAGTTAAATGTAACCCCTACCCCTTGTGCGTTCCTGGAGAGAAGAGAAAATGGTGCAGTCACTCTGGAAAATGGTGGGGGCTAGCGGCTGGGCAAGGAAGGGGTGAGGTTTTTTGTGTGCAAGGGGAACACAGTTTCAGCTTGGTATAATGCAAATTTCTGGAGGTGGATGGGAGTGACAGTTGCATCACAATGTAAATTGTGTAAATGTACTTAATGCTACTCAGCTATACACTTAGAAGTGGTAAGTTTTATGTTAGGTGCATTTTACCACCATTTTTTAAATGATCGAAAAATGTAGGCCCTGAGTTGTGGAAATAAGCCCGGAGGTGAATTAGGGCCACAGGAAGCAGTACGTCCCAACACACCGCTCTCCCTTCGCTCCGCTTTCTCACCTCCGCCCATCAGCTCTCTCGCCTCCAGAACAACGATCAACACTGTGGCTTCCTCTCTTCGGTCTCAACTTGTCATCTTGCTCCATCTCACCTTGGCTAATGGCCCAGGTTTCTGTTATATCATAATTACTTGTTCATTTCCGTTCTCACCCCTGCCCCCTTTACCTTAGATTTACATTTGACTTGAAGGAACTTGCCAGGTTGTGTTTCCTACCTGTAATCTCGCGAATGTGATTTAAAGCTAACCTGAAATAATCCATCTGTTTTAGTTGACACTAAAGACACCCAGTCTGGAAGAAAACTACTAAAGTCTGTGACCTCTTAAGTTTTCTTCTGGTTCTAATGTTAAAAGAAAAACAAAACGAAACGCTCTGCCTTTACCACACTATCAAATGCATGTCACGGGGCCTGATCATAACTGATCTGACCAAAAAATTCTTCAGTTCTTTTTTTTTTCAGATTTATCTTCCTTTCTGCTAGAATGCCAGCATAGACCATCATGGGATTCATGGTTATATGCCTACCTGCTCCTTGTAAAAGAAAAATTCTAGAAAAATACTGATAGGCAAAAATAAAGAAAAAGACGAGGACTTGCCCATAATTCTATCCCTCAGAGATGGCCATTGTTAACACTTTGGGTTATTTGCTTCCAGTGTGTTTAATTTCTTAAGACCAAGAAGAAAGGGCTTTCTGGCATCGAGTTTCACATGAAAGGGAATGCTGTGTGCCCAGGGCTCATTTGCGAAGGGGTTGAAGGCACACATGTTCTCCGGGCTTAGGAGAGGCCAAACAAACCATCAACAGTGTGATGTTTGGGGTCATGAACAGCTAATCTCCCCTTTTATTTAATTTGAGTGTCAAGGCAAGGGCAGCTATGTTCAATAGTGATTAAGTTAAATTCCTGGTGAGCTGAGGCATCGCTTCCTTGCTTGCTCAGGAAGGTGTCCTTCGGTGCCTTTATGTTTGTATCAGTGGGCTTGAAAACTAAGAACTGGAATGGACCCAAAAGGTCATTGAGTTCGAATTCTCCTCCTAGGAAAATTATGTCTAAAGTCCTTGCAGCATGGGCCATCCTTTTGATTTTAAGCTATCCTTAATATAAATTCCATAAATTAGTTTTTTGGTTCCATATGAAATTTCTCTTATTGTCAGATATTGTCTGTGTTAATTTATGTTTTCATTGATTTTTTTTAAGAGAGAGAGAGGAAGGGAGAGAGAGATAGAAACATCTATGTGAGAGAGATACATTGATCAGCTGCTTCCTGTACGCCCCCTACTGGGGATCGAGCCTGAAACCCAGGCATGTGCCCTGACCAGGAATTGAACCGAGACCTCTCAGTCCATGGAATGACACTTAATCTACTGAGCCACTCCAGCCAGGCTCAGTCTGTGTTAATTTAAATCTATTTAAGCCTGTGTCTTCCTACATGTCTTCTGTGGAGATGACTAATGAGGACTTTTGGTACCTGAAGCTAGTAAGTCATTTCTCAGCCTCCTCTTCACCAAGCTGCTTAGGTTGAACCATAGGAAATGGCCAATATTACACCATTTTTAACCTATTAAAATTACAATTTTAGCCCTAGCTGGTTCAGCTCAGCAGTTAGAGCATTGGCCCGCGGACCAGAGAGACCTGGGTTCAGTTCCAGCTAAGGGCACGTACCTTGGTTGCAATTTGTCCCCGGTCTGGTTGGGGTCATATGGGTGGCAACCAGTAGATGTGTCTCTCTCACATCGATGTTTCTCTCCCTCTCTTCCTCCCTCTCTCCCTCCTGTTCTATCTGAAGATGAATGCAAAAATGTCCTCTGGTGAGGATTTTTTTAAAAAGCAATTTTACATGTTTCAACCTAGTAAGTAACCCTAACTCTTCTTAACTTCTTTCAGAAGTTCTGTTTCTGATCTTTTGACAATTGAGGGTTTCTTCCCCCTCAGGACTTGCTCAAATGTTCCCATAGCCTTCTTAGAAAGTATGCATACTGATGCCAAAATAATTGCTAATCTTATAAGACTGATGCAGAAATAATGAACCATTTGTACCTTTAGAAATATCACTTCAAAACATAGATATAAATGAACATAAACATTATGTATATTATTGTTAACATAGTATATTCTATAATTTTACAAATTAGAAATAACTCAGGTAAACACACCATGGGCCCAGAACGGGAAGTGTGTGGAAAAAAGGAGAGATCATCAAAGAAGTAAACAAAATTGTGAAAAATCCCTGACCAACTGTATTGCTTTCTACTGCTTTAATACTTCATAGCTAAAAAGATCCAATATGCTTATTTTTTCTTTCCTTCTCACATTTAGCTCAGCCATAAATTTCCAGCAATGGTGCACATGGCACATCAAAAACCCAGACCTGCTCTGGAGAAGGTCACTCCAATGAAAAGGATCTACATTATTCAGCAGCCTCGAAAATGTTAAGCTGGGACATAAAACACAGCCATCTGCCCAACTGCCTCGAACATCTGACAGCTTAGCCAAGGAACCAAACCTTTCCTTAGGCTCAGTACACTTGCTTGGTAAATAAAACCGCTTTTGTATCTTCTCTTTGGACATTAGGTAATAAAGCATCCGAAATTGTAAATCCAACGCATTCTTGGGCCTCATTTTGGTCCAGGGCAAGATCCCATTGATATTTACATAATAATTCTGTTGATTAAGTAGAGAATCCAGAATACTTGATTCTTCCACCCACCCTCCTTGGACAAGCTCTTTTATCCTTGATCCTGACCCTGAGTTGTTCCAACCACAGTGGGTTCTTGAAGGCAAAATTTGGAGCAGAATACACTGAGCTTTGCAAAGGCCAATATTCTATGCAAACATGAGGAGTTATTCTTCTCAGTGTGTTTGTTTTAAGATGCTCACGTTTTCACTTGAGGTGAAATGTCTTTTTCAGTTTCACACATAAATACATTATTTTGAAGGTTTAGTGAGGTAAAATGAAAAAATTCGATTTATTACAAATATATTCTCTTCTGCAAAGTAATCAAGGATGGGAAGTTGAACTGTAGTTTCAGTGGATTTGCTAAGGACCGCCCAGAAGGTTCAGACTATAGAACTGAAGGGATTCCGGTGCTACAGGGTATTGTGGTTGGGGTATAGACGAGGATTTTAATTGGAGGTGAAAGTAAGAGGGAAAGTGTTGGCATAGCTAAACCTACTCTAGCTCTCCTATCCTCCATAACACACATACACACACACACACAGACTTCATATACTCACATGCAAATAGCCAAGGGCATCCTCAGAGGATGGTAGGGTCTATTCTTTTTCCACTTAGGTTAGCTGTCACTCACAGTCCCAACATTCTGAACCTCTAATTAATAATGCTATCCAGCATTCAGTACTTCTCTTTATCCAAAGATGGATCAGCACTCTAGTTCATCGTTTTATGGGCTGACAACCCTTGGAGTATGACCTGGTGCCAAGTCTGTCTCTGATTCCTGGAACTCCAAAGGTACTTGGCTAAGGCCCAGGGATCATAATGATGCATCCCACCTCCTCCCCTGTGCTGTTTGGCTCTCTTTCAGGAGTGAGAGAGTTGTTTGAGACAATATCAAGCCTCAGTCCATGCCAGCATGAATCAATAAGATAGTCCTAACCACTCCCCACCCCTACTTTGGCTTGCTCAGTCCCCAGTCTTCTGGGACTGTTGTCAGGAATATTCCAGAATGGTAAGTGTTCTAAGGCAAATAAATGGACAGAAGCACAAAGTCAGCCACTTCCCCAGGGTACAGTAGCAAAGTATAAGCCTGATGGTGGATGCTAACTGGATCATTGAACTGAGATTAGAAGACGGGTTCTACTTCTGACCCTTACTAGATTGTCAGCCTCAAGCCAGCCACTCAACCTTTCTGACCCTTGTCAAACCAGCATAACCACATCTGACCCCCAGGTTAACCTTCCCAGTGGCATACTGAGAAGAAGACAAAATGGACGATGAGATTTGCAATAAGCCATTTAAAGAGTAGTTAGAGCAAGGTGGTACCAGGATGGCTGTTCTAGAAGTAGAACTGTAGTAGTAGAACTGTAAGAGATAGTATACGCGGAGCCTAGAATAGGAAATTCAAGGGAAAGCTAAAGATTTAGCTAGACAGAAGCAGGAAGGAAACTGGGGAGGAAGCTAAGGGAAATCGGAAGCACTGCTACATTCAGCTTTCCTGAGGGTGAGGGAAGGCCAACCACCCAAAGGAAGTGAGAAGACGGGAGCACCACTCTCTCTGTGCAGGGGTGGAAGATGGATTGTAGGGGGGAGCAGCTGCCTCGGGGGAGCCTGTTGAGGACCCCAGCATTAATTTAGGTCTACAATTTTAGCCATTTAAATCACCACATCATACAAAGTAAGAAGTTGGATGTGAACTTCATATATGAAAGGAAATTGGAATTATCTTGAAGAATGTATCAGAAGGAAAAGGAGTAGGCCAAAAAGTGAACTTTCTGGTGACATGAGAGCACACAGAAAGGCAGTGGGGCCGTTCCCCCCTCCCCTGAGGAATGAGCCCTGCATGGGGGCTGTGGCTTCGCTCAGGGAGAAGCCCCATACGATGTGTTCACAGGCCCAGAAAAGTCATGGCACTGGGAGAGGGGGTGTCAGTAGGGGCATTGCTATGAATTCACTGGCAGATCCTCTTCTTTAGCTCATTGCATATCAATTCAAGAGACTCTATGCTAGGCACCGAGACACAAAGACAAGCAGGACACTGTTCTTGCCCACTGGGAGCTCTGAGACCAAGGGGAAGTAGACAACACATCAATACAATGAGAAAGTTTAGAAATGACTTGGAGGGTGGTTGGGGAACATGCTGGGGAAGAAGGTCATGAAATCACCCAAGGGTTACCTAGAGTACAGAAAAAAATGTGTTGGCTGTGGCGATCAATAACCAACATGCAGATCTTTAATAAACAAATGTTAATTAAGCTTTCTATGGAAATGTAAAAATACACAAAAGTTGATGAATATTATACTGAACCTTTAGTGCTCATCACAGAGCTTCAAGAATGTGGTCAATCTTATTTTCTCTATGGTGTCTGGCCCCCACTTCCTCTTTCTTTCTCCTCTCTCCTTCTGGGTTATTTTAGAGCAAATCCTAAGCATCATAGAAACACTTTAGTATACGAGCTTCAAAAGATAGCATTTGTGTGTGCACACACTCTCTCTGTCTTTGTGCCACACACACACACACACACAGCTGAGCCAGGAACACTCACAGAAATGACTGCTGGGGATTTGAGAAGGCAGGAGAGGTAGAAAATGAAGATGGTTTTCTGGTTGAAAGAAACTAAAAGGTTGACATGAAGTTGGTGGAAGTAAACAAGAGTACAGAGAGAAAACACCAGGGGAAACCAGTTCTTACTGAGAAAAAAGATTTAAAGAATACTTAAAAATAGCTAATTCTGCCCTGGCCGGTTTGGCTCAGCGGTTAGAGCGTCGGCCTGCGGTCCGGAGAGACCCAGGTTTGGTTCCCGCTAAGGACATGTACCTTGGTTGCAGTTTGTCCCCGGTCCTGGTTGGTCGTGTGGGTGGCAGCCACTCAATGTGTCCCTTTCACATCGATGTTTCTCACTCTCTCTCTTCCTCTCTCTCCCTCCCACTCTGTCTGTACAAAAAATGGAAAAATGTCCTCGGGTGAGGATAAAAAAAAAAAATTAAAAAAAAAAATAGCTAGTTCTGTGGTCACTCAGAGAAAAAGTGGGGTAAGATAGGAACCAAAGAAGATAAATTAATGGCAGGAAAAACTAAAATGGATTTATCCAGCTAACATTTATTAGGTTCCTCCTGTGTGATGGGCTTTCTTTAGATGAAGCGCAAGTCCAAGGAGGATATGGCTGGCATTTGGTACATATCATGTTTTACTATGAATGTCTAGATGTTAACTGGAGCCACCGTCCCCTTCAAATAGGTAAGATAGAGTCAAACGCTGATCCTCCCCCAAGTGGATGTTCAAAGGCCTCCCCACAATGTCTGTGAATCTCTAGGAGGGTTACATTTTACGGTCACCTCTGATTTCCAACAAATTTGTTCATTAGTTGCTGTCAGTGGGTCCCACCATCCTCATCTGGGGGTAGGACTCAGCCCTTTTCCATGATTTCCTCAAAAGCCCACTCCAGAGAGTAATAAGTTTTACCAAAGATTTAGTAGAGCGTTTACATCACAGTAACCAGAAAATTCACAAGAGAATATGAGACATTCCTGATTTTATATGCATGTCTTTGTTCCACTACTTCCCATCCCCCCAACCTGGGACTTGTTCACTGCTCACTGCACCCTGGGTGGTCCCCCCTTCCTCACACCATCTTTCTGGATGTTTCCCCTCCCCCCTCTCCCTTTCCTCACTTCTCCCTCCTCCTCCTAATCTGTTCAGTTCCAAATCAGCAACTAGCATTTCTTGGGTTGTCCTAACTCCCAGAAAACCTCATCAGGGAGTCACCTTACCCCAAAATAGTCTTCCTGCCTCCAAGAAGTCAGACATCAGCTGTCAGGATGTCAACATTTCATCCAAATATGACAGAATAAATGAATGCTTAACTGACTAATTAATTAAAAAGAGTGAAGTGGCAGAGAACCCAAACCAAGGAAAATGAGAAGCCAAAGGAAAAAGGAGAGAACTTTCAAATGAAATGTTGAAGGACCGAAAGAAAAACACAGACACAAAAGCAGAGCCAGCAGAGCTTGAACTAAAACTAGGTGACACTCACAGAACTGTGAGCATTATTTCCATGCAGTAGTTCGTGGAGTCTTCACAAGAATCACGCGAGATGGTGGCCATCACTATCCCATTTCACAGATGAGGAAAATGAACCTCAGAGAAGTTAAGAGGTTCCCAGGGTTTTACAACTGGTTAAATGGAGGAACTTCTCTGGGAAGCGTTCAATCCCACATCTAGAGCTGTCTCTGTGACCCTGTGAGAATACAGGCTGGGGCTGGTTCTTAGAAAACTCCAGAAAGACAGGATCTGGATGTAGCTTTCACTTAGTATACGGAGCTGCATTTGAAGAGAGACATCTGTGTGTGAAAGGACTGTGTGAAATTTGGCTTGGGGCCAATCAAATTCCTCAGTAGGAAAGTACACCATTCAAGTTCAGGTCTTCAGATTTTTGTTTAAAAGACACAATCTGGAAGTTCGAAAAATCATGGAAGTGAACCAGGTGGGGAGAAAAGGTATAATTTATAGACATAAACTCTCAAAATAAAAAATGAAAGCTAACAAAGGAAAATGCTCGAAGGATGTCCCCCTGTGTACAGCAAAAGGCATGAGGCGGGGGGAGAGGTCAAGCGCAGTTGGGGAAGGAGCGAGGCAGTGGGTAACCGAAAGGTCGCCCCTGCAGTGAAGTAGTTATTATCAGATGTAAATGTGGTAGCAGAGATGTGAATGTTTTCCACAAGGGCTTTCCAAATCAACCTAGATAATTGCAAAAGCCTATTTTGAAAGACCTGTATACCTATCTTATGAGCCGGTTTCCCACAGGACCTCAGGCCTGAGTTTCCACAGGTGTTTTCTACCCCACGGGCGTCAGTCATACCTGCTACTACAACTATCAGAGGTCTATGAGAAAACAGGAAGACTCAACACAGCAATGTCCCTCATGAAAAATAGTTACAGGACAGTTTGAAAAGAAAAAACAGTGTGAGATAGTCAAGTCATCATAGGCTTGCTAAAGTCATCAAGAAACTGCCCAAATTAGACACAACCATATCTACATCAAAACAGCAATTTATTATAAGTAAAATAATAAAGGTCAACAGTTTGGGTCCAGAAGAATTTTTTTTTGTTTTTGTTTCTATTAAAGTTTAAGAATCAGTAGATTGGAGAGATTTGTTTAGCTGCCGGTGCTAGCCATTTGAATATAGTAGAATTAAGAACATCATAAGCAGAAATGCTAGAGGTCATAAAATGTGAAGTGAAAGGTTTTATCATTTCTATTTATGCAACGGTAGAAATTGAAATTAATTTCTTAAAACATAGAGAATTGGGTAAAGAACCGAAGTTGTGCTCCCTAAAGATTTTAGCATAATGAAACATTTTTTTTAAATGACATAAAGACAGCTTTCCAAAGAAATGTGGCCACAGGCTTTTAGTAATAAAACAGATATTGCCATAGAAGCATTTAAGGGAGAGCACAGACAGAGAAGACCAAGGTGAGCCCACTGGGGCAGAAATAGCAAAATCAAAGAACAGATGAAGCAGAAAGATGGGCGACGAGAGCAGAAACGGGTCACACAAGAACAAAAACACTCCCTTCAGAAATCTAAGGTCTACGAGAAGAGAGAGGCTTGTTGCGAGATTAAAATGGGCAGAACAGAGCACCGAAAGAGAGCCCAGAGACAAGGGAAGGGTTTAATCAAACGTATCAAGTGCGAGGAAAGATTGAGCAACGAGCTCGGCCGTGGGCTGATGAAGAAGCAAGTGATCTGACAGCAGACATCCTGGGCCCAGGGGTTCAAAGCGAGTGGGTTTTGAAGCCAGGAAGCACCCCAGCTCTGACAGACACGCGCCTTAGTTCTATCAGGCTTTTAAGAACTGAGCAAACCGCTGCTCAATGGCAGGCACTTGAGACGACGGTGAAATGACCTGTGCAGTGGGAAAGGAGCTTGTGATAATATTTTTTAAAGGAAAGAGGGTAGATGTTGGGAACTATATACACATGGAGTAAGGGACAACATAACAGAATACTCAACGAAGGGGGAAAAAAAGGTCTTGCCCTGGCTGGTTTGGCTCAGCAGTGAGAGCGTTGGCCCTCAGACCAATGAGTCACAGGTTCGATTCCAGTCAAGGGCACGTACCTTGGTTGCAGTTCATCCCCAGCCCTGATTGGGTCGTGCAGGAGGCAACCAGTTGATGTGTCTCTCTCACATCGATGTTTCTCTCTCTCTCTCTCTCTCTCTCTCTCTCTCTCTCTCTCTCTCTACCTGATGATAAATAGAAAAATATCCTCGAGTGAGGATTAATAAAAAAAGGTCTTTGCTGTGCCTCCCTTCACTGCAGCCCTGAAACACAGCAAAGGAAGCCACTCGGGTAGGGCATATCAGTCTACTTTTACTGTGCAAAAACAAAAGCCCAGTACTGGCCAATCATCTCCTTTTTTAAAAAAAGCAATCTGAAATATAGTTTTGTGTGAAATCTCCTGGTTCTTATATATCGGTTCAACTTTTTATATTTTCACTGTGCACCATGTAGAACAGACAATTGCAGGCTGCAGGTTGGATTTGGCCCATGATCACCGTTTTATACAAGCTGTGATTTTTCACCTGGGGTCTGTACAACAATCCGAAGTTCCTGATGGCCCAAGGGATGCTACAGTGGGGCTGGCAGGGGTGGGGGTGGTGGGGCTTGGCCAGAGGAAGAAGTTAACAACAGGGAGACTCTAGCTGGAAGTAGGAGGCAAAGACAGGAAGGGAACGGCTCACTTCCGGCAGCGTTCAGCTTCAGCTCCTGCAGGTGGACCACTCCGGCAGTTATTGAAGCTAATGCCAGGACTGATGAAATAAAATACAAGATTATTAGAAACAAAACAAAAGAGGGAAATCCAGTGGATGGACGATATAGACAAATAAAGAGGGTAGGATTTTTTCTTCCAGGTTTGGAGAGGGTAGAATGGTAGCTGTCCTTTACTGAGAATTTACTGTGAATCAGGGGCCTTCCATTATACATCATCTCTAATATCGACAACCACCGTTTTACAGATGCTGAATGGGTTGTTTGAAGAGGTTAAAACCCAAAGCACGCATGCCCTAAGGCCTTTGTTTATGCTTTTCATTTGACGTGGAAATCTTTCCCTAGTCTTGAATATCTTGAATGCCAAGATATTCAGCAAGTACAGTAGCCCCACCATCTGTAGTTCCACTGTTCACGGTTTCAGTTACCTGCGGTCAATTGTGGTCCAAAAACACTACATGGAAAATTCCAGAACTATATCAGAAGTATTTTTTGTTTTTGTTTGCTTTGTTAATCCTCAACCAAGGATATTTTTCCATTGATTTTTAGATAGAGTGGAAGGGAGGGAGGGAGAGAGAGAGCAAAGCATCCACGTGAGAGAGGCACTTCGATGGGTGCCTCCCACACAACCCTGACCAGAACTGGGGAATCGAACCTGAAAACCAGGTACATGCCCTTGAGTAGGAATTGAACCTGTGACCCTTCAGTGGGAGGGCCAATGTGCTAATTACTGAGCCAAACAAGCCAGGGCTATCATAAATTATAAATTGCACACTGTTCTGAGTAACATGATGAAATCTCTTGCTATCTCGCTCCATCCGGCCCAGGACGTGAATCATCCCTTTGTCCAGCGTGCCCACCCAGTGATCATGTAGGAGGCCTCTCAGTTATCACTGTCGTGGTATCATGGTGCTTATGTTCAAGCAACCCTTATTTTACTTAAGAATGCCAGAGTCGCCCGGGCAGGTTTGGCTCAGCAGTTAGAGCATCAGCCTGCGGTCCAGAGAGACCCGGGTTTGGTTCCCACTAAGGGCACGTACCTCAGTTGCAGTTTGTCCCCAACTCTGGTTGGGTTGTGCGGGTGGCAACTACTTGATGTGTCCCTTTCATGTCTATGTTTCTCTCTCTCTCTCTCCCTCCCACTCTATCTGAACAAAATATCAAAATATGTCCTCGGGTGAGGATAAAAAAAGAAAGAACGCCAGAGTCACATAACTTTTATCACAGTATATTGTTATAATTGTTCTATTTTATTGTGAGTTATTGTTGTTAATCTATGAATTAGACTTTATCATAGCTATGCATTATAGGAAAAAAAAACAGTATCCATGGGGTCTTGGAACATAACCCCATGGATAAGGGGGAACTCTACAGCATGGATGAATCTTGAAAACATTAAGTCAAAGAAGCCAGTCACAAAGGACCACATATTGTGTAATTCCATTTATATGAAATGCCCAGGACAGGCAAATCTGGACACAGAAATGTAGGACAGAGGTTGCCTAAGACTGGGGTGGAGTGGAGAGACTGGGGGGTGTCCGCTAAAGTATATGGGGTTTCTTTTCAGAGTAATGAAGATATTCCAAAATGTATTGTATTTATGATTAATTACACAACTCTAAAAATACTTAAAAACTATACACTGAAATAGGTACATTGTATGATATATAAACTATCTCAAAAATGTTGTCACCAAAAAAAGAGAGAATAATTGGTTTTGAACCATCAGCCATGTGTCATGAAGCACATAGAGAAGGTAATATGGGTTGCTAGTGTTTTTATATTCTAGCTCCTTCACCAACCAAAGCTGAGACCCATCCCCAGTCTCGCTGCCCTCATTGCGGGGGCCGGGCTCTGCTCCCCGCCTGGGACTGGGCAGGGCAGCTCAGAGCTGTTGCTGGGGCTTGGACTGGAGCTAGATGCAGTAACAAAGCAAGCATCCCACATGCATTCCATATACAGTATCTCATTTTCTTCCACAACTGCCCTGTGCAAGGGCTATTATTATCATTCCCCTTGGAAGAAAGAGGAACTATTTAGTTCAATTACATCATTTACTAAAGAATGAAGTTAGTATGTTGCACAGCCAGAGTGCAAGCCCAGATGGCCAGGATTTTTAACTACAAGCCTCTAGAGGCCAGGCCAGGACACCGCATCCTCAGGCACTGCTAGTGGGATTGGCAGTGGTGCCCCTGGAGGATAATTCGGCAGGATGTATCAAAAGTCATACAAAGATGCCTGGCTGGTGTGGCTCAGTGGATTGAGCACTGTCCCATGGACTAAGAGGTCCCCGTTCGATTCCCTATCACAGCACATGCCCAAGTTGTGAGCTCCATCACCACCAGTAGGGGGCATGCAGGAGGCAGCCGATGGATGTATGTCTCTCACATCAATGTTTTGATCTCTCTCTCCTTTCCTCTCTCGCTAAAAAATCAATAAAAACATATTTTTAAAGTGGTAAAAAGAAGCATACTCTTTTTTGCCTTGGCCAGTTTGGCTCAGCGGTTAGAGCATCAGCCTGTGGTCCAGAGAGACCTGGGTTTGGTTCCCACTAAGGGCACGTACCTCGGTTGCAGTTTGTCCCTGGCCCTGGCTGGTTTTTTTGGGTGACAACCACTCAATGTGTCCCTTTCACGTCGATGTTTCTTTCTCTGGCTCTCTCTCCCTCCCACTCTACCTGAACAAAAAATAGAAAAATGTCCTCGGGTGAGGATAAAAAAAAAAAAAAAGAAGCATACTTTTTGATCCAACAACCCCACTTCAATAAACTTATTCTATAGAAATATACATCTTTGTCCACTTGTCCAATGATTTCTGTAGAATAAATTTCTAGACGTGTGGTTGCTGGATTATATATCTAAATACACATATAAATCAAGTTGTGGTATAAACACTAATCGGCAAAACAAATTTTCAGAAAAATCCGTATTCCCACCCTCGGAGGACTGGTTCAATGACAGCACACTCCCCTCGGCTACAGGCGCCGGGCTCAGGAAGCGCGTGTTCGGTAGACAGCAGCTGGGGGAGCACAGGGAGTGGGAGAAATGAGGGGAGTGGGAGGGAAGCCCCTGCCCCCAAACCCAGTCGTAAATCCCAGCCTCAGCTGCCGTGTTACACTCGAGAAGGTCTCCTCCTTACCACTATCAGAGTTTTCACAAGGAGTGCATTAATGACAGAACCATTCTTCAATGTCATTTACCCAAAACATGGCATCTGACATTAAGGTGTTTGTAGGATGCTTCTGAAATATTTTAAGAATAAATTACCTAGATCTTGGGCTTTCACTTGATATCTCTGAGTAGGCTGAAGGAGCTGTGTGAGGCTCTAGGTCTTTGCAAAACCGTGGTGAGGGGCGTGGGGTGCAAGGCCAGCCCCCCTTTCTTTCCTTAGACCTCTCAGGCTTGCCCACATCTGTGCTTCTCCTCCTTCTCCAGCAGGCACGAGCTCAGCGTGGAGTCAGAAACAGAGGAGAAGGGTCTGCAACCTGACCGTGTTTACCACTGTTGCAGATGGAATCAAATAGGTGGATTTGAAAACAGGTGCCATTTATACTTTTTAAATTACTTTAGACAAAATGTCATTGAGGAATCTTCCTTCTTCCAAGTCCATTGCTGAACTGTAATGGGAGCATGTGGAACTGTTTTGTTTCGGACTTCAGGGAAGCTGCAGGCATTTAGAAATGAATGGTGTGATTGGTACTAAAGGGAAGAGGAAAAAAGTCGTCTGAAACTGGCTGATGGACGCTATTGGAGCGTGATGGGCTCCACAGGGGTGCACCGACTGCCTTCCTCATATACAATTTTAGATTGTCCAATGACCATTTTGTACAATATAAAAGTTAAAATGGGTCTTATATTTAGGAAACATTTTTTTCACAAGACTTTCTGGTTTATATCGTATCACCATAAATTCGTGAACTTGATACTATACTATGGTTTTATTCTTAGGAAATACATACTGAAATAATTAGAGGTAGAGGGTCATGAACCTCAGATGGTTCAGACACAAAATCAGTGATAGATTAGATATAGATATAGATATATAGATGATAAATAGAGAGGGTGAGTTCATATAGGATAAAATGTTAACAATAGTTTAATCTGATAAAGGCCACATGTCTTCTTTGTGTTATTTTTATTTTTATACATTTTTTAAAAATTGAAATCATTTCTAGATCAAGGGTTAAAAATAAAAAAGACTCTAGGTCAGAGACTAAGAATACACTATTGCTTCTCAAATGTTAACACATCACTTCCAGAATATTACTGGCCCACATTTGATATTACTTTACTTTTTCATAATTATTTTAGATAGGCTGTATATTCATATGATTGAAAAATCTTAACACTATAAAAGGGTAGATACTGAGAAATGTCACTGCGCCCCATCCACTCGGTTACCTCTCACAGCCTGCAGGTAACCCTATCTATTAGTGTCCGATTTACCTTTCCAGTGATAGTGTATGTAAATATGAGTATATGTTATTCCCCTTTCCTTATACTAAACGGCGTATGCTGTGCACACCGTCCTGTGCTTTGCTTTGGTCGCACAGCAGTGTGTTGTGTAGATCTCTCTGTTCTGATAGCACGTTAGGATGCTCTCTCTGTGAAATGGATATAACAGCCGCTTCCTTTAGTTATACACAAGGGGTACCCAACCCTACTACTCCATTATGGGTTAAATTAAATGTGCTTTGAATTTACATTTTACAAATGACTAGAAAGGTCTACTTCTAAGGATGTCAAAATCAAATTCAAAATGCCTAGACACTTGCTTAAATATTCTGACCGGTTTTGAACATCAAGGAACAATAGAACTTCAAATATTTTCTTGAAAGAACACTGAGAAGATGGGCTGATCACAGAGTTTACTTACATTTTTTTTTATCCTCACCTGAGGACATTTTTCCATTTTTTGTTCAGATAGAGTGGGAGGGAGAGGAAGAGAGAGAGAGAGAGAAACATCAACGTGAAAGGGGTACATCGAGTGGATGCCACCCACACGGCCAACCAGGGCCGGGGACAAACTGTAACCGAGGTACGTGCCCTTAGCAGGAACCGAACCCGGGTCTCTCTGGACCACAGGCCGACGCTCTAACCGCTCAGCCAAACCGGCCAGGGCTACTTACATTTTTATTGTTCCTGTTTTAAATGCCTCACTCTGGGACTTGGAGACTGTATTTGTTTTGTGTTCCTGCTCTTTACTATACACAGCTATAGCACAGAGCTGTCAGGGGAGATTAAGTTTGTAAAGAGACCCTCCTAAATTTCTGTAATATTATGACCATCTGAAATACTTTTTCTTTTCTGCCTGCAATAAAATTCAGTTCAGTTCAACAGACATTTCCTTGGCCTTGTGCAAACCACTGAGCTTTAAAAGTCATGGGCTGCACCCTGGCCGGTTTGGCTCAGCGGTTGGAGCGTCGGCCTGTGGTACAGAGAGACCCGGGTTCAGTTCCCACTAAGGGCACATACCTCGGTTGCAGTTTGTCCCCGGCCCTGGTTGGTCGTGTGGGTGGCAGCCACTCGATGTGTCCCTTCACGTTGATGTTTCTCTCTCTCTCTCTTCCTCTCTCTCCATTCCACTCTATCTGAACAAAAAATGGAAAAATGTCCTCGGGTGAGGATAAAAAATAATAATAATAAATAAAAGTCATGGGCTGCTTAACAGGGACGTGTTCTGAGAAATGTGTCGTCAGGCAATTTTGTCATTGTGCAAACACTGTATAGTGCATTACACAAACCTAGATGGTACCACCTGCTGCACACCCAGACTGTGTGGTGTAGCCTACTGCTCCCAGGCTCCGAGCCTGTACAGCCTGTCACTCTGCTAAACACCATGGGCAATTGTAACACAATGGTAAGCATTTGTGTATCTAAACATACCTAATCATTGAAAAGGTACAAGAAAAAATAAAAATGGAGTACCTGTGTAGGGCACTTGCCATGAATGGAGCTTACAGGACTAGAAATTACTCTGGGTGAGTGAGTGAGTGGTGAGTGGATGTGAAGGCTCAGGGCAGTGATTTTCAACCATGTGCCACAAGAATTTTTATAACATTCAATACTTGATTATTTAGCCAGGGACACTGACCTCTTTTCCCTTAGACTGTCAAATTAAAAAATGACAACAGCCATCCAGTGTGAATGAATCAAATTGATATCAATTTTTTTTTTTTTTTGTCAGATTGGCAAAACATGTATTTTTTGGCGTACCACAGATTTTAGTAATTAGTGTATGTGTGCCATGTGGTGGATAAAAATCAGGAGGACACCTCGGCTGGGAAGGTCCTCCCTGAGGACTGAGGGGTCCCCGTCCCACACCAGGTACCCCACTCAGGGTCCCAGTGCCAGGAAGAGAAGTCCCCATAACTTCTGGCTGGAAAAACCAGCGGGAACTGAGGCTGAAAGAGGCTGAAGTGGCTGGAGCCCCAGGCAGCTCCTCTTAAAGGGCTCGCGCACAGATTTACTTGGACTTGCTCCCTCTAAGCTCAGAGGGGAGGCAGCTCGAGGGGCACCAGAGACACACAGGGAAGAACTGAGCTGTTTGGCACTGGAGCGAGGGCTGGAGAGGGGGGACTTTATCCTGGACAGACGTGTTGTCAGAGGCCTTTGTTCCTTTGGTGAGCCCTTCCCTGGGGCGGCAGACAGTCGCCATATCTGGGACTCCAGCAACCTGGCTCACACTGGTAGCCCCGCCCTGCTGACTCCCTGAGGCCCCGCCCCACCCCACCCAACTTTCAGGCCCACCCAAGCTGTTGCCACTTTCTTAACCATAGGATTGGCCTGTCTTGGATCCTGCTTCAGGTTTTTCCTAAATTCTTTCAAACAAGCAGCATCTGGTCTCAGCTAGCCCCATACCTCTCATTAAGTAATACACAGAAACAAACACAGGGAGGCAGCCAAAATGAGTAGACAGAGAAACAGGTCCCAAATGAAAGAACAAAACAAAACTCCAGGAAAAGAACTAAGCGAAATGGAGATAAGTAACCTAACAGATGCTGAGTTCAAAACACTGCTTATAAGGATGCTCAATGAACTTAGTGAGAACCTCAGTGAACTTAGTGAGGGTCTCAAGAGCATAAAAAAGGACCAGTCAGAAATGATAGATGCACAGTCAAAAATGACGGAGGCACTAACTGAAATAAAGAATAATTTACACAGACTCAATAGTAGAGTAGGTAAAGCCAAGAAGCAAACCATCGATTTGGAATATAAGGAAGGAAAAAACACCCAATCAGAACAGCAAAAAGAAAAAAGAATCCAAAAAAATGAGCCTCTGGGACAACTTCAAGCGTGCCAACATTCGCATCTTGGGGGTGCCGGAAGGAGAAGAGCGAGAACAAGAAATCGAAAACCTGTTTGAAACGATAATGGCAGAAAACTTTCCTAACTTGGTGAAAGAAACAGACATACAAGTCCAGGAAGCACAGAGAGTCCCCAACAAGATGAACCCCAAGAGACCCACACCAAGACACATCATCATCAAAATGCAAAAGGTTCAAGACAAAGAGAGAATCTTAAAAACAGCAAGAGAAAAGCAGTTAGTTACCTACAAGGGAGCCCCGATAAGACTGTCAGCTGATTTCTCAAAAGAAACTTTGCAGGCCAGAAGGGAGTGGCAAGAAATATTCAGAGTGATGAAAAGCAAGAACCTACAACCAAGATTACTCTATCCTGCAAAGCTGTCATTTAGACTCGATGGCCACATAAAGAGTTTCCCAGACAAGGAAAAGCTAAAGGAGTTCATCACCACCAAACCAGTATTATACAAAATGCTGAAGGGTCTTCATAAGAAAAAGATAAAAAAATATGAACAAACAAAATGGCAATGAATAAATATCTATCAACAATTGAATCTACAAACAAAATGAACAAGCAGAACAGAAACGTTCTCATAGATACAGAGAACATTTTGTTGGTTGCCAGATGGGAGGGCGGTTGGGGGAATGGGTGAAAAAGGTGAAGGGATTAAGAAGTACAAATTCATTGCTAGACTGACAAACCTCAAAGGGAAGGGGGCTTGGGGGGTGGGAAGAAATAAACCAAAGAACTTATATGCATAACCAATGGACACAGACAACAGTGTGGGGAAAGGCAGGAGGGGGGCGGGAGTGGGGAGGAGGGGGTCAATGGGGGAAAAATGAGGAACATCTGTAATACATTCAACAATAAAGATAAGTTTTAAAAAAAGTATAATGTAGTATATACATAAACCAGTAACATGGTCACTTATTATCATTATCAAGTATTATGTATTGTACATAATTGTGTGTGCTGTACCTTTACACAACTGGCAGTGCAGGTTTGTATACATCAGCCTCACCACAAACACAGGAGTAATGCATTGTCTATGAGGTTATGACAGCCACAATGTCACTAGACAAGAGAAAATTTTTAGCTCCATTATAACCTTATGGGATCACCACCCTCTGTGCAGCTCATGATTGACTAAAATGTCATTATGCAATACATGACTGCAATGCTTCTTTCATGTGAAAATTGCCATAGGGACAGGCACTGTCCCAACCGCAGGAGCTCAAAAGAGGGCCACTTAGCCCTGCCTCATGAGAGAAAGTGATCTAAATTGTAAAGATGAGTAAAAGCTGATAAAAAATAGAAGGATGGGTGCAGCAGAGGCAAAGGCCATGAAGTTTCGTGAAGATGTGAAGCACCTAGTATAGGTGGGGAAATGGCAAACAGCCCAGTGTCATTAGAGTTCAAGACAGTAAACAGCAGATGTTAAGCTGAAAAGGGGTGACCTTTGCATGGCGTGCCAAGGAGCCAGAACTTGACCGTGGGCAGTTGTTAAAGGAAGGAGCTTGGGCAGGTTTGCCTTTCAGAAGGTTCATCTTGGCTTTGGTGTGGCAGATGGATTTGAGAAAGAAATTAACCCATAGACAGAGAGCCATAAAGATGGAGAGGAGGAGGCATACTTTTAAATGTTTGAGCAGCAAACAGTGCAGGGTTTGATGATTATTGACTCAGGTGGGAAAAGACCAGGAAGACCCTTGGGCTCTAACTTGAGTGACTCGGGATTAGTGGTTCCACTAAATGAAACAGAGAAACAGGAGGAGGGGAAGCGATGATGACTTCTGGTTGGGCCATATTAATTTGGGGCTGGCAGGCAGATGACTCTGATGGTCAGAGGAGAGCTCTGGTATTAGAGATGTAGATTTGGGCATTGTATAGACTTGGACATTGTATTAGTTTTCTGAGGCTATTGCAACATATTACTGCCCAAAAGTGGCTTAAGAAACACACAGATTCATTCTCTTATAGTTCTGGAGGTCAGAGGTCTGAAATCCATCACACTGAGCTAAAAATCAAGATGGCAGCAGGGCTGGTTCCTTCTAGAGCAGCGGTTCTCAATCTATGGGTCATGACCCCTTTGGGGGTTGAACGACCCTTTCGCAGGGGTGGCCTACAACCATCGGAAAACACATATTTCTGATGGTTTTAGGAACCGAGGCACTGCTCCTCTATTCGTCTCCAGGCGGGTCCGCCCACATGCAGATACACCCACATACAACATGAGGAACTGTATTAAAGGGGTCACGGCATTAGGAAGGTTGAGAACCACTGTTCTAGAGGCTCTAGGGGAGAACCTTTTCCTGCTTCTAGAGATCACCTATATTCCTTGGTTTGTGGTTCTTCCTCCATCTTCAAAGCCAGCATTGTAGAACCCTGTGTCCCTTTTAAAAGAACACTTGTGATTACATTGGGTTCACACAAATAATCCAGAATAATTTCCTCATCTCAAGAGCCTTAACTTAATCACATCTGCAAAGTTCCTTTTGCCAAATAAGGTGACACTCACAGGTTCCAAAGATTAGGAGCTGAATATATTTGGAGGCCATTATTCAGCCTACTACATTTGTTGTTTGCATAATGTTAGAGTAAATACAATCAATGGGGTGCACCATATGGCAAGAAGAGCATTAGATCAAGAACATAGCACTGAGAACACCACAGTTGAGGGAGTGAGCAATGGAAGAAGGAACTCAAAGGAGATGGAGAGGGAAGTCCGACCAGAATGGGAATACCGGGAAAGAGCTGGTGTCACAGAGGTGCTGAGAGTTACAGGGAAGAGGGAGTGGTCAAGAGATGAAGTCCGTAAACCATCAGGAGGTCCAGGGTATCGTTTCCATGGCAGCATCAGTGAAGTCCGAGGGGTATAAAGCACATTGCCGTGGAGAGCAGAACTGGGCAATGAGGAAGGGTGGACCCCACTTTCAACAAGTTGGCTAAGAAGAGAAGAAAGGAGATATCGTGGCAATTAGAAAGAAATGCAGACACAAGGAAAGTTATTGTGTTGTATTCTGCTTTGTTTCTAAGGAGGAGTGAGTCTGTGGCATACTTGCAGGCTGTCAAGAAAGAACCCACAGAGGGGAGAGGCTAAAGATTTATGCAGGGGAGGGAATACCTGATAGAACAAGGTCCCCAGATAGGCTGATGGATGTGAATTCCAAAAGCAAAGATAAACAAAATTTGAAATAGAACTATCCTTTGATCCAGTTTCTAGGAATTTCTTATAAAAAACAATCTTAAAAATAGATTGCATAAGAGAAAAAATGTACAAGATTCTTTAAGGCAAAGAGATATGTACAGAGTGTTCAAGGCCTTGTTGCTTATAATAGGGTAAACTTGAAACCACTTATAAGTCTATCAGCAAAGAATTAGTTAAGCTCTGGAGTTGAGAAAGCTCTTAAGTCTTGGAGTGAAAAGCTTTCCCTATATGATTTCCAGACATCATAAGAGAAGGTACTATGGAATTGATAACAAAATATACAGCTTCTAAAGACCCCACAAACAAATAAAAACTAAAAAAAAGAGAAAGAAAAAAAAAGCATTTCAAGTCTACCTAATATATAAAGAATTACCTCAAATTTATTTTTAAATTTGACGGAAAAATTGACAAAAATCTATAAAATCAGGCATTACATAGGAGACAAAAATCAAATAGCTAATAAAAATATTTTTAATGATCAATCTCATTAGGAATGAGAGATATGCCATAAGATACCATTACTTTACTATAAGATCAACAAAAATTAGAAAGGTTGACATCTGTTGGTTATTTTATGAAAAAAAAGACTCTCAAACATGATAAGTAGAATTTATTATTATTATTTTGTTGTTGTTGTTCAGGTAGAGTGGGAGGGAGAGAGAGGAACAGAGAGAGAGAGAGAAACATCGATGCAAAAGGAACACATCGAGTGGCTGCCACCCGCACAACCGACAAGGGCCGGGGACAAACTGCAACCGAGGCACGCGCCCCCAGTGGGAACCGAACCCGGGTCTCTCAGGACCGCAGGCCGACGCTGTAACCGCTGAGCCAAACCGGCCAGGGCTAGAATTTAAATATATACAATATCCTGACCGGTGTGGCTCCATGACTGAGTGTTGACCCATGCACCAAGAGGTTGCCAGATTCAATTCCCGGTCAGGGCACAAGCCCAGATTGTGGGCCCAATCCCCAGTGTGGGGCATGCAGGAGGCGGCCCATTAATGTTCTCTCTCATCGATGCTTCTCTCTCTCTCTAATATCAATAAAGAAAAAAAATTTTTTTCAATAAAAAAGAAAAAGAAATATATACAACAGTTTTAGAGAACAATATGAAAGTACTATCAATATTTTACTTTATTTTATTTATTTATTTATTTATTTATTTATTTATTTATTTTGTACGTGCCCCTAATGGGAACCGAACCTGGGACTCTCTGATCCTCAGGCCGATGCTCCAACCGCTGAGCCAAACTGGCCAGGGTATATCAATATTTTAAATATACTTGACTTTGACTTAGAGATTCAACTTCTGATTTTTTTATAGAAATACCTCCACACACACAAAAATAATTATAAATGAGTGTCTATTTTACCAAATCATACTTTTCTACTTGCCTGGAATGGTGAAATTGAGCATGTCCTGAATGTCCATTAAGAGAAGAACAGTTAAATAAACACCTTATGTACTGAGTACATAATGGATATTGGGGAGCTATTAAAAAGAAAAAATTAGATCTAGATATAATAAATTATATAAAGTAGGTTTATAATATTTAAGTAAACAAAAATATATACAGCTAAATTCTAGGTATAGCAGGATGCCATTTTTGGAAACAAAAACTATTTCTATTAACTAGACAAAATAGGGATTCAGTAATACACACATCAATGTGGATGAATCTCAGAAGCATTGTGCTAAGTGAAAGAAGCCACACTCCACAGGCTGCATACTATGTGATTCTGTTTATACAACCCCCTGGAAAAAGCAAAACTATAGGAACAGAAAACAGTTTACCAGGGCTGGGGGGTGGGAAAAAGTCTGTAAAAGAGCACAAATGAAGTGTTTTGTGGTATAGAAATGTTACATAGTTTAGTTGTGGTGTTGATTCCACATTGTATGCATTTGTACACTACAAGGGTGAATTTTATTGTATGTGAATTTTTTTTTTTTATCCTCACCTGAGGACATTTTTCCATTTTTTGTTCAGATAGAGTGGGAGGGAGAGGAAGAGAGAGAGAGAGAAAAACATCAACATGAAAGGGACACATCGAGTGGCTGCCACCCGCACGACCAACCAGGACAAACCACAACTGAGGCATGTACCCTTAGTGGGAACCGAGCCCAGGTCTCTCTGGACCACAGGCTGACGCTCTAACCGCTGAGCCAAACCGGCCAGGGTTATTGTATGTAAATTTTACTTCAATATAGTGTGACTTTTTAAAAAGTTCATAAAGGTTCCCAGTTAATTGGTGAATGGGAGTCGGGGAGTATGGAAAGGGAAGAATCTTTCACTTTTTATACTTCTATATAATTTGGGTTATTTTTTTTTAAATATGTTTTCTTTATTGATTTGAAAGAGAGAAAGGAAGGGAGAGGGAGAGAGAGATAGAAACATCGATGAGAGAGAACATTGATTGGCCATCTCCTGCATGCCCCCCACTGGGGATTGGGCCCACAATCTGGCATGTGTCCTGACCGGGAATCAAACCGGCGACCTCTTGGTTCATGAGTCGACACTCAACTACTGAGCCACACCAGCCGGACAATTTGGGTTGTTTTGGGTAAGCATACCCTGCTTTTGTACTTTTTAAAAGGTTTGATAACTGTGACATGCTCAAACAATGCAACACACTATGGACATTGGAAGTGGATTTGCATCTACTAACACAGAAAGGCATTCACTCTCTGTGAAGTAGAAAAAATGAATTGTGCAACAATATACAATCACAACTTTGGAAAGATACAATAAAACTATGTGTATTCATATATGTTTAGGTATCTATGTGGATGTCTCTGTGTATGGGTGTGTGCACCCGTGTGCAAACCACAAGGATATTTGCCAAATACTTCAGCAATTTAACAGCATTTACCTTTGGGGAGCGCTATCATTGTGGGTTTGCAGAGGGGGTTACTTTTATTTTTAACTTTGGTTGAATGGTTGTGAAAGTATATCATTTCTGTAATTATCCAAAGCATTGTTTTTGAAATTGCATCACTGAAGAGGTTGCTTTGACCAAAAGGAGGACTGTTTATCCCCTGAGAGTGAAGGTGGGATCTGTACAGACATAGAAAACAGTAGATAGAAGAGTCCATTATTTTGGCCTCAATTTTCCCAGTAAAATAGGTCAGATGGTGAGAGTGCAGGGGAATGGGTGTTGGGGAGGGCAGGGAGTTTCAGGAAGGTGCAAACGTCTGTGAGGAAGGACCCGAGGTTAACTGGGAAGTACTGTCAAGGTGGAGGTTTAAAATGCCCTCAGGAGCTGGGCCGAGCGGCCAACGTGGAGGGGAGGCCAGCGCCGCAGCAGGCCCGGGCAGGCAGGATTATCTAGCGTGGGTCCTGAGGCCTACCACATCCCACTGTCCCCACGACGCTAAAGAAGGCAAAAGTACAGCTTTTTAGATGAAATCATCCAATTGAAAATGTTGGCAACTAATTAAATGTTTCAGATGCTGTCCAGGCCAAAACAAAACCTAAAGCCCGTATCTTAGCTGGGGAGGTGGGGGCTGGGGTGAGTGGGTACTTTTTTTTTTTTTCCTAATATTACCCTAGATATTTTTTTATTACCTATTTTACAGCCCAACATCTTTTAACTAACTGAAGCTTATTTTAGAGGGAGGTGAGATACATTTCAGAATAACCACCAAATGAAATCACTGCTCAGTTGTAATGTTCATAACACACATTTTTATTATTTTTTAAAATGTTTTTTATTGAGCCCAGCCAGTGTAGCTCAGTGGACTGAGTGTCATCCCAGGGACTAAGAGGTTCTGGTTTGATTCCTAGTCGGGTTTCGAGCTCGATCCCCAGTAGGGGACGTGCAGGAAGCAGCCAATCGATGCTTCTCTCTCACATGGATGTTTCTCTCTCTCTCTCCCTTCCTTTCTCTCTCTAAAAAAAAATATATTGGATCTCTAAATGTTTTTATTGATTTCAGAGAGAGAGAAAAGGAGCTGGCGAGAGAAAAACATCTATTGGTTGCCTCTCAAAGGGGACCAAACCCACAACCTGGGCATGTGCCCTGACCAGGAATCAAACTGGTGATGTTTCAGTGCATGAGACGATGCTCACCCAACTGAGCCACAGTGGCCAGGACACATACATTTCTAAAGCAATCATTTTGAAATTCAAACTTTCAGTGCCAAGAGCCAGGTTCTTGATAGAGTAAAGGGTTTTTTATTCTAAAAACTTCTTGGATATCTAGAACAGGAGCTCGACTCTCTCGGAGCCCATAGAAGAAGGAATTCTGCAAGAGGTAGGAAAGAGAGTTTGACTACTTGCTTGGGGGGGGGGGGGTCACAGGCTGGGGACACTTACAAGCTGCTTTTCTCCTGCATCCAGAGAAGAGGCGGCCTCTTCCCAGCCTCTCGCCAGCACTGGGCAGCTGTGTTCGAGTAGCAACCTCAGGAGGACAGATCTACACAGAAAGGGGGCCTCTCCTTTGATAAGCCTCTTAGACTTTCAAGAGACCTGGATGGTACCAAAATCTCCCACAGGCCTCAGAGGAGATGGAGAAAATGAGCTGAGAAGGCTGGCCTGCAAGCCAACGAGTCACCATGGTGAGCAATGACACAACCCCACAGGGCCTCAGAGTGTACTGTCCAGGTCACAGGAGACCTCAGGTGACCGAACAGAACCTGTTAACCACACATTTCCATACTTGGACCTTCATGTAGTATAGCTCTATAGGCATGTTGTATTGAACAATATGTTTACACAGAGTACTAATATAATTATACATTGATTAATAGCACTGATTATTTTCTCATATTTGTCAGATTTAAGCAAAATTAGGATCAACACACAGTGTTAGCTCTGTACTGTGCTACTTACTTTGTTTCCTATTAAACACACATATAAACTTCTTCCCAATTTTTCAGTTGATGAAAGGAAACATCATTTAAAAATTTTTGTTTTTAAGCAGTTAAAGATGGACCCAAGCTGCCAGTGTGACCCACTCTGTGCATTTTTTCTTGACATTCAAAATGAGATTACAGAGAAAACTTTTTATTCAACCTAAACGCCTCTTTTTCTTTTGTAAGTCTCCAGAGAAAATTACTACCCAGGAATGATTTTTTTAAACTTGTTTTCATTTTTCCTGTGCCAGACTAAGAATTCCTGAGAGAAAGCAGACCTTCCCAGGGAACTCAGACTGGTGCCATCATATGCGATTCTGAGTGAATTAACATTTTTCCTGAGTTAAGTAGAAAACAGGCTATAAGAGAATCCAAGTTGACTCCTAGTTAATCTTTAGTTTTTACAACACATTAGCCTGTCTCTTCTCTTTAATGATTTAGTTATCTAATTCTAAGCTTCTTGTCAAATAAACGAAAAGTCTGGCTTAATTCTATCTTCAGGTTTGTAGTTAAATATTTACCGCCTGAGGAAGGAGGGAGAAGTCACACGGGTGGTGGTAGAAGGCATGTCCGCACACACTGCTGGAAATGGTGATGTTACTGGCGTTTTGAATGCTCAGATCTGCCTGGTAAAGGAGGTTTGTTTTGTTTTCCCAAGAATACCCACTTATTTTCTCTAATTTTTATTTTACTTTGCTATGGGAGACTTCTGCAAGATCTGAGGCTGCATAGGGTCTAGTTAGGAATTTGTAGGTGAGGGAAGTCCTGGTGGGATAGGAAGCAAGCAGTTTGATATCCTTGAGGCCATGGAGTAAGTGCTCAATTACCCCTGGAGAACGAGGGGGGAGATTCAGTGAGTGGAAACCACAGATGATACAGAAATGCTTTGTTTTCTCTGGACTCCTGTGATGCACGCACACTGGTATTGCACAGCAGGTGCTCCGGCTGCAAACGCCCACAGGGTCTGGCCGGAGGGACTGCCAGGCTTGCCCTCCTCGGAGTCTGCAAAACTGGCAGGGAAGGCTGTGTCTGGCGAGGAGGCGCTTCGGGGGAAATTCTGAGAACCATTAGGGTCTCTGACTAGGCAGGTTTGTGTTATACTTTCAACCAGGTACATTATTTTCCTACTTCTGCTCTATCCAATTACCACAGAACGTAGTGGCTTTAAAGAAAACACAACCAACGATGTTACAGTCTTGGAAGTCAGACATCCAACATGGGTGTCATGGCCCAAATCAAGGTGTGGGCAGGTCTTGTGCTCTTCTCTGGAGGCTCTAGAGGAGAATCGGCTTCTTGCCTCCTCCAGCTTCTGGAGGTCACCTCCATCCCTCCGCCTCGAAAACGCTTCACTCTGACTTTTCCGCTCCTGCGCTCACGCCTCCCCTTCGTGGCTTTGACCCAGTGGCCCACTTCTACAGGGAGCCTGTGAACACATTGACCCAGTAATGCTGGTCACTCTTTGCATTGCAAAGTGGTAAATGCATCGCATCAGCAAAGTGCCTTTAGCCTTGGGAAGTGGCACAGTCACAGGTCTCAGGGATTGGGACGCGGACGGTGTTCGGCCCCCCACACCAGGGCCGGCGTGTCTCCTCCAGCTGGGACTGCGCGTGGGCGGGCGGCTCCACAGCAGAGCTGCGCCCGCGTCAGTGCCTCCCACGGACCCTGACCCAGCACCCACCGCGCCTCTCATTCCTCCCAGCAGCCACGACACAGCTGAACAGCCATGGAGACGGGCTAGCAAGTCACTATCAAAAACCCACGTGAAACGATACGATGAATAAGCATGAATTATGATATAATCAAAACATACTTGTATCTTTGTGTTCTACTGTCCTATAAAACGTTGTTCAGGGAAGGCTGATCCTGTCCTTGACGCCATGGCTGTGACAGTTTTTAGGATGTGTGGCATCCCAGGCCCTGGCCATCTAAATGCCAGTAGCACCGTCCCCACTAATCACTGAGACAGTCAGAGCCTCCCACACATTTCCTAATGACCCCCAGGGAGGGAAATCTTAGGCAGACCTGTGACTCATCTGCCCACTCTCAGGCCCTCGGAGGGGAATTGTTTTATGGTCCCTTCAGGTCACACACAGTCTCTGTCAGTAACTGGGATACCTGATTGGATGCAAAAACCAGAACTCCTGGATTTCAAGCTGCTGCTGGGGAATTCTGCAATCTGGGAGGGGACAGCGTTCAACTCCCTGATACCCCACTCAGGACCTCAGCTTGCTCACTGAGGGGGGAAGGCCCCAGAGAAAGGAGTCGGGGTAGTTTCCAAGTTTCTTGCTGATGGCTTGATCACAACTGAGTTTTCCCTTTTGGGGATGGGGGCGGGGGGATCATAGAGTCCCTTTGGGGAATGTGGTGCAACTCTCGGGAAGTACAGATTGCATTCCATTCTCAAGGCCAGCCCCCTCAATCCCGGGTCCCTGACAGCACCCCCAGCCCCAGCCTGGCCTCACCTCCCTGGGGGTCAAGGGTGAAGAGTCGGAACTGCTTCTTCATTCAGCATATGGTGACTGGGGCATTCTTTTGGAATGTGACATCTAAGCACCTTGGTACCTGGTTGAAACTTCCATTGTAACATCTGATTGTGCTCAGAAGTTAAGAGAATAATTTCAAAACAAGTAAATTAGAACTGAATTATCAATGGTGGAGAACTTCTGGGTCTCTGAGTTTCCACAACATTGTGAAGTACATACAATTCATTGCTATAATCCAAAACCTTTTCAGCTGTGTTTTGAAGATAGTACTGTTGTCTAGAAGAGTGTTTAGGAAGGTTTTTGTTTGTTTTTGGTTTTTTGCTCCCACTAAAATGTTTGTCTTGTCTTTTCTACTAATTCTTAAAGCTCTTAACCCTGCTGCTTTGTATCCCAGGCCCTTCCAAGTGGAGGTTTAGGGACCCACAGATAACCTCTCATCCGTGTTCTTTTTTAACTTTAAGAAACATCTGGAGCACAGAGGAGTGACTTTCTCAAATATGATGAAGGGATAAAGACCTGTTCGCAATAGCAACTACTGCATGTAGCACTCCACAGCCCACAAAGCATCTGGACAGTTTTCTCCTTTGATCCTTATGAGGCGAGAATAAAGCATTCCCCGTTTCACAGATGAAGTAAGTGAAGCCCACACAGAAAAGGAGGGGGCACTGACATCTAGTGAGTGCAGATATGTGCTGAGTTTTTACACGTTTATACTTTCATTTAATGTCCATAGGGTAGATATTATTATCTGCCCCAGGAAACCTCAGAAAGGTTAAATAATTAATCCAAAGTCACACAGCCAGGAAGTATGCCTTTTCATTGTACCATTCAATTAGTCTCCTTTCTTGAACTAGAACTTGATCAGTTACCCATAAAAAGCTTTGATGTTCACCCATACTAGAAGAAAAAAAGGTTTGGGGTGTTTTATTAGATTTTAATGCCAGCAGAAGGCCAGATGGCCAGAAAGAGTAGACTTCAACTGTTCCCAATTTTGGCATTTAAGAGTGAGTGAAAAAGAACGTGAATTTGAGGGAATAGTGCAAGGTATCACACATCTTTGTGAAGTGATTACTTTGCGACCACAGTCAAACCAAGATGAACACTGAACCATTTCAAGTGAGGCAAATACCATCCAGCCTCTGCCTTGCTTGTTAGGAGCCCAGAGCCTAGAGCTCGAGGGGCTGGTGGCAGAAGGTTCAATGCCGAGCACTCCTGTAAGCATTTCCAGGACCTCCTTCACCCTTTGTCAACTGCACATTAAACAGCTTCCTCAGGGCAAAGGGCCCCTTCTTTTGCAGACCTCCTGCTGGATAGGACCTTCTACCCACAATTTCTCTCTTTACCTATCATTTCAGAAAAGCCCTGTCTCCCGTCATTGCAGAGTTCTGTTCTGCCTGAGTACTCAGGTTTTCCCAAGCCCATCCCCACGCTTCCGTCAGCCGTGACACTTCATCATGCATGGTTCTCCTGGCTGTCATTATGCACATTCAAGTGTGGCTACAATCAAGCCTTTATGAATAATCAAGTTGTAGGAAAGAACTGTATAATGCAAGCTCAGATGATGATGTTTTAGTGGACGTGAGATTCTTCGAGCAAAAAGCATAAATATTTAGCAGTGGTGATATGGCTACCCTACAATAGCAACCAAAGTGGGAGAGACTGGTCAGCACTGTTCAGAGGACCCTATCCAAGATGATGGGGCCCGGCTGGTGTGGCTCAGTGGATTCAGCATTGTCCCATGGACTGAGAGGTCTCAGTTTGATTCCCACTCAGGGCACATGCCCGGGTTGCGGGCTTCATCCCCAGTGGGGGGCGTGCAGGAGACAGCGGATCTGTGTTTCTCTCACATCTATATTTCTACGTCTCCCTTTCTCTCTCTCTCTCTAAAAAAAAAAAAAAAAAAAAAATCAATGAAAACATATTTTTTAAAAAAGTTGATGGGGTGATTGTATGTAATTAATGGTGGAGAATGAAGAAAAGGACAAGGCAAGTCTTAAATTGAACAACTCCCCAGAAGGAAACATCTCCTCACTGAACTCTATAACCTCATTTCACAGCATTTTATGGTGCCAATAATTCTCTATGTACATAGTGAACTTCCCGGTTCAGAACAGCGGCTGATGGAGTCAGCACCCTGGGAGTCGTGGTGAGAGCCCACGCCCAGCAGGTTCACAGCAACAGGTCTACACTGCCCAGGGGCGGAGCTCACTGCTGCCTGCATGAATTTCTTTGGGGTTGTCAGGAAAAAGGGCTCATATATCTGACCTTCAGTTATGGGGGATTATGATTAACACAGAAATACAAAAACCCAAAGTCTGGTATTTAGCAAAAAACTCAGGCTCTGAAGTCAGGCTAACTTATTAAATACTGGCTCTCCCGTCCCTAAGTAGCTGTGTAAATTAACGTCCCTCAGTCTTCATTTTCTCATCTGTAAAATGGGAAGATTAATATCTAACTTATAAAATTTTTAAGATTTAATGAAGTGATGCTAGTAAAACACTTTAAAAAGTGTCTGGTACTCAAAACAATGTTAGTTTATTCCTCAAAATTCACTATTAAGAAAATGAATCAACAAGCCACAGACTAGAAAAAAAATATGTGTAGCATATTTAGCTGGAAAAGTATCTATATCTATAATATATAAAGAACTGTTGCCCTGGCCAGTTTGGCTCAGCGACTGGAGTGTCGGCCTGTGGACCAGAGAGTCCCGGGTTTGCTTCCCACTGGGGGCACGTACAAAAAAAAGAAAGAAAGAAAGAACTGTTGCCCTGGCTGGTTTGGCTCAGCAGTTAGAGTGTCGGGACAAAGGGTCATGGGTTCGATTCCCAGTAAAGGGCACGTACCTGAGTTGCAAGTTTAATCCCCGGACCTGGTTGGGGTCACGTGAGAGGCAAGCAATCCATGTGTCTCTCTCACATTGGTGTTTCTCTCCCTCCCTCCATCCCTTCCTTCCTTCCTTACTATCTAAAGATCAATGGGAAAATATCCTCTGGTGAGGATTTTAAAAGAAGAACTGTTACACATCAACAATAAATAAATGAACCACTCCATTTTTTTTTTAAATGGGCAAGAAACTTGAAAAGGTACTTTACAAAATAAAACATACATATGGACATTAACACAAGAAAGGTGCTGAACATCATTACTCCTCAGGAAAAAATGCATATTAAAGCTACAGTGAGATACAATTTCACACCCAGTAGAATGGCTGAAATAAAAAAGACTGCTCAGTGGATGGTGGCAATGGTGTGGAACAACTGGAACTCTTGTGCATGGCTGGTAGGAGTGTAAAAGGTAGTCACTTTAGAAACAGCCTGCAGTTTCTCATACATTTAAGCACACATTAACCTGATGACCCAGAAATTGCACTCCTTGGTATTTATCCAAGAAAATTCTAACATATATCCCCCAAAAGACTTGAATATGAATGTTTGTAGCAGCTTTATTCTTAAGAGCCCCAAACTGGACATAATTCAAATGCCCATCAACAGGAGAAAAGATAATTACAGACGTTCCCAACAATGGAATGCTCCGTAGCCATAAAAAGAAACCAACTATTGATACTTGCAACAACATGGATGACTCTCTAAACTACTGTGTTAAGCAAAAGAAGCTAGACCCAAAATGCACGTTGTGTATGAAGCAACAGGACAGGCACATTAAACTGTAGTGCTTTTGGTGCAAGAAGGGTTGACTAGAAAGAAGTGCATGAGGATTTTCCAGGGTCATGGAAATGTTCTATCAAGTTTTGGATGGTGGTTACATGGGTATATACAGTTTTCAAAATTCATTGAACTGAACATTTACTATCTGTAGTATAGTGTTAAATTGAACATCAGCAAAACAAATAAAGGAATGTTACTTATTTCATCGTTGTTATAACAAATCATCTCATCAGCAACAAAACAAGACTCGTGGAGAACTGGAACATGACTTGCAGATGTCCAAAACTCCAGCCTTCCTGGTCCTATCAGAACTGAGCATTTGCTATTTCCCAGTGATTCTGTACTCTTATGACTCAGATCCTCTCTGAGAGACTCCCACTGCTGCCTCTGTCTTCAATTCTCTCGGCTCACCCCCAGAGGGAATACGGTTTGGAGAGTTAGTTAGCATTCTGTTGTATCCATGTTGGTTTGATCTCTCATATCCAACCACCCCACAAGCCTCTGCTCTCCTTACTGGTGACGTACAAAGTTGCCTTTGTCAGAACCCTATTTCTTTCCAGCTTTATTGAGATACAATTGACAATAAGTATATTTCACATCCATCATCTCATATAGATACCAAAAAAAGGGGGAAATGTTTTTCTCCTTGTGATGAGAACTTTTAGGATCCACTCTCTTAACAACTTTCAAATATACTGCACAGCAGTGTTGACTGAAGTCATCTTATTGTATATTACATCCCCAGCACCTATTTATCTTATAGCTAGAAGTTTATATCTTTTGACCATCTTTGTCTAATTCCTTCACGCTCACTGCCTGCTTCTAGTAACCACAAGTCTGATGTCTTTTCTATGAGTTTGTTTTTTTGGTTTGGTTTTGTTTTTAATTCCATGCATACGTGAGATCATACAGTATTTGTCTTTTTCTGTTTAACCTATTTCACTTAACATAATTTCCTCAAGTTCCATCCATGTTTTCACAAATGACAGGATTTCCTTCGTTTTTATGGCTGAATAATATTCCATGGTATGAGTGTGGTGTGTGTGTGTGTGTGTGTACTTGGTTATTTTAAATAATGTAGCTATGAACACGGGGTGCAGACATCTCTTCAAAATAGTGTTTCCACTTGTCAGAACCATATTTTAGGTCCAATCTATATGGCCAGGTTGACAGGGTATCATAACACACTTCACGGCTACCTGGGCAGATGGCAGGATGGTGGGCATTGGGAGGTCCCTGAGCCAGTCATTGTGATGACCATGTTCTATCACAGGGAGACAAAGCCTCAGGGCCCCCTAGTTTTTAAATCTCGAGTTATAGGTTTGGAACACACATCACTGCAGCAGGAAGGCTCCCAGTGAATGTGTTTTACACCCATAAGACTGCTCTAAGGCTTGGTAGTCTAGATGATATGGTCTCAATGTTACCAGAGCTATGTCATTAACTATATGCTGATATCAACTGTTACCTCCTCAGAGACCACCAGAAAAACCTGTTGCTAAACACTATCTTGTAAGACAGGATAATTTCAGGTTTTTAGGACCTGGTTGAGTACTTTTTCGACATCTTGCAAGGTGAGGAATTTGTTGGAATTAAGCAGAGTTTATGATACAATCACTTTGTATTCATGGGCTCGGTGAGGTGAGGATATTGAGGGGTGTCTTGGGTGTCTTGGTGAGCAAGTTGTTATTGAGTGGAAAGCTGTTTAGTTGATTCATACTCTTCTTTCAGGAGTAAGAGTCTCTTGGAGCAAGCAACTGACTTATTTTTGCTCTATCTCAGAGCTGATTAACACAGTCCAGAAACTATTATTCAGTTCTCACTGACTTGTAAAAATTTTAAACAATTTCTCACTTATTCTACAGTAATCTGCCTTCAAATCCACCAATGACAAAACAAGGTTTTGGTGTACATCGCAAGTATTGGGAGCCCCTGGACCATGAGAGCAGGTTGTGATTGATGTCTGTTGTTTCTGAAATTCCTATGAGAAAATGGGACGCTTTTTTTTTAAATCCTCACTAGAGGATATTTTTCTATTTTATTTTCAGACAGAGTGGGAGGGAGGTGGGGGGAGAGAGAGAGAAACATCGACGTGAGAGGGACACATCAACTGGTTACCTCCTGCATGACCCCGACCAGGGCCGGGGACAAACCGCAACCAAGGTACGTGCCCTTGACAGGAATCGAACCCGCAACTCTTTGGTCCACGGGCTGACGCTCTAACCACTGAGCAAAACTGGCCAGGGCAATGAGATGCTTTTTATATTTTATCTGTTGTTTTCATTTTATTAAGTTTATGATCCAGTGTACTCTTTGATGTCCTCACTTGCAAAATAGAGATAACAAAGGTACCTACCTCGTGGGATTGTTGTAAGAATTAAATGGGTTATATAAGTGTGAAGAGTTTGGACACAATTATTACAGTATTACTATTTCCTCTTTTCTCCAGGCCCGACTCCAAAGCAATCTGTTATGCCACGAACAAACATGTCTTGGCAAGTTCTCTATAACACGTGCACCCTACCTCTCCCCCTCATAACCAGGTGTACCAGTATGGCCAAATAGTTATTTAAAAGGTTGAGAAACTTCCTTCCAGGTGTACAAGTTCCTCAAGTGTCCTTCGCCTCCACCTCCATGCACCGCCACCACCTCCTCTCCCCTGGGACACTCAGTCTTCTCTGCCGGGCAACTGAAGGGCAAACACCTTTCCTGGTTTCCAGAAAGGGCACCTGGGCCCTGCTCAGCACGGCCCCTGCTCCAGGCCCCACCTCTGCCCCTGTTCCAGCGCCTGACACCCCCTTCGCTCCTTCTCTCCCAGTACAGCCTGTCCAGGTAACAAGCGCAGCTTCTTTCTGATGTTGCCGCAAGGAGCCCCATCGGGGACACACACGTACAGCTGACGAGTCTCCGAGGTCCATCGCTGCGGTTTGATTCCATTTAAGGATTACTCACTGAATGAGGCACTATGTTGAGCGGGGGGCTAGCATAAGGAACTCTTCTCAGATCCTCAGCCAGAAAGTGTCCTCCGCTGTAGGACTAATGCCACATGAGCCCAGAGGTGGAGGGTCCAAAAGGCCTCTCAGCCTCTGGGCTCCGCAGACTCCTGGGAAGTTGGCAACAACCTTGGGGCTCGCTGTAACGGGTTCTCCTGGCACCCCCACTTCCAGATGAACGCCTTTGCTCCTCCACCATCAGCTTCTCTGCGGCACCCCGATGGCGGCCCCGGCTCCGTCAGAGCAGGTGCAGTCATCTCCCTGGAGGGACGACACGAGTTCCTCGTTCACCGGCGGACCGCTGGGGCCGTGTCCTGGGCGGGAAGCCATATTCACATCACATCTGCAGACCCACCCATGACGGCGGCGTTGGAGGACAGTCAGCACAGGCCACCCCTCTCCCGAGCCTGCCCCACTGCTCCCAGCGTCAGCAGCAGACGTTTGCTGGCTCAGGAGCGGGAGGGGGCGCAGCCTGCGTGTGGAGGAACAGATGGCCGCAGGGAGGTGGAGGCCGAGCCGCCCTGCCTGGCGCGTCCTGACAAGTCACTGACACAGCACAGCCGGGGCATCGCAACAGCTCCCCCTCCCCCCGTCTCCCCACCTCCCTCCGCTCCCCGGCCATCTGGGTCCACTGAGCCAGCCTCTCCTCTTCAGCAAGGAGTCCTGTCACTCGGTTCCACAGCTGCAGGAGAAAATGCCAACTCCTTAGCTTGGCCCAGGCCACCTCCCGTGCTCCACTAATCACAGGTGCTCCTGTCACATGACCCTCCTGCTGTTCCTAAAGTGACTGTACCCACGGCTCTCTCTAGACTCTGCCCCAGGGCACAGGCTATTCCTTCCCCCCAGAAATCTAGCACCTTCCCTCACATCCTTCCCACCTGCCCAACTCCTATTCACCCTTCAGGACCCACTCCAAATCCCTTCCTCCGGAGCACTCTCCCAAAGTCCTTTGTGGGAAGATGGTGTTCCCTCGTGAGGGTCCCCTTGGTACTGAATTCATATTTCTATACCACCTCTTTCAAGTTTTCTTATCATTTATCTGTGTGCATATTTCTCTCCCCCACTAGATGATAAGATCCTCAAGTACATAATTCCTGTCATAAATTGATGTTCAATATATTTTGTGAATAAGTTAATGAAAAGTCTAACACACACGACTTGTAGTTTCTTCTTAAGTTTTAATATGCTTCTCAGTATTATCCATCGTTTTGTGCTTCCTCCTTTCTCTGAGGGGTTCTAGGAAAAGGGAACTATAAAGACTGTGAAGTGAGGCACCCAGTCTCTAGAATTTTCTATCTGCCCTTTTCTGCTGCCCTTCCCCCGCTTTGAGAAGCCCCTCCTTCTCCAGATGCCCAGAGGGAGAGTAAAGCTAAACACCAACTGTTAGTGTGTGACCATGGGGGAGTCATTTAACATTCCAAGCTCATCTGAGAAATGAGAGAATCGAACATGGTGGTGTCTAAGGTTATTTGTAATTCTGTTCATCTGTTAGCCATAAAGAAAGTCGAATTCTAGGCAGTCCCAAATCACTGGAAAATTACTCCTACCAGAGGAGTTCCCTGCAATGCCTCCCTGTGTACCTATGAATAAGAGCCCCTGGCAATAACGCCCCTGCCCTGGCACATCCCTCCCACCCAGTGGACCCAGAGCTACCTCCTAGCTGCCAGCTCAGCACCGTGGAGATTTCACTTTGACTCACTCTGTGACGAAGAAGCATTTCCACTGCTACAACTGGAATAGTCCAGACTCTGTCACAAATGTCTGTGTTTGCCCATCTCCTGAAGCTTTAAAGAGCCACCACTGACACCCTGGACCATTTGCAGAGCCTCTCGGACTGTGACCGGCTGGGCAGGCAGCACATCGCACAACTCTAGGGGGCACCCTCCATCCCGAGATCACTGTCGGTTGTACACGCAGTACAGTAATTTTCCAGCCAATAGCAGCCGCAAGGTATTTGAGGGAAAGGTGCCTTTTCCTACTCACACAAAGATACTTTGAGGTTGGCTGCAGTGGTGCCCCACCCTTTTTTAAAGAAACGATGCCAAAATAGGGTTATGCAAATTGTGGTGAATTATTCAAGTTTCCATGTAAAAAATAATATATTTTTTTAATTGTGCTAAAATATTCATAACATAAAATTTACCATTTTAACCATTTTTAAATGTAGAGCGCAATAGTGTCAAATACCTTCACATTAATGTACAACCCATCTCCGGAACTCTTCATCTTGCAAAACTGAAATTCTATCCCCATGAAATAATTCCCACTTCTCTATCCCCCCAGCCTCTGGCAACCACCCTTCTGCTTTCTGTCTCTATGAATTTGACTACTCTGTGTACCTCCTATAAGTGGAATCATTCAGTATTTGTCCCTTTGTGATGGATTTGTTTCATTTAGTAGACTGTCCTCAGGGTTCATCCATGTTGCAGCATGTGACAGAATTTTCTTCCTTTTTGAGGCTGAATAATATTCCATTGTATGGATATACCACATTTTGTTCATCCATTCATATGTCAATGGATATTTGGGTTGCTTCTGTCTTTTGGCTATTGTGAACAATGCTGCTATGAACATGGGTGTACAAATTAGTATTTTTAGCACACCAAAAAATTGCATGATGAATAACTCCTCTGGGATCACTTGTTTAACCTCCTCATTTCCTTTTGTGGGTATGAGGCCAAGACCCTACCGCCCCCACCACACCCCACTGTAGGCTTCTTTTATATGACCCCTCTAGCGGGCCTCGCCAACATAACTGGCAACCAGAATAAATAATTTTAACACTCCTCCTCTAAACAACAAAATTAATTTCAGAAATAATCATGAAATGAAATGAGTAATCATGATAGCCAGAAAAGAAATGCAGACAGTAATAATTTTATTTTGTTGAACTTTGCAAATATTGAGAACTGTCTCTAGCCGTACAGCTTACTGTCTTCAGGAATATGATTTTACTCTTCAAAAAAATTCTTGATCAGGAAGCTAAAATTGAATTTCCCAAAAAATTGATTTATCCAAACAACAGACTATCAATTTGCCCTTAGTGAGTGTCTTAGTTCCGGCTTCTATAACAAAGTACCGTAGACTGGGTGGCTTCAAAACAGACATTCATTTTCTCAGCTCTCGAGTCTAGGGAAGTCCCAGATAAAAGTGCCGACAGCCCTGGTTTTGCTTAGTGGTTAGAGCGTTGGCCTGTGGTCCAGAGAGACCTGGGTTCGGTTCCCGCTAAGGCATTTACCTCGGTTGCAGTTTGTCCCCGGCCCCGGTTGGGGTCGTGTGGCTGGCAGCCAGCCGATGTGTCTCTCTCATGTCTATGTTTCTCTCTCTCTCTTCCTCCCTCTCTCCCTCTCACTAAAAAAAAAAAAAAAGAAGTGCCGACAAATCAGGTTCCTGGGGAGGGCCCTGTTCCTGGCTTGCAGACAGCCGCCTTCTCACCGTACCCTTGCATGGTCTTCCCTCAGTGCATGCACATGGAGACAGAGAAAGCTCTGGTCTGAATTCCTCTTCTTATAAGGGCCCCAATCCCCTTCATGAGGGCTCCACTCTCACGACCTCGTTTAGACGTAATTACCTTCTGAAGGCCCTGCCTCCAAATGCCATCCCACTGGGGGTGAGAACTGTAATTTATGGATCTGGGGGGCCACAGACACTCATTCCATAACCCTGGATAATTCTCTCCTTCTCAAAGCAATAGTTAGCTCAACTGGGCTTATAAATGATTGTTTACTTTTGGGGGACTCACTTCAAAATCCTAATAACTTCACTGTATTAAACAATACTAAACTATTATATTATGAAGTTTGTCCAATCTCAATCAGGCCTGACAAGGAAAAATTCACCTTAAACCAGACCCAGAAACCTCATAAATATCCCACCTCTGACCTCCCTCTTCTGAGACGCTACTAAGACTTCATCAAGGCCCTGGCCAGTTTGGCTCAGCAGTAGAGAATCAGACCAATGAGTCCAGGGTTCAGTTCTGGCCAAGGGCATGTACCTCGGTTGCAATTCGTCCCCAGCCCTGGTCAGGGTTGTGTGGGAGGCAACCAGTCGATGTGTCTCTCTCCTTTCTCCCCCTCTCACCTCTCTCTCCCTTCCACTCTATCTGAAGAAAGAAAAAAAAAAAGACTTCATTAAGGTAGTGATCTCCACAGGGCAGGGCATCAGCAGTTATCAATATAAGTCAGTAAAAAATATTTAATAAAAATATAAAATAAATATTATATGTCATAAAAAAAAAAAAAAAATGTAGCCCTGGCCAGTTTGGCTCAGCAGTTAGAGCATCAACCCTTGGACCAATGAGTCCTGGGTTCGATTCTGGTCAAGGGCACGTACCTTGGTTGTGGTTTGTCCCTGGCCCTGGTCGGGGTCGTGCGGGAGGCAACCAGTTGATGTGTCTCTCTCTTTTTCTCTCTCCCCCTCTCATTCTATCTAAAGATATTTGAAAAAAATATCCTTGGGTAAGGATTCAAAAAAAAAGAAAAGTAAAAGGAAACCTACTGGATTGATAGTTTTAAAAACATTAATATTTTTTTTAAAGGGCAAAACCTTATACCTACATTTTGTGTGTTGTGGTAATGAATGACATTACAGTTTCTATTTGCAAGTCTTTACTTCTGCACATTTGTCAATGACTCTCAAAGCCAACTTTTTTTAATGGAGATATAACTGTCTCCATCCCTATTAAAGAAAGTAACTTTAATTACTTTAATTTTAAAAATCTTTTGAAAGAAGCAACATATACACAAGTAGTTAAAAAAAAAAACTTACATACGGATGAGATTGGCAGAGATTCATAATAACCTCATTTCACAGTAAATCCCAGAACTGTTAATACAGGCCATGTCTGTGTTTCTTCGGGATGAATTATAGAGGTTTTCAAATGTCTCTGTGATTTAAAACAAAAAAAAAGAATTACCTAAGTTTTCTTCACCAAATATTCATCATAACTTTCTACTGCAGTTGGTTAAAAACTTCCCCAATTTTTCTTTTGCAAAAATCGAAGAAAGCGGCTGAATGACAATAAACATTGATTGTATTTGATCCTTTACATTAATGAGGATTCGATTCTTGGTAAAAATGTTTGAGGCATTCAAACATTGTCCTTTAGATTTCTCCTGGCAATGTAAGACCAGCATCTTCTGTTGTTTCTTCTGACTTCTTTAAAATGCCCATGTCCACCCAGCCCATGTGCTTCTTGATGCGTGGGTTGAGCATCGACGGATGCACCAAGGGGTCTCTGGTTCCATTCCCAGTCAGGGCACATGTCCAGGTTGTGGGCCAAATCCCCAGCGGGGCCATGCAGGAGGCGGCCAATCGATGTTCTCTCTCATCGATGTTTCTCTCTCTCTCCTTCTCCCTTCCTCTCTTTCTAAAATCAATAAAGAAAAAAATGTCTTTAATAATAAAATGCCCATTTCCTCATGCTTTGCTTTTTCAGAATTTATGGTATTTTGCACCATTTCTATGGGCCAGTCTTCAGTGAACAATTCTGAAGCTTAGCATTTCACTCGACATTGTTCTAGGTTGATGCTGACTCTGTGGAAGTCTATTTGTATGGTCACAGAGAATGACAGAATTAAAGTTACTGGAATTCTGTTTTTGTAATCACTGTTATTAATTATTTCAGATCTACAGTTTAGACTCGGGAATATGTGATTCAGCTGTTTCCAAGTTGAAGTCTAACAATTCCAGTTTATCACGGACTTACTTCTGAAACAAATGCCTGTAGCTGAGCCTGCATGTGTCATAGGCCAACTGTATAACTGGAAATTCTCCAGATTAATGTCCATGACATTGAACACAGTGTTTACGAAAGGACAAGTAATAAAATAATGTTAATTGGAGACATATATATTACTGACCTAAGGAGAAACCAAAGTCATTGTTTAGAATTTAGAGCAGAAAAAAATTTTCCAGGGAGAATTATTTTATCACTGTCATTGTTTAGAATTGTGGGCTGCTGGTGATAATAAAAAGCAGGCTACTTTCTAGTTGGCTTTCTTGTTGTTTTTAAATTCCCGTTAGACAATGCACCCCTTCCTGCCTATACAAGAGGGGTTGTTCCCATTGCCCTCCCATCTGCAGCCAGCACCTCCGGAGTCAGCCAGGGTGTCAATTAGGGGACGAGAGAGACCCCGGGCGAGACTCCTATGTACTCCAGCAGCAGGACTTCTTCCTTGTAAATAGAACCCCAATTTCTTTTTTTTTTTTTTTTATCCTCACCCGAGGACATTTTTCCATTTTTTGTACAGATAGAGTGGGAGGGAAAGAGAGGAAGAGAGAGAGAGAGAGAAACATCGACGTGAAAGGGACACATCCAGCGGCTGCCACCCGCACGACCAACCAGGGCCGGGGACAAACTGCAACCGAGGTACGTGCCCTTAGCGGGAACGAACCCAGGTCTCTCCGGACCGCAGGCTGACGCTCTAACCACTGAGCCAAACCGGCCAGGGCCAGAACCCCAATTTTCTTCAGGTCTCTGCTCTCAGGGAAGAGGGTCCAATTCAGGAGGATGTGCTGATTAATCTAAGACTCTGTGTAAATTCAGTTCCCCTTGCCTGTGACTGGTTTAGGTATGGGTATTGATTGAGGTTCTGGCCAAGGAGCCTAGAAGGGAACTCTGTTGTGAGGGCTTTCAAATCCATCAGTGTCCCCCGAGCATTGCTTATAGCTAAGACTTACAAATAAATCGCATACACACGTTTCTATTAGAAAAATATAACACATATATACATATACATCTATATCATCTTGTTTCTAATGCATCTGTAGACTTTGTATACTTTTGAGATTAATACATTCACATAAAAGAGGTACTAAATTCATGGTAGCTCTTTGTTGCTATGTATTTTTCAGTCAAAAGATACTGCCAATACAGGTTCATGACTTACCTTTATGTTTAAAAGGTATCGTCCTGCCCTGGCCGGTTTGGCTCAGCGGTTGGAGTGTCGGCCTGCGGTACAGAGAGACCTGGGTTCGGTTCCCGCTAAGGGCACGTACCTCGGTTGCAGTTTGTCCCTGGCACTGGTTGGTCGTGCGGGTGGCAGCCACTGGATGTGTCCCTTCACATCGATGTTTCTCTCTCTCTCTCTTCCTCTCTCTCCCTCCCGCTCTATCTGAACAAAAAAATGAAAAAATGTCCTCGGGTGAGGATAAAAAAAAAAAGGTATCGTCCTGCCTGGCCGATGTGGCTCAGTGGTTGAGCGTCGACCGATCCACAAAGAGGTCGCTGGTTCAATTCATAGTCAAGGCACATACCCAGGCTGTGGGCCCAAAGTCCAGTGGGGGGCATGCAGGAGGCGGCCAATTAATGTTCTCTCTCATCGATGTTTCTATCTCTCTCTTTCTCTCCCTTCCTCTCTCTCTAAAATAAATAAAGAAAAATAAAACAAAAAAATTAAAAATAAAATATAAGGTGTCGTCTGAAGAACTGCATTCTGTCATCAAATAGCATCAACATTTTCTACCAACCACTAGAGGGCAGTATAAACCAGCAAAAAGCCCAACCATCCAGTTCACTGCAACAGTCGGGAGAACATCTCAAGCCGTGATAACCAACCCCTTCATTTGGATGGCCAATTTAGACAAAACAATCTAGGTCCCATTTTTTGAAAATACCTTTCATAATTCCCAAAATAAATACGTATATTCTCAACCTTAGACATTAAGTGCTCAGAGGGTAGAGTCAGAGTGACTGGATTTAAATCTCATCTCCATCTGTAATGGCAGCTTGGGAAAGTGTTTCCACCTCTCTGTTTATTTATCTGTAAAATGATAGTAATAACGTAGTTAGAACAGTACCTGCCTAGCACAGAGTGAGCATGCTCCATTAAGTGTGTGCTCTTATGAAAGGTTAAACATTCAGGCTCTGGATTCAAATACTGTCTCTACCAAGCTGAACAAATCTTGATACTTTCCTTTACCTCTGTGTCCTCGCCTATAAGATGAGGTTAATAGTATCAACCCTGTGGCAACCGCTTCTAGATTAAATGTTTTTAGCAGAGTCCCTGGCACATAGTAAAATGTAATGTGTGTTTATTGATAGTATTACTTTTAATATTCCTTTTATAATTACAGATTATATTCTCACCAGACTTGTAACCAAAAACTTGGCACTGGTATTTGTGCCATTTATTTTTTACCTTGAGGCAGTTTGAGAAACAGCAACATGGAGAACGTTTCTGATTCTTCCTGAAGAAAGACAGGCTCCTGCCCACAGCCTGCCCCTCACTGCTGTCAGGTCTGAAGCTGTCTCTGCCAGAAAACCAAAATGGAAAGTCATGTACTTAAGTGGACAATTTGACTTATGTCAACAAAGTATACAATGAATGCCCTTATAGAGCGTCCTTTCTTTTCAGAGGAGGAAAATCCTTTTCAGAGGATATTTCATTTGGATCATTCCAGAACTTGGAGTTCTGCTCTAAGATTGTGCACGAGGTGAGGTGTTTTTCTTTGTTTATTTCTGGATGGACATTTACGTATCAGTGGGTGGCTGCTTTCCCCCCAAGCTGGTGCCTGCCTGGGTCTCACTGGTCACTGAGCAAGGCTGGGTTTGCATTGGCAGCTCGGTTTATGATTTATGTCCTCCTAACTTCATGGAGAAGCGTGCCCTTTTTAAACTTTGTTTTGTTTTATCCTCACCCGAGGACATTTTTCCATTTTTTGTTCAGTTAGAGTGGGAAGGAGAGAGAGGAAGAGAGAGAGAGAGAGAAACATCGACATGAAAGGGACACATCGAGTGGTTGCCACCCACACGATCAACCAGGGCCGGGGACAAACTGCAACCGAGGTACGTGCTCTTAGTGAGAACCAAACCTGGGTCTCTCTGGACTGTAGGCCGATGCTCCAACCTCTGAGCTGAACCGGCCACGGCTAATTTTGTTTTTTAATCCTCACCCGAGGACAGTTCTCCATTTATCTTCAGACAGAGAGGGAGGGAGGAAGAGAGAGAGAGAAACATCAGTACATCAGTGTGAGAGAGACATATCGACCGGTTGCCTCCCACATGACCGCGACCAGGGTCAGGGACGAACGGCAACCAAGGTACATGCCCTTGACCGGAATCGAACCCGTGACTCTTTGGTCTGTGGGCCGATACTCCAACCGCTGAGTCAAACCAGCCTGGGCAAAGCTTGTCTTTTTTTTTTTTAATCATATTTCAAAATGATTTTTTTAAAAGTCATCATGAGTCATTTTAAGTGTCTTATTGTATCTGCCAGGAGAGTTTGATGGGGGCTGAACTGCTGCCAGCATGTAATTTCTATTAGGACCCCTTTCCCCTCAATTTATTTTAATGTTGGCAACAAAACCAAACTGACTTCATGAGTTTACCAATAGTATTGGAGAATTTATGGTTTGCCAACATGAACCAAGAGGGCCAACCTGCTTGGGCTGACCTGTACATCCTACTGTTGCCAGCCAGGCGGGTCAGTTCTGGGCACTGGGTTGACTTCCCCGTCAGTTTTGCTCACCTCACCTCTGACCTTCCTGTGCCCCTGGACACCATCGCCGCTCAGTCACCTCCAGGGTGGCCAGAGCTCCGGCGGTGGCATCACGGAGAGACAGAAAACATGGCTGGGTCGGGTACTTCCAGCCCTGGCTTCCTTCCAGAAGACAACTTCCCCATGTTGGCCAGTGAATCTGTTTCCACCAGCTGAAGCATTCAAAAGGCTTGTCCGAAAAGCCAGAGCTTCTGTCGCTGGATGGTTGGTGTTCCCGCGTAATCACGTCTGTCCTTTCAGTGTGACAACCGAAGTACTTTGTAAAACCTGAAAGCAGTTTGAGATATTAAAAAGACGCACGCATCCCCCCAACAAAAGAGGAATTTTCATGCACTGTAGAAACCATTAGGAGGCAAAACATCACATCCTGGTGAATATAATAAGGTCTTGCATCCCCCTCTTATTTGAACACAACTCTCATTGACTTAAAAGTGACATTTTCCAAACGGGCTGCAAGAATGATTTGTCCTCGAAACGAAGCAGGCTGCATTTGTTCTGGTGGAATGGCTTCTCGCCTTTGTCTCTGGATAACTGATACAGCACTCATTCATTCAAGTCTGACTCTCACTGGGACATTTTCTCAATGAGACCATTTAAGAAATACTTTTTAATCCGGAGCTTTCATGACTTACTCTAAGGCTTCTTTCAGCCTCGTTCCTGTTAGCTTAGTAGAATTGGCAAAAAAAAATCTTTTGAAATAATTTTTTTCACAATAAATTTCAACCAAAAAAAATGATCCTTTTCCTGGGAATCTTTGGACTATGCCTGTGTGGTTTGTGTCCACAATATTAAGAGTAGAATCTTTCTTCGTGCATCAAGATTTTTTTTTTCCACTGATAAAATGATAGGTTATCAGCTAAAGACGTGGAGAAGAAAGGGAAGTCACTTAAATAAATTATCCTGTCTTCCACATGCCTTAGGCTATTCCAAGAGGAGTAACAAATCTCTTAAGTGTTTAAAAACGGTGCTATGGAAACCAGAGCTGCAGGTAACATTGTTTTCTCTGCTGGGAAATGAACTCTGTCAGGCAGGGGCCATTCTCCTTGCTGCCCACCTTCTTCGGTCTCTTGCATTTCTTGGCCCCTGAGGTCAGAATTCCCATAAATTTCAGTCCTTGCCATTTTCTCAGGGCAGAGGTGAAACAGGGAAGAGGAGACTCCAAAATCACATCTTCATTAACTCAAACAAAGTAACTTGCAGGGTTTACATTTTAAGCCTATGAATCTTCTTCATGATGGTTCCCATGTCTCTTGAAATAAACAATGTGAGAAGAGAAATATTATGGTCTCTGTTTGCAGCGTTTCGCTCTGAAAATAACTCGTGCAGGGAGGTGAACCAGTGGTGCGCGCCTGGGCGAAGCACCCGGACTCCACTTCCACCACCGCGTTTTCCCAACAAACAACCAGCTCACCAGTCACCACAACACCTTTGTGCACAGAGAAAAGCCAAAATTAAAAGGGCTCTTTGAGATAGTCACATGCAAAAAAATGAAGCTAGACCACCAACTTACACTCTAGTTCTGTCTGAAGATAAATGCAAAAAAAAAAAAAAGGGCAGAGGACCTAAAGAGACACCTCTCCAAACAGGACATACAAATGACCAAGAGACATATGAAAAAATGCTAAATGTCACTAATCATCAGAGAGATGCAAATTAAAACAACTATGAGGTATCACCTCACACCTGTCAGAATGGCCGCCGGTAACAAATCATCAAACAACAAGTGTTGGCGAGGGTGTGGAGAAAAGGGGACTCTAGTACACTGCTGGTGGGAATGCAGACTGGTGCAGCCACTATGGAAAACAATACGGTTTTACCTCAAAAAATTAAAAATTGAACTTCCACTTGACCCAGTGATCCCACTTCTAGGAATATACCCTAAGAAGCCTGAAACACTAATCGGAAAGAATATATGTACCCCTATGTTCATAGCAGCACTATTTACAATAGCTAAGATCTGGAAACAGCCCAAGTGTCCATCAGTAGACGAATGGATAAAAAAGCAGTGGCACATATACACAATGGAGTACTATGCAGCTGTAAGAAAGAAAGATCTCTTATCCTTTGAGATGACATGGAGGGACCTGGAGAATATTATTCTAAGCGAAATAAGCCAATCAGAGAAAGACAAATACCACCACATGATCTCACTTATTTGTGGTATATATGAACAAAATAAGCTGATGAACAAAATAGACCCAGAGACATAGAAGTAGGGTACAGACTGACAAACCTCAGAATGGGGAGGGGGGCGAGGGAGAGAGACAAACCAAAGAACTTATATGCAGGTATGTGTAACCAATGGACATAGGCAACAATGCTGGGGGGGGGGGGGGGGGCGTCGGGAGGAAAGTGTCAATGGGGAAAAATAAATAACAAAGATAAGTTAATAAAAAAATATTTTTTTTTAAAGGGCTCTTTGATACTACAGGTAAGATGGGACTAATCAGAAGGCAGTCCGGTTAGGGGCATAGTGCTTTGTCTTCAACTTTTGTTTTTAGCATATGAATAGGATTTAAAAGAATTATGGGTATTTAAAGCCCTTGTAGTTCTTTAACATATAAATGAGTGAGACAATCAATGAGATTGTTAAATATCAAAGAGGATATTACTAAATCCTAAATTCCCCCTTGAGTGAGAAGTGAATGATCAAAATCAGAAACACTTCATTTGGTAAAACTAAATATGATCCTTCTCGTAGCTAATCTCCTCCCAAGATTTTGCTCTTCGCTTGAGCAAATTAACTGAGGGTGAATGATGATCAAAAGAAAAACTTAAGAAGAGCAAACTCCATAAATTGCTGGTGAGACTGAATCACAGATCAGAAAAAAAAGTCTCTCTTTAGTCAGATAGAGATCAGAAGTAAAAGACACAGATAAAAGCAGGAAATATTCACTATAAAATACAGAGAGAGAAACAGAAACAGGAGGGTTTGGAGTGGGGCAAAGCAGCCCTCTTCCTATACCTTTCTTGGCAGGTAGAACCTAAATTATGAGGAGCTCCTGGTGTGAGGCCTCCCATGCTGACCCATTCACACGCGCACACACACACACACACCAACATTCTTCTGTGTAAATAAGGTTTACATAAGGCCCTTGAGCCAAGTTGAAAGGAAGAGAGGAAATTTGCATAAGAGTTAAGAAAGTTCATGCTTTTAAAAAAGTATGAATGTGAAAACTCACTCCTGGAATACATCCTACAGCTATAAATGCACACATACCACCTGTGTGTAAGGTTATTCATTGTAGTATTGTTTGTAAAGAAATCATTGGAAACAGCTGAAACACCCATCAATCAGGATCTGGTTCAATAAGCCTCATCCCCACAATAGAATCCTACGTAACTGTGGAAAAAATACTAAGTCTTGAGGACATTCTGCAGGATATACTGGTGCTGAGCAGTGTACAAAGTATATAACTTCTGGCGTAAGGAAGGAAAGGAGATGGGAATTTATATGTGTATTGACATAAAGCAACTCTGGAAGGAAACCTAAATGAATGAGCTTGTTCTCTGAGGCAGCAGTCAGGGATCGATAGGGAGAGAGATGGGTATGTCTCCATGAATCAATTTATAAAACAATTTTTATCTTTTCAACCATGTGAATATATTCTCCATTCAGAATATTTTTATTTAGAATAAAACTACAACTCAATAATAAAACAACCCAATTTTTAAAAATGTGTAACAAATTTGGACACATCACCAAAGAAAAGATACAGGTAGTAGCTAAGCTCAATGAAAATATGCTCAACATCCTTAGTCATTACAGAAATGCAAATTAAAACCAGAATGGCTCAAATTTAAAAATCTGACAATAGCAAGAGCTATGGAGCAGCTGGGATCCAAAACGGCCCAGCCACTCTGGAAGACCAAGCAGTCTCCTGCAATGTTTAACGCACATGTCCGTGTCATCCAGCTATCACACTCCTACGTATTGAGCCAAGAGAAATGGATACATATGCCCCACCACCAAATAAAATTCCAACAAACTCATACACAAATATGTATCGTAGTTTAATTGTAATCACCAAAAATCAGAAACAAAAATATCTACCAACTAGTAGATAGATCAACAGCTATATTGTGGAATAACTACTTAACAATAAAAGGAATGAACTACTGATACATGCAACAACATGGATAAATTTCCAACGCATTCTGTCAAATGAAAGAAACCAGACTCCAAAGGCTGCATAATGTATGATGCCATTTATGTGACCTTGTGGAAAGGTAATACCATGGAGACAGAAAACAGATCAGAGGGCCAGGGGCTGTAGCAGGAAAAGGTTGTCTACAACAGGACTCAAGTAAATTTTGAGGGGTAATGCAACTGTTCTATATCTTGATTGTGGTGCGGGTTAACACAGTATGTATTTGTTAAAATTCCTAGAATTGTATAACTTAAAGGAGTGAAGTTGACTGTATGTAAATTATATCTCAACGAACCTGACTTTTAAAAAATTGTAACAATAAATAGGAAGGAGACAGGGTCATACTTCTGTTTTGGAAAGGTCACTCTGGTTGCTATGTGGTAAAAAAGGCTGGCTTGAGAAAGAATGAAAACCAGTTTGCAGCTATTACAATGGTTCTGTCAGACGGCGCTGCCAACATCCAGGTGTGGCAGGGAGGGTGGAGAGAAGCAGGCCTATCAAAGACATTTTGGAGTGAGAATTGGATCACTCCAATGGATCAGGAGAGACCTACAGTTATCAAAGCAGACTTCAAAGATTGTTATATACTATGTGTCTTAGTCCACTCAGGCTGCTGTAACAAAAATACTGCTGACTAGGTGGCTTCCCACCCCAGAGGGGCAACAGCAAAGAGATGAAACTCTGATCCAGCTGGTGTGGCTCAGTGGTTGAGCATCGACCCATACGCCAAGAGGTCACCAGTTCGATTCCTGGTCAGGACACACGCCCAGGTTGTGGGCCAGATCCCCAGTGGGGAGCATGCAGGAGGTGGCCAATCAATGTTCTCTCTCATCAATGTTTCTCTCTCTCTCTCCCTCTGGCTTCCTCTCTCTCTAAAATCGATAAAGAAAAAAAATTTTTAAGATGAAACTCTGTTACTTGTATTTTCTAGTTAACAAAAATAGTCTAACAAGGAAAGAGGAGGGAGAAAACGGCTGAAAAGTATTCCGTTTATTATTAATACTAGTTGTTATAGTTTATTTATATTATGTTTTTCTCTGCAGAGTTTATTTCCTGTGCTTGCACGTGTATTTACTTTGATTATTATTACTTTTCCTCCCACCATCTGAGTTTTTCTAGATGGGCTAATAATGAACAGAGTCAGATTAACAGGAGAAAATCATAATTTTAATACACGCTCATGGGGAACTCACATAAGCATGATATTGAAAAGACAGTGAGGCAACATTGGGAAATATGACATTTTGGACAAAGGAGAAAAGGGCGGGGGCGTACCTGGTATCAGATTGCAGAAGTAAGAATGGGTGATTTACAGGTAGTTGAGGAAGAGCAGAACACAGGACGCTGAAGAATTGTTGCTAGGTGACTCAGAAACAATAGGACTCCGGATATCTAACTCACCGGCCCCTGCCTGAAGCCCTCTTAATTCAAATTAGGCTAACGCAATATCCTAAGATCTCATTCCTGAAACAGGTTTATCTCTTTGAATCTCTTGGACAAAAAAACGGAGGAGAGTCAAAGGCTCTTTCTGAGTCTTGTTTCTTAATAAATTGCTTAGAATCAGTCTTCCAAAAGGCAGCTTCGGGGCGGCAAAACTGGTTCCCCTCAGTATGCACTGACAAGTGATAGCCTGTTAACCTAGCTTACCACTAACTTGCTGACTCCACTGGATCTCACAGTCTAGACCAGGGCAGGTGCCTGTGGAAACCTTAGTTCAGTCATTTAAACAAAGTGGGTAAAACAGATCTTTTTTTTTTTTTTGTCAGTTACAGTTTATATTCAATATTATTTTATATTAATATTGTGCAACATAGTTTCAGGTGTACAACATAGTAGTAAGACATTTATATAATTTACAAAGTGATCCCCCTAAGTCTAGTTCCCATCTGGCACCATATATAACTAATACGATATTATTGACTACATTTCCTGTGCTGTACTTCACATCCCTGTGACTGTTTTGTAACTACCAATTTGTACTTCTCAATCTCTTCACCTTTTTCACCCATTTCCCCAAACCATGTCCCCTCTGGCAACCATCAGTTTGTTCTCCGTATCTGTGAGTCTGTTTCTGTTATGTTTGCTTATTTTGTTCTTTAGATTCCACATATAAGTGAAATTATATGGTGTTTGTCTTTCTCTGTCTGACTTATTTCACTGAGCATAATACTCTCTAGGTCCATCCATGTTGTCGCAAATAGTAAGATTTCATTTTTTATGGCTGAGTAATATTCCATTGTACATATGTACCACTTCTTTATCCAATTATCTATTGATGGGCACTAAAGTTGCTTCCACATCTTGGCTATTGTAAATAATGCTGCAATGATCATAGAGGTGCATATATATTTTCGAATTGTTGTTTTTGGATTTTTTCGGGTATATTTCCAGAGGTGGAATTGCTGGGTCATAAGGTAGTTCTGTTTTTATTTTTTTGAGGAAATAAAAATTGTTTTTCACAGTGGCTGCACCAATTTGCAGTCCCACCTACAATACGTGAGGGCTTCCTTTTCTCCACATCCTTGTCAAGATTTGTTTGTTGATTTATTGTGATAGCCATTCTGACAGGTGTAAGTGAGATCTCACTGTAGTTTTCATTTGCATTTCTCTAATAATAGTGACAGTTGAACATCTTTTCATATGTCTCTTGGCCATCTATATGTCTTCTTTGGAGAAATGTCTGTTCAGGTCCTCTGCCCATTTTTAAATTGGATTGATTGGTTTTTTGGTGTTGAGTTGTATAAGTTCTTTATAAAATTTGGATATTAACCTTTTATTAGCTATATTATTGGCAAATAGCTTCTTCCAACTGTTAAGTTGTCTTTGCACTTTGTTGATGGTTTCCTTTGCTGAGCAAAAACTTTTTAGTTTGATGTAATCTCATTTGTTTATTTTTTCTTTTGTTTCCCTTTCCCAAAGAGAGACATCAGAAAAAATATTACTAAGAGTAATATTATGAGTTTACTGCTTATGTTTTCTTCTAGGACTTTTATAGTTTTGTGTCTTACATTTAAGTCTTTTAATCAATTTTAAATTTATTCTTGTATGTGGTATAAGAAAGTGGTCTAATTTCATTTTTTTGCATGTATCTGTCCAATGTTCCCAACACCATTTATTAAATAAACTGTTTTTACCTCCATTGCATATTCTTGCCTCCTTTGTCATGTGGGCAGGGTTTATTTCTGGGCTCTCTATTCTGTTCTACTGATCTATATGTCTGCTGTTTTTATGCCAGTATCATGCTCTTTTGATTACAATGGCCTTATAGTGTAGTTTAGTATTAGGCAGTGTGATATCTCCAACTTCGTTTTTCTTTCTGAAGATTGAGGTGGCTATTTGGGGTCTTTGGTGATTATACATAAATTTTGGAATTATTTGTTCCAGTTCTGTGAAAAGTGCCATTGGTATTTTGCTAGGGATTGCATCAAATCTATAGATTGCTTTAGGCAGTATGGACAACCAGATTTTGAAATGTCATGTGAAATGCGATAGGAAATCCTTTCAGGTTGGTGCTAGTGAAAAAACTTAGTGATGAAGGTGAAGACCGTAACAAACTGTAGCAACAGAGCCCAAACCTACTATGTAAAAACTCATATTTTATTTTACATATGTACATAAACACAGATACATACACAAATATAGACAAATAGAATAGACAAATATATTCTGATTATAAAAAACAACAACACATAAAGACTGTGAAACACTCCCCCATTTCACTTCCCAGATACCCACTATTAGCTTTGTGTTATATGTTCCTCTAGATTATTTTCTTTTTTCTTTTTTTTAAATCCTCACTCAAGGGCATTTTTCCTTATTTTGTTCAGATAGAGTGGGAGGGAGGGAGAGAGAGAGAGAAACATCGACGTGAAAGGGACACATCGAGTGACTGCCACCCGCACAACCCAACCAGGGCCGGGGACAAACTGCAACCAAGGTACTTGCCCTTAGCGGGAACCAAACCCGGGTCTCTCTGGACCACAGGCTGACGCTCTAACCACTGAACCAAACCGGCCAGGGCCTCTAGATTATTTTCTACACAATACATGATTAAGAGCAATACTTATGTAAAGATAATTTAAAGAAATTCAAGCCAAGATATAGACACTGGATATTAATAATTCTGTGCTGATTAGGAGGAGGAAATTATATAAAGGATATATATAAATTTCTCTAAAGGATGTGTCTAAATAATTTATTAACTTTTAAAATATTAGAGTTGTTTTCCTTGATGATTATTAAGAGAATATGATAGAAAATTCATGTAAAAGAGTAAAATAAAATTACAGAATCATCTGATTCTATATAAAGATTCTTAGCAACAATATTTCAAAAAGAGTTAGTACATTTAATTTATGATCATTACAGTCTTCAGAACATGCTACTTCAAATTATGGCACCTTAGCATACTGAATATTTTAAGCTGAAGGAATTTGAGAAACAGCGGCTGCAGGAAGGACTCTCTGACCTTCCCTCCCCCCTGAAGCAAGTCCTCTCTGACCTTCCCTCCCCCCTGAAGCAAGTCGAAAGACCCTCAGGTGAGAAGTGCTCTCCCCATACCCAGAGAACAGGAGCATTCTTCTCTTCAAAGATGGAGAGATACTAAGAGGAATCTGTACTAGCAGGTCTTGCTAAATTTCCCCCAGTTTACTACCCTCAGTTTATACGCTTTTGTCCAATTACATTTTTACAGTACTTCCCACTCTTCATCAAACATAGTATAAAAACAAGTTTTACCATTTCTTGGGGTGTTCACTTTCTCATGAAGGCTCACGTAAAACTTACATTAAATACATTTGTACATTTTTCTTTTCCTAATATGTCTTTTGTTACAGAGCAAGAACCTAGGAGGGTAGAAGCAAAATATTTTTTTCTCCCCAATATTAGAAAATATTTTCCTTTGATAGAAATGCTTTCTAAATAATATAATAAATTATATGCTATAATGTATTTAGACATTTGAATTGAGGGAACATAATGATTAATAATTAACAGAGCGCCCTGGCCGGTTTGGCTCAGCGGTTGGAGCATCGACCTATGGACCAGAGAGTCTCGGGTTCGGTTCCCGCTAGGGGCACGTTCCAAAAAAAAAAAAAGATAACAGAGCCCTGGCTATTGTGGCTCAGCAGTTAGAGTGTTCACAGGTTCGATTCCTGATCAAGGGCACATACCTGGGTTGCAGGTTCAATCCCTGCCCTGGTTGGTTGGGGCATGAGGGAAGAGGCAACCAATCAATGTGTCTCCCTCACATCGATGTTTCTCTACCCCCCTCTCTGTAAAAATCAATGGAAAAAATATCCTTGGGTGAAGATTAACCAAAAATAAAATTCTTTTTAATAACTAATATATAATAAACATCAAGGTAACTCATTTGTTTAGACCCAACCTTATTCCAGAAAGATTTAAAAAACCTTTAACACACCCAGCTGGTTTGGCTCAATGGATTGAACATTATCCCATGGACTGAGAGGTCCTGGTTCAATTCCTGACCAGGGCACATGCCCAGGTTTTGGGCTTGATCCCCAGTAGTGGGCATGCAGGAAGCAGCCGATGGATATTTCTCTCTTACATTGATGTTTCTCTCTCTCCCTAAAGAATCAATAAAAACATATTAAAAAAAAAAACAAACAGAAAACTTTTAACACAAATGTGTTTTATACTACCTTATGCACAATTTCTTTTGGTGATAAAAGTATTTGAGGCAATCAAAAAATACCCAGGTATGGTTTGAAAAGTCAACTAATACTACAAAATTTATAATTACAAACAAACAGCATTGAAAACAACAATTCTGGGCCCCAGAACTAGATTCTCTAAACGCAGAGGCAATTTCAATTCCAGTTAGCTGTTTCTTTCCTTATATTTTACTCCTTGTTTTTAGTAATAGCTGCTTGCTGCCTTATATTGAGTAAACAATATTAGACATCATCTACTCATTTCCTACTATGCAACACGAGGACTTAATACCCTTTCACCACCCCTACACACACACACACACACTTTTCCCTTCCTGTGTATTTTAATCACAAATTTGTATTAAGTGAATATTCAGTTTTTATAATACAATAATATAAATATAAATATTGCTCACAAGTAAGCTTACATTTCTTCCTTGTGTTTTTTGTTTGTATGTTTTCCTGGAGTTGAATATCGCTTATTTACTTATTTTGTTTTGTGCGTGAGATAGTATAAACTTTTCTCATACTTTTTGAATTCTCTTTCCAACAGCATGGTCGAGTCCCTCAAGTATTCTAGTAGTTCTTTTTTTTCCTCCCCTTTAAATGGAAACATCTCTATTAGATCCTCCCATTCTTCTGTTTCTATCTAGACTGGTTGGTGGATCTCTAGAATTGCTGCCTTCTGTCATCCTAGAACATTTCTTAATATGTTCATAATTCAACTTGCCCCTTTCCTTACTCCCATCTTCCTCTTTCTGGGTTCATTGGTTTTTTGTTTTGTTTTGTTTCGTTTTTGGTAGCACGCATGTGCTACCTGAAATAAAGATACAAAGAAAGCAGTTTTTTCCCGTTGGAAAATATCAACATGTGTTTTGCTATTCTCATATTTCATAGTTTGGTTGAGCAAAGAATCAGGTTAGAAAGAGTGTCTCTGATTTTGGAAGGCACTGATTGCTCCATAGCTTTTAGCTCCCTGTGTTGAGAGTCCAATGACATTCTATTTCCTCGTAACCTCTCTGGAAGATTTTAAATTCTTTTTATCCCTAATGGGAATTTTACAGTGATGTGACTTGATATGGGTCATTTTACTTCTTGTTCTCATGGGGACCCTTCACTTTCTTTATTTTGGGCTATGTTTCTACATTGTATCTGTGGTGGTTAATTATATGTGTAAGCTTTACAGGGTCACAGGGTACCCAGGTATTTGGTCAAACATTATTCCGGGTGTGTCTGTGAGGGTGTTTCTGGATGAGATTAACATCCAGTATTGAATCAGTAGGTTGAATAAAGCAAATTGTCATTTCCAACATGGGTGGGCTTTATTCAATCTGCCGAAGGCCTGAATAGAACAAAAAGGCTGAGTCACAGAATTCACTCTCTGCCTGTCTTCCATCTAGGATTTTGGTCTTCCTCTGCCTTTAGACTTGAATTTGGGCTGGAACTTACATTATTGGTTCTTTTGATGCTCCAGTTTGCCAATTGCAGATCTTGGGGCCTGTTGTCCTCCATAACCATGTAAGCCAATTCTTCATAATAAATTCATAGGTTTATGAATTTACATTAATAAATTGGTCAATTTAATGAGGGATATACAGGCCAAAGTGAGAGGCAACAGATGTTTATTTAAAATCCAACAGAATAGCTATTCTGGAACAAGTGACCCAGGAAGAAATCCAAATTATATGCAGATAAGGAGGTTAAGGCAAGGGGTATTGATGAGAAAGAGAAGGGGAATATTTACATGAATGGGAGGAAGGAAATTCTATGTGTGTTAATCCTCTAAAGAAGGAATTTCTGTAGGTGCAGACAAGCTAATACAGTGATGCTAATTCTAAAGAATGTCTTTAATTTTCAGATGCTAATTCTAAAGAATGTCTTTAATTTTCAGTCGGGTAGTCATAACAAGCAGTTGCTTGGAATACAATGCTGTCTTAGGCCCAGTTCGATGGCTATTTTGTCCAGTTTTAACATTTCATAGGCTTGAGGAATTAGATGTGCAAAGCAGCTCGTCTGGGATGTCAGCTCTGACTCCATTTAAAGTGGCTGCATTTATGTTATTTATGTATTGACTTCAAAAATGAAATAACACGGTCTTCAGGTAGACAAAATGAGTTCATTTGAGAATAACAGAGGAATTGCAATTTGAGACCAGCAGCTATGGTAAACCATAGAAACGTCTGAGGAGACAAAGGGAAGGTCAGTTTTTATAGGTTTTAGGAGGAAACCGGGAAGGGCTATGGTGGGTTTTTATTGGCGGCAAGCGGTGGGCAGGCTGTTGCTGCCTGATCAGAAGGAAATGCACTTTCTTCCTGCTGGGATCTTCAAGGAGCTGTGAGCGACACGTGTGCGAGTCCTCCCTTCAGGGCTGCGGAACTCCACGTTTTATCTGGGTTTCCTTTGTTCGTTTTCACAATTTCTACATCTACATCTCCTATTGGTTCTGTTTCTCTGGAGAACCCACCATTACCGTGTCCTTGACAATGTCTGTGTCTCCCTTTGGTCTCCTCTCTGAAATCCCTATTCATCAGATATCGGTCCTCTTGAACTGTCCTAATTGTATCTTTTCTCTCTTTTGCTAGCTTTTATGTTTCACTTTTGAGGGATTCTTCAACTTTATCTTTCAACCCTTCTATTGACTTTTTTTTTATTTTTTTACTTAAATCAACTTATTTTAATTTCTAAATCTCTTTCTTATCCTTTGGTTATTCCACTGCCTCAGCATCCTGTTTGTTTCATGGATGCAATATCATCACTTGTCTTTCTGAAAGTATTAATATTTGTTCAAAGTTTTCTTCTGCTCCATGCACTGTCTTTGATTCTTCTGGGATCCTTTTTTTCTGTTTGTTATCTTGCTATATTTTTGTCAGAGGCATTCCTCAAAAGTTGCCCATTCATATATTTTTTTTTAATTTTCTTTATTGATATTAGAGAGAGAGAGAAGGGGAGAGAGATGGAAACATCAATGAGAGAGATCGTCAGTTGGCCGCCTCCTGCATGCCCCCCGCTGAGGATTGGGCCCACATTCTGGGCCTGTGCCATGACCGGGAATCGAACCCAGTGACCTCTTGGTACATGAGTCAATGTTCAACCACTGAGCCACACCAGCAGGGCTGCCTATTCATATTAAAAGTAAGGTGCTAACATGCTGATTGGAAGCCCTGAATACATGAATAGGGCTTGTTGACTGGCTAGTTTCACTGCGGGGTAATCAAGTGGAAAATGGTTGGTTTACTGGACAGCCTTAAATATATGTCAGTAGGTCTTTTTTCTTGGACCTTCTCCAAGGAATTGTCCAGCCTGCTGAGTGAGGGGTATAATAGGACTTCCTGCCAGCACTCTGGGGCAGAGGGTGGGAGAATGCCTGGGGTGCCTGTCGCCTAATCCCGCCTTCAGTTGTGCTTGTCATGGTCCTTGACTCCAGAGTCTCTTTGCTTGCTTTCCCCGTGGACCAACCTCTCGTTTCCTGCCAGGGTTGGGAGCGTGTCATCACTGGGCTTCAAGGGGTCTAATTGCTCCTTATACAAGCTCTCAACTAATTTTCCTATCTTTATCTCATGTCTTGTCCCTCCTTTGCAGGTACATGTAAAAGGAATACCCTGAATGTCTAAGGAAAAACTGAATGCTTAGAAAGAATTAAAAGAAAATTTCAAGTGAGGTAACAAAGGAGAAATACAAAATCAGTTCTAACTGGATAAACAGTTTTGCAAAAAGCAGAACCATGGGTCTCGTCAAGTGTCTACGTGATTACCCACTGTGGGGTGGCTGCGAGCCCCCGTGGGTTTTTGTGTACTGTGCTGCGAAGACAGAATGATCGGCCCTGGCTCCGCTCTAAAACAGGAAGGACGAAGGGTTTAAATCACTGTTTTATTGGAGGGAAAACGAGTCTGCACCAGAGGACTCAAAAAACCCAGGAAGTGAAGCGTAGCCAACTGCTGCCTGGGGGGTGGGGGGGCACGGGTCTGTACCTGGATCCAGACCAAGTCTGTTTCAAGTTTATTTGATTGACAACTTCACTTTGAAAAGAGTGTTTCACGGGACCTTTGGGAGCTGTCAAACTCTGCCCCAGGGCAGAAGATTAACTGCTCTGTGGACCAGCGGGGGAAGCCTAGTAAATCAGAGGCCCCTTGTTTGTGGGTCTGTGGGCTTACAGGTGGCAATGTAACAGGCTGTGCCTGGCTGCAGGCGCCCCAGGGACGTCACAGTTTGTGGGTCAGAACCCGTCACGTGGATGGGGGGAGCATCTTAATTCATTCTCCACACTGCTGATTAAAAAATGGTCTTGAATGAGCCTACAAAAGAAACGTTTCCTTGAATTATTTATCTTCTGGAAGGAGCCCCAAGAAGCTGGTGGCTTCTGGGGAGGGAAACAGTCCTTTTGTGTCTTTTCACAGGGGGCGGTCAAGTGTAGCGGTTAAGAGCATGACCCTGGAAGCTTTGATGGGTCTGTCCTGTAGCGGTTGTGTGGGTGTTCAGCCTTCAGTGGTCTCAGCTTTAAAATGGGATTATAATGAGTTAATTATGAGGAAACAGAACAGTGAACATGGTAAGTGCTATATAACTATTGGCTTCTATTATTACATGTATTTGCATGTATTATTCAAAATAATTTTATTTTTTTCATAAATCAGAAATATTTCTATAAAGCACATACTTATCTCATGATCTTTCTGTTTTCGGGGATTTTATTTTTATAAATAAAGTGTTTTTTACAGTTAGACATGTAGGGAAGGAACAAACTTTTCTCTACCCTCAAGGTTCTTTTGGCTGCTCTGATAATCAAATAGACATGAGACAGATTGGCAAGAGAAAATAAACAAATTTAATGCATGCATATGTGTGGGAACCGCACATATGTAACAGTCAAAGACTCATGTGCACGGGGTTCGGAGATAGAAAGGGGGGGTTGAGGGATATAAGACACCCAGAACTAGGGATGACATATGCACCTTGGGGGCTCCAAAAGGTCATTGCAGAATGACACGAACAGAGGTTTAGTAAACAGAAGTTTGTCCTGCCCTATAAGACAGGTCAAAGAGGTGATCTCTGATAACTCTAATTATGGGCAAGTCATCTCTGTTGGTTAGATCATCAACCCCATACACCAAGGTTTCAGGTTTGATCCCCAGTCAGGACATGTACAAGAATCAGCCAATGAAAACATTAGTAAGTGAAGCAACAAATTGATGTTTTTCTCTCTCTTCCCCTTCCCTCTCTCTCTAAAATCAATCAATAATTTTTAAATTAATAAACAAAATAAAGCATACAATTCACAATTCAATGTTTTTTAGTATATTCACAGGTTATGTGCAGCCATCACCACAATTAATTTTCAAACATTTTCATCACCCTCAAAAGAACCTTGAACCCTTTAGCTGGTGACCCTACTCCCGCCCCCCCACCCCCACGCCCAGCCTTAGGCAAGCACTAATCTATGTTCTGTCTCTATTATACATTTACCTATCTAGACATTTCATATAAGTAGAATCATCCCATATGGCCTTTGTGAATGGTTTCTTTCATTTACCATATTTTCAAGGTTCATCCATGTTGTGGCATGACACAACACTTTATGTCTGAATAATATCTCACTGTTTAGATATACCATATTTTTACTTATCCCTTCATCAGCTGATAGATATTTGGGTTGTTTCCACCCTTTTATTTCTATGAATAAAACTCCTATGAACATTGATTTACAAGTAACATGATATTTTACTCCTTTTTTTTTTTTTTTTTTTTTTTATCCTTACCCGAGGATATGTTTTCACTGATTTTTTTTTTAAAGAGGTAAGAATGGGTGATGGATATTTACAGAGTGAGGACATGTGTAGGAGGGTGAGAGAAAGAGAAACATCCACGTGAGAGAGAAACGTCAATCAGTTGCCTCCACACCGCTCTCCAATTAGGGATTGATCTCACAACCTAGGTATGTGCCCTGGCTGGGAATCAAACCTGCTCCAACCTACTGATCGACCCGGCCAGGGCTACCCTCTACCCTGAGTTTTTATATTCAACCCTAAGAGATAAGGACAATTCCCACATAACCACAAATCAGCAACCCATCTACAGGGTGGGGCAAAAGTAGCTTTACATTTGTGAGTACATGAAACACAAGAGTTTATTTCTGTATTATTATTTATTAATTATTGTATTATTTTCCATACCAACAACTGTAAAACTGCTTTTGCCCCCACACTGTAATAACCCAATCAAAATACAAATTTCTCTAATTTCCTCTAAATATTTTTCATGTTTTACTTTTTAAAATCAGGGTCCAGCCCTGGCCGGTTTGGCTCAGCGGTTAGAGCGTCGGCCTGCGGTCCAGAGAGAGACCCGGGTTCGGTTGCCGCTGAGGGCATGTGCCTCGGTTGCAGTTTGTCCCCAGCCCTGGTTGGTCGTGCGGGTGGCAGCCACTCGATGTGTCCCTTTCATGTCAATGTTTCTCTCTCTCTCTCTTTTCCTCTCCCTCCCTCCCACTCTATCTGTACAAAAAATGGAAAAATGTTCTCGGGTGAGAATAAAAAAAAATAAAAAATCAGGGTCCAGTTGCCCAGGCCTGTTTGGCTCAGAGGCTGGAGCCTCCACCTGCAGACTAAAGAGTCCCAGGTTTGATTCTGGTCAAGGGCAGTACCTCAGTTTCGGTTCAGTGCCCGGCCCTGGTCAAGATTGCGTGGCAGGCAACCAGTCGATGGTCCTTCTCACATCAATGTTTCTCTCTCTCTCTTCCCCAGCCCCCTCTCAACTCTCTCTGAAGATAAATAGAAAAATATCCTTGGGTGTGGATTAAAAAAAATCAGGGTCCAATGAACACAATGCTTTAATATGTTACATCTGGGTTTCACGTCCCTTGGGTATCTTTTAGGAAGAAGTATGCCATACCTCCCCCCCTTTTCCTGACATCTACTGGCAGCCTATGAGAAAACAGCAGACGGGGCTTTCAATAGCCTCAATTCTAGTCATGTCCATTCAGTCTTTTTGTAGTGAGTTTGAATCTCAATCTACAGAATAAGTGTAACTGTCTTTTTCTATACAGAACACTTTATCCACTAAATGGTGGAGACTTCGTCACGATCAGTTGGGGTTCCGTTTCATCTTTCCCCAGGGTGGTGTCCACGTTCCTGGGTGTTTACAGTGTGGACATGTGTAGGAGGGTGGGTCCTGAGTTGCTGGGTTGCCAGGTCTCCATGGCATCAGAGACATTCCTGTTGCCCTCTGTCTACTCAGCCCACGCAGATCAAGTGCTGTAAGTCCGTTTCCCCTGAGCCTGGAACGAGGGCTCCGTCGTCATCTGGCTGTTTGGGCCTTGTCTGTGATATTCTTGAGCACGCAGGGGACATTCTACGCCTCCAGTCCTCAGCAGTGGTGTTAGGCATTTCATGAGTCTGCTCTAGGTCTGACTGTCTAGACCTGAGCTGTCTAATGTAGCCCCCAGCCAGAGCTGGCTACTAAACATGTCATTAAAATATGGCTAATCCACACTGAGATGTGCTGGACATACTAGGTTTCAGAACAGTACAAAGAGTGCAAAATATCATGTTAATAATGTTTATATTGATTACCTGTTGCAATGCTAATATTTTGATATATTGGGTCAAATAACATATTTTCATAAAATGTATTTCACCTGTTTCCTTTTTATGTTCTTTAATGTGGCTACTTACTAGAACATGGAAATTACATCTGTGGCTCAGATTATATTTTCGTTGGACAGTGTGCTGACCTAGCTTTTCCACGTGGCCATTTTTCCCAACTCTTCTGTGCCACACAGATGCACAGGGAATTCTGGTGTCGTAGCAACTCCACAAGCTCTGCTCTGGAATGGGGTTGGGGTGGGAGGTAGCACCTAGGCTCCTGTCTCAGGAACACACACCAGGGTCTCCCTGGTTTTCTTTCCCTCAACTATCCTTTCTCCTCCCAATTAGACCATATTTAGTCAGAGTATGGATAAAATGGCTTCTCAGCCAGCCTTCTCAATCTGTTGTTCATCTCTGACCTGAGCTTTTGAAAATCAAAAGCCAAGAATTTGACCCTGGCTCTCCTGTGTTATTCTTCCCAGGTGGCAGTCTGTGCATAGAACCCTCTATCTGCTGCTGGAATGGAGACAGGACTACAAAGTGGAGGGCACTGGGAATGGAGACTGCATCAGTCACTGTGCCAAAACAGCGCCCATCACCCCTCATTCCGGAAACAGGTGCTGTGCAAGGAGCCCATGGAAAATGCTGTGCTAGAAGCGGATCTCCGTAGTGAATGGCGCCCAGGCCCTACCATCAAAGAGTACAGGTCGCATGGGTGGTTTAAGTTTGCCCATCCACAGGCGCAATGACATGTCAGAGCCACTGCAGATGAAATCCGTTCAGGATACCATGGAGCACAAGAAAGGCTAGGCCGTCTGGGCAGAGCAACCAGGAAATGCAAGTCAAATGCTGTGGAAACTGCAAAGAATTATGGAAACCAAACACTTGATTATGGACTGTTTTAGTGCCTCAGGAAAGTCACTTTCTGAGCCTTGTTTTCCTCAACTGAGAATATGGATGATTTTGACAGATTCTTGCTACTGCTGTGAAGGAGAAATGTTCACTCAATAAATATGCCAAATTGGTAGCATGGTTGGCATTGGCAGATGGGATTATGGGTGACTACAATTTTGTTCCTTATTACCCAATTTTTATATAATGAACAAATATTACTTTATAATCAGTAAAAATAAAAAGAACAATTTTATTTAAATTTTTCTTTTTGCTGCCAAACTCCTTGAACTAGTGATCTATACTGCCTCCCTCTACTTCTCCCTGTCCACTGAATCCAACAATTGTAATCTGGCTTCCTCCCCCTCATCCAGAGGTCTCCTGTGGCCTCCTACTTGCCAAGCCAGTGACCTCTTTTAACCCTCATCCAATTTGACTTCTCCACAGCACTGACACAGCTCCTTAAACTTTCTGAAAAGCACTGTTTAAATTATAGGAGTAATGTACCTACACTACAAAATATAAAAAACCGACAGCTACAATCATAATATAACCAAAGCCATTTTGGACTATTTCCTGCTGTTTTTCTTTTTTTATCCTTTTTATCCTTACCCCAGGACATTTTTGCATTTATCTTCAGATAGAGCAGGAGGCAGAGAGTGAGGAAGAGAGAGAAAGAAACATCGATGTGCCCTGGCTGGTTTGGCTCAGCGGTTGGAGCATCGGCCTGCGGACCAGAGAATTCTGGGTTTGGTTCCTACTAGGGGCACATACAACAAAAAAAAGAAACATCGACAGGAGAGAGACACATCGAGTAGCCGCCACTCACATGACCCCAACCAGGGCCAGGGACAAACTGCAACCGAGGTATGTGCCCTTAGCAGGAACCGAACCCAGGACTCTCTGGTGTGTGGGCCGACGCTCTAACCACTGAGCAAAACCAGCCAGAGCTCTTTTTTAACTTAAGCATATTTTTACATCATTGTGATTTAAATGTATATTCAATTTTGAATTCACACCTCCCTCGAAACTTCTCCTTATTTCCACAAAATAATTCTTCCCTGGCTTTTCCACAATTCACCCTTGTCTCAAACTTGCACACTAATGTGCATACAAATTTCATAATTTGCTTATTATTATTATTATTTTTATCCTCACCTGAGGACATTTTTTCCATTTTTTGTTCAGATAGAGTGGGAGAGAGAGAGAGAGAGAAACATCGACGTGAAAGGGACACATCAAGTGGCTGCCACCCACACGACCCATGGCCGAGGACAAACTGTAACTGAGGTACGCGCCCCCAGTGGGAACTGAACCCGGGTCTTTCTGGACCACAGGCCGACGCTCCAACTGCTGAGCCAAACCGGCCAGGGCCATAATGTGCTTATTAAAATTCAGATGCCTGGAACCCACTCTGTCCCCTCACAAAGATCCTATTGCTTTAGGATTGGTTTCCCTTCAAAAGCCTAGGTTTCCTGATTTCTGTAGCATGTAGTCCAAAGACACTCCTAATAAATATTGTTGTACATATTGCAACCAGCAAACCAACCAAATTAAAACCAAAAGCAACCTCGGAAATCTAAGCTAATCTGTCCTAATCATCAGATTCTCTAGGAATGGGGTCTGAGTATATGTATTTATATATTTTTAAACTTTTCTGGTGATGCTGATAAATCACTGCCTTAACTATGACTACAATTTTTTTTTTTTTTCTTTTTCTTTATTGATTTTAGAGAGGAAGGAAGAAGGAGAGAGAGAGAGAAACATCAATGAGAGAGAACATTGATTGGCTGCCTCCTGCCTGCCTCCCACTGGGGATTGGGCCCACAAGCTGGGAAAGTGCCCTGACCAGATATCGAACTGGCGACCTCTTGGTGCATGGGTTGACACTCAACCATTGAGTCACACCAGTCGGGCATGACTACACTTTCCTATCTACATTCTCTTAACACATGGCTCACTTTCAAGTCTCAGAGCCTATGTGCAGTTCATTGGCCTGGGTTTTCATTCTTCCTCATGTTCATCCTTGAATCCAGCTCAAAGGTGGCCTTCTTTAGTAAATGTCACAGAGGCCTCTCTTCTATCTCCTCCATCTTCTTTCCAACTTACAAATAGAAATTAGTCCTCTTAATGTGTTTGTCTTTAGCCTGGCCAATGAGCTACTTGAGAGCAATTGTAGTGGATGTATTCATTATCTATTCCTGAGTAATAAATTATCCCAAAATTTATTGGCTTAAAAACAATGAACTTATTTCACACCTTCTTTAGTTCAGGAATTTAGAAGCAGCTTAGCTGGGTAGTTTAGGCTTGAGTCTCTTCTGAAGTTGCAGTCAAGGTGTAAGTGAGAGCTGGCTATAGTTATCTGAAGGTTTGACTGGGGCTGGAAAATTCACTTTAAACATGGCACACTCAAGTGGCTCGCAAGTTGGTACCAGCTGTTGGCAGAAGGCCTTAGTTCCTCTCTAGAATTCTTCATAGGGCTGCTTGAGCATCCTCACAATATGGTGGCTGGCTTCCTTCAGCACAGATAATTCAAGAGAGAGCAAGATGAAGGCTGCAATGTCTTTTATGACCCAGCCTTGCAGCTCTCACACCATCACTTCTGCAAGATTCTATTGGTCACACAGGCCGGCTATATCGTGTAGGAGAAGATTATGCAAGGATGTAAATACCAGAAGTAAGGCTCATTTGGGGTCATTTTTGAGGCTACCAACCACAGTGAATATTTGTTTGTTTGTTTTTAATTTTATGTATCCATTGCCCCTTTCTTTGTGCGGGGAACACATTTAATGATGTATAACTATGGTACAACACCTTCTTCATCTGAGGGGGAGGTGCATAACCTCGGCCGGCCAATCTGAGTATTCCACACCCAAAATCAGAGTGGTCAGTCAATGGGACATATGATCAACTAGGGCCAATTAGAATCTTCCTTGATTTTTGATATATGGGTTCTGAAGGAGAGAGGGTCTCTATTCCTCTGCTATTTTGAGCTCTGAGAATGATCTAAGATGCAGCTTCTTACAGCCACTTTTCAGGTCATATTGAAGAAGCTATCTTTAGTAAGAGAAAATGAGGCCAGCATACAAAGAGAGACAAAGATGAGCAGAAATGAAAAAAGGGAATCTTGATGAAATAATTTGAGCGCACATGATCCAGCCATGCCTGAAATTCACATCCGACTTTTCAGTTACATGAGTCCATAAATTTCCTTTTGTTTTAAGCTGGTTTACGTTGCATTCCTACCAGGTGGAATAGCTCCAGCAAATCAGCAGGGTCTTATTCAATTTCTTAGATTTCCAACATTGGGTTCAATTCCTATTCCTAGTACTCAATTCAAGTTTGATGAATACATTAATTGTTATGTTTTTATATAAAAGCAATCTAACACATTGGTGATTTTTTTTTTTTTAAGAATTGGCGATTTGCCAAGTAAGAAACAGTTACAACAACCAGAAAAATCCTAGAACCTTGTAAAGTTTGGTGATCTGGCAGCCCCTGGAGTCATTTTGTTAGTCTGCTAGCTCAAGGTGGGTTTCCAGCAGCTGTGAGTGATGCGGGTGAGTGGACGGGATTGCCAGAATCCCCAATACACACAGAGCTACGTGGAGAAGGAAGACTGCTGGAGATGCGCCCTGAGTGGACCTCTAAGCATTTGCTTATACAGTATGTGATAAAATTATGTTGCAGGAATGAAAGTGAGGAAATGGGTAAAGGACATCCATAGAACGCTGGCTGTGGGTTGGTTTTCATCCTCTCTAAGAACCCTGTCCAAAGAGGAACCCGCCAAAGAAAGATACAAGAGCAGATTTATAGCAGCAGATGAAGCGTTCACCCGATAACTGTGCTAGCAGTCAGATTACCCCACTCTTGCCCCAGCTGAGGGATCGGAAGGAACAGAGAAATATGGTTTCATGAAGGAATGATTTGCTGTGGCTCAGGTCAGTCACCTCACACGTGTGAACAATTGTTCTGGTACAGGGAGATATAGGGAGATATAAGAGGAGGGAAGTCAAATATGGAAAAGCGAGAAACAGCTTGGCTTCTGCCTGCGTTTCTCTTTAAAGTCTTCTAATGCTTGGCAGCTTTGTTGCGTCTAGGAAAACTGTTATACACATCATCAGCCAAGTGACAGGTCTTTATTTTTAATTCATCACAGAAGCCCTGCTGCCCAAATGACGCCTGACAGAAAAATCTCTGTTGGTAAGAGTCTTTTCTCAAGCCAAGGAAAACCTCCGAATTCCTCTGTTTTCCCCTGGGCTCTCACAGCACGTTGAGTTTCTTTAACTCTGTAAACTCCTGTGGCTCCTGGTCACAGACTGGCTGCCATTGTAGGGAAAGGAGACGCTGGTGTCTGCGACAGTGAGAGCCTGGATCTGGAGTCAGACTGCCTGGGTTCAGGCGCCGCTTCCCCACTACTTAATCTGTGTGATCCGGGGCAAGTCACGCTTTGTGCCCGGGTTTTCTCATCAGTAAGTGGGGCTCATAATATGATAATAATGGCCTGGCTGTGGTGGCTCAGTTGGTAGAGCAAAGTTCTGTGCACCGAAAGGTTGCCGGTGCGATCCCAGTCAGGGCACATGGGTTGCGGGTTTGATCCCCGGTTTGGGCATGTACAGAAGGTAACCAGTTGATGTTTCTTTCTCTCTCTCTCTCTCTCTCTCTCTCTCTCTCTCTCTCTCTCTCTCTCTCTCTCTCTCACACACACACACACAAATGAATAATTTTTTTTTCTTATCCTCGCACAAGGACATTTTTGCATACATCTTCAGATAGAGCAGGAGGGAGAGAGAGAGAGACATTAATGTGAGAGAGACACATCAACTGATAACCACCCACATGACCCCAACCAGGGCCAAGGATGAACTGCAACTGAGGTAGGTGCCCTTAGCGGGAACCGAACCCGAGTCTCTCCGATCCACAGGCCGATGCTCTAACTGCCAAGCCAAACCGGCCAGGGCTCAAATCAATACATTAAAAAAAATAATAATAATATGATAATAGCATCTCTTCATACAATTGTGACAAGTATTAAATAAAGAGAGAGCGAATGCTTAAAGCGGGGCCTGCTACACAGTAAGCCCTATTAATTTTTGATAATATTATTACATACACAAAACCACATTTCTCTACGAATCTCCCTTGACTCTTTGTCATTGTATGTAGATGTCTTGTTTTGTTTTGTTTTGTTTTTGTTTCTATTTCTATTTGGCCCTCAGTTGTTGTTTTTTTTGGTTTTTCATTTAATATATCTCATCGTAACTATTTGTGGACCAAATGTTGGTAAGAGGCTTAAGCCAGTTTGATGGTACACGACTGTCAGTGTCTTGGGGCCTCTGTCAATTTGTGTCCTTAGAGCCTGGGCCTTTTCATTTTTTTTTATCCTCACCCGAGGACATTTTTCCATTTTTTGTACAGATAGAGTGGGAGGGAGAGAGAGGAAGAGAGAGAGAGGGAAACATCGATGTGAAAGGGACACATCGAGTGGCTGCCACCCGCATAACCCAACCAGGGCCGGGGACAAACTGCAACCGAGGTACGTGCCCTTAGCGGGAACCGAACCCGGGTCTCTCCAGACCGCAGGCGGATGCTCCAACCGCTGAGCCAATCCGGCCAGGGCGAGCCTGGGCCTTTTCAGATGCAAACACTGATTAGCAAATAAGCATGCGTCAGGGAAATCATCTTTGCAGGCTCCGAGAGTCTGAGGCTCCCAACTAGACAGTTTTGTGAAATGTTCATGAGAGCCGGATGCCCTGGTTTCCAGCCACGCTCCTCACTGAACCGTCACAGAGACCTGCGGTAGGTGGTGGGCACGGGCTAAACCAACACTGTCTGGGCTCACCAGCAGCACTGTTCTGGGCTCACTCAAAACGTATGCCCCATCTGTTGAAGGGTGAGGTGCCTGTGTGGTATGTACTCCTCAAAAAACACACATTTCACCAATGAGAAGTTATCCCTAACATCTCTTATGCTAAAAAAAAATAAATCCTCTCCTGTAGTTGCAGAAACAAATAGTTGCCGAAGCTGAAGTAGGCACAGCTTCCAAGTCCAAGGTCCTGATTAGAACTTCAGTGCTCATAAACCACCCCTTGGAGTGTGTACTTCCATCAGAACACTTCAAAGTTTATTAACAACTCCTAGGGTGGATATTAAAGTGAACTTTCAAAGCGCACACATATATCTTGCTATCTAAGCTGAAGTATTTAAATTACAACAATGATCACCCAAGGTGGGTGAAATTCTCAGACTAACTTGATTTTGTTTGGGTGACAGCCTACTTATTGCTTCCAGTTTTTGAAGATATTCATAGATTCTTCATCAAAATGGATAATTAAAATATCATTGACTGATAAAATGTTTCCTTTGCAAGGAAGCTCTTGATTTTATAGTCACCGTAAAAGGTGATTTCAGACATGTGGGTGGGTCAGAAGTGATTCTGCGTCGGGGCTGATACTCCTCTGAGCGCTTTAATACCAGCATTATCAGTGGGAAATAGTCCTCAAAGAAACATGTTTTTGATGAGGCAACTGGAATTTCGGGACTTAAATATCAGTGTATTTACACAGATCTTTTTAACATTTGCTGTCTGTAGAGAACTACTTTGGTTTATGGTATAACAGCCATGCAGCCAAAACAGCAGAACAGAGTTCACTGGCGTGTTTATTTAGAACACACTTCACCCCCTTGTTTTTTGTTTTGTTTTTTATCCTCACCAGAGGACATTTTTCCATTTTTTTTTTTTTTGTTCAGGTAGAGTGGGAGGGAGAGAGAGAGAGAGAGAAACATCGACGTGAAAGGAACACATCGAGTGGCTGCCACCCGCACAACCGACCAGGGCCGGGGACAAACTGCAACCGAGGTACATGCCCTTAGCGGGAATCGAACCCGGGTCTCTCAGGACCTCAGGCCGACGCTCTAACCGCTGAGCCAAACCGGCCAGGGCCACCCCCTTGTTTTTTAAGTTGAAGTAAAAGTAGGTCACACTAGGCAAAATATTAAAAGAAACTATAGATATTTATTTTCAGTGTCCTTGATGGTACATAAGTGTGGCTCAGTTAATTCACAGGGGCAGCTGGGGGGCACCAATTTTCTGCAGGGTAAAGCAGAGGAAGGAAACACTGAGACAGACAATTGCCAAAGACAGGCTTTGTCTAGTTTGAAGTGAATGATGCATCACTAAAAACCCGAACCGAAGTTTTTTGCTTTTCTGTTGTGCTGTTGGAGAAATGAAGGAACCCGATGATGACTGAGGTATAGCAGTTCACTAGGGTGCGAGCATGAATCTGTGTAACTGCTCTCAGCCTCCGAGGGCAGAATCGCTGGGCAGTGAGCTCCCTTAATATCTTAGTGATGTCTTCATCCAGTTCCATAACTTCCCAATCCCATTTCTAATGCTCACTCCTATTTTTAAAATTATCTCCTGCTCTGTAACGAATTGTCCCGAACCTTATTGGCTTAACACGATAGTAATCACGTATGATCTTTGGATCTCTGGGCCAGGAATTCAAACAGGGTACAAGGGGATGGTTTGCCTATGCTTTACGATTCCTGGGGTCTTCAAAGAAAAACCTAGAGGCTGGAGGACTGAAATCATCTAGAGGCTTAACTGAAGCTGAAGGTTCCTTGGTTAGCAAGTTCCTTGGGCATTTCCACAGGGTTACTTGAGCATCCTCTCAATATGGTGGCTGACTTCCCCCAGTGATTGATCCAAAAGGCTGGTGCTAGACCAGCAGTCTTGACCTCACTTGTGAATTCATATACTGACACTTCTATTGGTCACAGAATCAACCCATATTCAGTGTGAAGTCTCCACAAAGGCCTGAATACCAAAAGAGGAGGTTCATTGGGGGCCATCTTGGAGACGGGCTACTATATGTACCAAGTAGTTTTTGAGGTTAAAAAGACAGGTAGAGACAATCTATATCATGTTCTGTGGGACAAGAGTTGCCAGCATTTGAGATGTCATGGTCCAGTAGAATTTCAGGGGGAAAAATAAGAACTAATTGAAACTACTAGATCTTTATTTTGCCATGCAAGTCATTCAAAGAAAGCAACCTGTTAATTCTACCATTATTATTATTATTATTATTAATCTTTACCTGAGGATATTTTTTTTCACTGATTTTTAAGGAAAGTGGAAGGGCGCAGTTGGTGTGGCTCAGTGGTTGAGCGTCAACCCATGCACCAAAGGGTCGCCAGTTTGATTCCTGGTCAGGGCACATGCCCAAGTTGTGGGCCCAATCCCCAGTGGGGGACATGCATGAGGCGACCAATTGATGTTCTCTCTCACTGATGTTTCTATCTCTCTTTCCCTCTCCTTTCTCTCTCTCTAAAAGAAAAAAAAAATCAATATAGAGAGAGTGGAAGGAAGAGAGGACGGGAGAGAAAGACACACACGCACACGCACACACACACACACACAGAAATATTGATGTGAGAGAGACACATCGATTGGTTGTCTCCTTCATGCACCCTGACCATGGCCAGGGATCAAACCTGCAACCCAGGTACGTGTCCTTGACTGAAAATCAAAACCACAACCCTTTGGTGGGAGGGCCGACGCTCTAACCATTGAGACGCACCAGCCAGGGCTCGCTCTACCATCATTATCTTTTCTTTCTTTCTTTTTTTGAGAGAGAAAAATTGATCAGCTGCTTCTCTTACATGACCCAACCAATGATCAATCCAGGCACAAACCTAGGTATGTGCCATGACCGGGAATTGAACCTGCAACCTTATAGTGCATGGGACAACCCTCCAACCAACTGAAAAAGCAACCTGTTATTTCTACTATCATTATTTTTTCTTCTTTTTTTTAAAGACCTTTTTCATTCTGAATACCGAATGAAGACATCGGTTCAGATGTGAAGCAGTGAGACTGTCCTAAACTGCTGGCGGGGATGTACATTGAGAATCCACTTAGAAAACATTCTGTTTTTATCACCCAACAATTACACTCCTAGGTATACACCCTAAAAAAATGTGTACACACACACACGAAGAATCACGTACATGGTAGCATGCTAATATCAGCCCTGAACTGGAAACAAACCAAATGTCCATTAACAGTAGGATAGGCAGACAAATTGATGTATATTCATACTGTATGATTTCATGTAAAGTCCCCAAACAAGCAATGCTCAAGTATAGTGCTTTGGGATGTATGCTTGGATGAAAAATGTATTTTAAAAAGAGCAAGAATGTGATTATTATAAGGGTCTGGTGTGGTTAATTTTGAGGGGAGGGAGGGTTTTCAGACTGTAAAGAGACACCAGGTGGAGACTGTTGGGGTGCTGGCCATGTTTTATTTATTGACCTTCGTGGTAGTTACACAGATATTGCCTTGAAAACTCATTAAGCTTCACATTTTATGTTTGTTTTAACCTGTGTGCTATGTTTTACCATAAAAAGGAATTTTTTAAAAGGAAAAAAGAATTAGTCTTTTTAATTAAAAATTTTAGCTTTAGGAAAACTTAAAAAAAAAAAAAAAAGACCATCTGTTGTTTCTCAGCTCCATCGTCCGTCTCCCAGCCCTTTCACCATACGGGGTGTCAGCAGGGTCTCTGGTTGTTCCAGAACTTACTGCTTCATGCTAGAGTATGTCTCTGACTCAGTGGGGCAGGAGCGGATGTGGTCACACGTGCATGCCCACACGCATACACACACACACACACACTCACTCATGGGGCTCCCCTCCCTGTACTTCAGGAGGAAGCGCCTTTGTTCCTCTGCCCGCATTGGTGAGAAGAGGGAATAAATAGCCTCTCCTGAAGAACTTTGCAGGCCCCACAGAAGCCCCCCCCCCCCCCTGCCCGCTCCCAGAAAGAATCATGGTAGAGTCGATGGTCTTCCGCCCCGCTGGCAGCCCCAGTCCGTGGCCGGCCCTGGCTGAGGGGGCGTGGCTGTTGCAGTTCTCAGCAGTGGGCCTGAGTGGCCCGCTTCCACGCTGGGCCTTCGTACATTCGTGAGGCACTGTTGATGGAGCATCTATTATACGCCAGGGGTTGTACTATTGTTTTGCATTGTGGAATGTATTATAATTTACAATATTGTATTTCATTTTCCTAACAATCCTATGAAATAGACAGAAGATATCTAATTATTTCCACTTTTTTATTTTTATTTTATTTTTATTTTTTAATCCTCACCCAAGGACATTTTTCCATTCTTTATTCAGACAGAGGGGGAGGGAGAGAGAGGAAGAGAGAGAGAGAGAAACATCAACGTGAAAGGGACATCAAGTGGCTGTCACCGGCATGACCCAACCAGGGCCAGGGACAAACTGCAACCAAAGTACATGCTCTTAACAGGAACCGAACCCAGCTCTCTCTAGACCGCAGGCCGATGCTCTAACCGCTGAGCCAAACCGGCCAGGGCTATTTCCACTTTTTATAGAGGCCACTGAGGCTCCTAAGCTTTGAGTCTTATCTAAAGTCATTGTAAAGGGCTACCGATACCCATGAATACTTGCCACACCCACAGCCTTTTGGCAGGAAAGGACCTCTGGGTAGTTCCTCAGACAGGTTGCTTGATGGTGTCTCCTGGCACATCACCCACAGGTGATTCTGTCAGAAGTGGTTATCTGACTCAAGGGGTGGCTAGGAGAAACATATCTACTCAAACAGAAATGATAGTGATTAGGTAGATGATTAGATTATATTGGGAACATTATGTGAAAAATACAAGGAAGTTGTCATTATAACAGGAAAAGCTAAAAGACATCAGAGATGACAAAGGTGTACACAGATACCCTAAGGCGGTCAGAGCCATCAGTAAATGGGGAGTATGAGTACGAGCAAGGTGACTGTGAACAGAAGACACATACCTGACACAAATGGAAGGCGAGTCATCTCGGTGGCATTGGCGGGAGCACTGAAAGCAAAGATCATGGGATGAAGTTCCATAGTGACAGCAAAGTGACACTCCTGCTGCGGAGTGAGCTTGGTTCAGCCTCTGTACTTCAGTTCGCTCCCTCTCTCCACCCCTCTCTCCCTCTCTCCATCCCTCTCTCTGTCTTAAACGTGAGATGACAGGCTAAAGACAATGATCAAGGAAGACGGAGCATACAGGCAATGAATATTATATCTTACCTGATGACAAGAGTAAACTTTTTCCCTAAAGTGCTCATGGAAAAGTGATAGAGAGAAAATAAGAAAGTTAGAAAATCAATCCAGGAAGTTTATCATCTGATTAACAGGATAGAGATATTTATTTATTTATTTATTATTTTATCCTCACCCAAGGACATTTTTTTTTTTTTTTTTGCATTTATCTTCAGATAGAGTGGAAGGGAGAGAGACAGGAAGAGGGAAAAAGAAACATCAACGTGAGAGAGACACATCGAGTGGTTGCCACCCACACGACCTCAACCGGGGTCGGGGAAAAACTGCAACCGAGGTACGTGCCCTTAGAATCGAACCCGGGACTCTCTGGTCCAAGGCCGACACTCTAACTGCTAAGCCAAACCGGCCAGGGCTAATTATTATTAGTTTTTAATCCTCACCTGAGGATATATATTTTTTATTTATCTTCAGATAGAGTGGGAAGGCGGGATAGAGAGGGAGACAGAGAGAAACATTGACATGAGAGGGACACATCGACTAGCTTTCTCTGGCAGGGCCCCTACCAGGGCCGGGGATGAACCACCACTGAGGTACGTGCCCTTGACTGGAATCAAATCTGTGACTCATTGATCTGCAGACTAACGCTGTAACTGCTGAGCCAAACCAGCCAGGCAGAAGAGATTTTTAAAAATAAAATAAACAGAAAAAAATGGAGGGAAGAAATTATCAGGAAAAAAAAGTCCTGACAACTAGATGATGTGACTTTAGAGGGTAAGGTCCCACTGAGAGCTCAGTAGAACAAATGAGACATACAAAAAGCCTTATCATATCTTCGCATGATCTCAGGGGCAGAGAAGAGTGTAAACGCTTCAAGAAAAAACAGGTGATACATAAAGAAATGGGTAGAACAATGACACCAGACTTCTTAACAGCAACACTGGATGCCAGAAGACAGATTTTTTTTGGGGGGGAAAGTTTATTGATTAATACCTAGCTAAACTGTCAGTCAAGCTTGAAGGAGGAATAAAAATATATTTGGTCATGAAAGACCCTGAAAGATTTATCTTCCAGATGCCCCTTCTCAGGAACCCACTAAAGGTGGGGCTCCAGCAAAATGACTGAATAAACCAAGGGAAAAGATAGCATAGAACAAAAAATATAGGCAAGCGCCCTGGCTGGGGTGCCTCAGTTGGTTGAGCATCACCCTGTGCACTAAGAGGCCACCAGTTGATTCACAATCAGGGCACATTCCCATGCTTTGGGTTTGATCCCCAGTCTTGGTGTGTGTGAGAGGCAATAGATCGATGTTTCACTCTCACATGGACGTTTCTCTCTCTCTTTCTCTCTCTCTCCCTTTCTCCCTTCTTCTCTCTCTAAAATCAATAAAAACATATTTTTAAAATATATATAGAAAACCACAGAGGGGAACTTTGGGCAGTGCAGGAAGCCTAGAGAGCAACCACTCCACAATGGACTTGGAGAGGGTGGTCTCCAAGAAAAACATGCTGGTTCATACATTTGAGAGTTTGGCAGAATTTCTGTTTTTATGATAATGTCTCATTGACTTATTCCTATGTAATTTATTGTTTTAATGATAACTTTGTATATATTTTGATATGTAATGTAACATCATCATTATCTTCCTTTTCAAAATTTGTTCTTTTGGATAAGCTAAAAACAACTTAAGTTGCAAAACAAAAATCTGCTTTTCAGTCTATGAAAAACATTATTGGGATTTTCAGTTTAAGTTTTTCATGGCAGTATAGCGGGGTTAATATTTAGCTGGTATGTATTGCTTGGCTCTTCTGGTTGTTGACAATTAGCATCTGTTTTGATTGCTTGATATCCAAGACATACCAAGTTTAAATATTTTTAAATCCCTGTGGCAGAAAAAGCTAGCTGGGCATATAGTTGCCCAACTTCACCATGTTTCCCAGCATCCACTTCCAGGCCTGGCCAATAAAAATTCCCAAGCTCACCACTTCATGCTCTTTCCTCCTTCTCCATTGCTTAGAATGGTGACGGTGACAACCAGAGTCACCTTGGGATATCATAAAGATGGCAGAGACACTGCAATCCTGGATACCTGAAGGATACCTGTGTCGGTAAGAGCTACATGAGCAAACTCCTCTCATACCTCAGGTCCACTGCTATTGTTAGGGAAATCTACTTTGAACTGTTATAGAAGAAAGAAGTAAACTTATCTTTAAGCCATGGAAAATTTTTATCTCTCTTTAATTACTGCAGTTTAGCATACTCTAACTGATATAATGACTAAATGAATGTTGTCACACTTTTGGAGGGAAATTTGATAGCAAGTATGAAGACATAAACGCAGAAATGTTTTGATTTGGCAATTTTCATAGGACTGCACCACACAGAAATAGTTAGACAAGCAGGTGAGGTGGCATGTACCAGGATGTCCCCTGCAACATCATTCAGAGTAACAAAAGACTAGGCAATCAAAATGTACACCTTTAGGGAAATGATTAAATTTTACGTTCTGATGAAATGCTATGCAGCTATTAAAAAAAACGAGGTATGTATTTTGAGGAGAAATTATGTCCTGAAATTATTTAATGAATAAAAATGTACATTTTCTAAGAGTTTTATAAAAAAAACTATAAATTTATATAAAATATGTAATAATATGTAAATACATATGACATCTTATAAATATTTGTATGTGCATAGAAAACAGTCTAGAAAGTTATATACCAACATATTAAGAGTATTTACCTCTAAAAAATAAGAGCACTGTTGTGGGGTTTTTTTGGTGTGCTTTTTTTAGAGAGAGAAACAGAAACCTCAGTGTGAGAGAGAAACATCAATCAACTGCCTCCCGCACACCCACTAACTGGGAATTGAGCCAGAAACCAGGGCATGTGCCCTGACAGGGAACTGAACCAGTACATCTCAGTCCATTGGACATTGCTCAATCCATTGAGCCACACTGGCTGGGCTATTGTTGTGGCTTTTAAGTATGTTCATAGTACTTCAATACTGCTCTCTCCAAAGGCAGGGTCCATTTCCCTTCCCTTGAGTGTGGACTGTGTGTGTGTGTGTGTGTGTGTGAGAGAGAGAGAGAGAGAGAGAGAGAGAGAGAGAGAGAGAGAGAGATTCCTGAGAATAGGTTATAAAAGACATTTGGCCTCCTTGCTCTGTGTGTCAGAGCACTCATCTTGGGCACAGCCGCTTCAATCTTGTGAAAACAGTGCTCTGGTGAGACCCATGGGGCAAAGAACTGAGGCCTGCTGCCAACAACCAGCACTGGCTTGCCAGGTGTGTGTCCTTCAGCCCCAGTCAGGCCTTCGGATGCTGCATTCCTGCTGGCACCATGACTGCCACCTGCAAGGGACTCTGAGCCAGAGCTAGCAGCGGAGCCACTCTGGACTTCTGACCCACGAAACTGTATGCGATAATACACGTTTCTTGTTTTAAGCCAGTAAGTTCAGGGAGTGATTTGTTCTGCAGCAACAGGTAACTAAAATGAGTATGAATAGGAGAAGGGTAGGGGAGAACATGTTACCTTAAAACTTTTTCATATTCCTCTTCATTGTTTGTATTTTTATATTTAGCAGTTGTAGTTTTTAAACAAAAACTGTTGAAATTAAAATGAAAAGAGAACCTTTAAGGAAACATACTAGTTTATCATTTGCTGGACCTAGAAAGAACAATACATATTTCAAAAAACATTTAAGAAACTCTTTCAATGACTAGTATTTGTGACTATGTGGAGAAACAGGCCAAAAATATATGAAATATCTGTTCCTAGTGACATAAAACACAAGACGTTGCCAGTCATCAATCATTATTGTTTTTCTGACTGAATATTACCCAGTCATCCCTGACTTGAAAAGGAGAAAAACCACAGAAGGGTATTTCTCTCTGTTGTACAAATGTTTATGTTTGTGTTAACAAAGGACAAAGAACCCTTTTCTGATGTCTTTTTTCCCTTAGAGAACTAGTACTTAAACATGCAGTATTGATTAATGGCAATGTCACGGGTTAAGACACAGTTAAGAAGTTAGGTTTTAACATCTGCTTCTTGTTCTTCACCTCCATAGCCTTCCTCTGAGCTGTACCCATTACAACTTCAGCGTTTGTCTTCCGCTCACATCATTTCTTCTCTTCTACCCAACAAATCAGTCTAGCTGGTTTGCAGAGTAAAGACTTCTTAAAAAATACCACTGACTTCATGACCTCCCCTGTTCATAGTCACATTTAATTCCTGTTGAGCTCATGGCACCAGGGGACTGGCGTCTGCATCCTGTAGCAAATATTCCCATCATTTCTTCCTCTCCACTTAAAAACATTCTTTAGCTCTTACTAAAGTTAAGGGCCCCAGAGTTCTTTGTGTGAGTATTGAATGTGCTGTTATATGGATTTTATCCATGTAGCAGATTTTTAAAAAAGCGAATATTAATCTTGCCTGTTATATAAACTAAACATCTGCAATTTTCCATATGAATGATACCATCAAGGGAGGAAGGGGTGTAAGAGAAGAAGGGGAAAAGTCATTAAAAAGAGAATGTTAGGCTAAGACAAAGAAATCTAGACCTAGACTAACTGTCTGAAAAGTTAAAGTAATTGTTCAACTTAAATTACATCATCAACCCAAGCTGGGGGTGTTCAGGGCATTCCAGCCATGGCCATTCCAGCTAACCACCCAAGTAGTATAAAATCTGCTCTCAACCTGTTCCTGTGCATTTTTAGTATCCAGGCTTAATTGTGTTCAGACAGGAATTTGACACCTATTTGACTCACTTAAAATATGTTAGTAAAACAACTGTCCCAACTTTTCTCCTTAGTCCCCTTTGCTGAGACAGCCAAAGCATCCACTATAACATTCCCAAAAGACAGCCAGGATCTATACTGTTTTGACTATGGAAAGCAGGTCTTTAGGGTACTGACTGCTTTATGTCTCGTTTGGATGGTGGTGGACAAATATGAGTGAGATAAAGTCCAAATAAACTGGCTCTGAAATTCCCATGCTTGTGTGGATTTATTTGGTCCTTTGATGTCTTTTTTTTCCCCTCTGTTGGAATGTTTCAAATATGCACTTAAGTCACCCATAGAAAGGCTGCTAATGTAAATGAACATGTGTTTAGAATGGGCTGTCATCTTAACCTTCCCAGAGATGCAAAACCCATAAGACACAAAGGGTCAATTGGTATTACCTCTTCTGTTTCTTCTTTCAAATGTGAGAGGTTGCAGAGTTCAGACTGACCTTTCCTTCCCGTCTCTCTATTTATTCAGGTGACTTAAATTTTGGCTGCTATGAGGAGGGGTTGACCCTCAAGTCTAGGACATTCCTCTTAAAATTGAGTTTGGACTTCCATGCCTTACTGATTATTTTAAGAGTACTATTTGAGTCTCTGATACTTAGTCTTCATAGTAATTTCCATTTGTGAAAACCCATGGAACTATAGGAGTGTGTCCTGTGAAGTACTTGACTTTATACTGTAAATGCTCTTCAAGTTGAAAAGATATTTTATCATATGCCCTGGCCAGTTTTGTTCAGTGGTTAGAGCGTCGACCTGTGGTCCAGAGAGACCCGGGTTCGGTTCCCGCTAAGGGCATGTACCTTGGTTGCGGTTTGTCCCAGGCCCTGGTTGGGTTGTGCAGGTGGCAGCCACTCGATGTGTACCTTTCACGTCAATGTTTCTCTCTCTCTGTTCCTCTCTCTCTCTCCTGCTGTATCTGAACGAAAAATGCCCTTGGGTGAGGATTAAAAAAAAAAAAAAAGATATTTTATCATAAAAGTAGCGCTAAAGAAAAAATGAGGAACGGGGGAGAAAACGATCTGTAATCTATAACTCAAACACAAGTGCTGTTGGAATAGACGGAGTCAGAGGAGAGGTGGGGCACCAACGCTTCCAAGCACGTCCAGGTTGGCACTTTGAAGCTTGAGTACTGCTGCCTCGCAGATCTAGAATTGATGGTGTCGTAGGAGCAGACAGACCGCCTTCTACATGTAACATTATATCACAAGCATTTTTAGGCAGTCTTTATAAGAGAAGGGATTCTATTTCTCCAGGTTCATATATTTTTTGAAAGTGCACTTAGGAAAATCAAAATCTAGCTATATTAATCAACATCTTTAACTTCGGTTGAATACTTAAGGTCTGGCTGTTAACTTTGTAGTAGAAATGAGACACAATGTAAAAACTGTTTTAAAAGCTTAAAGGATCAGCCTCTCCTTGCTGAACCTGCCGTCCCCCGTGGAAGGAGGTCACGGGTGCGCAAGCGCACTCTGCCGGGGTGTCCAGAGAGAAGCAGCCCGAGTGTGCACGTCACTGCAAAATTAGTGTATTCAGAGCAGTCACAAAAAATATCTACGTCGTTCTTTTAGTGAACTTCTCAAAATTTCAAACACTCTTTAGAGATTAGAGATGAGAATTACATAACAGCAACGAGAGCTCTTTAAAGCACCTGGCCTCGCCCTGGGTAATAGGAGACATTCTGAAGTGATCACTTGGAGGCTTTTGAGGAACAGAAATAGCGCATCGCTGCCTCTCAGTCTGATGGCACTGCCCGTCTGACCCACTTGGCATCCCCAGTGTCTCCTCCTCCACACTCATGTTCTAATCATTTTTTTTTTCTTCTTTTGGTTTTGTGGGGTTCGGTTTCAGATCCTTGGTCAGGTTAGTTCAGTTGGTCAGCTCATTGTACTAACGGGAGCAAGGAAGTATGGGCCATTTGGTCTGGTGGAGAGAAGTATTTCGTAACAGTAAACCCTTTTCTCCACTTTCTGTCCCCTATTCCACCTGGCTCCCCAAGGTCATGAATTTGTGAGCAGCTAAACTTATACTAGGAGGCTTGGGGAAATAACGGAAAAAGCATGGATTTGGGAATCAGATGAAACTAAAATAAAATCTATGTATCAGATGGGATTCTGGACAGATTACTTGGCCTACCTAAACCTCAGCATTCTTGTCTGAAAATTAAAGCTAAACAGTATCAAAATGCATTACGAGAATTAGATAACGTGGTATGACACACAGCTGGTACCCAACAGGCCCTCAGCAAGGCTGTTTTCCTGATGGCATTAGTGGGGTCTGCCAGTTCTTTCTGGTGCCCCCTTCTCAGCACGTGGCAGGATTGCACTTCATGGCCCACCTTGGGTTGGGTGGGGACTGGCCAACAAACTGTGAGCAAACACGGCATATTTGAAAGGGCCAGTGCAAGCTCTTTCCTTCTGACATGGTAACTGGCAACATTGAGGATGGTGGCAGCTCTCTCAGCTTGGGCTCAGTGTCTGTGACGAGGAGAGTGTCCCTGCTGATCCACGAAGGGTGAATGGAAGAAACCATTTTTGTACTTTTCAGCCACTGAGGTTTTATTATTACTGCAGCCAACCTACCTTATTGCTTTTCTCTCCTTGAACAACAAAGTCTGAAGACTGAGAGAAGAGAAACACAATTTAATTAGTGGGCTATGGAGGCATCAGAGAGGTTTTCTAATATTTCTGGTGTTGGGGATGGATCCATATTTCAACCCAAGTAGAGGAACTTGGGGAAACAGAGACGTTATTCATGGAGTCATATACTAACCCTTGAGAGAATCTCAAGACATCTCTTAGGATTTACTCTTATGTGAATCAAAAATTCTATTCTCCCTACCTCCCCATCCCCATTCTTACTTAGAAAGCATTAAAATATTCTTGAGTTCCAAAGAAACTAATCTATTATATTCATAAATAAAAATAAAGAAAGGATCTCTTAGAAATGAACATTTCTGTCCACCAAATAAAATATGATTTTTGGAAAATATTAAACTTAGTCAACATATGTAAATGTCCTATTCCCTTTCCTCTGAAAAATTTACTAGATTTATCAATAAAATCATCTCCTTAGAGAGCTAGTTTAATATAACCTAGCAGGAGCAGCAACAACAACAAAACTACAATAGGATATACAATTCTTTTTAAAAAAATGTTATTACAGCCAGTGTCTCTGAATAATGAGAGTGTTCACCAGCCCTAGTTGATAATGGAGAACTACATGCATTATTTTCCATAACTAAATTTCAGAGCAATAATTGTAGGCCTCTCTCTGAATGCTCAGTGCAATGACATCTGACTTATAAATAAAGGTAAAAATAAAAGGTAACCTTTACTAAGGCATTAATATTGGCAGGCACTATGCTGAGTGCTCAGATCAGCATATATTCAGGCTTATATTCAGCTGCATATAACAGAACCCTGACAGAGGCTTAGCCAAATGGAGTTAATGTTTCCCATGCAACAAGAAGTCTGGAGAAAGCCAGTAAGGACCCAGGTTCTTCCTAGCTTCCTGATCCACCATCCTTAGCATGTAGCTTTTGTTCTTAGTAGCAAGATGGCTGTTTTTCTTCCAGGTATCCCCATTCTATGCAGAATGAAAAAGGAAGGGCAAAAAGCAAAATACACATCCTGGTTGGCTCTGTATAAACCCCTCCCTCTTCATTTAAAAAATCAGAACCTATCACTTTCCTAGAAGCCCCTCCTTATAGAGCAAAATTATATGGTCACCATAGTTGTAAGGGAGTCTGCGGAGAGAGCTTTTTATTTATTTATTATTTTTTATCCTCATCCGAGGACATTTTTCCGTTTTTTGTACAGACAGAGTGGGAGGGAGAGAGAGGAAGAGAGAGAGAGGGAAACATCGATGTGAAAGGGCCACATCGAGTGGCTGCCACCCGCACGACCAACCAGGGCTGGGGACAAACTGCAACCGAAGTACATGCCCTTAGCGGGAACCAAACCCGGGTCTCTCCGGACCGCAGGCAGATGCTCTAACCGCTGAGCAAAACCGGCCAGGGCCGGAGAGAGCTTTTTAGCTGAGCACATTGCCACCCCAAACAAAATCATGTTTCTGTTAGTGAAAAAGATAGACTGGATCTTGGGCAGACAACTAACAGCATTCCTCAAATAAGCTTCAGGAGCATTATCCCAGATCTTTGCAACAAAACTATAAAGCAGTTACTGTTCATTCCCCATTTTATACATTAGGAAACCAAGGCATTATATTGTATGTATTTTATACAATGGGAAACCCAAGGTTACACAGATGGTAGGTGGTAAAACTTAGGCACCCTTTGATCACAAAAGGCAAAAATGGCAAGCTGATCAAGTTGGGAGCTTGGTTCTCCTGGATGTCCTCTAACTGCTTCATCAGTCACACAGAGCCAACCCAGGGCATGGCCAAGGTCTCTCGGGCAATCTGCCAGCAGGTCCCTATGGGAGGCAGTTATGCTGTCATACTTTCCCTGCTGTGACTGCATACTCTCAGACTCCGAATAGCCCTGAGGCAGCTGTGACAAGCATCTGTATGAGCCTGCTAATGAAGCAGAGTTCAGGAGTCCGAAAACGTCAGCACGTCACGGTTTGGGTTGGAGGAGGGGTGGATCAAAGGTGCCGTCCCTGCCCTTGGGTGCAGGGAGTCTTGTTTCAGGCAAGGTAGAAAGCACTTCAGGCTCAGGGCAAGATCACATTGTTTTGTAACAACAAATATTTATAAAAAATTAAATAGTCATGCTGAAGGGTGTGTTGTTGTTGCTGTTTGTATTCACCCTGTTATCTTTATTCCTTGCTGTAGTTAACTTTAACAGCTCCTGCCCTAGAGTGAGGTACTTGAAGTAGGGTAACAAGAAGAAAGGCTGAGCTCAGGGCAGGAGAGCGAAGGTTCTGGGAGCTAGCCAGTGTTCTCAGGTTGTAAAATAAAATCTCTAGACCAATGGGACACTGGCCTCAGGCCATGGCAGTGATTAATGCCAGAGCTCTAAAGAGTGCTATGGTGGGAATGGTTAGGGGGTTGCAGTGTGGGTGTTGTGTGTGTTGGTTTTTTTTTTTTTTAAGCAGCTTAACATGAAACAAATAACTTTTAGTTGATTTGGAATCTAAAAATAAAATTAAACACTCATTTACTTTTCTTTTTTAAATTAAGAACTTAAGCCAATTTATAGAAGAAAAGAAGCCTAAAAAGCATTAAGTTCTAAACTAGTCACATTACTCCAAGTCTCCTTAATCTTTGTTCATATACTTTTATACATTTTTACACAATTGTAATTATTGTAGTAGACATTCTGGGTCCTATATTTTTCATGTAAATTTATTTCATATGAACATTTTCATACTTATTAGAATATATATATGTATGTGTGTGTATGTATACACACACACACACACATATATATATATATATATATATATATATGCTTTTGAGTATTTTATTACATCAGTCTGCCATGGTTTGCTTAATCATTTCCCTATTGTTGAGCATACGGGCTGTTTTCATGGTTTTGCTATTACACATGATGCCACTTCCAACATCTTTATATAAATTCTTTATTTTTGCCTTTAGGTTATTTCTTTCCATCATGTTCCCCAAAGTGGAATTATTTAGTCAATGGGTATGAACAGTTACTTATCTTGGTTCCAACTTACAGAGTCATCAACAATGTAGAACTATACCCGCTCTTCTCCATCACTGGATGTGTTGATCATTTATTTACCTGTCGTCTCAGCGCCACAGCAACTCTTCTCTAACCTGCTGCAAAATGCTGGCAGCGGCCAGAAGCCTGCGAACCACATTTCCCAGCCCTCGTTTCTGGCTGCTTCCTCCTAGGTTCTGCCAATAGAAAGTACCAGCAGAAAATTTGAAGGCATTCGAAGAAAAGACGGGAGAAGTCAGTTTGCTTTCTTTCTGTTTCCTGGCAATATCTCTAGGAATTACTTCATTTCCAGATGCCCTCTTCCCCGCGTTCCCCGCATCCCGTTTAGCACGCCCAGTGGCACAGTGAGAAGTGCAGTCCTGTCCTGTTGTAGTGTTTCCTCCTCCTTTATGTTCCCTCAGCTGCTTTCTGTCATTCTGTCCTACTCATTAATCTCAGGGTGCCTACCTTTCCCTTTTTGACCTTTCAGCTCTCCCAACAATATAGTTTCCTATGTTAAAACTTTCTTTGAAATACCTAACTTGATTTCTGTTTTCCTGACTAGACTAACTTATAAGCTGTCTCTTATAATTCAAATATATATTTTAGTAGGGTCCTGTATGTATAACACCTCCCCAAAGTCCAATTCTGCATTTTTAAAAATTACTAGTGGAAATGCATTTTCTTAAACTGTAAGCATTTCATCCACTTCTCATTTAATTGTGTGTCTTTTAAGGATAACGATAAAGATCTCTAGAGGTCTATATTTATGTACATTATTTCAATACATCAAATTACTTGTATTAAACAGAAAAAAATTAAAATAGAACTGTAAACAATGCATTAGCAAATATAACTGATTTGTAAATCTAGGTCTAGACTTAAGTTCTTTATTCAATTTTGTTAGCTTATTTTTCTCTTTTAATAAATATTGTAGTGGGTTGAATGGTGGCCCTCCAAAAGATATAGTCATATCCAAATAGGAGGGACTTGTGAATGTTACCATATTTAGAAAAAGGGTCTCTGTAGATGTAATTAAATTAAGGGTGTGGGGATTCGACCATCTTAGATGATCTGGGTACGGGCCCTAAATCCAACAAGTGTCCTTATAAGGCAAAGGCAGAGAGAGATGGAGACAGAGGAGGGGAGATGCAGACACAGGGGGGAGAAGGCCATGTGAAGAATCAGGAATTCTGCAACCACAAACCAAGAAGTGCTTGGAGCCATCAGAAGCCGGAAGAGGTAAGGAAGGAGTGCAGCTCTGAGCCTTCGAGGGAGCAGGGAGCATCGCCCTGCTCACACCTTGATCTTGGACTTCCGGCCTCCAGAACTGTGGGAAAATACATTTCTATTGTTGGAAGCCACCAAGTCTGTGGCAATTTGTGGCAGCAGTCATGGAAAACTAATACAAACATTATATAATTTCAATATGTATTTTTAAACACTATTTTTTCTTTATTTTGTTTGTAGTATTCAAAGCATACATTAAAAGGGAAAAGAATCACATAAATATCGCCATTAGATAATTGGGTTTCAGATACTTTACTTATACTCATCTCTTATTTAGTATTTGTTCCCACCTTTTTTTAGGTGAAATTTATTACAAGTTGTTCTTGTTCTGTTCTTTTCCATTTTGCTGATGACTCTAATAAGCCTTATAATTAGGCCTCTGTGTCATTTATGTTCAAGGGAAAAAAACAACAACATTAGTTTCGTATTGAGCCAGAACTCTTGCAATTAATTTATCTTTGTCTATCTGTTTTTTTCCTTCCAGTCTGTCTTATTTCATTTTCAATCTATTATCCTGTCCTCTTCCCTTTATTTTATTTCTTATTGTATCTGTGATTTTCAACCCATTTTTTGTTTTTTTTTCCCCTAATTGTGGTAAAAATCACCAAAGATCCCCTTGATTAATTACTCCCTCGTATTGTTCAAATTTGGAGAACTTTTGTCTGTAACTCTTATTTGCTAGTAGTGGTGAATATTTATTTATTTGCTTCTCCCTAACTACATACTCATTTGGGAACATACGCTTTCTTAGTGTAACCCACATATATCAAAGCAAACTAACCACCTTCACTTCTAATGCCAGAGATAGGCCATGATTGACTTAGGCCAATCAGCACATTCGAGTCCCTGTCCACTGTCACTGATTTCGAAGTGGACACTGGCCCTCAGATGGTCCAATCAAGGTGAATTTCAGGACTCTTGCTTAGAATGTTGGGACAGGAATGTGTATTCTCTTCTACAGAATATAAACAAGAAATCACATAGCCCATTTGCAGTTGGCAACATGTTTCATTGTCACGGGGAATTGGCATTAAGATGAAGTATTAAATTCATGTTGTACATAGCTGAGAGGAGGATGAAAAGGAAATGGATCTTTGGTGATATTGTTGAGTTGCTGGATCATTCAGTTGTGAAGCCTGCTCTAACTGCGGCCTCGCCACTTAAGTGAGCCCACATAACACTCTGTTATTGGCCACCCATTTAATCTAAGTTTTCTTTGATTCTAGTTAACTAGTATATCAAGTAATAATTAATAAGCAATTTTTATTAAGATATGTAAATTTCAGTTTTTGATTAAGAACTATAATACCTGTTACCGTTTATTATCTACTATGTGCCATTGTATTGAAATGTAGTTACAGTCATTGTCATTAAAAGCATAAGTCATGTCAATTGCAGAGGGAGGGAGAAGGGCACAGAACAACACACAGAAGCAACACATTACCACAAAAACTTTAAATGTAATAAATAGCACTCCCTCATTCTTAAAATGTCCTGTAGCCACCCCACTGCAGGGAACTTCTGGGGTAGGGGTGTCCTTCGTACACATTGCTTTGTAACTTTTGCTATCTTACCGTCTCCTCTCATGCCCCTCCTCAGAGCAAACATGAAGTCCTCTCCTCGCCACACGCAGAGCAGTCTGGCATGCCTTGCCCCCTAACTCAAACTCAGGACAAAGGTCTCACCTCCTGACCCAATGGATGTTTTCCCAGTAAAGACCCTCTAAAGGGAAATTCGGATGCCAGTTATTAAGATAAGTTTCACCTTGGGTTGCAAAGAGGTTAAATCATATTGCTCAGGGCTCATAGCTAAGAAGGGAAGACTGGGCTGTGAACGCAGGTCTGTCTGCCTCTAAAGCCCCAGGTTTTTTTTATTACAATATAGAAACTCTCAACAAGAGCATTAACAGTTGCTGTGTGACTTCTGAGAGTAGGTTAGATGAGGCCATGCAGCTTCCACTGCTGCTCTTGGAAACTCACTTGGGGAGGCCTCAGCTGCTTGCTCTGTGAGAGGTATGGCTATGCTGGGGCCGCCATGTGGAGAAACCACATGGAGGCAGAGAAATGCCTACGGAGCCCCAGCTTTTCTGGGTCTCCCCAGTCCAGGTGCAAGACCCCATCAAAGCTACATTCTGACTACACCTGCATGAGGGATCCTGAGTGAGAACTGTCTGAACTCAGCCAAACACTGAGTTTGGGGTGGTTTGGTACACGACAATAGATAACTGGGGAAAACTGTACAATTTGTATTCATTCAATCATGCAACATGTTCCTTGTCCTTATGGAGCTCACATTCTAGCAGAAAAAGCTGTCAGGCTCACTATGACCAGCTTTTAAGCCACTCTGCCATTTGGTTATCAGCATTACTAATTGTACAGAACACTCTTCTTAAGGACCTCTGGATCTTATGTTTTAACATCTGGAGACAGTCTTCCCTTTTGATTTACTCGCCATTCTAAGTGACGAAACACAGGACCTTTTTATTTTTAAAATGGCAATTTCATCTGTTATTATTTTGGTTTTCAAGTTCTTGAGTGTTTTTTGCCATCTGATTTTTAAATATTAAGCTTTCTGTTTGGGGATCACTGTTCATAACAAATGTGGTTCTGTGAAATAACACAGAGCTCTCTTATACTCTACCTAGTTTACGGCAAATGGTAATATCTTGTAAAACTTGAGTAGCTACCACAAGGACACTGACATTGACGCAGTCAAGAAACAAAACATTTCCATCGCTACCAGGATCTCTTCCTTGTCCTTCTATAGCCACACTCCCCTCCCCCAACACACGCACCACCCCGACTCCTGGCAACCAGTAATCTGTCCTCCATTTCTATAACTGTGTCATTTCAAGGGTAGTACATACATATATTATAGAGTATGTAGCCTTTCAGAATGGGTTTTTGCCATTCAGCATAATTCCCTGGAGATTCTACCAAGTTGCATGCAACAACAGTTCATTCTGTTTTTGTTTTTGTTTTTGCTGACTAGCATTTCGTGACATAGATGTACCACAGTTTGACCATTCATCTACTGAAGGACATCTGAGTTGTTTCCACTTTTTGGTTCTTACCAATGAAGCAGCTATAAATATTTGTATATGGGTTTCTGTGTGAACATGAGTCTCCATTCCTCTGGGATAAATGTTCAGGAGTGCAATTGCTGGACCATATGCTAGTTGCATATTTTGTTTTATGCTTTTTTTTTAAACTGCCCAACCTTTTCCCAGAGTGGCTGTATCATTTTAAATTTCCACCAGCAATATATGAGTGATCCAGTTTCCCTGAATGCCATCTGATGCTGAATAACTTACTGTAGCTTCCCAGATAAATATTAGGAAACTTTTTTCCCCCCAATTGCATTCACCAATTCTTTCTCAAGATTTAGACCTTTACCTTCTGGTTGGCTCCTAGGGGTAGAATGAGGGTGGGGAGAATTAGAGCCTAACAGGACCATCTAATTGTCACCCCCAGAGATTGCTGCCTTATTTTGGGTTCCTGACGTCTTGTTTTAACCTGTTTCTATTGTAATTGTATCTGTAATCTCGTTCCCTTCAGGTGGTCTTTTCAAAGGCATTGAAAACCTTGAAGAGTGAGAGGCAATAGATTAGCTGTAAAAGCAAAAGGAGGTTTAGGAAGAGCTTTGAATTCACTGAAAGGTAACAGGGCTTTAGCTACAGCTCACTAGGTAGTCAAATCAATCTTTACTAAGTAGCTGGTTTTTAGAGCAAATGCTCTAGGTAAGGGGTGACTTCTCTAATGAAGCCCAGTAGTTTAATTTCTCCTGATAATTACATAGTGCCCTATTTTCTCTTAGGCAGACATGACTCCTGTGAAAGTCGCTGAAACATTTAGACATGACATACATGAAAGAAATAGAGCGCAAAAGTTTATATTTAAACATTTCTGCCCAAATCTAAAATGTTCAGACCTTTAATAGACTTAGACAGAACTTCTCATTCTTGTGTTAAGATCCCAAGAGCAGTTTTCTAGATGCAGGGATCCTGCTTTACACACATTTTGGCTTGAAAGTTGCTTCTGTCTATTCCGTGTAGCCCTTGAGTGGGGAAACCTCTCTCCCTTCTAGCAAATGGATCGTCATCATCCTCAGTGGTATCAGCGTTCCTCTTATGTTTCTGGATTAGGTTGTCTGATCATTAAAGGAAAAACAGAAAACTCATTTTTTAAACAAAACCCAGATTTCCATTTGGCTCGGCTCTCCATATTTATTCCCCGTCCCCACTCTCTTAAACCAAAACATTTGGTAGGTGCTATTCTCTGACCTATAGTTCTTCAGCTAAATATGCAGCTGCAAAAGAGTTTTGCCTAGCGCTCAATCTTACAGAAAATATTTATGTGGGTTCGAGCTCATTAATGTTTATCATTCAATAGGATAAAAAGGATGGTTCGTAATTAAAAATGGAAATACCATGTAGTGGCAATTGCAAAGAATCTCAGCAATAATTTTTTAAAGAAAACATTTCCTTTAAATCATGTGTAATTATTTTTGTATGTCGATTTGCATAAAATGAGATATACCTGTATTGTTTATAACCTACAATGTTTCCTCTTTAAAACTAACACAGGAGAAAAATATAACTCTGTAAATGGCTCCTGACTGCTATTGTTGGACAAAGAACTGCCAATTTACCCCCAAATGAGCCTCTGAGAGCTTAATTGGAGTTATTATCTACTGCTAAATCATCTTTAAGTCTCTTTTCCTTTCACATTTGGCAAATGTGGCATTCTGGACTGCTCCAACCTACCTTTCAGGTTGTTGTTTCAACCAAAGTGTTCCCAGGTAACAGGGAGGGGAAAACATAGCTTATTATCTATTAAATAAAAGTTAGCTCCTGTAGAGTATTTTCTAATTTATTAAGTACTTCTCACCTTACTTTATTTAATCTCCTCCACCTGTGAGGCAGAGACTCTATGCTATCCTCCTCGTTTTACAGATGAGGGACCCGAGGCTCAAAAAGTCTAACTGAATTGCCAGGAATTGCAAACAACTGCCAAAGTCAGAGCTGGAGTCTAGATATTATGACTCCCATGTCTGTGCCTTTTTATACAACTTGCTGCGCAAAGGGAAAGCACCACTCCCCGGGCCGAGGTAAAATGCATTTGTTATACTCAAAGCTAAACGGCACATTTCTTTTTAAGCCATCATAGCCAGACTCAACAACATTTATTGGAGGGATTACTACCTGATTGCATTACCTTACCCTTCCTGAACATGGGAAGTTTCTATTTCCCATATAGACCATTTCATCGTTAGAAGATTGGACTAAATCGATATTTAAAATGCCAGTCAGATGGCATGACATCTTAAACCATATTCTCCCAGGATTTTAGTTACTCCTATATTCTTATAAGGAAATGTGAACCCCTGAATCTATCTCCCTACTTGCTTTCCCCTGTGGATTCCTTATCAGTTTAAATAATTCACTGGCTAGCCCTTATTGGATGAGTTTCTACAATATTGGCAGACCATATGTTATACCTGCAGAAGGGTTTATATGTCTCATTAGATGACTCTTTTAATTTAACTGCCTGGCTAACTGTGCACAACTATGGTTTTCAAGATCCCTGGAGGAACTTCTGAGCATGGCATTGGTTACATGTGTGACTGCGGATCGTTACATATGCGGGAACTGTGTAGCGGTATGTAATTTCATTGCCTTTCCCAACTGATTTCTAACTGTAACCCTTTTCATTATTCCCAGTGTCTTTAAAACTTGTTTTCTTCCCTACTGTTAAAAGGGAAAGAAAGATTGAATGGACCAAAGCAGAATGAATTCTGTAAACATTAAAAGATGCTCCGAAGTAGGTGAAAAATAGTGGGCAGAATTATTTTGAATCTGAATTTCCTACCCTGACTTGATTTTTTTTTTTTTTTTGCCCTGTCTCAGTTTTTGTATTTAGTTACTACACCGTTTTAAACATTTCACTTCTCACTATGTATTCTATACTATTCATACCATAATAAACACTGGCTATGATCCTAACTTAGGCTTGATTTAAAATAGAAGTCCTTAAGAATCTGAACAAGGGAAAAAGCATTCTAACACTCACAAGCTGCATTCTTTTCTCACGCCTTCTTCAGCCTATTGCCTTGGGCAGTGAATTATAAAGTAAAAGAACTAGTTTATTATTTGTTGTTTTCTTTCACTCTGCTGAAAAATAGTACATTGCTGGCAAACTGACAGAAAATTGAAAAATGGAATCCAGTATATTGTATGTATGTTTGGTGAATGTGTTCAACATGTAATATTGTTTTATTTCTCTTTAGGTTTTTTTCAACTGGAATCAATAGAAATGTAATTAGTGAACTTTTTAAACTGAAAGGGATGTGCTGAAATACCCTAGGAAAAGCAGGAGGTGACTCTTGCTCTACCCCCTCCTAAAAATACAAATATATCATCACCTAATAACTAACTAAAAGTATCTTATATTTTTAAGAGAAAAGCAGATCTTCTAAAAGCATTCAAATTCTTTTTTTTAATCCTCACCTGAGGATATTTTTCCATTTTTCTTCAGACAGATTGGGAGGGAGAAAGAGAGGGAGAGAAACATCAATGTGAGAGAGACACATCGATTGGCTGCCTCCCACATGACCCCAACCAGGCCGGGACCAAATTGCAACCAAGGTCCATGCCCTTGACCAGAATCGAATCCAAGACTCTTTGGTCCATGGGCTGACGCTCCAACCACTGAACCAAACTGGTCAGGACAGCACTAGAATTCTTTTTTTGAACTTGTGCTCAGCTAATACTTTCACATACAGGGTAGAGCAAAAGTAGGTTTATAGTTGTGAGTATGCAAAACAGTTTTTGAGTATACATTTCGCCCATTATTGTTTTTTTTTTTTTTATCTTCACCTGAGGACATTTTTCCATTTTTTGTTCAGATAGAGTGGGAGGGAGAGAGAGGAAGAGAGAGAGAGAGAGAAACATTGATGTGAAAGGAACACATCAAGTGGCTGCTACTCGCATGACCAACCAGGGCCTGGTCCAGAAACAAACTGCAACCGAGGTACGTGCCCTTAGCGGGAACCGAACCCGGGTCTCTCTGGACCGCAGGCTGACGCTCTAAATGCTGAGCCAAACCGGCCAGGGCTGTTTTTTAATCATTGTATTATTTTTCAAATGAACAACTGTAAGACTACTTTTGCCCCACCTTATTTAGATGCTTAGAAAATGTTCAAATATTTTCTTACTGACTTGATCATAATATATCTATCTCCTTTTTCCCTTCCCATGAATTTTCATTCCTCTGTGTTTTTGGCCTTCTATTAAAATGTACCATTTTCACTTATAGCTTCAGACAGCTTTGATGTTCTTAGTATGATATACTGTATGTAATGTTAGCCGCTTAAAGCTGGAGATCAGATTGTACATAATAACATATGTAGTTTGGATTATATAAGCACTACAGGAAGAAGGGGAGACAGGGCCCTTCTGTGTACAAATTTCAGATTGCTAGCTGTACGCCTGTTTTGAATGTTAAACACTACTAACTAGGCAGTGATGAAGTTACTTCTTTAGTGACTGTGACTTCTGAAACTATAAAGACAAAATTTTTTCAACTAATCTAAAGATGATGCCGGTAATTAACATAATTACTTTGTGTTTTTCTACTTGCTACTTAGGGAACTCTAAGGATAGAGGGGGGAAAATCAATTTCATTGTCTTCAAAGCCCAATTTAATGAAGCAGTCTCATCAAAAACTTGGAGAATATAGCTTAGAAGAGCCAAAGACAGAACATGATACAAATTATAAATTTCATCCACTATACGTTTCATCCATACAGAAGTCTGAGGTATGGAATTATACCAGTTTATTTTTCTGTTTTTTATATCTTAATATTTCTGATTAAACACTGTGGAGTTTTTGCTGTTTGTGTCATTCTTTAATCATTAAGGTTGCTGTCTTTTTCATCTGTTGTTGGAAGACTGGTGATTTTCATGCCTTCCATTTCAAGAGAAATTTAAAAAACCTATTACCATGTTTTTCAGCAATGAGACATTTCAGAGTGAAGGAATAAGTCAATAGCTTTTCTGGTTTAATAAGTTTATATTTACTTTAAATATTCATATTCTGCTTTGCTGCAGGAGGACTTTAAGGCTGTTGATAATGTTTACTGCTCAAATATCAGCCCAGTAATAATCAGGCCTTTGAAACTACGGGTGAAAAATCCAGCAAATTTCATTCATCTTTTATTTATGCAGAGCGATTATGTGGCATTTTGCTTTCTTCCCCTTTTCATAAGAACTTTAAATATGGACATTCCCCTCCCCAGATATCTTTATACTGGGAAGCTCTGCGTGAGATTGAAGTTTTTATAGGGGAACTTGTTTAAAACAGTTGTCTTTAAAGGCAGGTTTGCCACAGCAAGGTTAGAGGTTGCCAATAAATCTATTTACAGCAACTTCTGTATTCTCTGCTCCAGACACACCATTGGGGTGACCCGTGCACAATTCCCGCAGGCCACACAAGGCAGCAGCAGTCTTGGTTGATCCTTCGCAGACCAAGGCTGGTGTAAGGGTTTTGGATACCGAGTAGTCTGGAACCCCCACCTGAAATGGCTGCCTGGGGTTCCTGGGTGAGCCCAGGACTCCTGAATCCGTAGGCCCTATCCAGCTCTCCCTTTGCTAGGTAATACAAAAACATTTTGGGAACTCGGGAATTTCATTTACTGCTACCAGCAGAAACAATACTAGCATCTTTGTGTTTCTCCCGCTGCACACCTCCTCCTCCGGCCCATAGGAGCACGCCGTTGGCCTTCCGTGGATGAAGCACTGACAGCACAGGGCCAGCCTGGAGCGGTCAGAGGCGGCTGCAGACACTGGGCCCTGGGGACGCCCAGGCATCTCCACTCCCTGGACATCACTCATTCGCTTTCAGGAAAGAAAAAGACACAGCAGGAGAAATCCTCCTTTACATCTTCTATCTCCTTTAGCTCATTCTTGCCCCAAAAAGTGTGGAGAGGGAGGGAGAAAGGAAGGGGGGGGGAGGGAGGGGGGGAGGGAGGGGGAGAGAGAGAGAGAGAGAGAGAGAAAGAATTCAAGACAGCCACACAAGTCACCCTAAAGCATTCACCAAAACTTCAGCTTAGTTAATTGCTCCCATATGGCCTCCTCGGTTGTTTTCAAAAAGCAGCAAAGAGGGGAGGCCGAGTCACTTCACTGATTTTAAAAAGATTGGGAAAAAAAAAAGACTATCACTTATCTTGATCTAGTCCCGGAGGGGTCCAGGCTCAGCCTCCAGAGGCTAGCCCCCCTAACCCCCCGGGGAAACCTAGGGAAGGGGCAGGGAGGAGTGGGGCGGGGAGGCGCTGCGCCCGCGCCGGGCAGAAAGTTCGCGCGCCGCGTCCCAGCGGGTCCAGGGAGCCGCCGCAGCCCGGGGCGGGGAGGGGCGCGGGAGGCGAGGCCGGGGCGGGCGCGCGAGAGGAAGGTGCCTTCGGGAACACGCGCAAGGGCGGGGATTCGGGCTGCCAATGAGGCCCGGGTGTGGGCCTTGCGAGGCAGGGGGACGGGCCGGATCGCTGCCTTCGCTGTGGCAGCTGCGGGAGTAGCGGCAGCCTCGGAAGCCAGAGGAGAGGCGACGGAGGAGCGCCGAGCTTACCGCGCCCCGAGGCCCGGCCCTGGAGGTGGGGAATCGCGCCTGAGAGCTGGAAACTTTCCCAGCAGGTAACTCCCGCTGCCCGGACGCCGCGGCGGGCCCCCAAGCGCCCCGGGCAGGGCCAGCTGCAGCGGTGCAGAGGGGAGGAGAGGGTCCCGGGGAGGAAGAGAGGGTGATGGGGAGAGTAGAAAGGCGTGTGGGAAAGTTTCTGGAGCCGCCCCCCCCTCTCTCTGGGCACACTCGGGAGCTTTCCGGGGATAGGCACCGACATGTTGTGCACCCCGGGCCTTGATGCTGGTGGCTCTGGATAGTCTGCGCCTTTCCTTCGCCATCCCCTCCGCGCAGGACCAAACTGCCCCCCGGCGGAGCCCGGGTTCGTGGGCACCGGAAACGCGCGGCGGCACGCTCGGGTTTCGGGACCACAGTACCCGGACTCCTCGACCCTTTTCTCGCCTTCTCTGTAGTCCTCGGGCTTGGCAAAGGCCTGGGCTGCGCCTGGTACCTGGGGCGGAGGAGGCGGGGGAGAGGTGCGCCTGGCCCCGCGGGGTCCGGGTGCCCCCGGAGTGTGGGGTAGCGCGGGTCTCTAAGTTGCCCGGCGAACTTAAGCCGGAGGGGGATGGTGTGATAATGCCGCAGTCTGGGCTGAAAGTCTATTGCTTCGCTTCTCAGCATATCCACGTTCTCTTGGGGGGGGGGGGGGGGTAGAGCAAGTAGGATTAAACATTGAGGGGGGCGCAGAGAAAGACGAGAATTGTATCAAGACTGTGATATCCCTGTTCTTTGGAGAGTGGAAGTGGTCACTTTGGGGATAGTTTTGTCAGGGCGCACCTTCCTGAAGGACTTTGGGGTGCAGGCGCACAATGTGGGGGGTGTGCAGGGCTCCCCGCTTTGGCTCGGCAGCTTTCCGGAACGGCGGGCGAGGAAGGAAGCCCTAGGCATTGTGTGTTGTGTTTGCAGATAGAAGCGTCTCTGGATCTGCGTTCCCAAAACTTACTTGACTTATTGTATAAGGCTCCGGGAGGAAATGCGGCGGTGGCCAGGTAGAAATACGGCGCCGCGGCCAGGGATCGGAGGATGTGGGGTTCAGACACAGTCCTCCTCTCCGGTTCACCCTCGGCAGTCCCAGATCCCCGTGCCAGAGTGATGGGAATCATTTCGGTAGTGCTGTTCCCTGTTAGAGTCAATTCGTGGAGGTTAGGAGGGCACCTTCATCTTGAACTTGACCTGAGTTGCAGCGCTGTCTGGGCGGATTACAAGGTAAAGGGAAGCTGAATCTTCTCGTGGGATGGGCCTCGAACTCGGGCACAGAACGGAAGTGCCTGGTTGAAATCTCAGGGGAAAGGGTTTAGGACTGCTGAGGTCACTAACTCTGGATATACCATACCACCAGACTGCAGAAGTTACTGTGGAGGGGGGTGGGGGTGGGAGGGGAAAGGAGAAACCTGATTAGTTGGAACAGAGAGTTGGTATTTCTCTGTAGAGGAAATGAAGGGTCTGCATCTCTGCTTTCACCAGATCGGCTTCTCTCTCTCTGTCGGTCTCTTTCCCCTCCTGGGTCATCTTTATTCTTGCCAGGCTGGCATTCCTGCGATTGGGAAGGGTGTGGGGGGAGAAGGAAGAAGCTGTGAGGCTTCCCTGACCAGCTTGGAGGTATTTCAGATCTGCTACTAGGAAGATTCCTGGATTTTAACAGCTGCTTCTTGATTGCTGGGAATGAAAGAATTTATGAGCTACTGAGACATGCTCATTATAGTAGTAGTCTGAATGTTTTACTCATCTAAGCTACTTAAGGATCTCGCAAGGGACCTTCCCTAGAGTCTGCCAGTTTCTGCAAAGTTTGTGTCAGTCAGAACGCATGGTAGATATATCCTGGTAGTATTAAGATGAAAAGTATTTGGGAGAAAAGGAAATATGGTATCTAACATCCTTCAGGACTTCCTCCTAGGGTTGCTCCTGTTACCTGCCAAGTGAACTCAGTCCAGGCTTCCGGACTGTTGTGATTTGACAATAAGAGATGGGAAATAGTGTCATCGATTTTAGTGGAGTCAGGAAAGTCCAGAAATAAGTTTAAGGTCAGTTTTCATAGCCCTGTCTTTCAGTTGAGTTGCCACAAACTAAGATTTTGTAGGGACTTGGGAACTATGGTTTTCCTGCTTTCTTGGTTTAACCACCAGAATGTCCAAATTATCATAATTTATGTCCACCGTGGAACTAAAACATAACTGAATCATAGTCATCCCTTTTCTGCTTCCCATAACAGCTTGTAGAAAAAAAGAACATTTTGTCTCTTTAACCACACGCAATTACTTTGGTGCCATACTGGGTTTTTGATACTGGGTGATTGAGGGCGTAATTTTAAAAACAATGAAATTGTCTGCATTAAATTGTCCATTTTTAGGCAACATTCCCTTCTAGGTTGCTGATTAATTCTTGATCTTCCAGGGAACATTAAAACAATATCCCTGGGCTGATAGAACTGTAATCCATATAATGATGCCTGCCAATGTACCTAGAGGTTAATGTTATGTTGATATTTCTATTAGATATTTCTAACCCAATTGTTAAGGTTTTTTTCTGGGTTGGGTTGAAAGTAGGCTATGAGTTTCATAGCCAGATAACTGGCTTTATTTTTATCTTTCTGGTCAAAAGTTTAGTTTAACTTTTTAAGTTACAGGAGTAAAGTTTACAAAAGCAAAATAAAGCAGAGGACTTACACAGATAAATAGATGCTTCTTGACTTATGATAGGGTTATGTCTTGATAAGTCCATCATAAGTTGAAAATATCACAAGTCGAAAATATATTTAATACTCCTAACCTAAGGAACATGAATATCATAGCTTAGCCTAGCCTATCTTAAAGGTACTCAGAACACTCACATTAGCCTACAGTTGGGTAAAAGCATCTAACACAAAGCCTGTTTTATAATAAAGTGCTGAATATCTCGTTACTTATGTGTATCACTTTCACACCATCATAAAGTCAGAAAAATTATAAGGTGAACCATCATGAAGCAGAGATTGTGTGTTTGTGTAGATACATACTAAATCTGGGGAGGGGTTTTAGTCTTAGGATAGTTTTGTCTTGAACTGTCTAAATGTATATTTCAGTGCTGGAAATCTAGAACTTCCCCCACACCAACCCCCCCCCCCCCCCCCCAGTTTACAAAAGTTTTCTCTACATGACTTTTTTTTTAATCCTCACTAGAGGATATGTTTTAATTTCTTTTAGAGAGAGAGAGCAAGAGAAACATCGATGTGAGAGAGAAACATAGGTCGGCTGCCTCCTGTACACACCCTGACTGAGGATTGAACCCACAACCTGGGTACATGCCCTGACTGGGAATCAAACCCAGAACCTTTCGGTGCATGGGATGATGCTCAGCCAACAGGGCTGTACAGACTCTTTAAATTTTTCTGGGCCTTGATTTTCTCATCGTTATCATCCCTAAAATGCAATGACCTTTCAGCCATAAAATTCAGTGACTCTCCAAGAGTTTGAGAAATGTAGGCTTTCTGGAGCAGTGCTGAAATATTAGAACAGTACTTTGGGGTTTAAAAAGGGCTTAACTTACATCATGTATCCCTGAACCCTCAGTTAAGTAAACTGAGGCGGGGCAAGCTAGATCAGTTTGCTCAATATTATCTATAAGCAGTGGAGTTAAACTTGAACCTAGGTCTTCTGATTCTCCTCGTTTTTCTCCTATACCTCCCTTTATTCATGGCGTAACCTGTGAATTGACGAAAACTTGACAAACAGACTAATGTTAGTATGTGGCAGTTTCTCATAGTATTTCATTGATGGGTTATTCTGGTTTCGGAACCCCAGGGTTAACATCTATGCTTTGATGTCAGAGATTAAAAACAGTTCACTAATAATGGTAATAAAACTTTCTCCCTTAAGAGAGTTCAGAAATTCACATACCTCAAACTAATCATTTGTTTATTCTCAACTTCTTTTTTTATTAAGTAGGCTTCAGGGCATAGTGTGATTTATTATCCGGACTAGTAACTCAGACAGCATTCTTAAGGAAATCACTTCTCAAATCTGTACGTCTTTTTACAAATATGAAATGAACATGTCATTTGCCTTTCATCTTGCTATATCTCAACTTAATTTACAAAGCCTAGATGAATATCACTTTTTTGGTGTCATCCTTCTTGGGCTCTTTTTACTGATGTATGGGTAAATCTAGTTTTCCAGCACTTTATGTTCTAAATAAATTCTTCCCTTATAGTACTATGGACTTAATGGTAAAGAAGTAGTAGGTTGCAGGTGACCCATTTTCACTGTGACTCTAAATGTTTGTCCTGTGTCCTATCTGCCTGCTTAAGAGCACTGAGTGCAACTTGACACTCATCTGGAAGCTGGTATGGATTTTCTTTAAAAGGTTCTAAAATAAAATTATGTGCTGAACTGTAGGCTCTTTTATGTCTGAGCAGACCATCCATCTTCAGCTTTTTAAACTTATTCTAAGAAGAATGTCTTTTCAAAATATTAAGCAGTGGTGTTTCAACCGCATAAAGAGATGTATCCATCAGTACTGACTGACTGACTGTAAAGGCTGCCATTTATTTCTTTGTGTGTGAGGAAGGAGAGGATTAAGAACCAGTATTTGCTAATGAAGTTGGGAGACTTTGTAATCCGTGTACCAGAAGGGGAGGAGAGCAGCCACGCCAAAGATAGGCTTCTGGCTGTTGTTATCAGGAGGATGGATTTTGAATGACTGGAGGACTTTTGATAAAGAAGGTTATCGGGGAAACGTGGAGAGTGAAAGAGGTTCTCTGGTTGTCTGTATCACTGCTGAGGGTTGCTGATGTTGTCGTTAGGGGCTCCTGCATGTACGTGTGATCAAGGAGACTATTCTGGACAGAAGAGTCCCATAGGCAAGAATGTCACGGACAGCCCTGGCCGGTTTGGCTCAGCGGTTGGAGCCTCGGCCTGCGGTACAGAGAGACCCGGGTTCGGTTCCCACTAAGGGCACGTACCTTGGTTGCAGTTTGTCCCCGGCCCCGGTTGGTCGTGCGGGTGGCAGCCACTCGATGTGTCCCTTCACATCAATGTTTCTCTCTCTCTCTTCCTCTCTCTCCCTCCCGCTCTATCTGAACAAAAAATGGAAAAATGTCCTCGGTTGAGGATTAAAAAAAAAAAAAGAATGTCACGGACAAGAAAAGTCTTGCATGGGATGGCATAGTCCCTAGATTTTAGCATAGATTTCGCCATTACCATAGGGGAATTTTGGTAAAAGTCTTCTAGTCACAGTTGTATATAGATGTTCACCCATATAGCCCAGAGCCACAGTGACTCATCACCTTCCCTGCCCTGCCCCAGCATACCAAGGATTACTTGCCTATCATGAACAGTGGATTATTACCTCTGTGAGCTGAGGTGGGGGTGGGGGGTGGGGCAGTCTCTAAGAAACACTTGGCTATGACCTTTTCATGCATAAATAGTTCTGCCAAAACAGGATCCTATATTTTGTGTGCTTCTGAAGAAATATGAAAAAGATTTGACATACAAGGGTGCATACAATGATTTTCATAGTTTAGAGCACAGTAGATACTTATGTCATGTACTTTTTCCTGTCATAACAGTACATTCTTCTTTGCCACTGTTTTAGTGTCTGTTTAGTAACTCTATTACATACATTACCATCATTTAGTTAACCAATCCTTTTTGGCATTTAGGTATGTTGGAAAGAAATACCTCTCAGGCCATCAGAGTCCTTTGGCTCAGATGTGATTTACTCATTAAATCATAGGGCCCAGCACATAGAGGCACCTCACTGCTGGTAGCTTCATAACCTTACATCATGAAGAAACGGTTTGCTTTTAGTTTCAATTTGGGAAAACCCTGGAGAGAATCCGACTGGCCTGATGCCAGCCAGAGGAGAGTTGTAGTTAGCGGTCCCCATTCGACCCACGAGATGGGACTGTGGGGAGACAAAGTGTCCCCCAAAGAAGGGGGTTATTGTTAATGAAAGAGGGGAAGAGTTGGGTAAACAAAAAGAACTAGCTGTCTAATGCAGGATATGTTTCCAAAAGTGGTATTGCTGGTCATAACAACATCCAATCTGACAAAGGCTGTGAACATGTTTAATGCTTCTGTGATGTACACCCCATGGTCTTGAGAGTACTAGACTATTCCACATTCTGTGGGGTTTAAATTGCTGTATATACAGGAGCTGGTGTACTGAATTACTGCAAAAAACTTGGGAGTTGGCCATTATTCCTATGTAGCCCATTATTATGCCTTTCTCTGTCTGCCGTGCTTTATTCTAAATTACTTGGGATTAGTAACATCAATTATTAATGTTTTTTGAGTGCTTGCTGACTCTGAACTAAATGTTTGAATTTAAAAACAAACATCTGAGGAAATGAAACGGTATAGTTTTTTCCTCCTCCATTGTCCTCCACACACAGAGTGCCGTGGCAGGGGTGGTTCATGCCCATACCACAGCTTTCCCTGTCTTGGTCCTTCTTCGTTCTTGTGGCTTAAACCAATAACTGTTTATTTGGGCTAGACCAGAAATTGGAGTGGGGCTCAGCTGGATGGTTTTTCTGTGGGTGCCTAGGCTCACTCATGCTCTGCTGATCACATGACTTACTGCTGTAATAATTTACCACATTACTTGATAACAGAATCCTGCTTTTGATTAGTTTTCCATTGGCTATATACTTCAGGGTGAGTGGGGTGTGTCCCCTGCCCCAGGGAGTGCATCTTGATTAAGCCAAGTCAACTTGAGTCATATCATACTTGTTGCCAGTGACTGGTCAATGAATAGGGATGTGACACCTATTAGGTCCCACCATATTGGGAACCTAAGACTGTTAACAAAATAGAACAGGTTGCCAGTTTGAGGCTCACAGAGTACAAAGATGGGAGGTGCCTAAGATCACAGTGAATTTTTTTAAAAAAATATTTTTTCTTTATTGATTTTAGAGAGAGAGGAAGGGAGAGGGAGAGATAAAAACATTGATGAGAGAGAACATTGAATGGCTACCTCCTGCATGTCCCCCACTGGGAATTTGGCCCACAACCTGGGCATGTGTCCTGACCAGGAATTGAACTGGTGATCTCTTGGTGCATGGGTCAACGCTAAACCACTGAGCCACCCCGGCCAGGCCACAGTGACTTTATTTTATTTTTTATTCTCACCCGAGGACATTTTTCCATTTTTTGTTCAGATACAGTGGGAGGGAGAGAGAGGAAGAGAGAGAGAGAAACATCGACGTGCAAGGTACACATCGAATGGCTGCCACCCGCACGACCAACCAGGGCAGGGGACAAACCGTAACCGAGGTACATGCCCTTAGCGGGAACCGAACCCAGGTCTCTCTGGACTGCAGGCCAATGCTCTAACCGCTGAGCCAAATTGGCCAGGGCCACAGTGACTTTTTTTAGCTGCTGAATTAACCAACCCTAGTAACCACTGTCACTCAGAACTTCTTTTGTGAGAAAAAAATTTTTGTTTGAGACAGTGATCTCCAAAGTGGAATGTGCTAGATGATTCTGTAGGGAAGAAAAGGTTAAAACCTTATTTAGAAAAAAAATTAAGCTTTATTAATATTTAATAGGTGGTTGGCACTAGTTGGTATATATGAAAGTCTCCAGTCACTTAGATGATCTGAGGTCACCTGAGGGAAGAGTGGGCATTGTACAGCCTGGTGAAATTGATGATGGTAACCTCATTCTTATTCTTGACCCATGGTGAACTCTATCCATATGAATGGATTTATGGGTTATATTACCTAGTATTAATTAAACTGACTTCAACAAAATGAGCGAGTGGCTTAAAAAGATTCTTGCAAAGAAAGTGTAATGATAATGATGTAAAAATACAGGGAGAAGAAATGTCTTATTAGGAGATTAGGAAATGACTTGAATCAAATTTAATAAGAAATCGGCACACAATTATGTATGGATTTGTATTAATAAATAAAAATAAACTTAAGAATCGTTCTCATCTTTTAAAAAACTTAATGGATGTTTTATGTACATACTACATTAATATATACATGTAATTCATAACTCTAGTGTTTTTATTGTGTGTAAATTGCAGTATATAGAATTTAAAATACATTGGGGGTACATGTTTAGGGTTGCCTGATCCAAAAAGTTTTGAGACCACAGTTTACATCTCTTGTAATCAGTTCCTTTCTGTTGCTGGCAGCTGAAAGTGGCAAGCTGTGGTGGTTCCCTATATTCATAGCTTTCAAGACTGGTCCAGTTGTCCTCTCTGAGTCCCTGCAAATGCCACTGAGCTCCTGCCCATTCCATGACTGTCACATACTGGGTGTCAATTTTGCCTTTGAGGAGGCTGTTCTCCCCTCCCCACCACTGAAATTTTCATTGCGCTTCAAGGCCTCGTTCAAGTAAATATTGCTTTCTCATTAACATTTTCCTGTGATTTCCACCTTCTGCGTTTAAATGGTTCCTGCTATTTAATCCCCCTAGCACATTGTTTGTGCATTCTTTATGATATTTTTCTTGTTTTGCCTTTTATTATCAAATTGTTCCACTGTTTGCTTTGCCTGTGGGTTGTAGGTTTCTTGATGGGAGGGGCCTGTCTTGCCTTTGTCATATTTTTTAATTGCTTATTTTCCCTTCTCAGAAATGGAGGCATACAGAGAACCCCTAGTTATTAAACACAGCTTGTACCCGTTGCGGTGGGGAGGTCCTCTCGCCTCCAGCCCTGGACAACCTTAGGCGTAGAGGGTTTCATATCCATGTAAGGGGTCTGAGGGAGGGAGTGCAGTGGCCAAGACAGGAGGATTCAGGATCCCAACCTGGTCGTGCTTACCCCAAGGCTGTTTTGTTGGCTCACACCTGTTGCCTGTAGTTACTTATACCTTGTCCTTCACTGCCATGGGTGAAATGGGAAATGCCCTGGGATAATGGTGCAAAAGCATCCCTGGACAAGCTAGGCAAATGCAGTGAGTTCAGAGCAGTCTTCTCTCCTTGTAGAGTGACAGGCAAGTCCTGAAGGATGCTACGTATAAAGACAGCTGTCTGCAGGCACCACTGAGCAGAATCTTGGGAGAGGCTCTGCGGTGGGGTCTGGCTTGAGCCTCCCTGTGGGAGGCAGGAGTGTCCCTGTTGGACTCTACAGTGCTCAGCTGAATCAAATTATTTATGCTGATATTCTCTCCATGGTAAGGATAATTGAGGGTTGACAAGTTGTCGACTTTCAAGTTGAGCCATGTTAAATATATGTTATCATGATGGAAAACAGACATTTCTCCAGGGTTTTGAGGGTCAAATGACAGAATGTATATGAAAGGGTTTTGAACGTTGTAAATTGCCTCCCAGATGCAAGGGAGACATCAAATTTGATCGTTTTCTTGTAGCAGTGACTTCAGCTCAGATTTCTTTGTTAGCCATTTTTGTTTTCTTTTAAGAATATTTCCACAGTTTTAAAGTGCTGAGGCTCTTAAATGGAATAGGATGCAATTTTTCTCAAAAACAAAAAACAAAATAACATAAAACCCTCCAAAACCCAACCAGATATTAGTTGAAATCTTGCTATAAAACTTTTAGCCATGGGTAAGTAGAATTTGTGGTAAGGTGAATCTGTCTTGGGATCTAGTTGTTCAACTTCCCAAAGGATGTGTTTATAAGAAGGGGTCCACTTCTGGTGCAAAAAATTTACTTTGAAGTAAATTTCTAGAAACCCTTAGGTTTCTGAAAGATCGTGTAAGAGTTTTTATTTTAGGTTTTGTTACTGTGAAGCCAGGAACTTATTTTGAGGAGTCATTGGAGAGGGTTGGGGAAACCTTTGAAAAATGTCAAGGTAGTTTTGAAAGTGAAAACTGGGTGTAGTTTTACAACTTGGATAAACTTGAAACCTAATCCCTTATAGATTTCCAAGGAAGTGGATTTGAATAAGTACAATTTAACTGCATTTGAGGAAAATTTTACGGTGGTAATTTCATATTATAGAAAGAGTCTGAATTAAAATGAAAACATGTTAATTTACAGAGTACACATCCACTTATTTATAGATGCAGAAGACAGACAAAGGGAGTGGCACATAAGTTGCAAATAGATACAATTGTGAATTATTTATTATTTCGAGTTCTTGAAGCAGGCCTGTGATTTAGAGAGCCCAAAGTGGTTTCCACAGGAAACAGATTCTCAAGATGTTATGTAGGGAAAAAAGGTTCTATGTTCAAATAACTCGGAATATCTGGGTTAACCAGAGTAAAACAGATATGTTTATTTTTAACTGCAGGGATTTTGAGCACCCTTAATTCTAATGTTTATTCTGAATCTCCTTGAAGGAGAACAGAGTATTTAGTATTTCTGAAATGCACTGAGCTGTAGAAACTATTTTGCAATGCATCTTTTGGCCAGAGAACAGTGTTGGGTTGTTTAATTTGCTGAAATAATTTTAAAGGCCCAGACATCATATAATTTCACCTGACAAACTTTTGTGTGCATTTGTAAACTAAGGACTTAAGAAAAAAAATCACTATCCATTGTCACTTTGTTTTTTTAACCTTTCTTTATTGATTTTAGAGAGAGAGGAAGGGAGAGGGAGAGAGAGACATTGATGAGAGAAAACATTGATTGGCCACCTCCTGCATGCCCCCCACTGGGGATCAGGCCCGAAACCTGGACATGTGCCCTGACTGTGAATCGAACTGGTGACCTCTGGTTGTATGGGTCAGGGTCAACGCTCAGCCACTGAGCCACACCAGCTGGGCATCTATTGTCACTTTTAATAAAAATCCACAGTAATTTCTTTTTTTTTGTTAGTCCTCACCCAAGGATATTTCCCCATTGATTTCTAGAGCGAGTGGAACGGAGGAAAATAGAGAGAGAGAGAGAGAGATAGAGAGAGAGAGAGAGAGAAACATCTATGTGAGAGAGACACATCAATTGGTTGCCTCCTGAATAACCCGATCAGTGCCAGGCATTGAACCTGCAACCCAGATACGTGCCTTGACTGGAATTGAACCCACAACCCCTTGGTCCGAGGGCCGATGCTCTTAATGGCTGAGCCAAACTGGCCAGGGCCACAGTAGTTTCTTAATGTCATCTCATTGTCCCCCAGTTGTCATTTGTCACCATTTTGGTTTTTGGAATCAGGATTCTGTCAAGGTGCACATATTGCACTGTGCATTGCTGTTCTTTGTCCCTTTAGTCTTTTCAAAGGTAGAAGAATACTATCTCGCCACCCCTCCCTCTGGACTTCTAGAAGAGATAGTAGGCTGTCCCATGTTCTGAACTTGTTTCCTGTGGTGGTGTTTACTGTGACCCTTTGTCTCCTGTATTTTCTGTAAACTAGACATTAGATCTAAAGGCATATTTAGGTTCAGATTAAATAGTTTTGACAAGAATACGTCCTAGACTATGCTTTTTTCTCCTGTGACTTGGGAATAGGCATTAATTTAGCAATGTATAAGTAGACTTTTTTTTTTTAATATAAAGAAGTAAGGGCTTAGAGCATGTTGGAAATTAATTTTATTAGTATATCAAAGGGGTGCAAGTTTAATTTATTCCAGTTGTGGTTGGAACATGGTGGTGCTCTGAATAGTTGGCCTGGTTAAATGGATATAAGTTTTCAGTGTATTTTAAGACCAGAAACTATGTGCCTCTTGGGTAAAATGGCTCGGGTGTTAAACATTTTTGGTGGTTAAGTTTGATTCAGAATGACAGGGTATCTGAATTATAATGGTAAAACACTATTCCATAAAGATTTGTTTCTAAGCACATTAATTTAGGACTATGCATTAATTCTACTTCTATTTGATAAATTTTAACAATGTTTTTTGATAAATGCTTATGCTTATTTGAAATACAGCCATAATTCTAAGTACACCCTCAGGGTGATAATTCTTCTTTTTAAAAACAATTAAAAATTTTTTTCAATTATAGCTGATGTACGTATAATGTTATATTAGTTTCAGGTGTCCAGCATAATGATTGGACATTTGTATAACTTACACAGTAACAGGGTGATAATTTCTTATGTCCATTGTCTTGGAAACTTAGACATGTAAATAAAATTTCTCATCGTAGCTGACTTTGCTAACTTAATTTGCTGCTTAAGTTATTTTTCCTTGCTGTGCTTCTAAGTGCTTGTTATAAGTCTGGAAAAATTAAACTTAAAGGAATTTTGTGAGTCTTAATGAAGAATAGCATAGTATATATAAAGTAGCTTTGTGTGATGAATGGTTGCTATCATAGGCAGCACATTCTTACATGTAATCCCTTAGCAGGCAAGAAAACTGTTTTATACATTAAAATTTGCCTCTTTTGAATAATAAGGTGCCTTGGACAGAACAGGTACTTTGTAACTAGAGCAGTATTGAGCCACACCAGCAGGGCCAAAAAGTTGAATTTTAAAATATGATTAAGAAGAGGAAAAGAAAGACCTGTTCTGCGCACCTAAGAACCAAGTCTGGTGCTAAGCATTTTATATAGGTTTTTCAACTTTAGTCTTAGCATGGACCCTACGAAACAGGAATTACTGCCTCATTTTACAGACAAAGAAACAGAGGTCAAGTAAACTGCCCAGAGCTACACACAAAATCACAGTTCATCTGGCTTCAAAGATCATGCTTTTTCACTATACATTTGTATTTTTAAAAAGGGGAAAAGAAAAAAGGAATGTGTGTGTGTATTTAAACAAATAAAATAAAATTTCAACTTTCTGGATCAGGGGTTGAATGGAAGTTTTTGTTTGTTCAGCGTGTTTTTGAAACTGCTCCTTTTAGGGTACTTGTTACAGAAGTCCAGATAAGACCTTGATTTCAATACAATCTATATAGTTAGTTGGTTGATTATATTAAAACAAAGAGATTTTATATGAAATGTTCCGAACAAACAAGTGGGACAGTTTTAGAGGGTAATTTATACAGAAAAAGGAACCAAAGAAAAAAGAGTATTATTGGCATGAGGATATTGCTAACAAACTCTTTGGTTTTAATAAAACTCAGTATTTTAAAAATCCTTTGATTTAATAAGACTGTAAGAACAGGAGCTGCTCCACTGACTTCAGCAGAGTTTTGTTTGAGAGTGATTTCGATTGAACTTTGGTTCATTTCGGCACAGTGAGTCTGTAGTGCCACACTCAAGTCACGTGTGTGTTTATGAAGAGGGCTATGGCCAACCTGGAGGGCGGGTTTCCCTAGAGGAAAGGGGTCAGTGCTCACCCAGAGGGTTCATCCTAAGAGTGGGGGACGAGGGGAGAACTCGCCGTACTGTCTTTGTGCCCTGTTAAAGACTCCCGTAAAGGATTAATATGTTCTACGTTTTGAACAGAAGTTCAAGGAATAGTTTGGAGGCTGCTTAAATAGACATTTAAGGGCCTTGCCTTCTTGGTATTCATCGTGAACCAAGAAGTGTGCCCCTCTGTCAGCTGCCTCCCAGCTTGGGGGCATTTGGCTCTGTTAATGGCTTGGCCAAGAAAAGGTTTCAGAGACAAGGGCTCACGCCCGCTCTCTGCCCATGCAGTACCCATTCTCTGAAGATGAACTTGATGCCCTAAGGACACGCAACTGCAGCTGATGGTGAGCTTCTTACACCTTTTCTCTACAGCAGTTTAATTTATCCCTTCCTTTTGAAAATGTTTTGTTTAAGCAAGAGGGACTCTTTATTTTATTTATTTATTTTTTTGGAAAGAGAGGTAGAGAGAAACATAGATGTGAAAGGGACACAAGTGGCTGCCACCCACACGACCCAATCAGGGCCAGGGACAAACTGCAGCCAAGGTACATGCCCTTAGCAGGAACCCAACCCAGGTCTCTTGGGACCGCAGGCCGGCCCCTCTAATCGCTGAGCCAAACCGGCCAGGGCAAGAGGGACTCTTTAAATCGCCCACTTCCACATAGCAAAAGTCAAGCCAGGAGGAATCAGAGAGCGTGGTTTCTCCCTCCCATCATGGAAAAAGTGAGGAGCTACCATTTCCAGAGGGTTAGGGATTGCCTTCTAAGCCGATGGAATTTTTAAAGACGTTTCACCTTCACTGGGCTTGTTTTTCCCCACTCCCTTCATTAAGAGCAGCCTTAGCTTGCTCAACAAATTAATATCCTTATGAGTTTTAGAAGTAAAAAGTTACCATGAAGGTGTTAACTGTTTGACAAATTAGAAACTGTTTTCATTTGTCAAAGGGTGGTGGAAGTATTGCGTTCATTTTTCAACAAATATTTCCTGAGGGCTGTCATTGTGCCCTTCTGAGTATGAGGCCCAGCTCTGTGTCTCAGTTTGAGGAGACAAGTGCATGCACAGTGCATGTGTCGGAGAGACCCATGCTGCAGGAGAGGAGAGCAGGGGGGGCGCAGGGGGAGCAGGGGAAGGAAGAAGGGGAGGAAGAAGAGGAAGAGGAAGGGGAAGGGGGGAGGAGGGAGAGGAGGGGGAGGAGAGGGAGTGGATGGCTGGGGAGGGCTTCAGGGAGGAGGTGAAGGAGCCTAATGCTTTGCGAGGTAGGGAGAGGGTGAGGGTTTTTCCATGAAAGAAGCACCATGAGCAGAGGCTGGGAGGCTTGAAAAATGCAAGTCATGTTTGGGGTGCTGCTACTAGAACAGATGGTGCTTGGTATTTGGGTACAGTGGCAGGGAGGAGAGAGCCAGCTTGCAAAAGGCCCTGCATGCCAGCCTAAGAAGTATGGACTTGATCCTGTAATGTAAGCGATAGCTGTCAAAGGTTTTAAAGCAGAGATGATGTAATCAGAGCTGTGTGTTGGAGAAATGCTTTGGCAGTGGTGATGTGGAGGAGAGACTGGCATGGGGACAGATGGGCAGCAGGGCTCTCCGTTATGAGGCTTTTGAAGTAGGTCAGGTGAGAGATGATGTTTGAGCCAGAGTTAGTGGGAGGAAGAGAACTCATGTCAGTGGAATACCTTTTACTGTGCATTTAGGGAGCATTAGCTCATGTAATCTAAGCAAAAAAACTTTTCATAGAGTGCTGTTGCTGTCATCCTCGTTTTGCAGAGAAGGAAACAGGCTCAGAGTAACCTGGCTCAGCCAAGATTTGAACTCAGGTCGACAGCCTTGTGCCTTTAAAACGCCACCCTTTCCAACAGAGGGAGGTGATTTTTGGGGTGGAATGGAAGCTTCTTCCAGAACAGAAAAGGAATACAGCAGGTGCTTGAATAACATCCTTTGGTTCAAGGTCATTTCATAATAACGAAGATGTGACACAGAGAGATGCTATAGGAACTTTCCTCTTGTTTTTTCAAATTGATTTCCTTACACATCGTTTCACTTAAAGGCGCGGAACCTGTGGATGATGTTAAGTGAGGACTTACAGTACTTGGCAGCTGACTGAAGGTAGAGAGCAAGGCTGTTTCCAGGAGGGGCCGCAAGGTGTGGACAGTGAATGACACAAGTAACTGAGAACTCTCTCTGGAGGGAGAGGCAGGGTGGGGGCCCCTGTGGGACACCCAGCTGGAAATGCCCAGCAGGCAGTTGGGAATTTGGTCCTTGGAGCTGCATCCCAGCCTCCCTATAGAAACCCCCTGGGTAGGCTTGGGGTAGAACTTCTGTGGGAGGGATAAGCCCTATTCCTATAGCCACTAGTCCTAACAGGCATTGCACATGGGAACCACCTGGGCACTTATTCTGAACTCATATTTCCAGGCCTTGCCGGCAGGTGTTGGCTTTGTGGGTCTGGAGTGGGGTTTAGCAGTCTCCATTCATATCAAGACCCTGGGTTGAGTGAGGCAGGTTGTGATGGTATCATATATATATTTTTTTAATCCTCACCCAAGGACATTTTTGCATTTATCTTTAGATAGTGCGGGAGGGAGAGAAACATTGATGTGAGAGAGACACATCGAGTGGCTGCTACCCAGGGCTGGGGACAAATTGCAATCGAGGTACGTGCCCTTAGCGGGAACCAAACCCAGGAGTCTCCGGTCCGCAGGCCAACACTCTAACCGCTGAGCCAAACTGGCCAGGGTGGCATCATACTTTTGAGAATGTTTAATTTCACTTCTTTCAGGGAGCTTTTGATGGCTCCTTAGACAATATGAAGTTGATCTCTGGTACAAAGCAACATCTAGGGAAATTGCTTATTTTTAGGAACTTAGGTACATTAATATTTAATTCTGCCAAGGATGCTTTTTAGTTGTTTGGATTAATACTCAAAAGTAGCAAGTCCTAAGAATTAGGTTTGTTTTTGCCGTTTAAGTGGCCCTTTGGCAAGAGATTCCTAGTAAAATTAGATTCTGAATGTTTTTTGTGAAAAAGAGGTTGAAGGTGGGAAGCTGGGATATGGAGAGTGAGGAGTGATACCCTGGGAATGGCCGAGGTTGTCACAGGTTAAAGGTCCCTGAATGGGATCTAATGTACAGCATTGTGACTATGTTTAGCAAAACTATATTATATATTTGTAAGTTGTTAAGACAGTAGATCTTAAGTGTTATTACCATACCTCCCCCCCTCCCCACACACATACACACATATGGTAATTATGTGATGGTGTGATCGTGTTAAGTAATCTAATCGTGGTAATCATTTTGTGATATGCGTATCATCACATATACCTTAAACATATTGACATATGTTATATGTCAATAATATCTCAATAAAACTGGAAAGTAAGTCACTGAAAAATACCCAGTTCTTTAAATCTAGGTTTTAAACCCCATCAACCAACTGGTTATTAGACCATTTACTTGTTATTAGTCATGACCTTGGTCTAAGGCCCTTCTCCCCTTCCTCTCTGTCAATTGTGTCTTTTTAAAAAATTGAGATATAATCGACACGTAACATATTAGTTTCAGGTATATAACATAATGATTCAATATTTGCACATGTTGCCAAATGATCACCACAGTGGTCTAGTTGACATTCATCACCATACATAGTTATAAATGCTTTTTCCTTGTGATAAGAACTTGGAAGGGTTACTCTCTTAGCAACTCTCCTGTGTACAATACAGTGTTGTTAGCAGTAGTCGCCATGCTGTACAGTGTGTCCTCAGGATTTACTTGCTTTATGACTGGAAGTGTGTACCATTTGACCGCTTCACCCATTTTACCCACCCCCCACCCCACAAGTGGTGCCTTTTTTGGGTGAGTGGAGGCTTTGAAGCCAGACAAACTGAGTTTCAGGTCCCAACTTAGTCTCAGTGTGACCTGGGTGGGTAACCCAGCCTCCTAAGCTTGTTTTCTGTGACTTGGGAAGGTGGGTACTTTTGAAGGTTGTCTTGGGAATTGAGTGACATAAAGTCAAACATGTAGACCTGAACCCAGCCATACTCCCTTCATCTTGGGAGGGTGGGTGAGCCCGGACGGGTGCCTCCTTACTCCAGGTGGCACTGCGTTTAGGGACGACTGGGCAGTGCATTTCTTTATAACCATCACCTGCCTTATTCTGCCTTCCCTCTAGAATTAGGAGGCATCTTTATTTGGTTGTGGCTGATAATAGGAAAGAAAGGGTTTTTGTGTTTTGTTTTCAGCCTATGTGTGTCTTTTTTGTTGGTAGATGGTTACCCTTGGAATGATTTTTGCTTCTTTGTCTTCTCTAGTGAACAAGGTTTGGGTTCATTAACTGCTTGCTGCTGATCAGTTCGTTTTTTCTTCTGTGTGGGAGGGAGGAGCAACTTCCCCTTGTGTTCCCACCTTTGCTAAATGGCATTTCTACTTCCTATGTCAATCACAGGGCTTCCCAGCTCTCTGCCCTGGTGGAGGGGACAGAAGGAGGTTGGCTTGCTCTCTGGTTGGTTTGTTCAGTCACTGAAGAAAAGCCAATTGAGCCCTCAACTTGGTGCTAGACTCTGAGCTAGTTAAAGTATCCTTTTCTTAAATTATCTCATTTGTCAGGCCTGTGTGGCTCAGTGGTTGGGCATCGTCCAGTGCACAGTCGGTCACTAGTTCCATTCCTGGTCAGGGCACATGCCTAGGTTGCAGGCTCCATCCCTAGTCAGGGGCATGCAGGAGACAGTTGATCAGTTTCTCTCTCTCTCCCTCTCCTTTCCTCTCTCTGAAATCAGTTTTTAAAAACCATATTAAATTATCTAATTTCATTCTCTTAAAGGCCTTAAGAGAAAGGAGGCATTTTTATTACACCCAGTTTTCAGTTGAGGGTCCATATCTGGCTCCAGGTCTCATAGGTGGCACCTGCTTCCAAAGCGTGGCCCTTGTGTCCTACCCCTTACCCACTGATAGGCAGTCCTGGGTGTCTGTGTCTGTGTAGAATGGGTCAAATTTGCAATCTTTTGAGGGTGCTGGCCCAAAGGCCAGCATTAGTGAGTGGGGACTGTGGATGCTGTGAAGTTGGGGGCTGGGGAGAGAGATGTGGGATGTAGCCTGCAGTGCTCACAGGGATAACAGGCTGGTGGAGTTAGGCAGGAGTCTTGCAGCTGCTTGAGACTGCTTGTTCTTTTGAATGGCTCCTGGAAGACTCTGCCTGGGTGTGCTAAGTGCATGTTTGTGGATGCTGTAGACAGGATTTCCTTGTTCATAACCTCCTCTTTGTCTTCTGCCATTTTAATCCTACATTCTAGATTGCTCATGACTGAATATTTTGGGGACTAACGTGCCCTTAGGTTATCCAAAATAATTATGAAGATGTCCTGTCCTGCCCTGGCCAGTTTGGCTCAGTGGTTAGAGTGTCGGCCTGTGGTCCAGAAAGACTCGGGTTTGGTTCCCGCTTAGGGCACGTACCTCGGTTGCAGTTTGTTCCCGGCCCTGGTTGGGTCGTGTGGGTGGCAACCACTCAGTGTGTCCCTTTCACGTCGATGTCTCTCTCCATCTCTCTCCCTCCCACTCTATCTGAACAAAAAAAAAAAGGAAAAATATACCGGTGAGGATTAAAAAAAAAAAAGATGTTCTGTCCTTCAGGACTGTGTATGTTACCTCTTCACTTAACTTTCAACATCAAAACATGCAAGTGGACAGCACAATGGAAACAGCAGTGATTCTGGAGTAAAGTAGACATGGTTACAGATTTCAGTCCTCCCTGTGTCCTTGGACAAGCTTCTTAACTTTAGTACCTCGGTTTCTTTATCTGTAAAATGGGGATCGCTGTACTCAGTAGGAACTAATGTTTGTACAGTACATCTAGAGTAGGGCGTGGCCCCTAATAGGTGTTTAGAAGTTTCCTTATTCATTTCAGCTTGATTCCACAGGTATTAAATAGATCTGTACTAAACTCTGGTCATCACAAAGACTAGTAGGATGTGGTTTCTGTGCTGGAGGAACTTGAAATCTGGTGGTCAGGGCTGACCTACAAATTCATGATGAGGAGGTTAAGTGCTGAGACCTAGGCTGGACAGGAACTGATGCGGAAGCATTTTCTCTGCCCTGGGGATTGGGAGATCCTTTCCTCCAGCCCTCTCTTGAAGGATTGAGTAAGAATTAACCAAGCAAAAGAATGTGGGATATGCTGCAGCCAAAGCAACAGCATGAGCAATGGATGGAGTATTTCAGAGAACTATACTCAGCCTGGGTTTGGCTGGAGAAGCAGGGAGTATTGGGAAATGAGCCCAGAGAGCCTGGTGTCTGTGAAGGTTCTGGTGTCTTGCTAGATTGGAAAATCAAAATGTAAGGAAAAATAATTATAGAAATAGTGTTTAATAGCATCGTCAGACATCTTTATATAGAGTGCATAGTCTGGTTAAATAAATGGTGTGTCCATCCAATAAAGTGATCTGCAAATGTTAAAAGAATGGCTTATATGTAATCTTAAGGAGAAACTTCCAAGAATAGTACTAAATGAAAAATATATCAATGCTTAGAGTATCTTTGGAAGTATATATAAGAAACTACTTACGGCGATTGCCTTTGGGAGGATGTGGCGGTCTGGGAGAGACGACAGTCGGATTTTACTGCAGACCATTTTTCACGTGCGTGCATTTCTTTTAAAAAAGAAAATACTGTAAAGAAATGACTAACGTCGTGCATTATCAGGTGAGCCAGAAACCAGCAGCAGGGTGTAAAAATAACTTGTGCTACTGCACTGCAATGCTGTTATGCAGAATGCTAGATTATTTCATGGTCTGACAATAATACCATTCATGGGGGTTTAGAGTTTCCCACTTTCACAATACATTATTTCAGTCAGAATTAATCACTTCCATCTGTGCTCTCATAGCAATTAAAATATTTTAGGAATTATAAATGTTAAATGATGCACTGTACAGTTTGGAAAAGGAGAAAAAAATGGTACTATTTGTTTAATACAACATCCATGATCCTATTCCCTTCCATTTGCCTGTGTAAAAAATATGACTGGAACTAAAATATACTTATAGACTTTTCTGTTTAATGTGATTTCATGCATTTTTTTCCCCCCAAGTGGTGTGTGGTGGTTCTCCTTATCTTTTGGAATAGCTGCTGTTTTGTGGAACACCATGATTCCTTCACCCGTGGCCCCTGAGAAGCTCTCTGCTCAGCCTCTCCATCACAGGGATTTCGTTTTCTGGGTTGATGTTTATCTCTTCCTAGACCCTTGGGGCAGGGTGGCCTCTTTGTCACCACAGTGCAGGGCACAGGGAAACGGCTTAGCAAGTGTTTTTGAAGGAGTAGATGTTCTTTTTGGGCTTTACAACAGCATTTTATGATAGATATGGGCTGTTTTCAGGTGAGGAAGGAGATTAATGTTAAGCCATCTTCCCGAAGTCCCACAGCAGCTACCTGTAAGGAGTTGAACTCAACCCTGAATTCAGTCTCCTAACTCCAGCCCAGCAGCTTTCCCCCCTGTTCTTGAAATCAGAATTTTCCGTTGGTTTTTCTGGGGACAGAGATGGCTGGGTTTCATTTAGAGTGAGTGAGCAGGATTTTGACATTTTCACGAAATTTAATCTTTCTGGTGTGTAGAATCTGGTGATAAATGAACTGGGTTCCAACCCCAGCAGCATCTTTGACAAGTTGTATGACCTTGGGCAAATTACTTAACATTTCTGGGTATTAGTTTTCCATCAGTTAAACAGGTCTAAAGTGTATGTGGGCACCTACCTGCCTCCACAGGTTGTCATAATACACATGAGGTTTTATTTTTATTTATTTATTTTTGGTATTTTTTTCTTTTTCAATCCTCATTGCTGAAAGTATTGCAGATGTCTCCCTCTTCTTCCCCCATTGACCTCCTCCTCCCCCCTCCTACTCACACATGAGGTTTTAAGATGGCACCCAGACCATGATAGGAGCTCACGGAATATTACTTTTTTCCTGATGATTCGATGAAAAAGAATAATATCAGTGTTGGTAAGGATGGTGGGTAGATGCGTACACTGACACAGTGTCGGGAGAATAAATGGGGACAACTGTTATGGAGGGCAACCTGTCAGTGTGCTAATTTAAAACATGCTAACTCATTGACCCAGAAATTCCAGCTCTAGAAATGTATGCTAGGGAAATAATTATACAAACACACAAGTTATATACAAGAATATTTATTGCAGTAATGCTTAATAACAACAACCACCAAAAGTGGGGAAAACCAAATGTTGACCTCAAAAGGAGCTTGGGGAAAAACTCTGTCACCCATACAATGGGATAATAAGGAACTTTGTACACAGGTGACGGGGAGCTGAGTGGAGCGATGTGCAAAGATGTCTTCTAGCTACTGTTGTTGAAAGAACAGTAGATTCCAGAATAGTATGCATACTGCAATCACATTTGTGTTTTTTTTTATTACCTTAAAAGCATGTATTTAGTAATTGACATATTGAAGGGTCTACCATGTGCAGGTTTTAGGCTTGACACCTGTAAAAGTATTCGTGTGCATAGAGAAAAGTCTGAAAGCTCTTGAGTGGTAGAATTGGACAGTGTTTCCTATTTAAAAAATTACTTGTATACTATTTTTTTATTATTTATATATTACTTTTATAATCCATATTTTTAAAAACACAAAACATCTTCCTTTACTCTTTTTTTTCAATCTTCACCTGAGGATACTTTTTTTCCCATTTATCTTCAGATAGAGTAGGAGGGAGGGAGGGAGAGAGAGAGAAAGAGAAACATCGATGTGAGAGAGACACACTGACTCGTCACCTTCTGCGCAACCCTGACCAGGACTGGGAACCAAACTGCAACTGAGGTGCGTGCCCTTGAACAGAATCGAACCCGAGACTCCTTGATCCATGGGCCAACACTCTAACCACTGAACCAGACTGGCCAGGGCACCTTCCTTTACTCTTAAAAAAATAAAAATATAGTCTGGCCGGTGTGACTCAATAGACTGAGCATCACCCCATGGACTGAAAGGTTCCGTTTTTTTTTTTATCCTCACCCGAGGATATTTTTTCCATTTTTGGTACAGATAGAATGGGAGGGAGAGAGAGGAAGGGAGAGAGAGTGAGAAACATCGACGTGAAGGGACACATCGAGTGGCTGCCACCCGCACGACCAACCAGGGCCGGGGACAAACTGCAACCAAGGTACATGCCCTTAGCGGGAACCGAACCCGGGTCTCTCCAGACCGCAGGCCGACGCTCTAACCGCTGAGCCAAACCGGCCAGGGCAAAGGTTCCGTTTTGATTCCTGGTCAGGACACATGCCTGGTTTGCGGGCTCGATACCCAGTAGAGGGTGTGCAGGAGGCACCCAATCAATGTTTTTTTTCACATCATCAATGTTTCTATCTCTCTCTAAAAAATCAATAAAAATATATTTAAAAATATAAAAATAAAATAAAAATATAGGTATTTCCTTTCTCTCCACTTCCAAATTTCAACCCTTAAATTTTCTTGTTAAATTTTTAAAAAGTTAATTACTAAAGTTCTCTTCTGTGTTTTTCCTAAGTAGAAGACATTGTGCTTTATCCTGAATTGCTTTTACTACACAGCAAGTAGCATTTGGGTGACTCCTGTGTAAATGAATATGCTAAGGTTTGGCATTGATACTGCAAACATCTATAGTGTGGATATGACAGTATCACTCGGAATCATTTAAAGAATGCTAAAGAAGTTACATCATTTTATTTATTTATTCATTCATTCCTCACCCAAGGATATTTTTCCATTTCTTTTCAGATAGAGTGGGAGGAAGAGAGAGGGAGAGAGAGAGAAACATCGACGTGAGAGGGACACATCGACTGGTTGCCTCCCTCATGACCCTGACCAGGGCAGGGGACACTGCAGCCGAGGTACGTGCCCTTGGCTGGAATTGAACCCAAGATTCATTGGTCCTTGGGCTGATGCTCTACCACCGAGCCAAACTTGCCAGGGCAAGTTACGTCATTTTATTATGAAAACCTCTTCTGGTGCTTTGGACAAAGTAACTCTGGTGTACTTGAGATATCTATTTTTAACTTCCCAGGACAGTGGAGATTAAACTATCAGTGAGTCTCAACCTTTTTTGTTTCCTGATTTATAGATCAAAGAACAGAATTGTTTTGTAATTAATGGTAGAAGGAGAACCTCTTTTGGGGAAGGGGAGTGAGTGGAAGGGGAGGAGAAGGATGTAGAGAGGAAGAGGGTATACACTTTAGAATACAAACGAGATTAGTCCTCATTGAGAATGAAAAATCAATCTCAGTGTTTATGTCTCAATTTGAGATCTTAATATAGCAAAACGTTGTTTACAATATTTTAGATTTGCAATTTTTTTTAAAAAACTTAAATTATAATTAAGTTGATTTATTTGTGGGCTTTGCAATATTATTTTACTAAATCGGAAGTGGTTAACTATTGCATTGGGGCTTGAGAATATACTTTTAGATTCTTACACTGAATTCTTGGCATCACATATCAATTATATTGTAAAAGAACTATTTTGAGAGAACTGATTAGATTTTTAAGAAGTGATACTAAAGGTATGTTTAAGTCTGCTTTTGAGTTTGTTGACATACATGACTCCACCACTCTAAGTGGGAAAAAGACAGGCTGGGAGCTGGACAGAGCTGAGTGTGAATTTAAGTTTTGCTAATTTTGAATTGAGCGGCCATTTAGGGAGCTAATCCTTGCCTTGCCTTGCAGGTTGTGAAGACTAAGAGATCATGTGTGTAAAACCTGCTGTGTGGTGTAGTTAAATATCCAGCAACTACTAGTTCCTCCTAAGCTCTCACTGTTGGGATGGGAATTCCCTGGGTGTGTTGCCACAGTGTTTGCATAAGGTTGTCCTGTAGCTCTCTCTGCATGTACATCTGTTCCGGAGGTGGCTGGTGGGGGGGGGGGGGGGTGTGCAGGGTGTTGTGCGTCAAAAATTATGACAAGCTGAGAGTTGGTCATTGTTGCCATTGAACTTTTTCAGTGTAATGGATGATTACCATGTGTCTATTTGTGTTACTGTCCTTTAAAAAGCACTTTAAAAAAAGGGATTTATCCCTGACCGGTTTGGCTCAGCGGTTAGAACGTCGGCCCTCAGACCAGAGAGTCCCAGGTTCGGTTCCCACTAAGGGCATGCACCTCCGGACCGTTGGGGTCGTGTGGGTGGTAACCACTCGGTGTGTCTCTTTCACATCATGTTTCTCTCTCTTCCTCCCTCTTTCCCTCCTACTCTATCTGAAGATAAATGCAAAAATGTCCTCAGGTGAGGCTGAAAAAAAAAGGATTTAAAGTGTAAATTCCCATGTAAAATGTTAATCTTTGATAACTCAGAGTTAGACTCCTGTTATCAGCCACTTGAGTGTTATCAAATCTACTAGAGGCTAACCAGATCCTTTTAGGTAATCCTACCCGCCATGTGCCGCTTAAACTCTTTGCCAGAGGCTGGATGCCAGAGGGTGGGACACTTTCACTGGAAGTTGCCCCTGTGGCTATCATTACTTAAGATCTTCCTTGTCTTTTAAAAAGTTTTTTAAAAAAAATTTACTGAATTGATTTTACTACCCCTCTTTTTCTTTTCTATTTTACCAAAATATTGCACATTTTACCTGGTGTGTACTTGCACAGTACTTCTGAGCTTCTGTTATCTAATTAACTGCATAGAATAACAACAACAAAAATGCCATAAACTCAACAGTCCACCAGTTGTCAACACGCCATGTCTGCTTCAGTCCTCCATACCCTTTCAGGTCCATAGCATGTTGTGACCAGAATGCCCAGGAGCTGTGTGATGGGGCTGCCATCGTTTTCACTGAGGGATCAGAAAATCGAAGGAAGTGACGTTCACACAGCGTTTCCCTCCTCCTTAGCGAAGGCATCCTCGGCGTTCAGGGGAACGCTGGCAGTGGTCCCAGTTACTGACAGCATTCCCTCCTACAGAACGGTGGAAGCTTCATCTCAAAGAACCTTTTAAGTGCAACCAATCCTGGAGGGTGTGCAGGCAGGCGAGTGATGTACTTGCAAAGGAATGTCCAGAGGAGCTGTCTTTGTGTTTCTTTCTTTCTTTTTCATTCCATTTTCCCCCCAGCATAAAGTAATATCTATTAACATGTAATTTCACTGTGGTTGGCCTTGGGCTCTGGCAGAGGGAGGGCAGAGTGAGGGCAGAGTGGACTAGAGCTGCAGGAGGAGAGTCTGGGATGGTGGCTCTAGAGGGAGCTGGGAAGGCAGCCGGGATCCCTGTGCTGAGTCATTCCCCCATGCTGCAGAGCCATCTTTCCCAGGCGGAGCTTACCCCATCCCTTCCTTGGGTTTTTATACAATGGGAATGAGGAGACTTCCAGGTGAATGGGCAGACTTCTTAATACCCATCTCCGTGGACACTGCCTCCTGCCCCCAATTTACATCTTTCCTGTCCTGTAAGGCTCCATCCATGCCCTACATTTCTCAGGGTGCCTCCCAGACTGCTCTCAGTTCCACTCTCGTATCTCTGTCTGTGGTAAACAGTAGTACAGGGGCCACCGCCTGCGTCTTTTAAATGTTAGTTTCAGCTCATAGCTGACCCAGGGGCATCCACCTGCCATGCTTTTTGCTCACATTTCTTTGCTTCTTCCACCTGGATGCGACGCGGAGCTTGGTACACAGCCGCTGGTTTTCTTTCTTCCTCTTGGTCTGGTCCAGCACCTTTGGTCTTAGAAGAATCCTCTGTAAAGTTACCCACACAACAGTCTTCTCTCCTTTAATTTAAATTAAAAAGTAAGACAAAAAGGAACTTAAAACATAATTTATTTGGCATATGTCCTTCCTTCAGTGCTTTCTTTTCATAGACATACGTGTATATTACATATGTTCAGTGAAATGCTGTATTTTTTATTATATAGTTTGCTGTTTTAAAAACATACCTATGATGCATATTAACTCATATTGTATGTATTTTATAAATGACTTCTAATGATTGCATGTATTTCATATTCTAGCCAACAGGTGTAACATCATTTTAAACTACTTATTATTGAATTTTAAATAACTCTGCAATGAACATTCACTTTCTACAGTTATATTGAAAGACTTTCAGCTATTAAACTGTGTTAAAATCAACTTAACATAGTATTTTTAAAACATAAATTGTAGAATCTGTTCATTTTATTAGTACCCAAGTAATCACTATGGTCTGGAAATGTTGTAGGTCTTGTGGAATACATTCAGAAATAAATGTTAATGCCTGGCCCCATGTGGCTCAATGGATTGAGCGTCGTTCCATGGACTGAGAGGTCCCGGGTCAATTCCTGGTCAGGGCACGTGCCCGGGTTGTGGGCTCGATCCCCAGGGGTGTGTGTGTGTGTGTGTGCAGGAAGCAGCCAATTGATGGCTCTCTCTCACATCGATGTTTCTATCTCTCTCTCCTTTCCTCTCTCTCGAAAAAAACCCAATAAAAACATATTTAAAAAGAAAAGATGTAAGTGTTAAAGTATGAAGAATAAAATAAAACGTGTACCACTAGAAAGCAATGTCAGGTATTTAAATAGACTACTTATTTAGATAAAATAAGCACTAGAGAGCTTAAGTAGACAACCTATGTGTCCATTAACAGACGAATGAATAAAGTGTGGTATATATAACTGGTATAACAATCAGCCTTAAGAAAGAAGGACATCCTGTCATTTGTGACAACATGGATGGACCTTGAGGGCATTATGCTAAGTGAAATAAGCCAGACAGAGAAAGACAAATACCATATGATTTCACTTATATGTGGAACCATTAAAAAAAAAGTCGAGCCCTGGCTGGTTTGGCTCAGTGGTTAGAGTGTTGGCCTGCGGACCGGAGAGTTCTGGGTTTGGTTCCCACTAAGAGTATGTACCTCGGTTGCAGTTTGTCCCCAGCCCGGTTGGGGTCGTGTGGGTGGCGATTACTTGATGTCTCTCTCTCACATTGATGTTTCTCTCTCTCTCTTCCTTCCTCTCTCCCTCCCGCTCTATCTGAAGATAAATGCAAAAATGTCCTCAGGTGAGGATTAAAAAAAAAAAAAAAAATCAAGTTCGTAGAAGCAGTAGAAAAGTGGTTGCCAGGGGCTTGGGGTGAGGGGAATAGAGTTTGGTAGAAGAGTACAAACTTTCAGTTATAAGGTGAACAAGGTCTGAGGATTTAATGTATAACATGGTGACTATAGTTTATAACACTACATTGTATAATTTAAATATGCTAAAAGAGTAAAATTTAAATATCCTCACCAAAAGAAGTGAAGATATGAGATGGATGTGCTCATTAATTCAGGAGGAATCTTTTCACAATGTATACATATTATCAAGACATCACATTGTGTACTATAAATACCTTACTATTTTATTTGCCAGTTATACCCCAATAGAGCTAGAAAAGAAAAATAACTTTATGTAAGAGCTGTATACAGATTTAAACAAAAAGCTAGGGGGTGTGTGTGTGTGTGTGTGTCTCCCAGGGTGAATGCAGACTGTGACAAAATAATCCACCTAGTATACAAGTATGACGTAACCTCAGCGAGGGGATGAGGACAAAAGGCATGAAGCTAAGTCACTTCGGAAAATTGTGTTTTGACCAGACACTGTAAGGCTAAAGACAGAAGGAACTGTACATTTACACTGTACCCTAGTTGGTAATGTTGTTTCTCGTGGATGGAGAGGTTAACGATTCTGGAATGACTTTACTTGTATTCAGGAGTCGAACACATAAGTAAATGGTGGATGGGCACTGGGTTTCCTGCTGTCGGAGAGGGGAGTGACAGATAAGCAAGGGCAAAGGCTACAGTGAACCATGCAGTACTGGATTAGAGTGGAGGCATCAGTCTGCATTTGTGCTTAGCTTCACATAGGTACAGAAATCATTACGGATATGGGTGCATACACGGGCTAGCATCCATCTGTGCATTTCCTAGATCTGCCCACTGACAGGGCTGGGAAGCAGTGACACCTGGAAGCAACAGCGTGCCCAGATCTTGGTTCCCAAATACCTTCTCCAGTAAAAGTAACCAAGGCTCCTTGGAGAAGTGGATGATTATAGGTCCGGATCATCTTGTATCGACAGAATATCCGGAAGTGCTCCAAAAACAAAGGATGTGGGTATGTCAAAAGGACATAGGAGCCAACCTTCGAGATCTCCTAATGGCCAAAACGGGAGAGATTTGAGCAACAAAATACATAGTGTCATCCTGCATTACAACCCAAAGTGTGAAATAAAGATACATAAATTCATGCAGGGAGAAGAGCCGTCTTCTTTATGGAAGAATTCCCAATCATTTATATAGACGTTCACCCTTTCAGGAGCCGGGGCTCGATTGCCCCACACTGAGTGTGAGCTGAACTCAGTGACTCACTTCCAAAGGGCGGAGTGTGGAAAGTGGCGAAGGAAATGTACAGTGCAGAACCTGACAGACACCACCTTAGCCAAACAATCATGGTTGACATCACCAGCACTAAGCCATGTGAGGATGTACCCTTAGTTTAATGTGATGAGAAGGGCACTTTGTACCTGTGATTTCCCCACCCAAACCCATAACCCCAGTCTGACTGTGAGAAAAACATAATTCGGATCCCAAGGGAGGGACATAGGACACAATACCTGACCAGCAGTCCTCAAAGTGTGAAGGTGATGAAACACAGGGCAGAAGAGACTGACGAGATCTGATGATCCTGGAGGTGGATCCTGGAACGGAAGAAACTGGTGACACCCAAATGAAGTATGGAATTCAGCTAATTTGTTCAAAAGACACTGAACACATTTTCTGCCCCCCCTTCCCTTGGCGTTCAATTAAGAAGACATACCCATGTCAAGTTGAAAGCCAAGTACGGTGAACACCCACACGCCCACAACCTTCAGTCTACCGTTCAGATTTTGTGGTCTCTGCTTTAGCACATAATCCCCTTCTCCCTACAAAACAAAAACCTGGCCCTGGCCGGTTTGGCTCAGCATTTAGAGCATCGACCTGCGGTCCCGAGAGACCCGGGTTCAGTTCCCGCTAAGGGCATGTACCTCAGTTGCAGTTTGTCCCCAGCCCTGGTTGGGTCGTGTGGGTGGCAGCCACTCGATGTGTCCCTTTAGAATTGATGGTGTGTCTGTCGTTGTGCCCTGTTGGGCACCGAGGAGGATGAGAAGTTGGAGAGGGTGTAGGTTATATAGGCACTTGCAGAGGTGATCACGGATGTGTGTGATTAGAGGACCATGCTTGACTGAAGTTCTGTGCTTGGAGGCATTGGGCCATTGTGGGGTCTGGGAGTGTCCAGGAAATAGCAGCTGTGTTCCTGCCACGTGTTTTCAGTACCTGCACTGGCATTAACCAATGTGGGCAGCTTTCGAGAAGTCTGGGAGGGATGGCGGGTCTGGACTGGGACAGTGCTGAGTGCTTAAGCTGTCATGTATAGTGCCTGAGCATTTATCTGGGGGGAGCCCAAGCCTCCCGCCCCACACCATTCTTCCCTCCCCTCTGGTCCTCTGGGAAAATAAATAGAGCAGGAAGAGAGAGGCTTTAGCTCTGGACAGGGGTAGGAGGACTGATCAGCTCATCAATCAGGAGAGTGTAATTATATGGAAAGGACAGAAATCACTCCCTGAAGGCCACAGACTTGGGGATTTGCCCAGAAGAGGACTTTACAGCTGCTAACAGTAGTCCTATTCAGCTTGGGTGCATAATGATTTTAAAACTAATCAGGAACCAAAGCCGGAGGCTGAGGACAAACACAAATATCTTGTTGACAGAGCAAACATCTAGATCTTGTCAGATAGGAAGTTGCCGAGGAAGGTCAGAATGATGTAATGGTGTGCACCAAGCTTTCATCCTTAAGCAGATGAGCCCCCGAGGTACCATCTGCAGCTCCCTGGGGCCCTTCGAAATTGCTTCCTATAAAATAAATCGTCGTTAAGTTAGTTTTGAGAAATTAGTATGGAAACCGTACTAAACAAAGGAAGGAAATTTCCACCGGAGTTACCCGCTTCCTCTTCCTCCCTTGCCTTATAAATAGAACTGAGACTTATTATTATGGTCAATTTTCTTATTTAGGGCTCAGCATCGTTGCCTCCCAAGTAACCATCCAAAGTAAACTTCCCTTAGTTCTCTTCAGCTTGGACAACAGCACTTATTCCTACCTAAGCCAGTATCAGCTGGATATTTTTCATAAACTGCTATTTTAGGTTTTCTGTTTTGGTTGAAAAGGAAGTAGTGTTTTGTTTTTGGTTTTCTCTTTCATCAAAGGAATGTTTGTTCTGGGAAGGCAGGGGGAGGGATGTTTCTCAGTCTAAATCAGAGGAAGTAAATGTATGCACCATGTGTAAGTGGCTGGTTATGAATCTTAATTGGTCATGTTTTAAATAAAACACTTTAGAGCTGCTATACTCACCCTTTGATTTATTCAGTAGTTTTACCCCTCCCCCCATGTGCCAGGCCCTGAGGATTCACAATGGACCATGTAGCCTCAGTTCTCAGGGAGAGACACAATCAGAGGAAATGGCAAAGTGAGGTTTGCAGAAGTTAAATCTGAAGAGGAGTGAGGGGAGACTTCCTGGAGGAGGTGGTTCTTGAGCTTTGTCTCAAGGGAGTAGCGAGGTGAGGCGGTGTAGGTGGGGCAGAGAGGGCAGCTGAGGCGTGGAAGGTAACTGTGTTTGGGAACAAGATGGGCCAGTGTGGAGGCAGCGTGGAGTGCAGGAAGGAGCTGTAGGAGAGGCTGATGGGGAAGGGTGGTTGGAACAGCAGTGAAGGGGAGAAGCCAGTGCTGTGTATGTGAATAGGTCATCGGTAAGGAACAGGGGCAGAAGTTCCTGTGATCAGGTCAAGCTTGCTGGATGGGTTTTCTGGGTTAAATGGAGGAAGGGGCTTTGCTAGAGCAGGCTTGAGGGAAATGACAGTGGACGTTTGAGATGATTGTCGAGGGGAAGGGAAGGAGACTTTTTTAGGATACTGAGAGCCTTTCTGGGTCAGAGACATCAGAATGTAGTGGTATCTCGCCATGAGTGGTGCGACTTCTCTCTGGGAACTTTGGATCTGGGGTTCAGGTGGGGGGAAGCTGATTGGGGTGCTGATTCCCATGAGTGAGACAAAAGAAGAAGGTTGCAGAGACCAGAGGGTGTGGCAGGGGCGTAAGTGAAGGGTGGCGAAGGGGACACACTCTAGGGAGGGAATGAGCGCTGCGGGGACAGGCGGTTATGGGCATCAAGCAAGAGCATTGCGTTGCGCCGTGTTGCTCAAAGGTGTGGCCCTGGGAATGGCTGACCAGAGTCAGGAGCCACCTTAGAGGCTCAAGGGCAGTAAGAGTGGAAGCGGAGTCACCAGGTGCCGTGTGCTGGGCACTGTTCTCAGTGCTTGGCTGTTAACTCAACAGCAGCTCTGTGAAGAGGGGGTGTTCTTATCCCCATCAGTGGGCGAGGAAACTTAACCTCCGGAGAGCCTGAGTAATTGCCCAAGGTCACACAGTTAATAAATAATGGGATTCGAATCTGGGGTGTCCAGGCCCCTCCACCTACCCACTCCCTCATCCCTGTGCTCTTGTTTCTTTAGGAGCTGACCTCTGGCTGAAGAGGAAATTGAGAACGAAGTTCACCCCCTTTTCCCAGTGAACAAGAGAAGTTACCAAAAATAGGTAGGTGACAGAGAATTGTGAGAGCCTCACAGGAGGAGGATTTTTATATGAGGTTGGAAGAAAAATGGGCTCAGCCAGCTTGTTCCAAGGGAGAGAGGCCCTGGCAAAGGGGGAGTTGGGGGGTGGCAAGTGTTTAATGGAGACAGTTTCAGTTTAGGAAGCTAGGAAAGTTCTGGAGATGAATGGTCCTGCTGGCTGCACAACAGTGTGAATGTAGTTACTTAATGACACTGAAGTGTACACTTGCTAAAGTGATGCATTTAATGTTGTGTGTATTTTACCACAATAAAAAATTAAAAGGTGACAGAAAGAGAAAATGATAATGGCTACCACTTATGAAACCTTTTATGACACAAAATTATTAAATATATGAATGTATGCTGGGAATTTTGCTAAATGCTTTATGTGTATTTTTCATTTAAACCATGCTGACTAAAAAGAAAATGCCCTGGCCAGTTTGGCTCAGCGGTTAGACCATTGGCTGATGGACCAAAGGGTCCAGGGCATGTTCCTTGGTTGTGGGTTTGATTCCTGGCCCTGGTCGGGGTTGTGTGGGAGGCAGCCAATCATTGTGTCCCCCTCACATCGATGTTTCTCTCCCTCCCTCCTTTCTTTTCTTCTACTCTCTCTAAAAGTCAATGGAAAACTATCCTTGAGTGAGGATTGAAAAACAAAACATGCTGTACAGATGAGGCGTCTCAGGTTTGAAGAGATGAGTCAGTTCGTCCAGGTCAGGCATCCAGAAAGCGATGGAGGCTGGGCACGGCCAGCTCCCCCTGCCGCCAAAGCCTTTACTAGTAACCCCCAGGGAATCTGACAGTCTTACTAGTTCCAGAGGCTGTGGTGGAGAGGGAAAGAGAGGGAGTTGTTGGTAGAGGGAGGACTACAAGAGGGAAGATGCTGGATGAGGAGGATGAGCCCAGAGAAGCACAGGGCCCAGTACTGGGGAGAGGCGTCTGCCATCTTCAAACAGTCTTGTTGGTAAAAGATTCTCCTCAGATTGGGACCTGCAGTGGGAGCAGGCGCTAGAGCTACAGATGGCCTGTACCTCCTTTCTCATCTTCCTCCTGAACTTCTTCCTTCCTGCTGCCCATTAAGTCTGAAATCAGCAACCTGACATTGAAGTTAGGGGCATGAATGTGGGGAGGAGGCGGTGGCAGTGGTGTGGAGGATTGACTGGTTTTCTAATCCTGACAGCAAATTCGAAGGGTGCGGTCAGACCATGGCAACTCCCTGGCTTTGGAGCCAATCAGAAAACTGCACACATTTTGCTGCAGATTTTCTTTCTTGTTAGCAGCATGGTATAAAATACATCTCTTAGGAAACAGATCCGACCCGGCTCCTCCTGAGGTTTTCGCAGTTGCAACCTGAAACTCCTAAGGTGTGTCCTGTCTGTAGGGGTGGCCAACGGCCTGTTCAGATATTTGAAGTTGGTGAGGTGTTTGTGGAGGGATCTAAGCGGTTCAGGAGGGAAGTGCTGTCTTGAGAGTTCCTGTTATCATTTTACTTCACATATTTCCTTTGGATCCAGCAGAATTCTCTTATTCTCCCGCTGGTGGTTTTCGACTCTGCACCGAAAGGCAGGCTGCTTGCGCAAGGCGTTCTGTGCAGCAGTGGTGGCTGCGAGACACGGCTTCGACTGCGATCAGATACTAAATCTGAGTAAAGGAAGAGGTGTTCTCGTGGCAGGCCCTGGAAGCCGGCATCTTTAGGGATGCATTGCTCTGCAGTTAGATTTTGCAGCTGTCAGGTGTGCAGCGGCACCTCAGCCGTAACCTCCAGGTGTCCATGGACCTTGATTAGCATCATCAAAAGGTCCATCCTGGCAGGATGCAGTGCAGCAGGATGCTGTCCATCCAAGTCTTTTGCAGAACCTTCTTCCTGGCTGTGATATGGTTGACCCCAGTGGCTGGCTGCAGCTAGAGAGCTTTACCAAGGGAAGGTAGAGCGTCTGTATGCTTGCTGGCACCAATTCTGATGAATCATTTCACTGTTCCCTTCCCTGTCCTTTTTCTCCAGCTAAGAAACATTTGGGGGCTGGGTAGAATAAGGCAAGTGAGATTTCCCTTAAAATGAAACTAGGACTAAGATAATGACAACTAAGGTAGTCTTAGATTGGGGAAGTAATAATGGCTAACATCATAATGAGTGGTTATCTTCTGGGCCAAGTGCTTATCTAATAGGTTCCTTGAGAATAGGATCTTGTCTTTTGTTCACTGCTGAATCCCCCAGCCAAGAACAGGGTACCCAATGAAGGTACTGAATGCAGATAAGGATTCTGAGGCACAGAGAGGTTCAATTGTCTGCCCAAGGCCACACCATTAATAACTGGGATTCCTTGGCAACAGGTAGATGAAGAAAGTGGAAGGCACAGAGCATAATGTCCTCACAACCTCTCTCTTTTTTTTTTTTTTTATCCTCACCCGAGGACATTTTTCCATTTTTTGTTCAGGTAGAGTGGGAGGGAGAGAGAGGACCAGAGAGAGAGAGAGAGAAACATCGACGTGAAAGGAACACATCGAGTGGCTCCCACCCGCATGACCTACCAGGGCCGGGGACAAACTGCAACCGAGGTACGCGCCCTTAGCGGGAACCGAATCCGGGTCTCTCAGGACCGCAGGCCAACGCTCTAACTGCTGAGCCAAACCGGCCAGGGCCTCATAACCGCTCTTGAAAATATTATTTACTGTGGTTTTAAAGTTGTCCTGAGTTTTGCAAAGTAAATTTCTTCAATTAAAAATTTGAATTTATATCATTAATTTTATTTAAATGAATATTATACGGTACAATGTTATAATTGTAATGTTTTGAAGACTAAATGAGAAACTTAGAACAGTGCCTATACTTTGTAAGTGCTATATTTGTTTGAACATTTTCCTTGAGTGTCATTTATTTTTAAAAGGATGTTTGTTTACTTGGCATTAATTTTGAAGTAAACATGAACACATTAAAAAAAATTTATTAAGACTGTCTTTAAGACTAGACCAGAATGAGAAAATATCATTCAGGGATATCATAGGAAAACCAAGAGTGAGAGGTCTGATTTTAGTAATAAGAATATTATGTTACCATCAGAACACTACATGAATACAAAATATTTTATTAGCCAAACAACTAAAATTAAACATTTTGTTAAGAGTTGTCCATAGAGCACCAAAGATGTGTTTTATAAGAAGGTGTTATTGTTTAGTGCAGTAGTGTAAACATTTTTGACATAGGAATCCTATCCATACAGTACTTTTTATTCATACCTGCAACATTTATATATTTATGAATTCTAATCCCAAACTGTCTACTAATAAGCTATTTTCATTTATACACAAAAATAGAAATAAAAGAATGAGACAAGTAAACTCGATTAGACATGCTAATATTTTCTTTCTGTATCCAGGTACCATGCTCTTTTTATCTGGTTTAGAAAGACTGAAAGTAATCTGGAACAGAAAGCACGTGGCGTTTTTTGAAGAAGGGTTTGCTAGATTTTTGGAGTGGTTTGTGGATGAGAATTTGACAGAGAGGTAAACTGCCAGGCAGATTGAGTGTGGGATGTTTTGCAGCATAAACTTGAAGCCTCTCCCAGACCATCTGCTTGAAAATGTCGGTGAGGTGGTCACACTCCTACAGATTAAAGTGTTCCTGTTAGAATGGTCTAGACTCTGAACGCTTCCTCATAACTGATGATGCTGGGTGTCCCGGAGGAAAAAATATACAAAGTATGCAAAACTGCTTTTAAATTTGAAAGGTATTTCAACTATTTGAAAGGAATAGACCTGAATGGAGTGGTGAGGAAGTTAAGTAAGTGAATCATGTGGAAGTGAGAAATGGAAATAAGGTGAAATCATTGGACTTGACTTTGGCAAGAACTGTGGGTGGATAGATGCGTTGTGAGGTGGCAACTGATTGCAGCCCCCAGTAGAGATTAGGGTAGAGGCTGTGAAGTCTCAGGAAAGGGAGGATCAGAGAGCCTGGAATGGGACACTTACTGTCGTTACTGTGGCATTTTGGGTGGTAAATTAGTCTTATTTTCACCACAAATTACTGTTTTCTAAGATTGTCAAATACTTTACCTGCTTCTGGAGGTAAAAGATCAGATGAACCTGGCTGGTGTGGCTCAGTACATTGTTCCATGGACTGAGAGGTGCCGGTTCGATTCCCGGTCAGATTCCTGGTCAGGGCACATGCCTGGGTTGCGGGCTTGATCCCCAGTAGGGGGCATGCAGGAGGCAGCCAATCGTTGTTTCTCTCACATCAATGTTTCTATCTCTCCCTCTAAAAAAATCAATAAAACATTAAAAAAATAAAATCAAATATCACATGAAGGGAGACTATCAAGTTAACAAACTACTGCTTGACTACCTGGGGAGAGTCCTGTGGTAGCACTACAAAGTAGAAGTCATCAGCCTGGTCACCTCGGCGACCACCTCAGACCAATGGATGGAAATGAGTATGAATGTATTTGGGATGTTGGTTAGGGTAGACTGAGCATCTACAGCTTTCTGTTGATCTCTGGAATGGGATTGAACTGCTGTGGAAAGTTGGGAATTCTAGATGGATTTGGAGTTCAAGTGATTGTTTCTGGAGGAACTAAGAGCAGACTGGAGAAATAAATGATATATTTGGACAAAGCTTCATTTGAGATTGCGCAAAACTGTGTACTTAGTACTGAACAGGAAGTGGGATTTGACAGCATCTCAACAGTGATGGCATTTTATTGATTATCCATAAATCAAATACTTAAGTGCTATTAGCGTATATTCAGCAGAGCATTTCCCAACAAGAGAGAAAAAACCTCTTCTGAAAATGGGTGCGCCAGATATTAAAGAACCAGTAGAAATAGCAAATGTGGACCTTTATGAGTACTTTCCATTCCCTTAGGAACTTTCATTTATTTATTTATTTTCTTTATTGATTCTAGAGAGAGAGGAAGGGAGAGAGAGAGATAGAAACATCGATGAGAGAGAACATCGATTGGCTGCCTCCTGCATGCCCCCCACTGAGTACTTGGCCCACAACCTGGGCATGTGCCCTGGCCGGGAATCGAACCAGCAACCTCTTGGTGCATGGGTTGATGCTCAGCAACCGAGCCATCAGCAACCTCTTGGTGCATGGGTTGACGTTCAACCACTGAGCCATACTGGCCAGGCCAACTTTCTTATAAGATGGGATAAGTTTTCATCAGTGATAGTTATATCATTCAGAGAACACCAGTAGTAAATATTCCTGTCCTTAATTCTGTATAAAAGAGGCTTAGTCACTCTCATAAATAACTAGTTGACAACTTTGTGGCTTAGATGGGCAATCTGAGAAGCTGGAATAGCTGGTAAATACTTAGAAGTGACAGGGATGGAATTAGAAACTGATAAAATAAGGACTTGGGGTTGCTGGGAGTCCTTGAGAAAAGTGACCTCACTGAGAGTGACTCAAGGAAAAGTTATGCTGACTTCAGAAACATTACTCATTAGGGGACTACAACTGTGGCCTTCCTCACCCTTTGAATGAGAAGCCGTGGGAGTGTTTGTGGGGGGCGTGGCCTATGGCCGGCTGCACATCAACCGTGTGAGTCCTCCCTGGTGTTGGTACACGTGGCTGTAGTACATAGATTATAATCTGTCAATTCTGCTTCAAGGATGTGGGAAGGAAACAACTTTCAGAACTCTGTGTTAGTAGAAGTGAATGACAGCTTTAACATTTTTTCTCTTGAGTAACCTTTGGCTGATCACTGGCTCACACTGGGTCTCCATTTCCTCATCTCAAGGTAAAAGGTTTATTGGAATAATCTCCTGGCGCCTCTTCTGGTTCCAAATGACAGTGCTCACTTTGAATAGGTGAAGGTGGGAGGTGTCATTTATTTAACGCCACCTATGTGTGTGTTCCAGGTACATCACAGTATTTCATTCACTGTAAATCATACACCAGGTAGGGATATCACTGTTTCCATTTTACAAATGAGGGTGAATGACATGGACAGGCTCACTCAGCTGCCACTAGTGAGTGGCTGGGCTGGAATACGGTAGCACTGGCCATAGTAATAGTAGCAGTGATCATCTGTGGTTTGAATGAAATGAAGAAAAGTTCGTGTTTGGGGTATTAGAATTGTTCTATTTGCTCAGAGTATACATAGAAGTAAAATAAACTTTTAAAGATACCAAGATATCAAATTTTACCCCTCAGAGAGGAAAAACTCATGTTTTTAGATTATTGGGATTTGAGGGCGGCCAGTAAATGACACCTCAGGGTTTCTTGCCAGTCTGAGTTCTGAACTGGTTCTGATAGAGACAGGAGGAGAAAGAAGACATCAGGAATTCAAATTGTGCTTTTTTCACTGACAGAACTAATATTGGAGAATGTGACTTAAATGTGCGTCAACAGGGGGCTTCCTGACACTGACTCCCACGGCGGTCGGGCCTGCTGGGCTGTCACAGGCAGGGCTGGACGCGGAGGCCTGCGCCCATGCAGCCAGAGTGTTCAAGACCGAGATGTGTTCATCCTGAGGCTAGGTTGGCACCCAAAAAGTGGAGAGTGGCTGGGCCCCTGTCCCCAGTATCAGTTCCCAAGCCTCGAGGGCTTCTAGAAAGGGGTGAGTGAGGGACCCAGAGAGAGAGAGACCCAGATGGTAAACCCAGAGGCCTGCTCTCCACATGACAGGAAGCTGGAACCAGGCAGACCCCCCTCCCTCCCCTTTGCTTGCCACCAGTAATAAATGCTGTTTGTTTCCCAAGGCCAACAACATTTTGGATGCACTGATTTTCTTTTATTAGAGATACTGGTTTCGTAAGAGTGAGGTTAGATTTAAAAACAAAAACAAAACATAAAAGCCACTAACCATCTTGTCATCGCTGAGGATGTGGCTGTTATTTCCATTTTAGTGGAAGTCAAAGTAAAATATCCCGGCATAGATTACTCACTCCATGTTCTAAGAAAGTCACTGTAATTGATTGTGCTAATAGGAATGTCTTTCAGAAACTGAATTCAGACACATACTTTGGAACTTTAAAATACCTTGGTATGTCTAGACTTTTTTCTTTTTGCCAAGAGATGGTGAATAGATGGAAGATTTCTGGTAAACAAAAACTGCCCCTTCTCCTCTGGTTGCTGAAATCTCTGCCCTGCAGGAGACCCAGTTTTAAAGTGGTGCTCTCCCTCACACACCATGTCCCCCTAAGTAATGGAAGCTATTCAGACTGAAAATTATTCTGGGCAACTGGCTTGTCATTTTCTAAAGTAACATTTTTATTCAACAAGTAAAACAAATTTGCCTAACTCAATTATTCATAGGAATTGCAAAACTTGCCATTTAGTGTGGATGTTGGGATATTCAGGTCATTTAGAAGGCTGTGGTTAAAAATAAAATGACCTAAATCTATAGCTCTACTTTTTTTTTTTTTTTTTTAAGGGAAATTTAAGCTTTTAATTTTTGTTTGACATTGGTCCTAATTCCGTTTCTATTGGGAATATAAGTAGCTATTCTTTCAGGGTTTTAAAGAAAGACAGTTCCTCTTCTCGTTGGTCGCTTTTCGTCGTATACATGGCCCTGTTCCCAGCCAGGCTCATCAGGTTCTGTCTTTTCTCACATGAGGGGTATTTTTATGTGAATGACAGAGAAACTGGAGAAGGTGGCAAGCCAAGGACTCCTCCAAGACAAAGTTGGAGACGGATTGTTACTTGTTCTGATCGTTGCTTTTATACTTTAAAGGAAGGAGCATTTGAAATGTGAACTTATCCCAGTCTGCTTTTGGGTAGTAACTGGAGCATAAAATGTTGAAAATCAATTATGTATTTGGGGAGATGAAACAGGCTGATGCGTTGCAGGCATACTGTATTCTGTTTGGTGGGCAAAGCGGGGCAGCTACGTCATATCGCTGAAGTAACATTGTGTCCCAAAGGGTGTGACACAGAGGATCACACATCCTGGTGTACCTGAACTTCATAGAACACGAGAGCATTTATGATATGCTTGCCATTTGTCCTGGGAAAAAGTCCTATCTTAAAATTCAGCTGTGCCATTTTGCTTGTTGGATGATAAGTAAAGAATCTGATTTAAAATAAAATACATTCTTGGCCCTGATTTATAGCAGTGTGGTCAGTTTGTAATGCACTGTACATTCTCTGTGCCACTTAGGTGGTAAGATCTTTGCAGGAGAGACTAGAGAGGGTTTTAGCCGCCCCCCCCAACCCAGAGTGCTAATAGGCTACATAGCCTTTATAAATTTGGGTGTTGTCTCATGTCCACCTGACAGGAGAGGCCCCCGAGGACTGGGATGTGTCCAGTCGGAGGCCACATGGCTGCTAAATAGCTGTATTAGTCTGCCAAGGCAGTCGTAGCAAAGGACCACCGACGGGGTGTCTTGTCTCGCAGTTCCGGAGGCTGGAAGTCCCTCATCAAGTGCTGACAGGGCTGGCTTCTTCTGAGAGCTGTGCTCCGGGCCTCCCTCCTTCGCTTATGGACAACTAGCTGTTTCCTGTGTCTCTTCGCATCTCTCCCCTCTATCCGTGTCTGTGTCCGTGTCCAAATTTTCCATTTATAAGGACACCAGCCATATTGTGTTAGGGCCCTCCCCAGTGATCTCATTTTAAGTTGATTACTCTGTGTAAAGACCCTACCTCCAAATAAAATCTCATTATGAGATACCGAGCACTAGAATTTCAACATGAATTTTGGGCGGGGAGGATATAATTCAGCCATAACATCTACAGATCCTGGGGTCACCCTTTCTTTTCATCCCCTACTTCAATAACTTTCCCAGCCCTGTTTATTATTTGTTATTTGCTTTATATGCAGCCTGGACAGGGAAGGCCGAACTTTCTACTCACAGAACAGAAATAGTGACTCCTCTCCAGTCCCCCGCCATGCTGGTGGGTAGACTGAAGCCATTTCTTAGATAGTTTTGCTTGAGGCTGTTTTTGTTGTTGTTGTTTTAAAGACATTTATCTACTCCCCCTTTGCTCCCTAGAGTTTAAAAATATTTGTCATTTGATGTACACATTGGTTTTAAAGAGAGAAACTGTGCACCTTGCCTATGATCTTTTCCCTGTTAGTCTTTTTGGAGTACTTGTTTTTGTCCTAGCAGGGGAAAATGATCACCAGTGTTTGAGGGTTTAAATATGGGACATGCAGCCACGTGGGTCCTTGGTCTCTTAGTTATCTGGCAGCAGTGGAAATCAAGGTGCCAGGTAGTTCTCCCACTCTAAGTGTGGGTTGGTCCTCAGAATATAATATTTAAAGGATAACACATATTACTATATTTTATCATTTTGAATTTTCAGTAATTTTTTTTTTCTTTTCTTTTTTGGTACGTGCCCCTAGCGGGAACCGAACCCACGACTCTCTGGTCCACAGGCCGCCACTCCAACCGCTGAGCCAAACCGGCCAGGGCTGAATTTTCAGTAATATTTAAAGGAATCTTTTCTGCCAAACATTTGTGCCTAAAAGTCATCAGTTTATTTAAGAAATTTCCAATTGTAGTGCAGTGTCTTCTTAGAGCTAGGTGCTGTTTGACTCAGGATTGCAAACTTGTAGGGAGGGTCCTGTAAATGTTCTGAAAGAAATATTTGCAGTTGTTCTGAGTTGGAGGACTGCAAACACACACTGGATATATCTTTGGGGTGTGTGTGTGTTTCTCGGGTTAAACCCACTTTTCAAAATCATTTTAAATTTGCTTATATTTTCCTTTTTTTAAATGAAGGACAGATAACATACAAAGCAGCGGTGTGTAGAAGTTTAAAAATAAGAGCTTGATTGAAATGGTTTGGGACATTCTCTTGCACGTGCTAATTTATCACCTGGCAGGACTCCGTGTGTGTGTGTGTGTGTGTGTGTGTGTGAGAGAGAGAGAGAGAGAGAGAGAGTTTGTGTGAGAGAGAGTTTTGAATGCTCTTCTCAAACAGGCGTGGAGATCAAAATCTCTTGTCATTGTTGCCCAGCATCCCACAGTTTAAAGGTAGCCAGTTACATAGACCTTGGCAGGAAACCTCCCATTTTGTAGACTTGCTGAGGGAAAAGAGAATGAGGTGTCTGTGTGGAGCATTTGGTAGTGAAAGGACAGCTCGGCTGCGATAGGCAGGTATTAAAAGCCTATCCCACTGGCGTCGCACTGTATTTGCTACAGATGCGTTCCCATGAGGCCTCCGGATTGAAAAGAAAGCCTACTGTTGTGCTGCGCAGCTGTTAGAATAGTTAATACTGTTCTTCCTAAACTATTATGGGAAATGCAGTACATATTTGGCTTTTGAGAACATGAACTTATAGTGCATTTGGGGTCTTTGCGATCGTTAACAACTTAACTCCAGCAAATAGCAGCATGCCAGATTATGTTGGCCCTACTACCTCATTTTTCAAAAATGTGCTAAAATATATGTAACAAATACAGATGTATTATAAAGATGTACCTGGAAGTTGTATGTTATTAATAATGTCACCCCAATACATTTAATTTTAAAAAGAGCAATAGGCATGTCATGCACGCAAACATTCCATCCATCTCTACAACTTTTCATCATCCCCAAGAGAGACTCTGTCCATTAAACATTAACTCTTTCTTCCCCTCTTCCCCTTGCCCCTCTAGAGAATACTGTCTCTATGACTTTGCCTCTTCTGGGTCCCTCCTATAAGTGAAATCACATATTTGTCCCTTGTGTCCACTGGGTCTAGTGATTCTTAAGTTATATCTGAACAGCTTTCACCATATGCCATTTTCTTTTGGGGCATAAAAAAAAATGTAGGGTATTAAAGCTCTAGAAGTTCCAAACACATATGCCTTTAGGGACCAGAAAGCAGTAACATTGTAATATTTCTGGAGCAGTTGCTACCTATCAGGCACAGCTCCAGGCTCTTTGCAGGTAACAACTCGTTTCCCCTCACACCAGCCCTATGAGGTAAATGCTGTTAATACCCCAGTTTTGAAACAGATGGGAAACTGAGAGGTGAATTACTTGCCGAAGTTAATAACATGGCTAGTCGGTGGCAGAGCAGATTCTAGCTCAGTGTTCTCTGCTCCAGAGCCTGAGCCACTAAGCAGCTCCTTGGAGCTGTGGGAGGAGTGGGCAGAGGAAAACTGATCCGAGCCAGCAACGGGGGGCAAGCTGATGGCAAATGGCAGCCCATCCTCAACCCCGGAGTGGGGCTAAATAGGGGAGCACTGAAGGTGAAGGTGCCACTCAGCTACTGCAGGTTGTTGCTGAGAGGCAATGCGGGCTCAGTACTGCTGGCACTCCCACATTTCCAGGAGAAGTTAGCGCTCCTTATGTATGCCTGACCTCCCGATTTCTCAGTGTGGGCCCACCTGACTCAGTTCCCAACAAAAGCCACGCCTGTGAGCCACTGGTTTGAGACCTTTGCTCTGGAGGTTTCAGGATGACCTTTCACGTATCCAGGCCGCTCCAAGGTCTGTACGCCAGGGATGCTCATCACTTGACATTGTTTGGGCCCAGAGGCAGGGTCTTGCTGATCTTTGTTTCCCCAGCTGCAACTTCAAAATCGCAGTTTTCAGTAACTGTGTGCTGAGCGAGGGAGTCTTTCCAACCCTCGTGCTTGCTCCCCGCCTGCTGCCAAGAGTTCACTCAGAGTCAAATTTAAAACAAAACAAAGCCAGTTGATTTTGAGAAGCTTATATCCTTTCATGTACAGCTTCATAATTTATTGTTTCATTTGGGGCTCCTTTGATTGAACAGTGCTGATTAAAACAGGCCTTTAAAGTGTGTGTGTGTTTTTTTCCTTACGAAAACCCCACCAAAGAGATGCAAATATATGCTGTGGAAATAACACACACAGATTTGAGCCTCCTTATTTTAATAACGGCTGCCAGCGTTTATGACATGCTTGCGGCACGCTAGCCACTGTGTTCAGGATTTTACACGCTTTCTTTCTTTTACTTCAGAGTCAATCGATTAAGACTATGTGGGTTGAGATTGAATTTTAGAATTGGAAGGGCTTGAACACATCTAATGCAATTTGCTGCCTTTGCATAGGAAGTTGGTTAGGGCCTTCAAATTTAAGCTACAAGTCCAAAGTCATATATCTGTTTCATGGTAAAGCCAGAATCCTTTGGACACACATCTGTTGAGCGGTATAGACATAACCAACCCTCCTGGATACACACATCTGTTGTGGGTGTCGCCGTTGTTTCCTTTCTTCTGGCCGCCTGTCTAAGAGTCTTTTTCCAGACACCATAGTGCTTCTACTTTTATCTTTCTGTCATCTGTGGGAAAACAGGGCTTGTTAAGTTAACGTGTAATAGTGTGTTATCACTCATCTCTACAGGGTCTGAGCTATGGACCATTCCCAGGGCACTTGAAATGGTTTGCTAGTGCAGATATGGTTTGGGATCATCTGTTGTGCTTCGTGAGATGCCTGGAGTCTGGAGTTACAAGAGGCTACGAGACTCAAGTTCTTACTCATGAGCACAGGCCCCTAAACTAAACAGTCTGATCATCTTACAGATAATACTGTGAATGAGAATGTTAGGAGAATGTTTAACTTAAAACAGGCCATTTACATATTGAATGATACACAGTCATCATGTTTATGCAGCATCTGACCCCCCTGCCCACACTTTGCCCGGTGTCAGTGGTTCAAAGCCACGTTGGAAGCTGGAGGGTAGGGTTGGACCCTTTTCTCATTCAACTGAAAACGATTAAGCCTTTCCTTTTCAAAAGTTATTTTCCCAATGACAAAAGTAATCTGTGCTTCTGTACAAAATTAAAAAAAAAAATAGACAGAAAAGCAATTTTGCCATTCAGAAATGTACTGCAGATGTTTAAAATAAAATAATACATTTTAATTTTATTTAAATTGAGAAGAATACAACGGAAATTAAGACGAAAGGAATTGCTGAACTTAAGATATGTGTGTTTTTTTCAAATGTAATGACTTCCACACGCACTCAAAAAAGATTGCTCTAAAGTTAAAACAAAACAAAACAGTATATGGAAAATATTGACAAGCCAGTCTAAGAATCCAGATTATTGTGACTTCAGAGTTCTTGTCTGTTCTACTTTACCATATTGTCCATATGCCAGAGAAAGTGGGATGTAATTAAAGGCTAGAGTGTGTGTGTGATTCGGGCCATTAATTCAAAGTTTGGAGGACTGGAGAGGGAACTTATAGACTCCCATTTAAACAACTATAAACTGAAGACAGCCGACTGTTTTTTCTAGAGAAATTAATAGAGAGATCAGTATCTTTTCATCATTTCGAAATTGTACAAGAAAAGAATTTTGCTACTTAAAAATAGGATCATCTGTTGTGTAAACCCTGATGTACATTATTTTACTTGTTTACAGCAGCCTCTGGAGGTACTCCCACTGTGACTGTGGATGTGGAAGACTTGAAGGCCGGTGGAGGGGAAGTGATGGGCCTCCCTTGAGTGACACTGCTTGTCAGGGGAGGGGCCGGAATGCCAGTCTTTCTCAGCTGGTGCTCAGTCTGTTACTTAGGAAGGAGATGGAGATACTGCACAGGCACAGTGATCATCACCCAGCAGTCTTGTTGTCCCAAACACAGTTGCCGTTTGGGGATTACGCAGAAACATCCTCTGTCCAGAATAGTTAGTTCACGAGTCTTGTATGCACCTTTCTCCTTAGTGTGTGCCCGGGTCTGTTCTTTTATGTGGAGGCCACTGGAACTGGGAGTGTTGATGTGTGGCGGGGCTTCTGTCCATAAGGAATGACACTCTGGAAAGGAGAAGTGGAGGCAGGCTGTAGAAGTTGGTAGGCTTGACTCTGCAAAGACGTCAGCTTGGGAAGAACACTTGCTGTGCAGCCTGACAGGCCTTCCTAAGTAAGATCCCATGGCAGGATGGTAACTGGGTTTTTGTGATCATTCCAGGCTGGATCTTGTTTAATTTCCAAATATTTGTCTGGTGCACACCATGTACCGGGTCTTGGGCATATTTCTCTTGGAACAGGGGAGCATATGGTTTCATATGCAAATATGTGATCATGTAGTATGGGATACATAGTAGAGAAGAATGGGATATGGCGGGAGCCCAGGGGAAACAGAGCTGTGCTCTGGAGTGAACGGAAGGAAGCTGGGCAGGGTCCTGGGGAGTGAATAGGAGTTGTCCAGGTAAAGGGCATTTCAGGCAGAGAGATATCTGTGCATGCTAATACAATAGCTGGAATCCGGGTAGGAAATATTAGGGACAATCATACTGCAAGTGGGTAACCTGGGGCTTTTAAAAGTCACTATAGAAGTTGTCAAAAACATGCAAGTAGTGAGCACAAGATGAAGCGCTGTATATCACAAATACTAACGTTTTGCCAATCCTGTGTTACTAACCCTGCATTAGTTTTTCACTTCTGACGAGTTCAGTATGTATCTCTAAATGATAAGGAAAGATGACCACCCCCCTCCATGCCATTATCACACAATAAAATGATAATTCCCTAATGCCCATCCAATACCAGTCCAATGCAGATATCCCCTATTAAACCTAACCCCCTATTAAACACAGGATTTAGGTTGAAAGGGAACAGTTTTATTATCTAAAAGATCCATTTATTTAGCATTCCTAATTTTTCAGGAATGTTAAGTAATGGGGCATTATTCTCTTTTTAAAGAAATGTTATACAATTTCTCTGGTCTTATTTCTGATCATTTTAAGTCTGACTGGCCCTGATGGAGGGCTGTGCCTTACAACTTTTTATAGTATTTATTTGTCCAATAGCAAGACCTTTTTTCAGATTTGGAAACCACTGACTTTGAAGGCTAGGTTATAAATGGGGTACTCTGACCAGTACCTTCGGTTTTGCTTTCGTTTCCAGCTGTGTCAGTGTTTAGTTCATGAGTTGGGAGTGTGGAGGTCATTCTTCATGCTGCCTACATCCTTTGAAAGCTGTATCCTAGCATGCCTTCTCGGCTTGTGTCTGGACTCAGATGCCAGGCTTCTTGCAGCCTCCACAGGCTCAGCTTGATCCTGCTGGGGTTGGCCTAGGTGGCCTTCCTTTTGGTGCTTCCTGAACTACTTGAGCCTTCTTTGGTTACCTGTGCCCTCTCCATTCCTCCTACACTGCACCCTAGCCCTTCATCACATGCTAATCTGCACTGCTTATATTTCTCTGGCATGTAGGCAGCATGAAGCTGTAGAAGGGAGCTTGGAAACCAGCATAATCTCAAATCCTGAGCCTGTTCCCTGTCCCCTGCCCCTTGCCCTTTTAATGGTGGTAAGAGAAATACATGACATGATGTCTACCCTCTTAGATTTTTAAGAGTACAGTATTGTTAACCGTAAGTACAATGTCATCCTGCAGATCTCTAGAATTTTTTTGTTTTGCATCAATTGCCAGCCATTGAACAACATTTCCACATGTCCCCTCCTCTCAGCCCGGGCAGCCGCCGTTCTGCTTTCTGCTTCTTTGACTTGGAGTGCCTACACCACCTCATCCGAGTTGGAACCACCTAGTTGTTTGACCTTCCAGGACTGGCTTGTTTCACTTAGCATAATGTCCTCAACATACATCCATGTTGTAGCATGTGGCAGAATTTCCTTCTTTTTAAAGGCCGGATAATATTCCATTGTATGTATATACAACATATTCTTCTTCTTCTTTTTTTTATCCTCACCTGAGGACATTTTCTCATTTTTTGTTCAGACACTGTGGGAGGGAGAGAGAAGAAGAGAGAGAGAGAAACATCGACGTGAAAGGAACACATCAAGTGGCTGCCACCCACGACCAACCAGGGCCAGAGACAAACCGCAACTGAGGTATGTGCCCTTAGCGGGAACCGAACCCGGGTCTCTCTGGACCGCAGGCCGATGCTCCAACCACTGAGCCAAACTGGCCAGGGCTATACAACATATTCTTTACCTGTTCATCTGCCAATGGACATTTAGTTGCTTCTACATCTTGGCTACTATGAACAGTGCTGCAGTGAACATGGGAGTGCTGGTATCTCTTTGGGATCCTGATTTCAATTCTTTTGGATAAATACCCAGAAGTTGGATTGCTGAATCATATGCCTAATTGTTCTTTCTCCCCTGCCCCCCTCGGGCATTAGCATCTTTATATTTATTTAAAAATTTTTTAAATTTAATTAATTTATTTTTGCTACAGATGTTTCTCCTTTTTCCCCCATTGACACCCTCCTCCCGTTCCCCACCCCCCAGCTTTGTTGTCTGTGTCCATTGGTTATGCTTATATGCATAAGTTCTTTGGTTTATCTCTTCCCTCAGCCCCACCCCCCTAATTTTTCTTTGTTTAGGTCAGTAGCACGGAACTCGTGTTCCCTGTAGTACGTGGCACACAGTGGGTCTTCTGTCCAGAGTCACTGGGCAGCCCCTCTTGTTCATGTGTATTTGCTGCGCTTGAGCACAGGCGGGTAGTGCTTTCTGCTTCACCAGCGCCTCCCTGTTTTTGACCCTGTGTCCAATAACTTTGAGAGTTAAAGAGAAGTCATCATTTTCCAGGAAACAAAAAAAAAAAGAACAAGAAAAAAGAAAAACAAACTTTTAGTCACTGGTCACTCAGTGCAGCTGTGTCATTGAGGAAGTGTTTACACTGCTTTTGGTTTTAAATGACTGGTATTTTTCCTTCCCAGGACTGAAAAAATTGCAAGGCTGGAATTTTCAGGATTGTTCAGATCAAAGAGCAAAGATACGAAGCCAAGGGGGGTGAAGTCTTTCTACAAAATAGTGGTAGAAAGTAGAAAATGCTAGAATTCTGTAGAAAATGATGGGTATTACAAAAATAAGCAATGAACAGAAAATGAAGGTTACTGTTTTACATGTTATTTTGAAGTGGCAAACAGTTTAGCCAGCTAGTTTTTAATGTCTGATTAAAAAAAAAGAGATATTGATAAAAATGTACATATAAATGTAGCTTTGTTAATAGGGTTTTAGAAAGTGACTTGATTTCCTAGGAGAGAAATATTTATCTGGCTGTTTTCATATTCGTAATTTCAGTAGTTGTAGGTGTTAGCTTTGAAGTGGCTTGTAAGAAGCCACTGCTTCCCCGCCACCCAGGGCAGACACGGTTGCAGTAATTTCTCTGATATTCCTCAGGTTCTGCCTTACAGCTGGTGAGTGAGGGTGCCGTGCTTCAGCGTGCCCTGTGAATAGAGGGGTGTTGTTCTCAGGGAAAAGATACGTCCTGTTTTATCTTGCTTTGTTGTTGTGTTGTTGCTGGGGTCTAAATTTTCAATAGGATGGGATCCAGATCTTGTGACTTCCTTGTGTTCTGGCCAGGAGACCCTCAGCTTCTTGTGAGCTGAGTCATTTCCTAGTGAGGCCCAATTTGGACCAGGAACTCCCCGCCCAGGGGTGGGGGACATGAGGTAGGGGCAGCAGACTTGGTGCTTGCAGCTGGGAGGAAGTCTCTGTGCCAGGAGGAAAGAGCAGGGGTCTTCAGTGCTAGTGGGCTGGCAGAGGGGCCCTGGAGTGGCCCAGAGCACCAGAGAACCCTCACACAGACACCCATTTGCCCTGGCCAGTGGTGGCCGTGTGGGGGCAGGGTCGACCTCCAGTCCCCTGGAGGATTGCCAAGACAAGACAGCAGCTCAGCCCTCAGGGAGTTGCAGGTTATCCAGGGAGGGACTCGGGCACAGTTATAAGTGAGTGAGAAGGTGAGGTAGGCCTGCAGAATGCAGGAGAAAGAAGTCTAGTTATTAGACGCAAGGTCAGGGCCTGTTAAGCAGCAAGAGCAACTCGGCCTGAGCTGTTGAAGTCTCTATTCTAGGAATTCCCGCTGCCTTGAGCCAGCGAGGGGAAGGTGGGGGTGAGGGTCAAGAGGCCTCAGCTGTGGGGGAGGAAAGGCTGTAGAAACTAAAAACAGCAGGCCGGCAGTCCTGGGCAGCCTAGACCTGTCCGGAGAGAGGTTTTCAGTACCCTGGTGTGTCCCTGAACCCTCTTTGTAAATGATTGGATCTTCAGTGGCATATTCACCAATGAACTTAAAACCAAAAATTACTTTTGGGAATCTGGAAATAGGTTTAGTTTTCAGCTCAGTTTAGATTAAAAAAAAGTTTCAAGTATAAATCATAACCTTAAATTATAGAACTATGAGTTAAATTAATTGAAGTGTGGTCTTGACTAAACCCAAAGCAAATCAGTACCTTTGAATGTTATTACTTATCAAGACATAAATATGAAGGTACCCACTATCATTTCTGAATAGATGAATGACTGAAACTATTTGAGGTTAGTTAGGTTGCTTTAGATCAAGGAAAAACTTGCCCTAACTTTTGAGGTTCAGATAGACACACGCAATGGTGCAGAATTTATTCTTTGGTTCTATGACCCATAGAGATTAGATTCCAAGATAAACAAAGCTGCCCCATTGATTACAGAATCTAACATTTAAATTTTTTTTAAATGGGTCTCTCTTTTTAAATTTTATTTGTTTATTGATTTTTAGAGGGAGAGGAAAAGCATCGATTTGTTGTTCCACTTATTTATGCATTCGTTAGTTGATTCTTATATATGCTCTGACCTGGGAGTGAACCCGCAACCTTGGTGTATCTGGACAGTGCTCTAACCAACTGATCTACTCGGCCAGGGCTAAACCTATTTTTTTTTATTGCTTTTTGAATTTATTGGGGTGATTGGTCAATAAAATTGTATAGGTTTCGGGGAAATGATTCTACAATACATCATCTGTACATTGTATTGTGTGTTTACCACCCCAAATCCAGTTTCCTTCTGTCATTATTTCCCCCTTTACTCTCTCTTTATTCCCCACACCCCCGACTTCCTTTGGTAACCACCATACTGTTGTCTTTGAGGGTTTTTTGTTTTGTTTTGCTTAATGCTTTAACCTTTTTCACCCAGCCCTCTTACCCCCTCCCTTCTGACAGCTGTCAGTCGGTTCTCTCTATTAGTTTGTTTCTATTTTGTTTGTTAGTTTATTTTGTTCATTAGATTTCACATATGAGTGAATCATATGGTGCTTGTCTTTCTCTGACTGGCTTATTTCACTGGGCATAATACTTTCCAGGTCCAACCATGATGTCGCAAAGGGTAAGATTTCTTTCTTCTTTATGACTGAGTAGTAGTCCATTGTGTAAATGTACCACGGCTTTTTTATCCATTCATCTACTGATGGACATGGGCTGCTTCTAAATCTTGGCTATTATAAATAATGCTGCAATGAACATAGGGATTCATGTATTCTTTCAAATTAGTGTTTCAGGATTCTTCGGATATATTCTCAGAAGTGGAATCTCTGGGTCATAAGGTAGTTCCATTTTTAATTTTTTGAGGTAACTACATACAGCTTTCCATAGTGGCTGCACCAGTCTGCATTCCCACCCACAGTGCACAAGGGTTCTTCACATTCTGGCAACACTTGTTTACTTAAACCTTTTTTTTTTTTAACTCCATAAAGAAGCAGGGAAACCAGTAGCCTTAGAGATCACAGAAATGCTTGGGCTATTTTAAAACACTCATTTAAATGCCTCCCTCCTTAAGATCATCTGGACAGACTGCACTGGCCAAGGGAACACAGGCGTCAGCTGTGAGGTGCGGCAGTAGGGGCGCGCTGTCCATTCCAAGCTGCCGTCCCTCTGCTCGAGGAAGTGTCCAGTCTGGTGAGGAGCTTCACTCACAGAACCACAAGAACAGGTAGATGAGAAGTGAGGAGTGTGTGGTGAGGTTGGGAGTGGCTAGATGAAAGATTCCTGATCAGAATTTGAGGGTTGTGTGCCTCCTTTTGAACTCAAGTCTGTCCCTGTATTCAAGTGCATTGCAGTTGGATACAGGGCCCCTCCCTCCCTCCCTCCCTCCCTCCCACCCACTCACTTGGGTCTTAGGGGCTGAGGTTGGCCTCGTGAGCATCTTCTCCCCCTGGATGGAGTGGTGGCTGGAGACCCACTGAAAGCGAGTCTTCATGTCTGGGGTAATCTCAGAGCCACTAATTGTACTGTTTTGAAACACTTTGTTTTGGTGTCCTTGGACACTTTTGGGGATTGAAAGGCTATTTAAACTCTAACAGCCTGTAATCTATGGTTTCAGATTTATAAATTGTCTCCTGTCAGTCATAGCTTCTTAGGGCTGTCATTGTGCCTTGATCTAGCACTTGTTCTCCACCCTCTTAATTTACGGTGACCCGGGAAACCAAACATTTCCCTCCTGCTAGTTCTCGGGGAGAGCCTGGGAAGGAGCTGTTGGACAAAGCTTGGAAGAGGTGGCAGGTTCTCTTCTGAATTGTGCATGAATTTAGTCACAGATTTTGGCAGCTGGAAAGACTAAATCTTGGTTCCTAGCTGTTTTCTGAATTGTTGAGGTTGCTAGCTTGTGACTTTTGCCTTCCCCCTTTTCTCCATCTGGCATACACACCTTCTCCATGACCCGTGCCAATTCTGTTATGGAAAGGAGAGAATGAAAGTTTTCTCGGGGAAAATAAGGAGGAGGAGGAAAGAAATGCTAGCACTGAGGCAGAGGCTTGGTTTGTCTGTCCACCGCTGTTCCTGAAATCCACGATGTGCTGAGCCTGTGGGAGATACGGAGGGGTGACGGGGACCCTGCCTTCACGAGGCTTAAGGTTCACCTGGAAGAGAGAACTAACAGACCTGAAACCCTCAGTTGAAAGTGGTAGAGAAGTTTTGCATCGGTGTAGGTTCAGAGACGGTGACTTGAATGAAGAATGTGGGCCAGCAGTGTGGGATCCCAGTGGTATCTGAGTAAGTGGCTGTGCAGTCCAGTGTACATGGGAGAGAACAGACACATTGGGAGACCAAGGAGGAGGGTGAGTTGATGAAACCCCAGTTAGGAAGTGGCAGAGGTTGTGGAGACATTCAGCAGGACGTGTGATAAGCCCATTTCAGAGGCAGAATTGATGAGGGTTTGTGACTGGTTCACAGACTGTTTGTTGTGTCTGTGTGATTGGTTAAAATGCAGACAGACTCTTGGGCTCAACTCCAGATATTATGATTCCCTTCTTTAGTTCAGGGTGGTGTCCAGGAATGGCCCAGGTCATTCTGGCACAGATGGCAAAGTATGAATAAGGAAAAGCTGATTAATGCCCTCATGAGAGACAGAAATTGGGAGGAGGCATCCAGGGTGGACAGCCTGGTTTTTGTCACTCTGTTGCAGAACAAGGAGAGAGCAGGTAACTCTGAGAATCATGGCACATGGAAGCCAGAGCAGAATTAGCTCCTCAGCTGGAGACGGTGTTCCTGTAGCCCTCACCTCTCACCCCTCACCCCTCACCCCTCACCCCTCACCCCTCACCTCTCACCCCTCACCCCTCACCTCTCACCCCTCACGCCTCACCCCTCACCTCTCACCCCTCACCTCTCACCCCTCACCTCTCACCCCTCACCCAGGTATGCAGGTTCTCTTCCTTACCAGTCAGTGTCACACCTGAGAACATCATGATGCTAATTGAAATCAAATTTGGGTTCAGCCTGTCTGTGAGCTAGCTGGCTTTATACCTAAGAAAGCTCTGTGCTCTGGGCATTGTGACACCAGGCAGAAATCCTAAAATGAGTGTATACTTTGTCAGATTTGGGGAGCAAGAAAATATGGATTGTCAGTAAAAAAAAAACCAAACCTGTTAGTGCTGTTCTTAGAAGAACCAAGAGAACTCATAGTGGTAAATAGTTTAGTAGTTTCTTTGCATGTGAAAGCCATCATACTGTATCACTTCTCACATAGTAAACACTTGACAAAGGAATGTTCTTTACAGATGAGCTTTGATACCTCTTGCCAACTCAGTGATAGGGGCCAGCCAGAGCTTACTTAGATAATGGACAAACCAGTCTGTCCTCACTGCTGTTGTTGCCCTCAGGGAGGGTGGAGTGCTCCTCCAGGCACCCCCACCCCCCCACCCCCCCAGTGACCGGCACCTGCAAGTCCCTACTCACTTGGATTTCCTCCAGCTCTTTCCCCAGTCCATTTGTATTTCTTCTCCCACCCTCTCTAGATAAAAGAACCCCCTGGGAATGGGTCAGGGGTAGTGGTTCACAGTCCTGGACCTGCATTACAATCAGCAGGTCAGCTTTAAAAGTACCAGCCCTTGGGCTCCATCTCCAGAGATTCTGTTTTAATTCTTCTGGGCATCAGAATTCTTATAGCTCCCCAGGAGATTCTGACGGGTGGTTAGGATCGAAGAAACACCTCAGGTAGTCAAGGAAAATGGAAGCCTCAAGATTTGAAATGGAAATAGGTATTTTTAAATAATGCCTTTGCCACTCCTGTCTCAAGTGTGAGCCGGATCCCCACAGAGTTCTCCTTCTCCCTCTCTTTCTTCCTTAGTTAAGCCTGCTTTCTACAAGTACCAGCATTCAAAAATGAAGCGGAACAAAAGCTAGAGCTTTCTTTTATTTGCTGTACGATTTCTGGGGTATTGTTTCCCACTCTGCCCGCACAATTGAGAGTAACTGGAGCCTCCTCGGGAGCTCTGAGGTGCAGCGGGCTGTGGCTGCGTGCCTCCCTCACGCCGGCTCACCTCTCGGGCCTCGGTCTCCTGGGGGGCAGTCCCAGTGCTGCGGAGCCTGTGCCCCCAGAGGAGGGGGACTGTCACGTGGACTCATGGCCACATGCTTCGGACCATGAACATTCGGTCATCTTTGGTGGTCTGAGGAGGCTCAGTGCTGGATTTTTAGGGGGATACTTGCGAGAGAATTTTTTTGGTGAATACTTACTTCTATTGGATAAACACGTGGAAGTCTCTCTGTTCTTCCTGGAAAGAAAGTGATGGCCAGGAGGTAAATAAACTCAACGAATTCTTCCCAAAATCATTTTAAGGCTTTTTTTTGGGTCAATTTAAAATTAGATCTGAAAATAAAAAAGCAGTTGAAGGTTCCATAAAAATTCCTTCAGCAAGTGTATTTTGTCAACCTCTGCTTTTCCCTGAGACTGTTTTGTGGCGTAATGCTTCTTCTTTTTTTAATCTTCACCCGAGGACATTTTTTCATTTTTTGTTCAGATAGAGTGGAAGGAAGAGAGAGAGAAACATCGACGTGAAAGGCACACATCGAGTGGCTGCCACCCGCACGACCAACCAGGGCTGGGGACAAACTGCAACCGAGGTACATGCCCTTAGCGGGAACCGAACCTGGTCTCTCTGGACCGCAGGCTGACTCTCTAACCGCTGAGCCAAACCAGCCAGGGCCGTGATGCTTCTTTTGCAGAATCTTCTTGGGCCCACATTTTGGATTGTGCATGGACAAGGTCTTTGAATGGAGGAATGTCAAAACAAGTAAAAAGTTCCATTGTTTTGCTAATTTAAAATAGAGTCTGAAGGATAAAAAAAAAAGAAAAAAGAAAACTCAAGGCACAGTTTCTCTTCTGAGTCCTGTCAGTGTGATCTGACTGTGGTTCTAAGTAACTTCTCAACCACCACCCAGAGTTCCTCTGGTCTCGCTGACCTCCCGTCCTCCTTTCTGTAATTACTGAATATGGCCCTGAAAACCCATGTAGGACCAAACACAGACTCTCAGCTCTGTGATCTCATCGCCACAAACACAGGCTGAGGGACAGTCCTCCTCGCAGGAAGCCGCCTCCACGTGGGACCTCCGGAGCACTGTAATTTATAGTGGTGCCTTTGTAGTCCTAAACTCAGAACGCCCTCTTTCCCTGCCCTTCGCAGGGCAGGCTAACAAAAGGGTTGCTGTAGGAGGAGAAGGGGCCAGAGAGCAAGTATGTGCAAGCATGACCTGTGCCGTCTACTCGGAAGGGCACACATGCCCGTCGGTCCTCTGGGCAGAGGGTCTGCCCGGTAGCGGGCATGTTGCGGCCGTGGCGGATACTCCTTCCTACGTGTGTGCGTCGTGCTGAGGACAGATGAGAAGCCTGCCTCTTCTGCTGAGGTGTGCTTTACGAGGGGCGCTTGGCCAGAGTGCGGGCAGCAGCTGCGAGATGGATGGAGTCCCTCCCTGGCTGCCAGAGCCCTCAGTCCTGTGGCAGGTGATCCTGTTTATGTGCGAATGATAGGAGGATGCCTCAGATATTTGAGCTGCTCTTCAGCAGGCAGTGCTGTCCTGCAGTGAACGCTTCAATACTACCCAGTAGGTCAGCAAGCTGGCGAGAAGGAACTGGGGCACCCAAAGGCCTTGGCAGTGTCGGGGGCTGTCGCTGCACAGGAGATGAGGTCTTTTGGAGGAAACATTAAACATTTGACACGGGGTAACCACCTGGTCTGTGGAGGTTTCTTCTCTGCGTTCTGCTTGAGAACCCTGCTGTCTCTGAACAGGGGGTGGGGGGGGAGCAGAACCTGTCCCCGGCATCACCTGGTTTCCTCCCAGAGAAAAGCGCCTGCCCTCTGTTCTCATCTTTGAAATCCTGGCGGGTAAGGGGGGGGTGTCGTCTCGAGCTCCTCATTAAACAGACTTGAAAGGGAGAAAAGGCCTCCAGCCAGCCTTTGCATGCACAAACCTATTAGCACTCAGGTGCCCTGCCAAGGTGGTTTGGTTGGTCCAAACGTGACTACCCCCCACGGTTTTGTCGTTTTTTTGGCAATGAAGCCCGGCCACATTGCTGCGAGGAGGGAATTGACTTGGGTGAGAGCCGGGTTGTCTGGGTGTGTGAGCAGCAGTAGCTCCCTTGAAAAAGAACACTTTCCAGGATTGGCGTAACTGTAAAAAGACTATTTCCCAGGGAAAGACTCTGAGTCAGTCATGGGAAACCTTTTGCCGGAATCCTTCAGTCAACACACACGACTGAGCATCTGCCTCTACTTGTGATCAGAGCAGGAAGAAGGTGTAGGGGGTGGCCAATGAGACCAGCCTTGAGCACCTGGTAGGAGGGGAACCACATGCTAGAACACAGGTGCCTGCAAGGTGCTCTGAGTGCAGAGGACGGACAGGTGAGATGCGTGGGGGCGGGCCGGGCCATGCAGGTGATGCCCGAGCTGTGCGTGGAGGCTCATTTCCAGAGTGGGGGAGAGGTGTGACAGGATGTGGGGACAGGGAGACCAAAAGCGTGAAGCGGGGCGGCGTGTTCGGAAATGGGGAGTGTCGAGAGCTGGGACCTGTGAGGAGAGAGGCAGGAAATATGGGAAGGGGGTGTTCTGGAGAAGTTCCGAACCCTGAGTGTTTTAGAGAGGTTCTTGGCTCCTTATCATAAACTTTTCAAACATGTCATTGTGTACTGGGCTTTAAAGCCATTAGCATCACTTACAGAGAAAACCTGAGACAGTGGAGGAGGTAAGTGGGACACTCAGTACCTTGCTCCAGACAGGTCCCCAGTCACCTTGAACAGAGGGTGTCAGGAAGATGTTCTCGGGCTTGCCGACCAGTCCTGCGTCCCCCTTGGCTAAGCACGCGTGTACGCTGAAGTCTCTTTCCTCCCCTTTGTGGCTTCACTGGGACTTTAGGAGGTTGTAACTGGTTTTATAAATCTGTGCTGCATGTCTCACGGTGTGAGTGTGCTGACAGGTTTTCTTTTCTCCAGCTTTACTTCTAGCTTCCCGTGGTCACCTTGGCCAGTGGAGCTTGGCCGGTGCCCCCGCCTGAGACAGCCCCTCCTTGTTGCAAGTAGGGGGAGCCTGAGGCGAGGCGAGGTGAGTGAGACCTCCCAGGCGAGGGGGACATCGCGCTCTGACAGAGCAGCTTTTCCAAGATAGGCTGTTTTCTGAAAATTTCGAGGGCTTTGAAGGTAAATCAGGTTTTTATTCATACAAACTTAAGGATGGTTTTTAAAACATCAGTGTTAAAGCACTCTTAATACTATGGATGCTTCAGTTCATTCTTTCAGAACTTTTCTAATTTTACTTATTTGTGCCCAGGGTTTTCTGGTCGTTTTTATAGTGACTAGCACAGTGCCTTCCCCGTGAAGACATGGAATGTATGTGGAGTGAAGGTGTAGCACCTGGGCTTGCAGTTTCATCAAGCCGTGCTTCAGCGCTGTTGATTTTCAGTACTGCTGACTGGCTGTCTTTATTCTGTCATTGACATTCTCCTGTTCCCCATTCCCCGTGAAGACCTTGGTGATGTTCAATTACAAATCCCTCCTTAGGCACCAGGAGACAAACAAGGGAACACGTTCAACTCGCTGTACCTCGCTGCTCTTCCCAGGTTGGCTTTTTGGGATCACACCAGTTACAGCTGTTCTGCAGGCTGTCTCCTACCTTATCCGGAGCTGTGCTGTGCTCCCTCAGGGTTCAGGGAGGATTTTCTATTTGTGTGCTTTAGGAACTTCAGGGAAGTTGCTGAACTTGTCCTCCTGTACTATGGCTTTTCTGTATTATGTGTACATTGTGAAACAAAAATACCTGCTTCAAGGCAGGCCGGAGGTTCCTGGTGGGTAATTGTTGTTGTATTCATCTTATTTGCATTCCCTGTCTCCAACGTACAGCATGCAGTAGGACTCACATAATTCCTCCTTCCTCTAAGGAAGAATTGGCCGAGAACAGTCTCCAGTCCCATCTTCAGTGAGCACAGCGTGGAGGCCTGTTGTCCTGTATGCTCAGCCGCTCAAGCAGTGGAGCAGGGACCCGAGGAGGTGCTGGACGAGTGGTTGACGGGAAGTGCTGAGAACTCTGTGCTGGGTTCCCTTCTCTGTGCATGTTGGAAATGCTCCTCCACAGGAGAGGGGGAGTCAAGGTTAAAGCTGCTTCTAAACCTCTGAATTCTTGAAACGCCCGTGACATGCAGGTGCACTTGGCCTTCTGTCTGGTGTGGCTTGCTAGCAGGATCTCCTGTTCTGCACTCACCCTCCTGCCATGCTTTGCTCATCCATGAAGAACAGAGTAGCCAAAGTTTTTTTGCTCCCCAAAATGTTGGGGAGTCCTTTAAAAGGCAGAGATTCTTAGCAGGAGCCTGGCAGGGGAGAACGTATCAGAATCTCAAATGAAACTTTGAAAATGAGGGTACTGAGATTCACACAGGTGTGCCAAGTTCGAGTTTCGGGGGTGGGGAGGGAGACATTGCTGGATGTGTTTGTTTCTTTTTAAAGCTCCTCAAAAGGTGATGGTGTGTAACTACTTGAAAAATATTTGTATGTGGAGCAGACTTAAAAACAAAAACCTCTTTCTTAGCCTGAGCAGATGTTTGGGGGGAATTATTTTTGAACTCTCCTAACTAGTTGAACCAGTTTATGCTGCCAACCCAGACGTTCCCTTGTTGTGCCATAATTTGCTGCATTGTAGAACCATTTTATAACTTTAATTTAAAACCTCCTGTGACAACACTTTGTACGGTTGTAAGGATGCAAGGGCATTGAAGAACAATTTACTGTATTTAAGCAGAGCTTAGGCTTGTTTAGAAGTCCAGGTTGGAATCTGCTCACGTGGAATTTCACCAAAGTATGCATAGATCTGCGTACTGCAGCCGAAGCCTTTCGACCTGTGGGAACACATTTCTGAAAGTACCGTTGAAATAGCAATTTAAGTGTATTGCCCTTAGAGATTTATTGGACAGGGAATTTATTTAGTTATACTTTTTTTTCCTCCAGTTTTTGGGTGGCACAGAATTAGCTAATTTTTCTCTTCTCTGTCCCTGGGACCAACTTGAAGAAGTGGAAATGAGCTTAATAGAAAAGGTGATTTAAAATGTTTTTTGTGGTTTTTGACAACTGTCTCCTTTGAAAATTCCCTTTCTATGAAAGAAAACCTTGCAACCATTGTTAGGTGAGGTTTTAATAATACGATGGGTTTAATGGACAATAGGGAGTTTCTATTTTGAAATCAAGGAATTTTACCATTGAGGAGGGACCGTAAGGAGACTTATGGTTTCCATGGCCTCAGCGTCTTGGAAACGGCTGTTGTGAAGGTCACAGATGGGCTCTGATAGGACTTTTCTATAGTACTCCTTGTTGGCAACTTCTCCTCAACTCTCCCGGGTTCCTTTGCACCATTCTTGACTGCTTTTCTTTTCCTTCTCTCATTTCTTCCTAGGTCCTCCTGTGTCTGCCCTGAAATGTTCATGTTTTCTGGGCTTTCATCCTTGGTGGTTTTCTTTAGTCTGCTCAGCCTCTTTGGGGGACCTCAGTGCTCCCATGACTTCAGCTACCACCCACATGTTAATGGCCCTCAAGTCTCTCTCTGAGTTCACCCTCATCTCAAACAATCTCTCAGGGATTTCTACTTGGATGACTCATGTGTACTTGTAACTTGTGATATCCAAACTGAACTCATTTCGCTCCTAATTATCGCCTGCCCCCCGCCCCCAGCCCCCCGCCCCCAGCCCCCTCATCCCCATGCTTCTGTCTGCTTTCCCACTTTGGTCATGGGCACTCTTCAAGCCAGAAGTGTGAGTCATCCTGCACCCTCCCTTAGTCAGCTCCACATTTTAATTGGCGATTCAGTCCTATCATTTTAATGTCCTAAATAAGAAAGGCCATACCACTGACATTTTATTATTATGGGCTTTAAAAGTTGTACTTGGGCCCGACCCGTGTGGCTCAGTGGTTGATCATCAACCCATGCACCAAGAGGTCGCCAGTTCAATTTTGGGTCAGGGCACATGCCCAGGTTGTGGGCCGGATCCTCAGTGGGGGGCATGCAGGAGGTGGCCAGTCGATGTTCTAGCTCATCGATGTTTCTATCTCTCTCCCTCTCTCTTCCTCTCTCTCTATAATCAATAAAGAAAAAAATTTTTAAAAAGTTGTACTTGGGCCTATATCAGCAGATCTGATCACATGAGACAATTCTGACTGTTTATGGAATATACATTTTGTGCTAGGCATAGTCCTAGGGACGTCTCACGTGTTTATCTCTAATTTTCACATCTAGTCTGTGGTATATCATCTCTGTTATAAATGAGGAATCTCAGGTTCATAGAGATTAAGTTGTAGCCGAGCACCAAATGGAGTTAGGGTTCGGGGATTTTTACACCTGTGGGTCAGTCTGTCTGACTCCAAAGTCTTTGCCATCAGGCACTGTCTTGCTCTGTTCCCATAATGCCGCAGCACTGTTTTAGGCTTCTGGTCAGTAGGTTGTCTTTGTTGAGGGCAGTAAGTGGTCTTACTCATATTTGTGTGTCACTCTATATATTTTTTCTCACATAGTAGGTGCCAAGGACAAGACTCTTAATGGCTAAACCATGGTCCGTGTCTTCATTTGAGCTCAGTCCCTGGTTCTAGTAGCTGAGCGTCAGCTGGGCTGCCTGAGATTAGGGTGGTGGGCGGGGCCATGCCCTGTGTCCTCTGGGTTTTATAAGAATCAGAAGGGATGGCATCAGGGTAAGTGCTTGAAAATTCAAGGAGATTTTTGAGAAGTTCTTTTTCCTTGTGGAAGTCAGTAATTGGCCAGCTCAGCTTAGCCTCTCTCTTTTTGTTTATAAATGACTGCACGCGACAGTATAAACTCTTCTGGATCTATGATCATGCCGGTCAAATCGTCCACGTCTCCCAGGAAATAAAGGCAGGAAAGGCCCTTTCAAGTATAGACCTTGTTAATAAGGATGGTGTATATAGATCTAATTTTTATCACTTCTGAGCATAACTATTTTAGAACAGATAAGGATGTAATCTACAAAAAACAAATGGTTCATGTTTAGGTATGAGCAGGTGAATTGAGCAGTCTACTGATGTTCTTCCCTTCCCATCATATTTTGGCAAAAAAGTTTGTCTAAGGTGAGGGTCACCTTTAATATATAAAACCAATTTGTCATTATGGAATTTAGAAATCATTTAACCTTCCTAAGTCTCGATTTTTTTTTTAAACAAAATTACCCTATACATTTGGGGTAGTGCTTTGTATTTTACCAGGTTGTTTTAACTGCAGAGTGTCAGAGGTAATGTACCTGAAGATGGCAGGTCCTTGGTGAGGAGTAGCTTCTCCCGTTCAAATTTAGTTATCATCACAGGCCTTCGTTTTCAGATTTAAAAAGGCTTACGCTGGTCCATGAAGACACAACTCGGGAAGAACTCGTGTGAGATGGAAAGGGAGGAGGAGTGTCTGACGCTGTGGTTTTCAGGAGTGTGGACCCCGAGGAGCGGCGTCATCAGCTGGGTCTTGTTACCTAAAACAGATCAGACTGGCAGCGGTTCTCAACGTGTGGGTCGCGACCCCTTTGGGTTTTGAACGACCCTTTCACAGGGGTCACCTAGGACATAACAGTAGCAAAATTACAATTATGAAGTAGCAACGAATAATTTTATGGTTGGGGGTCACCACAACATGAACTGTATTAAAGGGTGGCGGCATTGGGAAGGTTGAGAACCACGGAGTCAGACTCTGGGGTGGGCCCGGAAATCTGCCTTAACAAGCCCGACAGGTGAGAATCACTAACGGTGGAAGTTGGAGAAGCCAGGGCCCTTGGAGTAGTCCCACGCGACAGTGACGGCCTCTCCAGCATGGTGGGAGGAGCGGATGGGAGATGGATTTGGTGAGAATTAGTAAGCTGACTGACGTTTCTCAGACAAGGACAGAAGCCACGACGATGTAGAGGCCTTGAGTCTGGTGGACTAAAGGGGGTGCCTGTCAGCAGGAACCTGGAACCCAGCGTGGGGGGTGGGTTTGGAGGTTGGGGGAACAGGAGGAGCTTAGTTTGGGGCATGCTGAGTCTGTTGCCAGGGTTGGTGCCAGCAAGCAGGGAGTCAGTGCTGTTGCTGTGGCCCAGGTGAAACTGGGGAACAGACCTGTGGGCTGCCCGCAGAGAGCCCCGTTGAAAACAGGGTTTCAAGGTACTTTTTCCGAGGAAAGTGGTAGAGAGAAGAGAGCCTGGATCGATGGGTCTGGAATTGGACATCTGAGGTTGTGGCATCCAGTTTCTCTTTCAGGCGGGCAAGTGTGAATACTTAGGAATCCGTGGTGATACCGTTTTGAACAAAACTAAATGATCACAATGACGGTGGGATTTTGTCACCATGCTATCCTTCGGCCGCATGAGTGTGCAGTACAGGCTGGTCTTGTGCATCATTTTGTCTTGGGATCCAAGGCCGAGGGGCCAGGGGCAGGGCTCTGGTGTGTCTTTCTGTAAGAGGAAGTGGGGTGCAGTGGTCAGGGTGAAGGTGTCCTGGGCAGGCTGCTGAGTTTCTCTAAGTCTCCATTTCTTTCTCTCTCAGTGAGGACAGGTCTAGTTCCTACCCCTGCTTGTTGTGAGGACCGAGCAGGTTACTTCCTAGTGAAAAACTTAGCAGGGGCTGCCACAGGGTCATTAGTCCCTACCTCCACTGCTGTTTTCATGGCGCTTTGTTGGACTTGTGGAGTAAATTTAGGTCTTCTGTTTGTAGCAGATTTACAGTGTTACGTGGAGGTAATTTTCAGAAGTCATACTATAACTCTGAGTTGGCAATGGCATGTCTTTGTGGTTTTCAGTGAATTATCAGTACATTGCAATACGGGCTTTATTCGGTTTGTGAGAATGCAGAAGGGAGTTGGCTTGGGAACTCTGCATAAACACAAGGACCAGATATTTAAAAAATCATTTTATATCCAGCTTGGTTGCAGACTCACATACATATTTTATTGTACCAAAAAGATGTTACAGTGAGACCATGAAAACTTAGTACATCTGTACAACATCTTCATTATATCTAGAACAATTTCCCATCCCCTGTCTCTGATTCAAAGACATTCAAGAAACATGTGTTCCTGTTTTCCACCGGGTTTTAATTGGGCTGTTTTCCTTTAAAGGGAGACACTTGGACCACACATTCATATTTAGGAAACAACTTTGTAACTGTGTTACATGTACATGTATGGGGAATCTTCTCTGTTTGGAGACTAGCTTCTGAAACTCACCACCCCACCCCCAACTTGGAAGAAAAGTGACCTGTGGCTTCTGGGCCACGCTTCACAACACTGATTTTGTTCCTTGGGTCTGAGCTACGTTTCATTCTGTCTGTTCAGAGAAGTGGTGACAGAATCCATGAGCAAAGGTTTCACTGCAGACTTCCTAAGGACTTGACCCGAACCTTTCACTGGGTTTTACAGAACAGAAAATCTGATGTTCATACATGGCCTGTCACATAACTCCTGGTGTCGAGCTTGAACACCACAGGTTTGGTTAAAATTCTGTGGGACTCCTGAAAAGAACATTTGTAAACCCAGTGCATAGGAATTAGTCTGGAATTCAAAGTTTCGCTGAAGTGTGTTTGCTGTGGGGTCGGGTTTTAATGCCTTCAGGTTAGTACAGAGCTCCTGCCCCAGCTCTTCTGCAGCCACACAAGGCTGGCGTCTTTCTGGGAAGCTTGGCTGCTGCCGCAGCTGCAGGAGCCAGACTTAGGTAATTTTATGGGTCTAGAAAGTCTTAGGCTCTTGCAGCTGTTGTTGTAGGACCTAACCATGAAAACAAAACCCGTCTCAGTTACCCAGGATCCATGAGAAATTGGCAGTGGCCCAGTGTAAGTTCATGTATTTTGGACTCTGAATTATATTTATAAATCAGGGCATCCCCCGATTTAGGGCACACAGCTGGGAAATGACCTGACTGTACGAGAGGCTGTGGGGCAGAAGAGGCCAAGCCTTGGGTACCACCCGTGCTCGGAAAGTCTGGTCCAGTTAACTGCTGGATCTTAAATGCTTTTCAAAAAGATAGAATCCAAGAAAGCAACAAAATTAATATAAAATATACCTGTCCCAAATGTTGAATGTGGCTTTCCTGCTTTTGTATACCGTCTCACTGTAAATGCCCACAGGTCTTTCTCCTTCAATGCCAGGCTCGGTGTTGTGGGTGAGTTTGTAATTTGGCGGTGATGGGCTTTCTGGTTAAAGAGGACTTTTACAGACTGCTCTGGAAACTCATCACGGGACTTGGCTTTGGATTGCTGGGAGTGGGGCATGTGTGGATGCCCAGTCCTGCTGCTGTTTGCCAGTCAGTACAGGACTATTGAATGTTCTGAATCTCAGTGGTTCGTGAGTGGGGTAAAACTGAGCTACTGTTTCTCCAGGAGCACCGGAGCCATTAGCGGAATTCTTGGCAAGTCTGAGTAATTGTTCGAGTGAGTCTGACTCTGATTGTCTGGGTCAGGGCCTCTCACCCTTGGAGTCATTGGATGGACCTCTGGGATGCTGTGAACGTGGATGTATGGAAAAATTTTTACATCATCATTTTCACTAACCTCTAACCAAAATGTGGTCTTTCCTTCATTCGTAAAAGTGGGCAACCAACCATGTATTATTGGTAGCACATGTGGCTTTGGCACATAGAAAGGACACATTTTTGACCCTGCCCATGTGGCTCAGTTGGTTGGAGTGTCCTCCCGTGCACCAGAAGGTTGCTGGTTCAGTTCCCGGTCAGGGCACATACCTGGGTTGTGGGTTTGATCTCTGGTTGGAACATGTGTAGAGGCAACCAACCCATCAGTGTTTCTCTCTCACATCAATGTTTCTCTCCCCCCTCTTTCTGCCTCTCTCTCTCTCCCCCGCTCCCTCTCTCCAAGCATGTCCTTGGGTGAGAATTTAAAAAAAAGAAGAAGAAGAAATGACAGATTTGTATCACATTGTTGGAGATAGTTTAAACTATCATTTATGCCTATCACTGCTTAGAAAGCTACAGTAGCTGTTAGACCTGCAGCTGTATCTTGTATTTGATGCACTAAGAAGCACACATTATCACAGATTTCCTTTTTAAATAGTATTTTGATATCTGTTTCAATATAATTGATTTTTTTGTTATTCATACTTTCAATGTCAAAATCATTTCTAAACATTCTGATCAGAGGGTCTGGATTGCTGAAGCAGCTCATGGCAATGAAAAGGTGCACACCTTTGCCTTGGATGGCACCCTTGTCTCTTTTTCATCTTGCTTTGAGACTGGGGTTGTTAACATTAAAAAAAAAGTCTTAACATATTTAGCTGCTGTTTCCTAGCATGACTTGTCTTTGACTTTTACCATCTGGAGCTCTGGTGTTCCCCATTTGGGGGCTATTAGAGTAAATTACAAAATAAAGCCATCGCCCATTCCCACGGGACCTTATTCACAAACCCCGGTGGCAGGCCCCGTTAAGACTGCTTACTGTAACCAAATGTGTATGGACGAGAATTGTTTCCCTTCCAACTTTTGGATAAAAGCACAGTGATGTGTGTGTTACTTGCCTTAGCTGTGGGAAGAGACGATGCTGTGTGGCTTGCACGAAGTTGATTCATCTCCACTGCAGGCGTATCCTTATTTCCATGTAGAACTCTATGTCCAGCGTTAAAACTTTATTGCATCTATTGGACTGTGTAAAACCGCCCAGAGAAAGGAAGTTTGGCCACCGGGCCATTCCTTGCCCCATCCCATCATTCAGTAAGAAATAGGGTTGTGTCTTTGGTTCTTCTTCTTGTTCTTCTTTTTTAAATCCTCACTCGAGGACATTTTCCCATTTTTTGTTCAGGTAGAGTGGGAGGGGGAGAGAGAGAGAGAGAGAGAAACATCTATGTGAAAGGGACACATCGAGTAGCTGCCACTCGCACAACCCAACCAGGGCCGGGACAAACCGCAACCGAGGTACATGCCCTTAGCGGGAACCAAACCCGGGTCTCCCTGGACCGCAGGCTGACGCTCTAACCGCTGAGCCAAGGCAGCCAGGGCTCTTTAGCTCTTCTTGAAGAACATAGTTCCTACCTTCTGGGTGAGTATTAGGATTAGGGGAAGCATTGCTCATGTGAGACCAAGTTCTCTGCCTCAATTTATCTTCCCCGTTGGCAATATGGTGCAACTCCCAGTGTTCTTGCCCCGCGAGCTCATGAAGAGCTCGCTCATTTTAGAATGTATTTCGTTGCATGTTGCCTCCAGGTCACACATCGACAACAGTGGAATTGGAAATAGCACTGATAAGTTGGATGCCTAGCAGAACTTAAGGGATTAGACAGTAGGTGTCTGTCTCTCAATAGAGGTAAATTATCTCTTTAAGGTAGATTTGAGACATGGGATGCTGCTCCAGGGGTGTGGGGTGTACGTGTTCCTGTGTGTACCAAGATGATACTTTTTTCCTACGTGGAAGTTTTGTCTGTGCATAACCACCTCACCAGGCCCCAGGGAGCTAGTCTCTTTCATTTTTATCCAAAAAAGGAGGCATAAGATAGGGATTGCATTGTCCTGCTCTGAAGCTGTTCTGCCTAGCTGGGCACCCCGGCTCTGCGCCTGTGCGCCATGTGACCCTGGGCATGGACCAGCCCCTCTGTGCCTCTGTGAAATGGAGATATTTACAGAGGTAGGTGTGAGGATTAAATGACCACATATATATGTTAGAGTAGGGTCTGGAACATAGTAGTAAGTTAAGTGATGCTACACATTAGAATCACCTGGAGAATTAAAAAAGAAAAACCTATATGAGTAGGTAGTATTGCGAACTCCCATCCTAATGAAATTGGGGCCTGGGGAGGCTGTAACCTTGTTCAGAGGATCATAACAAGTCCCTGGCAGCAGTGGAGGAGGGTTTTGATGTCTTGTGTTCTGGGGCTTTCAGTGAAAGGTCCATCTGTCTGCTACATACGCAAGAGGTCTTTCTGTAATGAATAGCCGCCTTTCACCGAGCATCTTTGAAGCTGTCTGACCTTTTTCACTTTGAGACCAGATGCGGTGCAATTTAAAAAATTTAATTTCTTCAGATTTATAATACCAGACTTCATTCAGCTGGCACTGATTGATCGAGTGCCTTTTAACACTTTTTGAAAAATGGACTTTCTGACATGTCTTCAAGGTCTCTTCTCCCTTCAGACTAAAGGCCTATCACCTGTGCCTCAGACTCCTCCCAGGGGCTCTTTTTTCATCTGTGGTGATGGTTTACCCACTCCTGTGATCACAGTGGTCTTATGAACAAGAAATAAAGTTTCCTCCTTAAAATTATACCACCTACAGGGGAAGAGACCTGACCCTGTCCAGATCAGCAGAAAAGGGAGCAGTGTTCCTGTTCGAGGAGTCTATGGAAGACAGAATCACTTGCCCAGAGTCATTTTGTTTCTGTCAAGCCTCCTCCTCCCTTCATTCAGGGAGCTGTGATTATTACACAGCAAGAGGGTGGTCAGTGTAAGGTAGAGAGAGTAGCTCTATTGTTTTATTTTATTTATTTATTTTTATCCTCACCCGAGGACTTTTTTTGCATTTATCTTCAGATAGAGCAAGAAGGAGAGAGGGAGGAAGAGAGAGAAATATTGATGCAAGAGAGACGCATCGACTGGTTGCCACCCATACGACCCCAACAGGGGCCGGGGACGAACTGCAACCAAGGTACGTATCCTTAGCAGGAACCAAACCCAGGACTCTCCGGTCCGCAGGCCGACGCTCTAACCGCCGAGCAAAACCGGCCAGGGCTCTATTGTTTTTTATTTATTTTATTTTTCTTTATTGATTATTAGAGAGGAAGGGAGAGGGAGAGAGAGAGAGAGAGATAGAAACATCGATGAGAGAGAACATTGATTGGCTGCCTCCTGCATGTCACCCACTGGGGTTTGGGCCCACAGCCTGGGCATGTGCCCTGACTGGGAATCGAACCAATGACCTCTTGATACATGGGTTGATGCTTAACCACTGAGCCACACCAGCCAAGCCAGAGCTGTATTGTATGATACAAACGGAAAACTTAACAGGAAGGAGAAGGGAAAAGAGAAGAGCATATAATCAAGTGTGGTTGTTACGGAGCTAAAAGCTATAATGAGGGCTGGGACTTGAGTCTCCAGTTGCTGTAAACCTTATACCCAGGACCACCCTGTGACCCTAGTCACATGCCCTCCACAGAGCTGTGTGGGAGAGGACGGGACCACATTCAAAGACCATGGTTCATCTGCAAACTCTAGTTGGTTCTCCATGAGCTTTTGGCCTTATGGCCCCTGGGGCCCAGGGTCAATGTTGGCTTTCTCTCATCTTTCCTTGGCTGGATCACCCCCATGCAAAAGCCTCCTTGTCTTTTTTTAAAAAATAGTTTTTATTTATTGATTTTAGAGAGGTAAGCAGAGGGGAAGAGAGAGAAATAGAAACATCAATGAGAAAGAACACTGATTGGTTGCCTCTTGCGTGTCCCCCATTGGGGATCTGGCTCACCACCTGGGCATGTGCCCTGATCAGGAATCGAGCCAGTGACCTCTTGGTTCATGGGTTGACGCTCGACCAAGAGCCACACCAGCTGGGCAAGCCTCCTTGTCTTTGAGGCTTGTATTCTGTGCTCTCCTGGTCATCTCTCTGCCCCTCACCCCCAGGTTCATCGTGGACTTTGGAGGTGGCTGCTCGGTGCCTGAGCTTTCCAATCAGCCCTGGGTTCAAGTCCCAGCTCCACCTTTACTCAATGTTTGACCTTGGGAAAGTTGTTAATCTCTCTAAGCTTTTGTTTTCTAATTTATAAAAAGAAAAGAGCAAACTATTTCACAGATGATTTCTTTTAGGATAAAACGAGATTATATATTTATGGACAACTCTTCATCTCACCTGACATATAGTAAACGCTTAGTAAATACTAGTTATTGGGATAGTGGTTGGTATCCCAAATCCTGCCTCCTGCATTGGCATCCCAGTGCCCTTCCCCAACCAAGAATCAAGTTTCTTGACTTCTTTTGCTTCCAACAGTCCTCACTTGAGGACGTTCTCCTTTACCAAACCATGGTATTAGCCACTGTGTGGACTTGGTCGTTGTCTGGAATTGTTCCATAGCCAACATTTTGAAGTTCATTTAAAAGGACCAGACTTTTTCATCCACTGACTCCAAATGTGTTTGTTCTTTGATCTCTTTGAGATACCGTCTCTGCTGTTCATCAAGTATAAGCCATGTGGTTTTGACCGTGAACTTGAAAATTAGTACAACTCATTGTAGGAGAGTATTGCCATTGGTTTTGGTTTCCCTTCCATAACAACCCTGCTACTCACTCATTTAAAGAAATTTACTTTAGTGTTTATTATACCTTATAAGGAACATTGCTAGGTGACATGGGGATTCGTAGAGTTCAGTACTTTTCACTGTGATTTTAATTGAAATCATGTATCAGTACAAAGTGATGTGTGGTATTAAAGACACCATTTAACTCCCACGGCCTGGGAAGGCTTTCTGGAGAAGGTTGTGTTAAAGGTTGGAGAGCCAAATCCCTTCACAATATTTTAAAATGTCTCTTGTAGCTAGAAGGAAATATATTCTTCATAGTTTCCTCCAAAAGTGAAACTTCCTTCTTGCCAGCTAGTATTCAAAATGACAATTTCTCTAAACTTGGACATAGTCATTTCCCAGCGACTTGAAATACCAGTTTAGGAGAGTTGGATTTTTTTTTTTTAAATCTCACCTGAGGGTATGTTTTTATTGATTTTTAGAGAGAGAGAGGGAGGGAGGGAGGGAGAGAGGGAGAGAAAGAGAGAAACATCATCAGTTGCCTCCCATACGCACCCAGACTGGGGATCGAACCCACAACCTATGTACCTTGACCAGGAATCAAACCCGCAGCCTTTTGGTTCACGGGACAACACTCCAACCATCTGAGCCACCTAGGCAGGAGTCAGATTTTTAAAAACACTTTTCCTGGGGGAAATAAATTGTGTATCTTCTTACAGAATATATTAAATGTAGGTTGAAAGTGGTTTTAATCTAATAGGAAGTTTCCACTTAATTTTGTACATCAGAACTTAAACATTTGAGGTCAGACTTCTTACCCAGAGCACTGTTACGTCTACATCACTGTGACCATCAAGTGACTGTGCTTTTAATAACTCACGCTCACATCTGAAGTCGTTTTGCTGAAGACAAACCTGACTATAAAGAAAAGAGTAAAAGTACAGGTACAATTTGTAGAGGGGGTTTGAATAAAGAACACCAGATAGTTGGGTCTATGTGTCTTGGGGAATAAATTACAGCCTGATGATGCTGTATTTCCCAGCTATGCAAGTTAAGCAAAACCAAAGGCCGATTCTTGACTTATTATCACGATTGCTTTCTGGTTGCTTAATTAATAGTCCACTTGCCTCTTCCACAGATTTTCTGGATAAAGCATCTGGATCAGAGAAATTCAGTGACTGGCTCCCAGTTTCAACGCTAAGACCAGGGCTATAGGACTAGGTCAGTTGATTCTAGGCTTTCTCTACTGTAGAAAAACAAAAATGTGAGCGAGACCTCCTGGAATTTTTTTTTTTTTTTTTTATTATCCTCACCCGAGGATATTTTTCCATTTTTTGTACAGTTAGAGAGGGAGGGAGAGAGAGGAAGGGGGAGAGAGAGAGAAACATCGACGTGAAGGGACACATCGAGTGGCTGCCACCCACACGACCATCAAGGGCCGGGGACAAACTGCAACCGAAGTACGTGCCCTTAGCGGGAACCGAACCCGGGTCTCTCCGGACCGCAGGCCGACGCTCTAACCGCTGAGCCAAACCGGCCAGGGCGACCTCCTGGAATTTTAAGTATTCATCAAGGGTTGGCTTTTCCCAGCCTCATGGGATCTCTGAAAGAATGCGGAGATACGGCTCCTGCTTCCAGGGAGCTTCTGTGATGCGGTTTCCCTCCAGTTTCTACCCCACAGCCCGTGTCCCCTCTAGAAGTCCGCCCCCTCTTTTCCCCCTCAAGTGGTGTCTATTCTGCTTTGTTTTCTCCTCTTTGCTCTGTTCTGTATTATTTATCTTGGAGGCTGCTTCAACTCCCCCTGCCCCCAATACCCATTTCCTTTCTTTTGATAAACACTAGAGGTTGCTAATGCAAAGAAAAGTTCTAAAGGTAGTCATGCAGAAGACAAGATTGTTTAGATGAGTCTCATACCTTACTTATTACTATGTTGAGAAAAAATTCTGAGCCCCTAAAGTGGAGGATGTTTTTGATGTCTTGCCTTTCTCTGAAATAAAACATTTTTTTTTTCTTTAAAATTATGTGCCTCTTAGTTTTCAGTGTGTTCACTTGTAAATATTGCTGTTCTGGCTTTGGTTTATTTTGACAAAACAAAAGAGACATCTTCAGAGATAGCTTTCCTCTGAGGCCAGATGGATAGTTTGATGGGAGAAGCTCCTTCAACTGGAGTGTGTATGAAGCAGGTGTTTATTCAGGACAACTGGATAAGAAGATTTTATCATTACCTTCAGATTTTAAGGTTAATTCTAGTGTGGACATGAAGGCAGATTGCAACATGTAGCATTTTCTCCCTCCTATACTATTGCCTGATGTCACATGTATTTAACTGAGTTTTCTTGAGTTCCTTGTGAATGAGAATATATAGGAATGTTCTTCGTGACTTATGAACTGTGATAAGTGTTGGTTAATCGCTTGATTTGAAAGAAATCACTCATCTGTGTTCACTGCAGCCTAGTTGAATCTGTCTTCCAAGATTGAGAACAGAATGGGTATGGAGCCTGTATGTTCTGGCTTCTGTTTGTGTCTATTAAAGAGTAAGCACAGTCCCTGCCCTTGGCTCACAGAGTCACCTTGAAAGTGTAAACAGGCAGGATGGCAGTGGAGAAGAGGAACATTTTTAATGCTTTTGTTATTCTGTGATTTCAGACAAGGTGGTCATGGTTACGATAACTGCCATTGGGATTGCCAACAGAATAGATTTTTGTCTTGTCTTGACTTCATCCCCCTGTTTTACCAAGGGATTTTTGTTATGTTTTATATACCATGGTAATCACTGTGCAGAATTCTAACACACATCATGGGGGCATTGTGCCTATCCCCAAAGACTTGAAGTGTTAAAGGAGAAATCCAAGAAGTGAAAATAAGCTTGATAGTTGATTTAACTTCTGGGGATTTTCGAAGGAAGGCTTTCTGGCATTTGGAAAACTTAGATGATAGTAGGAAAATAAGGAGATTCGGCTGACTTCAGATCATTGGTCTTCAAAGGATAATGGCATATACTCACGTTTTCTTTTTTTTAAAATGAATATTATAGGAAGTTCTCTCCTATTAGTTAATTTCATTTGTAACCTAGAGGCTGGTCGTTCCTTTCTTTCTCAAAAGTAAAAATATAATTGAAAGCAATGAAGTCCTCTGTTCTTTCCAAGATTTTTAAGTATTCAAACCCAACTGTATATTTCCACTCTTTGCTATCATAGAGGCTCAGGTTTTATGGGGAGAAATACAGGGATTCTATTTGGCCAGTATTTATTTTAGTTGAACCTGTGCATTTTGTTCTATAACATATTTAAAGTGAAAAGGGACGCTGTTTCTTATGTTTTATCCCATAAATGCTTGTCTATAAGTACTTCCTGACCACATGAATGGTCCTCAGTGGCAACCCGGTAGCTTCCAGCCACTCCTTTTCAGTGCGTTGGGTTTGTCACTTAATCAGTTGGATCTGAATGACTGTGTCCAGAAGGCTGGTTTGCATCATTTCTATTTTGCTCACTTCTGTGGCAGAACAGTGCTCACTCTTTTTAGGGGAAAAGTGACAGTAGTTGAAGTTGCCGTGGGAAGGGATGTGTGTGTGATGATGCAGACGTGCTGGTTCGGGGAGCCTGCAGCCTGCCTTCACAAGACGGCTGCGTGGTGGCGTTTACATTCAAGAATTCACCACTGTCTCCCTTTCAGTATTGAAACTGGGGTCAAAAACTCAATCTTCTCCAAGAGATGGCACTTGGCAAAGTGACTCCCTCTAACAGAGCCCATGAGAGCTTTAGTTTAAAGCCAGAACATCCATTTATTAATTTATTCCCAGAATATCTGTCAACAAGCCAGACAGTTGTATGGGGTCGACTCGACCAGCACATTCCCACTGCTGTCAGGCTGAGAAAGGAGCCAAATTATGAGGCGCTTCTCAGTGAGAACGGAATTGGGACAGCGAGAGGAGCTACAGGATGCCGGTGTTGCATAGCACTGGGCCCCGAAAGCCTGATGGGTCCCCCTTCCAGAACTGGGTGTGGGGAGTGTGTTTATAAGTACATAGACACTGTCAGGTGTCAGGTAGGCTTCTCAGGACTATCGACTGCCAGTGGGGGCCCCTCCAGCCTATTGCTAGAGTTGCTCTCTCTGAGCTCCCCCCCCCCTTTCAGATGGGCACAGTCTTTAGGTACGTTGATGAAATCAAGTTCCAGTTATGTCTTTTGGACCATGGGTCATTGGTACTCTTGTGACTTTGCGTAGCTCCATTCTGATCTGTGTTAATTTCAGAAAACTCACTGGAATGTTTATTTTTTCCCCTTCCTCTGTGTGTGTGTGTGTAGGGGTTCCTTACTTTGGCACTCAGGTATAATCAGTTAGTTTCTCCAGGTCACAGTTTGAATAGCTTTTGAATATAAATTTAAGCTCTTTCCCTTGACTTGCTATTTATGGAGGAAAGCAGGAACTGAAAAAAAATGACAGCAAATATCCGATAGCTTCTTTTACTTTCCTCAACTTGACTCAGGACCACTGATGTGGAAGATATGACTGTTCTAAAAACAGCTGAGCTCCCTTCAAAGTAAGCACACAAGGTGTCTGGGAAGAAATGCCCTAGTCAGTGCCTCATAGTCCTTGCCCTGCGTGCTGTATATTCCAGTGGCACATGGATGGGCTGTGGGTTGGTGCTAACCGGGTAATTAGTCAGGATTAATCCGGAAGAGTTCAAAAGGGACCTTGGATGTGCTTCAGTATTTTTCTGTCTTTTTTTTTTAAATCCTCACTCGAGGATATGTTTATTGATTTTAGAGAGAGTAAGGGGGTGAGGGAGGGAGAGAGAGAGAACAGAAATATTGATGTGAGAGAGAAACATCAATTGGTTGCCTCTTGTAAGAGCTCCAACTGGGGAAGGAACCAGCAACCTGGGGCCTAGGTATGTGCCCCGACCAAGAATCAAATCTGCGATCTTTCCGTGTATGAGATGACACTCGAATCAACTGAGCTAGCTGGCCAGGACTTCAGTATTTTTCTTGTCTTATTTTTTAAGTGTATAGTCTTTGCTAAATGACAAACCCTGAAGGTTGATTGGTTTGTTTGGAGAAGAAAATGTCTGTGCTTGCTGGGCATCTATTTATTTATTATTTGATTTTGCCTGTTGTTCTTTAACCACAGCATTGTGCAGTGTTGCTTTTCAGCATGACTGCCTGGAGGAGGTGTGTGTCCACAGAAGTTGTGTGTTCCCTGCCGCCCTCGCCCAGATTCAGGGCTTGCCCTCGAGGCGAAACCCAGATCTTTTCCCCAGGGTTCATTCAAGGAGCGTTTTTAAAAAAAAATTAGGCTCTAAGCCGTGCCCCTTTACCTGTAAAGACTTGTTGAGAAGATGACTTAACCCCAATACACTTCAGTATAACTTTCTCCAAAATCTGCTTAAGATAATAACTTCCTAGTATTTCTGAGGTTTGTTTGTTGTTGAGTTTTTGTTTTGTTTTGTTTGTTGGGTTGTTTTTGCCCAAAGCTTTCATTGCTCTGGGGAGAGAGTGAGGTCCACCGGAAGGAGAAGGACCCTTGCTCTCTGGGAGTCTGCAGTTTGGATCTGACCCTGTGTTAATTAATTAGCTGCCTGACCCCTGGGCAGGTCGCCCCCCCCCCCCGGTTTTCTGTGCCTTCATCAGGAACACAAAGGCCTTGGAAAAATAAATACAGGCCTGGACCAAAATGATAAGGATGATCACGCTGTGTACTTACGTGGTGGGATTCTGTGGATGGCGGCACACTGGGCGTCTCCATGCCTCAGTGATCCCCACAGCACCTGTGCCCGGCTCTGGTGTGGAGCGGTTGTGTTGGGTGTTCTGTGGAGGCCACTGTGTGCATTCAAGTTAAATAGGCAGGTTTGGGAGCCCTGCTCTGTGTGGGGGATTCTCCCTCCCTTTCCCACTCTCTCTCTTCTCCTTTTTCTTCATTTTTGTTTTTCGGGAGCAACCTGCATGTCTTCTACCTTCCTTTCCTTAGTGCATTAGTGATGGTGTGACAGGTAACACAACCCACTCAGGTTTGTTACTGTTTCGAGTTGTCCAGCCGACTCATCTGTTAGTGGAGGGAAGAGAGAGCTGAAGGAGACTGCCAAAATGACGAAATAATGGTCCTTTTGTCTGTCTCTTGATGTTGGGGTGGTTTCATGTTTCATCTTAGACCTGAGCCATTGTGTTGTTTTTACATGCTCAGCACAACCCTGTTTAAAAATACAGCTGGTTTATTGAAAGGATTCAGCCCTAATGCCACTGGCCTGTTCTGCTTTTCTCCCCAGCCCCCAAGACAGCCCTAACTGCTTGTAGTAAAAACCCATTGTAGTGTGTGCTGTTTGATCACAACCCCTGACATCAGTTTTAAAATGTGTTCCCACTGGATTTATTTTGCAAATGCTTATAAGGTGTCTTTCATTCTAATAGCCTTCCAAAATGTTTTCCTTGTGGTTACATAATCAGTAGCACCTGTAAAATATGCTTTTGACCATGTAGCTTCTTAACCATTATCTTTTTGATTTTCTGTTTCTATTTTTGATTTTTATGATTTTTAGAAAGAAAGGAAGGGAGATGGAGAGAGAGAAACATTGATTGCCTCCTACATGCCCCCTGACAGGGATTAAGCCCGCAACTCGGGCATGTACCCCGACTAGGAATCGAACCAGCAACCCTTCGGCGCAAGGAACAGTGGCCAGTCAACTGAGCCACACTGGCCAGGGCTGATTTTCTGTTTTAATGTTTTCTTTTGATGAACTAGGGTTGGGAGGACCCACATTCCTGTGCCAGGCACCTTATAGTAATGTGCCCAGATTTACCCTCCTAACCTTCATTAGATGTGGAATGCTGAGAATGCACTGTTGTGGTTTTCTTTTTTTTTAAACTTTTCTAGTAAGACAGTGAACTTCTAATCACTTTATTGTTATAAAACACTCCTTGCGTCTGTAGCAGTTAGTTCCCCATCTTTCTTTTTTTAATTTTTAAAATGTTTTTATGCTTTTTTTTTTTTTTAGAGAGAGAGGGGAAGGAAGAGAGGGAAACATCAATGTGAGAGAGAAATATTGATTGGCTGCCTCCTGCACGCCCCCTACTGGAGATCGAGCCCACAACCCGGGCATCTGTCCTGACTGAGAATTGAACTGGGACCTCTCAGTCTATGGGACAACACCCAATCCACTGAGCCACACCAGCTGGGCCCCCACCTTTTTTTATTCATAGAAAAAAAAATGTAAAACTCAAGGTACCTTTATATTATCCTAAATGATCTGTGTGTTTGAACTCAAGTTACTGCTTTGTCCATATACCGGTTATATTCTCACAATCATTAATTCCTCTTCCCTCCCCTCCTTTTCTCTTTAGAAGCAAAGGAGTGTTAAACATGTTAAAGGCTGTGCTGAAGAAGAGCCGGGAGGGAGGAAAGGGAAGCAAGAAGGAAACAGGTATGTGTACAGGAATGAGGGGCTGAGCCAGCCTGGGGGCACGGCAGCGGGACCCCATTCCAGGCTGGGCAGTGTCCCTGCCTCGGAACGGGTCAGAGAAGTGATGAGTGTTAGCACAAACAGCATACGAGAACGATGAGAAACTAAATACATCTCTAGCTTTTTTATGAGAAGTGCCTTTGAAAATTGAGTTTGGGTTATAAACAGAATCCTTCCCTAGAAGACTTGTTCATAATTTTAAAAGGTCATTCCGATCTAGAGCTAGAGATGTTGTGGGATAGCAGATGTGTCCAGGAATTTGGTTTCTAGGCAGCTTTTACCCTTTTTCCACATGTGATTGTATTTTATATGTGTGACCAACTGCTGGCTGACTGGTCCTCATCTTTTGAGTATCATATTATCCCCTTAACAGGTGTAGCCCCACTCAAGGCCAGACTGCTAGTTTTCATTTGATGAGAGCTACTTAATTTGGCTCGGATTTCATTTCTGTGTGTAGAGTTTTGGTACATATGTGGTCATTGTGACACTCCATTCCAGTTCAGGTGATGAACTCTTCCACGGTCATTTTGGTGATCACTCAGTGTTACACTCTCTTTCTCTTGCTGGAAAACCTACATAATGTCCACCTGTATTGTACAATAAAATTCTGTTAACATGGATTAATTCCCCTGAAATGTGCCATTTCACTCTAAAGTCATGTTAATCCATATTTGGAGAATGGCTGGTTTTCCGAGTTACTGTATAGTGGATAACATTTCAGTTCTAATTTCTCTTAAAATGTAAATAAATAAATAAATAAATAAATACGATTATTACCAAACCATCACTGAATAATAGTTAACTCCTTAATTTGAAAGATCTTATAATACCTTGTGATAATATTGTTAATATATGTTGTTTCTGTACTTACAGATAAAGTGGATTTAAGAACTTTTTTGATTGTAGAATGCAGACGAGTTTTCTATTAGTTATCCCTTAAACCATGCCTGCAAAATGGCAAGCTTACCTTAAAAGTAGAGTCTTTGTTGCAAAGTTGCTGTTAAAATTCCATTAGAAGCTTCTCATTAATGCCTGAGTAAGCAGATAAAAAGAAGAAACCAGTTTTTAATGATAGAAACAGGAGACCTTAGTTAGCTCCCTACCTTAGAAAATCGACCCTTAGCTCAGAATAATTAATTAGAATTGTTACTATGGAGAATTTTCAGTTCACATAATTTCTATCCAGAGGGACATTCACCCCCTGTTGGGTCACAGCCAAAACATCCTTCTCGTTATTGCTCTGAAAGCAGTTAAAATAATTTCCTTCTTCTTTTTTTTTTTAAGTTTTGGTTCAACTGACACTCATCCTAGGAGCTTTGTTGTTTGCATCTTGAGCTGCCATTGTGATTTTCAGCATAAAGTTAGATCCTAAGCTATCTGGCTAGAGCTGCCAACCAGCGGCCAGGGGTCTCCAAGCCAAAACTACCCCCTTCGTAACGGAGTCTTTCACAACAGCCCCAACTCACGTGAAATAGCAGAATGTGAATGGATTCGACAACCTGCCTTTCAGATGGGCCAGACAGTGAACACAGTTTACACTGGAAACTTTCAGTTGCAGAGCATGTGATTTGGGGTTTAACTCTCCTCCCTTTGGTCTTCAAGAGCAACTACTGTTTTGTGTGTGTATGTTTTTTTTTTTTCTCTGAATCACTTCTTCATAATAAGTCCCACACTATGGCTTTTCACTAATGCAAACCAACTTGAAAGAGCAGTGGGAACATTTCTCATAAAACATCTGTATGGTATGTGCCTTTTTTCTTCTTAACTAAAACCCGGTTATATTAGTTGGGGAACAAAGCAGATGGTATTTTAAATCTTGAAGTTACCTCAGAGATGATTGGGGAAAATACTTGGAATCTGACCATTCATATGTTCAGCTCTGTGCCAACTCTCATTATATAAGTAAATCAGAACTAAGTTTCTCCGTAAATTGAAGCTGGCTAATCTACTGAGACGGCTCTGAAACTTGGGTAATAATATCTTCTGCAATATGGAAAAATTTTGCTCTACTGTTTCCAATTAAAACCAATCTTTGTTGCAAACACAAAGGAAAATTCATTTTTATGTACTTGAACTCACAATCATAGAAATTGTCCAAAATACTGAATTCCGCTTTTCCTATCCTTTGTAGATTATTTTTACAAACAACCTTGAACTACACATTGCGGGGGGGGGGGGGGGGGTCAATTCTCACCTTGGGGATATTTTTCCATTGGTTTTTTGATAGAGTGGAAGGGAGGGAGGGAGAGAGAGAGAAGAAACATCGATGTGAGAGTGACATATTGATTGGTTGCCTTCCACACGACCCTGACCAGGGCCAGGGATTGAACTTGCAACCCAGGTACATGCCTTGACCAGAATCAAACCTGAGTTTCTGTGGTCTGTGGGCTGACACGCCAACCACTGAGCCAAACTGGCCAGGGCTGAACTACACTTTTGTGTTGAACCTATTTTAAGAATTTGGAAAATAATCAGAGTTAAATTTAGTATTAAAATGAAACAAGTATTATTGCCCGGCCAGAGTGACTCAGTTGTTAGTTGGACTGAAGGTTGCTGGTTCAATTTCTGGTGAGGGCACATACCCGGTTTGCAGATTAGATCCCTGGTCAGGGCACCTACAGGATGCAACTGATTGATGTTTCTCTCTCACATCAATGTTTCTCTCTCTTTCCCTCTCTCTAAGCATGTCTTTGGGTGAGGATTTAAAAAAAAAGTGCAGTATTATTCAGAAGTATTGAAAAGTTGTTATATTCTCAGCTCCTATCCCTGAAAGAAGATATCACATATATCTATTTTAAACTATTGGTAAAATGTGAGGGAGTTAAATTCAAATTATATGTCTGTAAAGATTTTGAAACATATGCAGTGAGATATTAAACTATTGAAAGCCATTGCATAAACTCTAAAAATAGCAATAGTCTCATTTATGATTATCCTTTTTTTACCTAGAAAGTGCTTATAACTGAGCAAAAAGTGTTTTCTGGAGGCTATAGAATCACATTGGAGAATGCAATATTAAAAACTTAAGTGCATATTTTGGGAAAATAAATTTACCTGTCTCCACCATTCCATCAGGGCAAATGAGCACTGTCTTTCTCTTGACCTTGGGTTAGGCCGAAGGGAACAAAAATTAATATTAAACCATAATGTGGGGAGCACCAGACAAGGACATCTATTTTTTCTCTCTTATGTTAGGACCTTGATCTGAAACAAGCAAATGAGGTGTTATCTTTATTTTGAAGCTCTCCAGAGAGGTCTGCAACCTTCTACCACATGTCTCTCTATTTTAAGTGACTTTTACTATCAGAAAACGTTCATGTTACTATTATTAAACTTAACTTACATTTGAAAATGAAATAATTACTGCACTGTTAGATTGGGTGTATTCCAGACTGGACCTAATAAGAGTTTAGAGTGACTGTAAGAGTAACCTAGAAAAGCAATGTCTTTTCTGTACAGCAGCATTGTTTAGAAAATGAATAGGAAAAAATAGTCCCATTTTGTAATAGAAAGAAAAAATTTAAATATCAACCGAAGAGGCAATGTGCAAGCCTTATATCGAAGAAAATACTAAAACATTGCTGAAGGACTTAAAGGAAAACCTGAATAAATGGAGAGAAATACCATATTCTTGAATGCACAGATTCGTTTTTTTAAACCATTTTGTAATTTCTTAAAAAATCATCTGTACAGTCCATTTAACCCCTGATGATATCTTAACGATTTTTTTCAAGGTTTTATTTTCTTGGAGCAGTTGTAGGTTCACAGCAAAATTGAGAAGGAAGCTGCAGGGATTTTCTGTGTACCCCCTGACTCCACTCATGCACAGCCTCCCCTATTAGCAACATCCCCCATCAGAGTAGTACATTTGTTACAACTGATGAACCTACACTGATACGTTATCACTCCAGTCCATAGTTTACATTAGGGTTCACTCTTGGTGTGGTACATTCTATTGGTTCGGACAAGTGTATAAGGGCGTCTACCCACAATTAAAGCATCATACGGAATATTTTCACTGCTCCCAATATCCCTGTCATTTTTCTTAACACAGCATAACCATTTGATTTAAAAATGTATCTGAAAGAGAGAATGCTTAAGAACAGCCAAGGGAAAATTGAATGTGTAGGACAAGTGCATCTAAATGGCTGAGCCTCGATCTGGCCGGTTTGACTCAGCAGTTAGAGCGTCGGCCTGTGGTCCAGAGAGATGTGGGTTCAGTTCCCGCTAAGGGCACGCACCTCAGTTGCAGTTTGTCCCTGGCCCTGGTTAGGTCGTACGGGAGATACCACTCTATGTGTCCCTCTCATGTTGATGTTTTCTCTCTCTCTCTCCCTCACTCTCTTCCTCCCACTCTATCTGAACAAAAAATGGGAAAATGTCCTTGGGCGAGGATAAAAAAAAAAAAAAAAGGCTGAGCCTCATCCCATGCCTGTATTCTAGCTGCAAGAGAGGCTGGACAGGTATGTATTTGGATTTCTTAGCTTCTATAGGGCTAGATGGACTTTACCTCTCACCAAGATGTGCATTGCAGAGGATTCTCCGGTGATAGACATTGGGCAGGTCCCCTGTACCTCAAAGATGAACCAAGCACAGAGATCTAGTACAGCTCATTCTAATAGCTACTGCTGCCATGTAGCGAGTAAATGGCTTAACTAGTGTTTTGGACCTTTTCCCCTACTGGTCTCCAAGAAATGAAATGTTATTTCATATAAGCTCATGATTATCGTGTTTTTGTTTTTGTTTTAACTCTGGAGATAGTGCCACCATTTTGGAAGCATTAGACAGGCAAGGAAGGCCTCTTACCATCCTAGAGAGGGTTGGTCCCTCCCCCTCTCTGTGCAGCCCTTCTCTGCCAGGCTTGAATCCATAGTCCTTTGCCCTATCCAGCTCTCCTAGTTACTCCATATTGGTGTGGAAGTGGCTTCAAGTTGAGGCAGAAGAGCCTGGTTCAGTGAAATTTTAATTGTGGTCCTGCCTCAATTAAAATATAGACTGATTAAGGAAAGGTTGCTTAATATACCAAAATAATTGTTTATTAGTCCTTCCCTTTCAGTTTAATTATCTGTGTTTTTTGTGTGTCTTGTTTTTTCAGCAGGGGGCCTTAGTTTGAAGCAATTTATTTTAAAAAAATTGACCTTCACCTTTGCATTGTTAAAACCCAGCTGGTTGGCTAAATACACTTGTAATGGTGTTAATTAAGGCATTGGATGGTCTCTAAGCTTGAATGTGTACTGAATTAATCTGTTAGCTTTGCATCTAATCCTTCACTTTGAATTTGTAGTAAAAGGAAGCTGTTGGCCTCTAAAGTTTAAAAGCCATTGATGTGATTGTTAAATGTGGTATTTTAAGCCATTCCAGGCTGCAGTCTGGTTTTCAGTGGTACCTTCTAAAAATGCCTCCATACAAACGATGCTTTGTTTTATCTGGAAAATATGAAGCTGCTTTTGATTATTCTGTGATGCATTGCCCATTTTCTGTGGTTGTGGACTATTATTTAGGAATTTAGTGCAAGGACTGTCTTGCTGAGCTCTGGATATTTGGTATCTTGTTGTTAACTGACCCCAGAAATGTTTCCCAAGCAACAGAACAAGCAGAAGTAAGTCAATGTAAAGCTATTGCATTTCTCTTTACTGGAGCATTTTAAAAAAATACTGTAAAATCCTGGGATATGCTTTAAACATAGAATGGAACCTGGCTGGGTTTTAGTAGGAGCAGGAAAGCTGTTCCCTTTGGTTTGATCGGTCCCTTTATCAGGTTTTCTCTTTGTTCTCCCTCATACATGTCAGAAAGTGCAGGAAAAGCACAGCTTTTAGAATGAGAAGGTACAGATTCAAATCCCAGCTTGATAACCTCCCAGTTTATTTGAATTCTGACAAATTTTTTAACTTAGCCAAGCCACCTTACAGGGACGCTGTTGGGTTAAATAAGAGAACATCTTTGTAACATTGTCTCACTTGACATCTGGCTTCTGGTAGATAGTACAACTTTGCTTTCTTGAGAAAACTGAGTAGTTCCTTCGAGAATAAACAAAAGCCCTTCTCAAACTTCTTGTTCTTGACTCTGTTGAACAGAAAGCAGGAGTTATCTTGGGCAAAAGAGTAATGTTCTAGAAGCTTCTTTCCATGACTTCTCACCTCCAAATATTGATTCCGCCGTAAACTTTGGATACTAAAGGTTCTTCTGCTTTCAGTACCTTTTGCCTCATAACAAATGTGGAAAATCTCCGATTGTTTGTTGTATGGAGGTTTATACTTTGAAAACCATTTATTTTCCCTTTTAGTCTATATCGAGTACTTGTAGTTGATCCTTTTTCTTTGTGGAGTTAAATTGAAAGGCTTTCCCCCTTGCTCAAGAAACTTCAGGAGTCAGCAGGCAGCTTTAGCAATAGATTTCTACAGTTTATAAAGTTTCTGAGATGTTTCATCTCAGCACATTTTTAGTTAATGAAGGTCTATATGTGGAAGCCCCTGTTCCCCATTCTCTTTGTAGCTTCCGCACAAGTGTGAGGGAAATCTAAAGGATGAAAGAGAGAAGGGAACAAAAATACTCACTGAGCATTTATCATGTGTCAGACACCTACATGTAATGGACCAAACTGGTCCTTCCTGACCTGCCTGTTTCCTGTGAGGGACATAATTAGAGAAAGCTCTGGACCGAGAAGAAGGGAAATCAAGGCTCACCCTGGATCTTCCGTTTTTTATGGCCAGTAGGACCTCAGGCAAGTACAGCCTATCCAAGTCATCATAAAGGATGCAGCAGAACTCTCAAACAGTGCTTGCTTACTTGGTGACTGTTTTGTGTGTCTATGTGCAAACACAATTGGAAACTTAGGGAAATATAAATGAACAACTCAGAGTTCATTTCACACATAATTTTTTCTCATTAAAGCTGCTTTTCTGTAAAGAAACAAACAAAACAATGATCCTATTTTGTATAGACCTCGTTTTCAAAGAGCTTTGTCATGTGTAGTTTCTTAATTCCCATAAAAAACTCCCTATTTGAATTTTCATGTGACCTGTTTTCATTTCCTAGAAGGGGAATTCCAAGGTTTTATTTCTGTTCCACAAAAAATATAAAAAAGTCAATTTCATAGAATCCACTGGCAAATATAGTTCCTGAGAGGGGACGTGGTCTACCAAAGATTTTTACCTAGATGGACTTTTTTTTTCCCCCTCCATGGAGGATGATCTAAACGCATTATTCCTCTTAAGGGTCATTGATGAGGGCATTGGCCTTGGCAGGATGGCCATCAGGGGTAATGAGTTGGGTAACCATGGAGTTAGAGAGTAGGATCTGTCTCTGGACTCTCTCTATACCACATTCTCCCCCTTTGGGTAGTAGGCTAGTTATAATGCATCCACCATCAAAGGTACCAGGGTAGCCTCAGATTCTTGTCCTGTATCCTGGGGACCGCAGCACAATTTTGGGAGTAAAAATAAAACAGGACCCAAGTAGCTGGTTTTTAATTGTTGAGTCCCTTGAAGCTTATTTATGTCAGAGAGTTGACCATTTTTAAGAGAGTTTGGGGACAAAACTGCTAGGTTTGGCACAAGATGAGATTCTTTGTGCCCTGAGACAGTCCCAGAGCAGATGAGTAAGGAGTGGTGACAGCTCTGATCCAGGACATGCATGTAGGTGGCTGTAATGATCATGGACTGGCTGGTGGCAGAGGCTGAGAAGCTGGATGTGAATCCAGGTTAAGGAAAGAAGAGAGCACTTGGACATTGCTGCATCCTGAGGATTGCACTTTTATTTCAGTTCCCAACATTTAAAAATTAATGGGTTGATGGCTTGTTTTTGTAAGGGTTCGTTTGTTCCCACCCCAACCCTAAGCAAATTTTCTAAGTAACTTTGGAGTCATGTAGAAAACTTTTTTCCATGTACCAGATATTAAATTTTTTTTTCATTTTTGATGATGCATTTTCTTATTTTTGTTCATGCTGCCATAAAAACATACCGTAGATTGAGTGCCTTAAACAACAGAGATTTATTTTCTCACAGTCATGGAGCATGGGAGTTTGAAATCAGCACTGGCCTGATTGGGTTCTGGCTTGCAGAAAGTTTCCTTCTCTCTGTGTCCTCATGTAACGAGAGGGAGACAGCAAGCTCTCTGGTGTTTCTTATTAGGACCCTAATTCTACCCTCATGACCTCATTTAAACCTAATTTCCTCCCAAAGTCCCCACCTCCTAATACCATCACACTGAGGGGTAGGGCTTCAACATAGGAATTTGGCTGGTAGCAATTTTAATATGCCATCAACTATTACATTTTGGTTTGGGAAAAGTTAAAGTGAGAATAAACATGGATCTTTGAATCAATGCCAATATGGTATGTGTTCATTGGAGAAAATTTGCAAAAGACAAATAGGAGTAAACAAACAAACAAAGCCCTGGCTGGTTTGGCTCAGCGGTTAGAATGTCGGACTGCGGTCCAGAGAGACCCAAGTTCGGTTTCTACTAAGGGCGCGTACCTCGGTTGCAGTTGTCTCTGGCCCTGGTTGGTCATGCGGGTGGAAACCACTTGATGTGTCCCTTTCACGTTGATGTTTCTCTCTCTCCCTCTCTCCCTCCGTCTCTCTCTCTCTCCCCCCCCACACCCTTCCTCCCTCCCGCCCTCCCACTCTCTCCCTCCCTCCCTCCTACTCTATCTGAACAAAAAATGGAAAAATGTCCTTGGGTGAGGATAAAAAACAAATAAACAAACAAAAAACCAAGATATTCTTTTATCTTTTGCTTTATCCTTTATAATGTCATTAGTCATTGAAAATACCCAATACTTTATTGTACCACTATTCCATGATTTTGTTTGGGTGCATTTTGTTCCCATGGTTTCCTCATTCATTTTTTTTTTTTTTTATCCTCACCGGAGGACATTTTTTCACTTTTTGTTCAGATAGAGCAGGAGGGAGAGAGAGAGGGAAACATCAACGTGAAAGGCATGCATCGAGTGGCTGCCACCTGCACGACCCAACCAGGGCCGGGGACAAACTGCAACCGAAGTACGTGTCCTTAGTGGGAACCGAACCTGGGACTCTCTGGACCGCAGGCTGACTCTCTCACTGCTGAGCCAAACCAGCCAGGGCTTCCTCATTCACTTTTTAAAGAAACCTCTGGAAACTAAGTATCTTTGTACAAATCTCAGATTATTTTAATAGAATGTTTTTAGGCAAGGAATTAATAGTGAAAGGAAATGAACTTTTCAGAAGCTTATTGTAGTTCTTGCCAAATTGTTTCCTGGGATTGTATTGGTGGCACCTGTGAGCAGTGTGTGCGCGCTGACTCCTGCTAGCAGTGGGTATTTGTGGGTTGTGGTCTTTGCCGATTTTATAGGTTAAAACATGTATTTGTTTTCAATTCATATTGTATTTTTAATTCTCATTTCTTAGAGATTGGTAGACCTCCTTTCTTTAACTATTGAGTGCCCATGTATATATTTTCTTCGGTGATTGTCTTACATCCTTGCACATTTTTTCTGCTGGGAATGTATGAGGCTCTTCAGTCTGGTTCTTCCCTTTTCCTCGTATTACCCTGGTGTGTGGTAGTGAGGTTTCCTTAGAAAGTCACATGGGGGAATTTTTGTTGAAGTTGTTCATAGTGAAACTGCCTATGTTAAGTGGGTGAAAGTGTGCCTTGCTTGGTTAAAATTTTGTTTGTGCTGAGGGTTGAGATCTGCTAGTCTACATGCTTCTATTTAGGAATTTATTTTATAGAGAAACCAGAATAAAAGCATAAAATCAACTCAAATGAGTCATCTGGTTTTTCACAGTACTTGAGAGCATCCTGCCTCTGAGCACAGTCAAGACGCCTAGGTGCTTCCTGCTACCCGGATTGTTTGCTGGAAGTCTGACTCCTCGCAAGTCCAGACTGCAGGGAGGGGTAGTTCCAGACAATCAAGTATCTCCTTAATTACTGTATTTTTTTTTAATGAATCTTTTTTTATTTTTAAAGACGTTTTTATTGATTTAAAAAAAAATATTGTTGAACGTATTACAGATGTCCCTCCTTTGTTTTTGATTTTATAGAGCGAGGAGTGGGGGAGGGTAGAGAACGAGAGGGAGAAAGCTCCCAGTGCATGGGATGAAGCTCGACCAACTCGGCCACCCTGGCCAGGGCCTTCATGACTGTATTTTTAACTGTAAAACATTTTGGCTGTGGCTTATATTCTTATATTATTATGGGTAGGGATTATTTCAAACTAAGATAAAGTCATAAAATAAAAGATTTTCTAAAATTTTAGAAGGATCTTAAAAATTGAGTTTGGTGTCTTCATTTTTGAGGACTATTTGGAAAAGAGGCATTGAGCCACTGCCCAAGGTCATATAGGTAAAGTAAAGATGGGATCAAAGCCTGGTTTTTTATTCCAGACTAGTTCAGTTTCTACTATGGCTCTGGCTGGCTTCCTTATTTTTATCTCTAGCATTGAGTAAATATAAAGGAAAACATATCTTTGAAATAGAAAACAGTAGATTTTCTTTATATTTATAATTTCTCTCTCCAGTGATATTTATTTTGATGTTTTGTTGTTGTTGTTTTCACTGGAAGTACTTGCTTTTTCTTTCATTAGAAGAATTATTTCTGAAATTTCTCCAGGGTTATAATCTAGACTCAGTCACTTTGAGTAATATCTCTATTTCTTTTTCTGTATCTTACAGCCCATTTTTGTTTGGTGTTTTCAAGACTGTTATAAATCCATCCCAATTTTTTTTTTTTTTTTTATATAAAGCCACTCAAACATCATTCGTATAATAGTTAAATTAAAAAGAGCTATACAATGATATTAAAAGTAAAGACACCATCCCCATTTCTTCTCTGCGTCCCTTTTCACTCCCCAAAGGCAGTTAATGTTAATAATTTCTCATTTGATCTTTCAGGGTGGGACAAAAGAAGGTTTATTTGTATCCACTTTTGAATATAGTAATTGATAAAGAAGAATAAACCATTCCATGTACTCACAACTGTAAGCCAACTTGTGAAATAGTTTATTCTTGTATTATTTAATAATTATTGTATTAGAAAGTGGATACAACTGTAAACCCACTTTTGCCCCACCCTGTGTATGTACACAGGCATACGTACAGATTCATGTACAGATCCTTAGGACAGTACCCCCGGACCATACAATGTGTTTTATTCTGTAAATTACTGTGTTGATTGAATGCAGTTTTAGACATTGTTTATGTTAGCACATATTAAAAGATAGGTTATTTAAAAGTTGCTCAGTATTATATTGGACATATATTTTATAATTTATTATTCCCCTATTGATGATCGTATCTTTTTGTTGTCTTCGTTATAATCAATACTAGAGTGAATCTCCTTGTATAGCACTGGTTTTGCTTTCATGACAATAGTTGTAAGAAAAATTTGGTTAGCAAGTTTGTTCATTTATAATTTTCCTAGATTTTGTCAAATTGCCTTTCAAAAAAGTGGCGTTATGTTTACAGTCTCACCTTCTATATATGAGAATGCTTGTTTGCTCCCATGGTTATAATTATTCATCTTTGCCAGTATGATAGGGAAAGATTGTATCTCATTGTTTTAATTACACAATTCTTTAGAATGAATGCAAACACATTTTTATATGTTGATTGGTCATTTGAAACCATACTGCCAGCTGTGTCAACTTGGACAAATTACTCATGAGTCACTTATGAGGATCAAATGAGTTAATATTTATCAAGTGCTTAAATCCATGCTTGGCAGCTAGTGTTTGATATGTAAGTATTTGTCAAAAATAAATATGTGAATTTCTTTCTCTGTCCTGCCTGTTCATTCAACCTATTTTTCTGTTGGGTTTGGTAGCTTTTTTAATAATTTGGTAAAGGTAACCATTGATCATTCACTAGCTTGAGTTCCCAGCAAGTCAAGCATGTCATATTTAATTTTGAGTTCTAAACCCTAAAAAAGATTAATCGAGGCCACCCTTCATTTTGATAGGATTAAGTGGAGGGTTTTGTTTTAATGCTGTAAGTTCAATGTTGAAAACTGAGCGGTTACAAATCATTTCGGGGGGTTCAGCTTTCTGTCCCTGCTTTGTGTGAGTTTCAGTGCTGCTAATCTGATTAAACCTCTTAGCCCTCGACATTTTAGCTCTAAAATACTGAAGATTAGGAACTCTGGAGTTTTTCTCCCTGCACCCATGAAATTGTTACCATGGTATTGGACTCCCCAAATAGCACCTCCAATCCCTTCTGGTTTATGGAAGCAGCGTCTTAAACATGCATAATCACTCTGCTGATTTGCCTTCAGAAAATTTGGGAAGAGTCAAGTTTGAACATACTAGTTCTTTTTGAACAAGTTGTTTCATTTTTCTGCCCCTCACTTTTCTTACCTATAAAATGAAGGTAGTAATCTCTGTGTCAATTATAATCGTATCAGTTCAAATGAAATGAAGGTGGTGGTTGTTTTTTCCTTAAACTTTAGGCATGATAATGTTGACATGTGGGGAATTTGTTTTGTTTGTTTTGGTTTACCTCATGGTATCCCTAGCTTTGGGATATACTCATTAATCAAGGAAATAAAATATACAAATATTTAAATTTCTATCGGGAGTTTTTGATAGCCAAAAGTTGGATTCATCAGGAAGTGAACCCCCTGGGAGGAAGTATGGCAGTACTAGTAAAAGTTGCTCTTGGAGAGTTCACTGTGTATCAGAGATTGTGTTAAATACTTATAAACAGTCACCTCCCACAATCAATAGCTTATAGAAAATAACTAGCATAAGACTGCACAGGTACCAAGTGACAGAGGTAGGATTTGAATCCAGTTTGTCTATCTGTCTCCAAAGCCTATGTGCAGGGCAGGATACCAGCCAGGTTGCTAAGGTTCATTCCCTAGGTCAAGTTGCTTGACCTCGCTGTTGCCATTTTCCCATCTGTAAAATAAGGATGCTAACAGTATCTGTCCTAGGACTGTTGGTTGTCCCAAGGATTCAGTGAGTTAAAGTACTTAGAACAGTGCCTGGATTATAGTAAGCATTTGATAAATGTTTGCTGTTATTATAATCTATGGTAATTTCTATACCATTTTGGCTTCTTTGATTTTCCACCCCTTGACCCTCCTTGTAGTAAATGGTGGCGTCTTAGATATGTGTGTTTCGTTCGCTTCTTTGTGCAGCACACATGACCTTGGCCATTCCACCTACAGCAGATGGAGAGCTGCGGGGATAGCTGGTCTTAGCGGAATGCCGGGGGACAGTGGCTGTAAGCAGCCTGGGAGAGGGCGGGATGTGAGACCTGAGTGCAAGGACACCTTATCCGAGTTCTGCACAGAGGTATGTGTGCGTCAGAGGTGTTGCTATTCACCTTGGCTTTACAGGCATTGGCTCTGGTAGTTGTCTGGTGATTCCTAAGCCTGGCTTGTTCACTGGAGCCACTGTGACTCAGATCCCATCAGACCTCCTGAATCACTCACCGGCTGTGGGGCCCAAGCTTCTGCATGGTTTTAAAATGGTTTTTGAACAGGTTGGCAGGTTTGGGAGCCATTTGCTCCTGGGTATATGCAGGGCCAGCCCCGGCAGAGGGGGTGTGTGTGTGACTCTGAAAACACTTAGGAGAAAGAGCTCCCCCATTATCTAGTAAACCCTGTTCTTGGCAGCCCTGTAAAGATGAATTTGAAATTAGATGTACAAGCAGATGGGTTATTCCATTACAGCAATAACCAGGGACAGGATTTGATCAAAGAAATTGGTCAGTCTTTGTTGTTTGGTTCTTGTGTTTATGCCGATTCCTCATCAACATTTGCTTATTCTCACACTTGCAAATTAGATACACAAAAACTAATAGCTATTGGATATAATTATGATGTTTACTTTACATGCAACTGCATAGACAGTGTTAGAGGGCGATTTTCCCAGAGTGAAACTCGGAGAATGAAGTGAGTAACTCGCATTCCTCTTTATATTTGAGAAATCATGATTAGAGTGGAATGTTAATATGGTTAGCTGTGGTGAGACAATATTGACATTGTTGCTAAGATATTTTGCCAGACATATCATTGAGGCTGCTGTTTCAAAAACTGAGCATTGATTTTTTTTTTTTTTGGTGGTGGTGATGGTGGAGGAATATAGCAAATAAAATGACAGAGGCAGAAATGTCCAGTCATCTCATTCTCTCCCCACTCTCTGCCTCCACAACACAGGCCTGAAAAGGATCTTGTTAAGTAGCCACATGTACACACTTAATTTAGGCTGCTTCTTTCTGGAATATGCACTGAATTGGTTGTATTGCATTTTTAATGTGTTTTTGTGGGGGAAGAAACTTTAAATGCTGCCTAGAAACTCTGAGGTATTTCCCCCCAAATGTTTATAGATCCCCTCTTCCTTGTAAGGAGTTGAAATAAGATAAATGGTAGCAGCTCCCTTTTACTCTCTTCCTCGCGTAATGAGGCCTGTTGGCAGCCAGCTCGGCTGACGGGACTGCCAGAGTTTGGATTGGAGTAGGTGAGGGGGTGGTGTACTGGTTATGGCATTGTTCGGAAAACCTTTCCCTCCGCGTATTTTCCACCCCCAAAATGTCAGCATGTGCAATGTGACAGAATGTTCCTGATGAGTATCATTCAGAGAAACATGACTTGCAAAGTTATCTGTGGATGACAGTCAGAATGTCAGCACGGAGCAGCGTTCCATGCTTGGTCCACACCTTGGTTAGGGGGTCCCCACGGTGTGGGGAGGCAGACCAGTGGGACCCCATGGCTGAGGATTCTGACTGTGGGCTCATACTGCCTGGGTTCTAATCTGGATTTTTCACTGACAGGCGTGGGAGTCTAGACAGCATAGCCTCTCTAAGCCAGAGTTTCCTCTTGTGTAACAAGGGGGTAGCATTGACCTGAAATGGAATGGGATGTATAAATAAGCTAATGTCTGTAAAGTGCTTAGCAAGGTGTCTGGAACACAAGTAAGGTCATAATAACTGCTGGCTTAATCATTGTCATACATTCGATGAGCATTACACGTATAGTTAAAACAGAACTCAGTATAAATCCTGTGTGTTACTTGGGTATTCAGTGTGAAGTTCAGGTACGTGTTCTCTAGCAGTTATGGTGGGGCTAGGTGTGTAATCGAGATGGAGAATGGCCAGTGTGGAGTTGCAGGCCCCAGGGCCATCTCATTGCACAGTTTTGGGGTATCATTCACATGGAGGTGACATGTGCAGCTTGGTGGTCCTACCCTCATTTCCTCATGTCACTCCTCCCGACTACCACCCAACCCCCAAGAAAGTTATATGGAAAAAGTAGAGTTTTCTATGTTGTTATAAATTAAAAGGATATATTCATAGGGTGGTTTGGGGGAAAGTTTAATATTAAGAGGAGGATTAATTGGAGATTGGAAGTGAAAGGCAGAGAAGTCGGTGTAGACAGCAGGGAGTGAGGTTCTTTTTAATGACTTTGAAGTCCCTGTAGTAAAGAACTGGGTCTCGGACCACGTGGTGGTTGTAGGAGGAAGTCAGCCCAGAACTTCACTATGAGAACAATCTGTGAGGAAGACCATCCGACATCAGTACGGCCTGGGAGAGAGATGACTATGAACAGTTTGAACTAGATGGACAAGGGTGAGTCTGAGTTAAGTGGATTGAGTAAAACCAATAGGCATAATTAGAGGTGACTGGATATCAAAAAGTGAGCCCTCCTTCCTGGGGAAAGGGTCTCAGAGAGCAGGAACTTGATGGGTATCTGTGTGTGGGGGGGTTTGTGTGTTTGCTGTAAAATCTCTGGGAGTAAAAGGAAATGGATAAACATTTATGTTTCAAATGAATGTTTAGTGGAAAATAAAATGTTCTATAAAAATTCTCATTATAAAAATGTCAAAACATAAGTCAACCTTAAAATGTAAAAGAAAGGGGGAGAAACCATCGATACGTCCACTCTTTTAAGAATCACCACTACCTACATTTTATCGAAATTCCTTTTTCCTTTTTGTGTTGCATGTGATTTTCACATTATCTTCTCAAGGCCTATACAAAACTGTGTATATGGGCTTCAAGGTTTATTCCACATGTTTTAAAAAAATGTTGAGCATATGGTAAACTCAGATTTTTCTTTTTTGTAATTTCAGTTCCTTGGCAATGAAAACAGCCATTGTGGTACCTTACTCTGTTGTTTTGCGGGAGGTGGGGGGAGGTGAAGAGAGCTTTTTCTGCTCAGTTGTAACAACCCTGCAAAAAATGTTAGCCATTGTTTTAGCAAGTTCTGGCACAGGGCGCTATTGTTTTAAGAGATTCTTTCTGCACTATGGGGCGAAGGGTATTGTTCAAAAAACACATTTACTGATGAGAAGGGAGTGGAAGCGGAAGGGGGACAGCTGAGTGAAGCATATGAAGGTTGGGCTGGGGTATAGTTTACTGCTTTTTTTTTTCAATTCCTACCCGAGGACATTTTTGCATTTATCTTTCAGGTAGAGCAGGAGGGAAGGAAGGAGGAAGAGAAAGAGAAACATTGATGTGAGAGAGACACATCGAGTGGTTGCCACCCACACGACCCCAACTGGGGCCAGAGACAAACTGCAACCAAGGTACCCTTAGCAGGAACCGAACCCAGGAGTCTCTGGTCCGCGAGCTGATGCCCTAACCACTGAGCAAAACTGGCCAGGGCTATAGTGTACTGTTTTTTAAAAAAGCATAGTTTCCCCACTGTTGAGTAATTAAATTTGATTCTTAAATAACATTTTTCTCAAGAAGCATTAAATAGGGTGTGTGTTTTCTGAGCCCTTGAATATCTGGGAATGTTTTTTGATTGATATTGGCAGTTTATAGAAAACTTGGCTTATTTTTATATGGTGCGATCATGCTGTTTGCTCCAACTTTCGTAGATGATTTTTTCTTGACTTCTGGCTTTTGGTGTTGGGGAAGAGAAGTGTTGTGGGTGGAACTGTGTCTTCCAAAAAGATAACTTTGAGGTCTCTACCCTCAGTACCTGTGAAAGTGACCTTATTTGGAAGTAAGGTCTTTGTAGGTGAGCTCATGCTGGGTCAGGGTGCGACCTAATCCATTATGACTGGTGTCCTTGGAAGAGAAGAGACTTGTACACAGAGAAGAATTCCGTGATTAGGGAGGCAGAGATTGATGTGTCTACAAGCCAAGGATCACCAGGAACTAAGATCAAGCTGTGAACCAGATTCTCCCCTAGAGCCTTCAGAGAGATCATGCACCTGCCCAACAACTTGATCTTGGACTTCTAGCCTTCAGAACAGCGAGGCTACGTCTCTGCTATTTCAGACACCCCATCCGTGATGCTTTGTTAACAGCAGCCCGAGGGACCAACGCAAGAAGTCTGAGAGCATTAGGTAGTTGGGATCCAGTTTCTGATCCCTTTCAAAGTCTCTGTGGTTTCATATCCCATTAATATATATTTTTAAATACTATATAATTACCTGGATGCGTGTGATAATTTTTTCTTAAACTATCAAGTGTTTCCAGGATGAGGTCAGGGAAACAGCCTAGAGCATGGTGGGTCCTTTTAAATTTGCAAAACTCAATTAAAAATAGATTGTTTTTCTTTCTTTGAGTTTCAGAAATTAACTTGTATCCTTTTTCTTCTCAGAAGATCTTTTGTTTTACGTATTTATACTCTTTTCTCACATCATGAAAACGCTTGACCGTTCCCTGCATCCCAGGGAGACCTCCTCCAGCTCGTTCATCACCGAGGGGACTTTCTATAGAGTTAGTTCAGCTCTTTATGCCTGAGATGTGGATCCTAATTTAGCTATTGCCTTTTCTTCCCTTCTCTTAATATTAGTGTAACCTCTAGATAAAGTAATCAAAAAGAAAACACCGTAAGGAAAGGTGTGGAGGCTGTTATTCTATATTCTACTGAGAGTGCCAAGCAGTTTACTGAAATTTTTCTGTCTTCTTTCTTTGTGTTTTCAAGAAGATATTCCTGTTCCTTTCAATAATAACCTAAGTTGGCTCAGCCTCCCACCATTTATTGTTTTGTTTTTTTGGGGGGGAGGGTGGCTGTGGAAAAGAACTTCATTTCGCCCACTTGCGAAGTTAGACTATAGGAGGTGGCTCATTTAGACTTAGGATCTTTACATGGCTCAACCCCATGCACATTTAAAATGTTTATAGGAAATGTATGTACATAGAAAAGATGTAAACCATGTAAAAGTGCATACTTTCATTGACGCTCCCAACTGGTCAGTTCCTGTCCCCAGAGGCAGCCACATCTACTGGTTCCTATGTGCCCTTCTAGAGAACCTCCATGTGTGTGCATGTGTGAATGTTTACATATATTTATATATAAACACAGTGTGTGAGCATGTGCATACATACAGGAACATACACGTGCATATACACACATATGCCTAGGGAATGCATTGTTGGAATAATGGAAGCTTTTATTTTAATCATCAGATTATTGAGTATTCCCTCAAGTTCCTTTTTCTTTTTCATCTCTTCCACCTTTTTGTCTTGTGTTAGGAGCACATCTTTGCGACCACCTTCTTGACTCTGTGGTTCTCCGTCCCAGCTACACATGAGAATCACCTGGTGCTTCAACGACCAGTACCTGAGCCGGGCCCCAGACTGGGCGGGGCTCAGGCCACCTCCTGTGCAGGGTCTGGGAACTCGCCGTGTGCAGTAGCAGTCGGCCTGGCAGATCTCAGAATCTGAGTGTGGTGGGTCCGATAGGACCCAGGTGTCCAGTACCCCTGACAAGGAAGTACAGAATGATGAATCCCACGCAGATTTAAGATGAACCCTGCCAGGTTGCTTTTGCCCACAGCTGCCTCAGGACTTCGTTCCCCGGGGCCAGGCAGAGTGGCAGGATTCTGGGTTCTGTGCCGGGAATGGTGTTATGTGCATTCGTCTGGGGCAGAGGAGGCAGGCCCCAAAGACTGCAGGAGTTAATGCATTTACAGTGCAAAGCGAAATGAGAAGAAACTATTTAGGGTGCTTGATAACTAAACATCTGTCTCGGGTGCACTTCGCTTGTATGGTAACAGCATAAGGTGTGACTGAAAGAAAATTAATGATCGCTGGGCCCCGGGCGCCTCCCAAATGCAGGGTGCCCGAGTGCTGAGGAGCTAATTAACCAGCCAGCACGAAAAGTGAAAATAGACGAGGGAACAGGTTCTTCCCACGGTGGCCCAGTACTGCGTGTAGACCTACATATGCTATTTTTGGTTTTTCCTATTAAATATACAGAACGACGTCATGGTGAAAGGCCTGTGTCAGTAGCCTCTTGTTAGGGGAGCATTACCGAGAGACTGCATGGGACTGCCTGGGTTCAAATTCAGCTCTGCCATTTGCCGGTTTCCTCCAGCAAGATGCTTGATGCTTTCTGTGCCTCAGTTTTCTTACTGAAGGAGGGACGTGGTAGTAGCACCTACTTCATGGGGTGGTTGTAAGGATATGAGATCGTCGGCTTGAAGAGCCAGAAACCCTGTCCTAACACATAGTACATCTAAAAAAGACATATTTAAAATGTTTTAAGTGTACCCCTCTGGGGCTTGGGAGTGGGAATTTTTCTGCGGATATATATGGATATATATATATATATATATATATATATATTTTTTTTTTTTTTTCCCTCTCTGATTTATAGTTTTGTTTTGTTTTTTTAATGTATTTTTGTTACAGATGTTTCTCCTTTTCCCCCCATTGACACCCTCTTCCCGATCCCCAGTCATATATTCTTAAAACTCAGCAGCTCTGCCTGATGACGTTTCCTCAGGGGAAAATGGCAATGATCAGAGAGGACAAGCCAGTCTGTGTACTCTTCATCTGTTCCAGGATAAAGTCCATTTGGTTCTTCAACCATTGAGTATTAAGAATAAACTGATTTACTGATTTCTGTTTAGAACCCGCTTGGTAAAGTTTTGAAGGCAAAGGCTAACCTTGTCCTATTGACTGGGTTCTTCTGTATTCTGGGGGTGGCGGCATTGTTTCCTCTTAGCGGTATTATTTGGAAATTAGTCACGACTGTGTGAATAATGTGTTGGAAAATTGCTTTCTCGGATACATTAATCTTTCATTTTTGAAAATGCACAGTAACAGTCAGTCTGGCTGGGTACTTGGGGAGATCCTATGAGATGTGAAACGGTTCCAAGTGCTTTCATTTTCAGAGAGTGCCTTCTTAAGTACCCAAAAATGATACTGGATTTTGTGGGAGGAAATCTTCTTCAATTTCCTAGGTTTCTGTAAATATATATGAGTTATATGGTTCTAAAACCTCATGTTGGAAAATATGTTTAAGAAACATTAGTGTACTCCCAGGCAGGGGCCGCATAAAAGACGCCGAACACATTTAATGCCCTAGTTAAGTGTGTCACCCAAGCCCCGTTTTCTGGAACTGGATAAACAGAACATCTTTCCTCTTTCTATTCTGAGCTTCCATTTCGCCCTCCTCCACCTGGCCACTTCAGCGGCACAATAAATGGAAATCTTATTTCCTGCATCTGCAGACCTATTTACCTGAATGTCTGCGCTCACCCTGGCCTTCCTCAGGTCTTTCTGAATGTGCATTTGCTTTCATCTCCCTGGCTCCATCGCCCTCGGTTTTTAAAGCCGTCGCTAATCCTGCACTCCGGGTTGTACATCGCGTTCTGCATAGCCGGTAAAAGGCGGCTAACATGCATTATCTCCCAGATTCGCATTTCCTTTCATTATGCATTTAAATTCCTTTTCACGGTCTGTAATAGTGAAAAAAATAAAATAAAGAACTATTATCAAGAGCCATTTCTGCCCATTTAAAACATCTAATTGGATGACTTTATCCCCTTTGATAATTCCATTATTTTTGCAAACTGTGACTTGGATTTACAGTTCTTTTGTGTGTATGTATGTGCGTGTGTATTTACTTATATTAATTACAAACAGGAAGAACCTTAATGCCCTGTGCCCTTTCTAGTCTTTTATTTTTGGAACTCAGAGAATTGGTGGCTTTAAAGTGAGAAAAGGGGTGTGTGTGTGTGTGTGTGTGTGTGTACATGACAGAGACCGTATGTGACCTAAATAGCAAAAATGTGCTGACCCCTTATAGATTTAACTCATTTAAAAGCATGTCTGTTTGGGGAGGGACCTCCTTTTTTATTTCTTATTTATTTATTTTTTAAAGTAAAGTTCTTAATTGTGCAAAGTAGTGCGTATGTTAGAGCCTGAGCGGGCTAGTTGGGGAGACATTGTGGGGAGGTTCTAACCTTCTCCTCATGGTTAACCCCCCTGCTCCAGCTTCCTGTCTGTGAAACAATGTGACTGGACTAGATGCTCTCTGGGATTAAAAGCATGCCGGGCTGGATGTGAGTGTCTGTGGTGTGTAAATGTTCCATGGGAAACACCTGCCGGTGAACAGGAGGAGGCCTGGTAAATCACTCGTGGCTCGTGGTTGATAGGGTTTCCCTACCCTGGCCTGGGCCTTTCTGCTGCAGCAACAGGGAGTGTGCTTCCCATCACTTTGTTGAGGTGGGAATAATATAGATCACAGTTAAAAGAAAAGCATCTATTCAAGGCTCAAAGAAATGTGCCAGCCCTGCTGGTTGTTGCTGTGAAATGTTTTTAATTCCTCCTAAACCTCTTTAAGCATCTGCTGAAGAATGTTAAATCAACCGGAGAATCTCTGGTGTTACGTTGCCCGGACCAATATTGTATAGTTCCCATGGATGCCCCGGAGAGATTTTCACTTTCTGCCCCTGGCATTGTGTGCATCCTTGTGATGCTCTTGGACTGACTTTGACCTGAACCCCTTTGTCCTCATGCAGTTAAAGCACCAGACTCGACAGCTTCTGTCTTAGCTTCTCAGCCGCTGGATCCCCCCCCCCCGCCACCCCCATGCTTTGCGCCACCTGTTCATACATAAACCCGCACTCCCTTTCCAATACAAGGAAGCTGGAAGTTAGGGATCTTTAATTGTGTCTGCAGAACAAACCAACAGAACAACATGTTTGGGACTGATATTATAGTGCGATGTCAAAGTAAACTTGAAATAGAAACCCCTCCTCCCCACACCCCTTCTCTAAGCCCTGTTTTATTGCGAACCACATGAAATCAAAGTGCCGGAGCACAGCTGCTCAAAGGCCGAAGGTCCTTTTGGTTCCGGCGTGCTTTGGAAATTCACCCCCTCCAGACTTGCAGTTAATGAAAATATTTGTTTTCCTTGATATAAACAAAGTTCATGGGCTGATTTTCTAATTAGGAAACTCTAATTTCTCTTTTATCCTCGAATCCCCGATTCCTCTTGTATCGTATTAGAGAATACTAAGTACTTCAGAACATAAACCCTATCTCAGTAGTGAGCTTTACTTTTTATTTATGGTATTGTCACAATAGCTGTATTTCTTCTTAATTTTGTGTCCCCATCCAACCTCAGGGACTTGAAATCTGGGTGGTTGTTTTTTTAATATATAGGTCAGAAATTCTCTACTGGTACTTGAGTTGCTGCGTAGCTATGCCTCCCAGACTCCACAGGCGGTGCCGGCTGCTTCTGCAGGGGTGGGGAGTGCCCGGCCCTTGGGCTGCAGCCCGTATAGGGCTGGGGTCCATATAGGGCCTGTGAAATCAATACCAGCTAACATCACACACCTTACCAAATTATCCTGACCAGATATAGGAGGCTAATTTTTAAGTTGATAATTCTGTATGGCCTGCAAAGGATGATATAAATATCCAGATGGTCCTTGGCAGAGAAAAGGTTCCCCACTCCTGGGGCAGCCTTGTGCACAAAGATGTGTAGAAATTGAGTTTTCCTGCCTGGCTAGACAGCTTTCAATTCAAATCCAGGCCTTGATTTTTTCAGAATCTGGAAGGCATGGTCAGAACCACTTGGATCGCATTTGTCAGATCAGTTTGCCTGTGGAAAACTAGTTTTGCTATATATTATTAAAAGTTTGAAGATGTTTTTAATCATGGGGATAATGATTTACCTCCTCTGCCTGCACTTCCCCAGTTGGTCCTCAGTGGGGTCGGGGAGGAGGTGATGGGTGGAGAGGAACAATAGGGGGCGTGCCGGTGATCTGAGTACTTTTGGGTTGGAATGGCTGTTTTTGTCTTTTTTTTCAGTGAGGCTAGTCCTAGCTCACATATTCCAGTCCATGTATTCTCTCTTCACTCTACCTGTATCCTCTGTATCTTTCCCTTTGGGTCTGCTTACTCTATACTGTTTAAGTTCATAATAGTAAGCTTGTTTGTCCTTAACTTCACTGGGGGACTGAATGTCAAGGAGAACCTGTTTAATAAGGGAGCCATGGTTCCAGTCTCATGACTAAGGGTTTGGGCTGGTTGAGTTACAGGAGGGTCCACCATGTGCCTTGGGGAATGTGAGGTGGATCAGGTGAGAAGAGATGTATGGGGCTGGGGAGGAATTTGGTGTAGGCTAGAACCCTGCCTAGGACCTTTATTTTGGAGAGAAGTGGAGGGAGGCTAGATTGTTGTGGAATGGATCTTGGTGTTTGAATCTATTCTACTGATACCCATGTAAGACCAGTAACCCCTCCCTTACTTCAGGCTGAAATCAAAGCTTCGTGTTGGTCATTCATACTTGATCTTGATCTAATCTCAGATCAATGACTTTCTGGATTCATTGCTATGAATGAAACTGGACCAGTTGATATGGTGCAGAAAAGGCTATGAGGCAGATACTTGAGGGATGAAACTTGAATTTTCCCTCAAAGGGTAACAAGTTACTAAGAATGGTAGAGGGGGAAAAAGTTATTAAAAAAATTCACACACTTGATATATGGGAATTATATATTATGAGTGCAGTTCTTAGTAATTAAATTTGTTTCTGCCTGTAATGGATAGTCTAACCTATGGTTTTCTCTCTCCACGCCAGGAGGTGACTTTGGTCCAGACACTTCCCCTCCAGTCCTGCCCCCTGGCCATGGTGGCGACTTTTCTGTGAGCAGTCTTCCTGTAGCAGAGGACACCTACAGGGTGAGCTTGGCCAAAGGCGTCTCCATGTCTCTGCCTTCATCACCTCTGCTGCCTCGACAGTCTCACTCGGCACAATCAAGATCAAGCAAAAAATCCCCAGGTAAACAAGCAACAGAACCGCACCCAAACCAGCAGTCTCAGCTGCGCACGTACTACGCTTGTTGAAATTAAGCAAAACGAAGGCTTATAAGAAACCTGGAAGTGGGTTTTTTTCTTTGTTAAAGTAACTTCTGGAAGAAGGAAATCTTTTTAAAAATTATGATTTGAATAGAGTAATTTCCTTAGTTCAACCTGCATATAAAGTATATTGACTACCCAGGCTAGACTTTTACAAAGATTCACGATTTTATTATGAATGATAATGTTAACTGTCGTTTTTGTTTGTTTGTTTTCTTGCTCATGAATCAGGAAACATTTTAATCTGAACACATTGTGGTGCATTTAAAGGTTTTGGATTTTGGCAAGTGTAATCTGATAACAGTCTTTACTACCAAGTACTCTATACTGACATGCATCCTTGATTACATCATCCAACATTTGAACAGCTATACAATTTAATTGTGAAAATTCAGACTTGTACAGCATTGGGGGAAAGGGACTTACGGATTACTTGGTTCAAGTATTTTTCACTTTCCTTATGCTTACCAATTTTTTATACTTAGCATTACCAATAAAAACCCAATGTTACTTAGCTTGGAGAGTTTATGAATCAGATGTGAGGAAAAGCCTTTCCAAAATGCTGATAACTAGAGTCATAAAAGTCCTTTGATCTTCTTGTAGGTTTGCTGAGTATTTGTCGACTGAGGGGAGGACCGTTTGGGGCTTTAATGATCATACGGCCAGTGCAGATGCGTCTCATTTACACGGAACATACTTGGGATTAGTCTAAAATGTGCCTGGAGGCTGTAAAATTGGTATCTGTTTTTTCTGGTTTCCTAGATATGTGTATTTCTTGATGTCATATGTATTATTTATGAACCATTTAGTGGATATTTGCAGTTTGTGGGGAGGTAAAGTTAAGAGAGTTAAGGCTTTAACTGCTAGAAATAGTGCTATGAATTGGTGAGTGTCCAAAATATTTTATTGTTCTAGAACTTTCTTATTTCAGACAGCATTGTTTACAATCCAGTCATTATCTGGAGCTTGGAAGCCTTTTCGGCATGAAGCAATTTCCTGTGCCAGGGAATTTGGCCTGTTTATCAGTATTTGGGGAAATTCCTGGAATGTCCTTTCTTCCTTCTCTGCCTCTACTGTCATACCCCTATCAGATTTCTTCTCTTCTTTTAAATCCTACTTTCCACACTGCCTTTCTTACCGGCTACCCCATTGGAATGGCTCCCTTTCTCTAAGTTGGGCGCAGCATTTTACTTGATCTTTTATCAGCCACGCCATTTGTCCTTTTTCCTTGAAGTAGTGTTTTTATGTGCTTCCCATGTCTGGTGGTTGAGGATAGGCACGGTGTCTTCTCTAAGTGTACTTCCTCTATGTAAAATAGATGATCGAGAGAATCCAAACCCATCTGGATTCCTAGGGGACCTCAGTTGAAGGTCAAGACCAAATGCAGAAATGGGATCATTAGGACAGTTTTCTCTCCTGGGTTCTGTGCTACCGCAGGTGACTTGTTGCTTGAGTCTTGGGACAGGCACACACTTGAGAGAGATTGCTGCATTTCAGATATAATGTCATTAGGAATAACAAATTCAGTTTGTTTTAGTAGGACTTCAATCTTCTTCTTCTTTTTTTTTTTTTCTTATCCTCACCCGAGGACATTTTTCCATTTTTTGTTCAGATAGAACGGGAGGGAGAGAGGGAGAGAGAGAGAGAGAAACATCGATGTGAAGGGACACATCGAGTGGCTGCCACCCGCACAACCAACCAGGGCCGGGGACAAACTGCAACCGAGGTACATGCCCTTAGCGGAAACCGAACCCGGGTCTCTCTGTACCGCAGGCCGACGCTCCAACCGCTGAGCCAAACCGGCCAGGGCTCAATCTTCTTTTTTAATTTGTTTTTTTTTTCCAGATTTGTTGAGATACAATTGACACACATATCCATAATTTTGTATCTGTGTATATTGGAAAATGATTACACTATGGTTAGTTAATACATCCGTCACCTCACATAGTTATTTATTTGGTTATTCAGCGGCATTTTAGTGGCATGTTAGCGGCAGTGTGTGGCATTACAAGCCTGGGAAGTGTGGCTCTCCAGAAGGGTCTCAGAGGCTACAGGCATACCCGCAGGGATGTCCCAGACAAGACCTTGCTCCTGTGTCTTTGGTTTTGAAAAAACCAAATTACAAATCTTTGGTTTTGAAAAAACAGCCTAGAGTTTGTTTTTCTCCAAAGGATCAAAGTTTACTTCTCCAGAAATCTTCTTACTTTTGCAAGGCCTTATGCATAGAAGGAACTACTTCTACACCATTCAACCTTTTAATGGATTGAAGAAAATATTCTTTATAGTCACTGTTCAGGGCCCAAATGGTAATTAAATGCACGAAGCCGGTTCTTCTCTAGCAGATCAGTGCTGGTGTCATGCCCACATCTTCGTAGCAAATTAGTGTCTCACAGTGGAACTTCGGCTTTATTTTCCTCATGATTTTAATTTGAAAAAGAAAGGTAAGGGCAGAGAAGCTTGCTTAAAAATGGCAGTGACTCACAATACATCAGACACATAAATAGCATTTTCCCCAGTGTCTAACACACACGTATTTCTGTTTAAGCCATATTGTCGGAAAACTATCCAGAGCCCTAATGTTCTACCTGCCTGCAAAAATAGCCGACATATGGTTGTGAACGTGCACTGGATTTAAAAATAGCCATCTATTTTAGAACGGGAGCACAGTTGTTGCCAGTGATACAGTAAATATGGTGTGCTCTGCGCTCAGCGCCCATAGCAATGAAGCCCCCCCACCCCAGTGGGATCTTGTCATCTTTCAGACCCCGCTCTGAAATTACCTTGATGATTTTTGTTCTAATTTTTTTTTTTATCCTCACCCAAGGACATTTTTTTGTTTTTTGTTCAGATAGAGTGGGAGGGAGAGGAAGAGAGAGAAAAACATCGACGTGAAAGGGACACATCGAGTGGTTGCCACCTGCACGACCCAACCAGGGCCGGGGACAAACTGCAACCGAGGTACGTGCCCTTAGCGGGAACCGAACCGGGTCTCTCTGGACTGCAGGCCGATGCTCTAACCGCTGAGCCAGACTGGCCAGGGCATGTTCTCATTTTTAAGACAAGACCCCTTTCTCTCTTTTAAGAAGGTGCTTAAAAAAAACACCAAACAACAACAACAAAACCCCAAACCTGTTTTACTTGTTTGAATAGAAACTCTTCACTAATTGATGCTAATCAAGAAACTGTCGAGGACCAAAACTATTATTCTAGCTAAGGTCAAATACTATAAACCCCTGTAATAGGCACTCACACAGCCTGTATTAATGAAAATTTGTATATTGCTACAATTGGTGGTTAGCTCCTGGGCCATGGGAACTCTGGGCCAGAGACAATTTTCACTAACCTTGCAGTGCTATGACCCTGTATTTTAGTCTCCTACTAGCTTGCTCCATTTGTTTATATTTTTTTACTGCCAGTTGAAAGATAGTTTTCTGAGTATTTCAAATCTGTGTTTTCTAAATAGAAAATACATTTTCTGGGAATAAGAACAAGCACCAGTGTCCATGACAGTAATTCTGTGGCTAGTGCAAGACTTTTTGGATTAAGAATCCATTAATATTTGTAATGTAGCCTCTTGTCTTCCAGAAAAGACCAAAGCCCATTTACTGCGGTTTGTTTATTAGTAATATCATTAGTTACTTTATGTTTGGATTACGTTTCCCAGGTTACTTTAGGCCCATTATAAAACAATCAGAAAGTCCTGCACAAATGAGAAGCAACCTCTTACAACACTGTGGTGGCTGGGACCAGTAGATGGTGACCAGTAGGTGATACTGCGTCTCTTATCCTTGCTTGTGTGGGGCAACTGGGTCCCACTGGCTGTTTACACCTTTGCTGCTTCTAGTGCTAGGTCTGTCTCTGTTGACAGAGCTGACATAGCAGTTGTGAAAACTCCTCTGGCTGTCTGTTTCTTTAAGGGAAAAACCTCAAAGCTGACAGGCTGTAAAGTGGAAGTCATTCTGCCCTTTGATTCTTGGACCATGACTTAATGTCTGCTAGCCCCACCCTCCCTCACCCCACAAGAGTGTTTGGAAGGCTCAGCAGAGAGGCAGAAATACTCTTAGTGTTTTGATTTTTCTAGTTGTTTATTTTTTAAATCTACTCCACCTAAACCTGAGACTGCATGTGCTCTGTCTTTTTTCATTTAATATTATATCATGAGTAATTTCTAGTTTGCTTGAAGAACTTGGTAGTTAATGTCCATTGTTTCAATATTTCATAATTGATTTTTAACTGATTTTCATGCACAGTCCAGTAGTGTTAAGTACATTTATGTTGTTGTGCAACTGATCTCCCAAACCCCAGATGTGAGTATTTTTGTCCAGTAATTTTTATTTTATTTTTAATATTTTTTAATATATATATTTTTCTTTATTGCTTTAGAGAGAGAGAGAGAAAGGGGGAGGGAGGGAGAGAGAGAAACATCGATGAGAGAGAACAGGGATCGGCCGCCTCCTGCATGACCCCCACTGGGGATTTGGTCCACAACCTGGGCATGTGGAATCGAACTGGTGACCTCTGGGAATTGAACCAGTGACCTCTTGGTGCATGGGTCGATGCTTAACCATTGAGCCACACCAGCTGGGCTGTTCAGTAATTTTTAATACACAGTTGGTATCTCAAAAGTGGCAGGTTCCCAGAAGTGGAATTATTGAACTAAGTGGACTGCATTTTTAAAGATTCTTGATACATACTGTCTAGTCATTTTCCAGAAAAGTGGTATTGATTTTTCATGCCCTCTAGCATTCTTTGAGAGGCTTCTTTTTGAAGTGAACCTCTTCAAGGAACATCTGAAATAGATGGAGCTGGTAGGTGCTTGTGGGGCTGAGTTGTGGATGCCTAAGAATTAGGAAGAGGAGGCTGAGGGAAGTCATTCTGGAAACTTCCTCGTTTGAACTTCTCTTCTGTCTGCATGTCTCAGACAAGTCCCGTTTTCTCTCTTTCCACGATACTTTCAGGGGAATTGTCACAGCTGGGTCAGATCAAGTTCATGGTCAGAACAACACTCAGTTGGCTTCCAGTTTTAGCGGCAACCCCACACAGTCTGTTTAGTGGCAAGGATCATGGAGGCCCACAGACAAGTGGTCTCTAGAGCACATCCAGCCAGGCCTGTTTGCAGATTCGGAACCAAAGACTGCTCATCTTGGCAGAACTTGCCCCAGTGTACAAATTATTGGTGGAGCTTGGCCTAAGCCCAGCTCCCCCTTGCTCCGCCCCACCCCCATCTCCTTCACATTGCCCTGTGCCAGTCTGCACTGTTCTCTCTGTCCATTGTTGGCACATGAGCTGTTAATGACATGGCTTTGCATTCAGGCTGCATGTACATGGGAAGGTCATAGGCTAAGGGTTGTGCACATGTGCATCTGTGAGGCTCCTTTTTGGGGAGGTGGAGACTAACACAGGAAATGCACAGTCCATGTAGCTAGTTCAGGGCCCTGCCTTCACCTCTGAGTGGTCAGGGCCACAGTCAGGGATCTGACCTTCAGCAAGGTCAGTTCCTCCTGCTGTGGTGAATAGGACAGCATTCTTTGTTTTCTCCTGGAGACTTGTCACATGATGGCCTCCTCCAAGGAGTACATGGCCCTGCCTGTGCTGGCTGCTCCAGCAGCCGAGACCCAGACCCACACACCTTCTGTTCTGCGTTCACACCTGGAACCGTGTGCGTGTGTTTGCTCCACTGTGAACCTAAGGGCTTTTGAATGCCCTTTCCTCCCCTGCCCCTGAGTCCTGCTCTACCCATATACAGCTTGGCTACTCCTTGAAACCACCCCAGAAGTTTAAAGAATACTGGTGCTGGGTCCTACCGTCAGAGATTCTGATTTAATGCAAATGGTATGGCCTGAGCATTGGGATTTTTTAAAAACTTCCCAGATGATTCTGACATGTAGCAAAATCTAAGAATCCTTGATAAAGAATTGTGATTATCTCCTAATTCCTCTACAATGATGGTAAATACATAGGTATTTGTTGTCTTTATTTTCTACATTTTAGAAATGATATTTGAGGAGGAACATATATTTCAAAAATATACAAAATAAAGAGACAGTAAATCTTGGTTCTCTCCATACCCCCAGAAAACAGCTACTTTTGACACTTGGTTGAATGTCTTTCCTGCCTTATTTCTCTAGTACATAAACACAGGGATGCATTTGCCCATTCCCTAAGCATTGGACAAGTAAGAGATTCCCAGTTTTCTGCTAAATAAAGAATAGCAGAAGAAGATTCTTGGATATTAATTTGAAGGCATCTCTCATATTTTCATTGACTAGACCAGCAATTTTCAACCTTTTTCATCTCTTGGCACACGTAAACTAATTACTACAATTCTGCAGCGCACCAAAAAAATATTTTTTGCCTACTTGACAAAAAACAAATAGGTATAATTTTTATTCATTCACACCAGATGGCTATTATTATATTGGCTGTCATCATTTCTTTATTTGACAGTCTAAATGAAAAGAGGTTAGTTCCCCTAACTAAAAAGTCAAGTATTACATGTTTTAAAAATACTTGTAGCACACTGGTTGAAAATAGCTGGAATAGACTATGAAAGTAGGATTACTGGGTGAAAACTTGTTAATGTCGAGAACAAATGTTTATATACTTATTGGTCATTCGCTCCTTTTTCTTTGGGGAATTTTTTGTGATCGTTGTCCTGTGTTCTGCTGTGTGTTTCTTACTGAGTTATCCCAGCTTTCATGCTGTTTGGATAAGGCTGTCAGTCATGTTGGTTATTAAAATTTTTTCCCGGTTCATCATTTTCCACTTAATTAAGTTTATAGTGTTTTATGACTCACAGAAGTTTTTTGTTTTCTCAATTTAAATTGAAACATTTTTCCATTGTGATTTATCCTATTACATTTTTTAAAAACAGCTGTATTGAGATATTTTACATACCATATAATTCACTCAAAGTTTACCGTTTAGTGGTTTTTGTTTTTTAGCATTTTTACAGGGTTGTGCAGCCATTGACACAATCTAATTTCAGAACAGTCTTATCTCCCTTAAAATGAATTCTCATTAGCGCTCACATTCTTTCCTACACCCCCTCATTCCCCTCTCCCATCCCCTATTCCCTCAGCCTCAAGCAACCACTAATCTACTTTCTGTCTCTACAGTTGTCTGTTCTGGGCATTTCATAGAAATAGATCATATAATATGTAGTCTTTTGTGACTGGCTTCTTGCAGGTTACAGTGTCTTCTAGGTTCATCCATGTTGTAGCATATATCACTACTTCACTGCATTTTGTTACCATATATTTTATTCTATGTACATACGTCACTTTAAAATTCCATTCTTCAGTGTATGGACATATGGGTTGTTTCCACTTTCATCTATTATGAATAATGCTGCTGTGAACCTTTATGTATGTATTGTTTTTGTGTGGATATATCTATTCTTTTTTTTCTTGGGTAGAACCTAGCAGTGGAATTGTGAGATCATATGGTAACTCCGTTTAACCTTTTGAAGTACTGCCAAATTGTTTTGTAGAGTAACTGCACCATGTTGTATTCCCACCACCAGAGTATGAGGTTTCCAAGATCTCCATACCCTTGCATGTATAATGGCCTGTCTGTTTGATTACAGGCATGTGAACTGCTCTCTCGTTGTAGTTTTAACATTCAGATGTAAGAATTCTTATTATAGTCTAGATACAAGTTATGCAATATGCAGATGTTTTCTTCTCTATGGGTTTTCTTTTTCATATTCTTGATTCTATTGTTTCATGCACAAAAGTTTTTTTCTTTTGATGTAGTCCAATTTATTATTTTTTGCTGTCCTTTGATGTCATATCTAAGAAACCATGGCCTAATCCGTGGTCACAGAGACTTATGCCTTTGTTTTCTCCTAGTACTTTTACAGTTTTAACTCTTGCATTTATGTCTGTCATCTCTTTGTGGGTTTATTTTGTGTGTGTGGTGTGAGGTTGGCGCCAACTTCATTCTTTTGCATGTGGCTATCCAGTTGTTCCAGCGGCAGGTATGGAAAAGATCATTCTTTTTCCCTTGAGCAGTCTTGGATTGACTGAGACATTGCTGTGCCCTAAACCAGCCCTGTCGTTCCGCCTGCTCCTTTGCGTATTCTCTTCCCTGTGGCCTCGGCCAGCACTTGCCCTGTCCGAGGTGTCCAGGCGTGGCCTGCATCTCTGCTGCATCCAGCCTTCCTCTGTGTCTCTCCTTTGCCCCACGTGGGAAACCACTTCTGACTCCAGACCCCTGTGAGTCCTCCATCTGCCCCAACATCCTGTGAGCTCCTTGCTTTTGTGTGGGTCTCTTTCTTGTTTCCCCTTGGAGCCTGGAACACAGGGTCTAATCAGTCTAATCACTTCCTTCACTGAATAGGTATCTGCCTTTTTAAATGAATACGATTTTAGTGGCCGGCTTTCCTCAGCTCCATGTGATTGGTTGAAAATACTAAAGGACGCAGCAATTTAAATGTAATGCTATCCTACATTTATAAAGCTAAGAACATACCTCCCCCTTATCTAGTGAGAACTGATACTTTAATTCAAGCCCTACCTCTCTCTCAGGGCTTGGCTTCTCATCAGGCAGTGAGCTCTCAAAGAGGAGGAGGTTTCACGCTGGCCTTGCCAGCAGCCTCCTCAGCCCTGCTTCTCTGCGCTCCTGTCACTGTCCCACTTTCCCAGGCTTTGGCATTTCTGCTGCCTGTTTCCCACCACGAAGCTCATGACGACGGGGGTGGGGGCTTCATCCTGTGGGTTTCATGCTCCGGCGGTGTCAGCTGCACCTGTGGCGGGGTCAGATGGCGGCTGGAACAGACCCAACCCCATGCTTAGAAATGAGAGTTTTTAATCTCAGAAACATGGTTGGGGGCAGGGGCAGTGGCATTGGGAATCTTCGTTTGGGTCATTTCTGACTCAGAGAGAAGCAGAAGCCTGCGGAAGCGTTTGCATCTGTACCGAACATTAATGAACACTAGTGTAAAGTAGAAAGAGACAGAAGGAAAGACTGGCGTTCCAGCGCGAATCCTCGCACTTGTCGTGAAACAAGTCTGCGTGTGTCGGCAGGAGTGGCTGGCCGTGTTCCAGGCTGGGGGGCAGGGTGTGCGAAGCCGGAGTGGGAAAGCACAGTGAGCCCCGGACAGTGATCTAGGGGAGAGCCAGTAAGAACCAGGGTGCCTTACCGGAGGGAAATGGGACCCTCGGGAAAATCGTCTTTTCGTGGGACCTGGAGCATTGAAACTGGTGAGCTTTCCTTGAAGGGCCTCAGTAGAATAACTAACTAACCGTGTGGCTTTCTTGTCACTTCTGTTACCAACAGAGTCCTCTTTTATTGGTCAGAGGTCCTAACTGGCCAATAACGAATTCGGTTTTTTAAAAATAGATTTTATTTTTTAGAGCAGTTTTAGGTTCACAGCGAAATGGAGTGGAAGGTACAGAGATTTCCGGTATACCCTCAGCCCCCACACGTGTACAGCCTCCCCATTATCAACATCCCACCAGAGTGGTGCATTTGTTAAATCAGTGCACCTGCATTGACACGTCATTGTCACCCAAAGCATCCATAGTTTACCGTAGGGTTCACTGTTTAGGTTGGACATTCTGTGAGTTTGGACAAATGTATAATGACAAGTGTCTATCACTGTAGTATCACACAGTGAGTATTTTCACTGCCCCCAAATCCTCTATGCTTCCCCTATTTCTCTCTCTCCACCCCACCTCGAACCCCTGGCAGCCACTGATCTTTTTCCCGCTTCCAGTTTTGCCTTTTCCAGAATATTGCGTAATTGGTTTCTTTCACTAGTAATAGGCATTAAAAGTTCCTTCATGTCTTTTCATGGCTTGTTAGCTCATTTATTTTTAGCACTGGATAATATTCCAACTGTCTGACTGTACTAGGGTATTTTTATTTTTATTCATTGACCTACTGAAGGGACATCATGGTTGCTTCCAGGTTTTGGCAGTTTTGAACAAGGCCGCTACCAACACCTGGCGCAAGCCTGCGTGTGGACATAACGTTTTCAGTGCCTTTGGGTAGACGCCAGGGAGCACGATCGCAGGATCGCGTGTTCCGTTTGTAAGGAACTGCACACTGTCTTCCAGAGTGGCTGTGCCGTTCACATCCCCGCAGCACCCCTGAGAGCCCCCACCGCTCCACACCCTCCCCCGCGCTCGGTGCTGTCAGTGTTCGGGGTTTGGGCATTGTAACAGATGTTCCCTCATCTGGGAAATGGGGGGCATGACAGTGCTTCTCTTACAGGGTAAGTGAGGTTCAAATGAAGCGTAGACTGTGAAGTGCAGGGCCTGATCCGCAGCTTCTTCTGGGGTGGCTGCTCTTGCAGTGGACCCCTCTGCCTGGGAGCCCCTCTTCAGCTTCCTCCATCTGTCTGGGGGGCCGAGCATGATTTCCCACAGTCTCTGTCCCCTCGAGACCTTGTCCTCAGGCGGATGCCCTCCAGTGGCTCTCGCCCTCAGTCTGTTATTCCCTGGCAAGCATGTGCCTTCTTGACATGCAGCTGGCTCTGTTCCCGGTGAACAGGACGCGAGAGCAGCACGCATGCCCTGGCCGACGGCGCCCGGTGCTCCTCCAGCTCTGCCACCAACTCCTCGGCTTACTCGTCTTCCTTCGGTTTGCACGTGATTCGTGATGAGAATCGTACGTCTGTAAAGCTGCCCTGTGAGGGAAGCTCTTAGACCCAGTGACGCAGGTGTAAAAATGTAAGGAACGGCCGTTCTCAGCAGAGAGAAGAAATTCAGGTGGAAAGTGAAAAGGTGGGGTACCGGGGGGTGCCCGGCCTCAGCAACTTGTGGAGCTCCCAGGAGCTCTGTGTGGAAATGAGAGCCGGTGCTTCCTGAAGCTGGCCAGAGTGCGTGCCCCAGAATGGCCCTGTCTGCCCACCAGGCAGTGAGGGACACACTCCCGTGGAAGGCGAGCAGTTTTACCGCCTGAGACTGCGCTGAGACTACAGTTGTGCCTTCCGCAGGTGAGTGAGGAAGTCAGCAGGTAAGGCAGAGACCCTTGTGTCAGGTTACCCTTGAACACCCCTGACATTGCCCATGAATGCCATAGGCAGACACCCTGTCTCCGGGAGGCCCAGCTGTTTTTCTTCTGCCGTGAACACAGATGGCTGTTCATTTGAACGCGCACCACAGGAAGGAGATTGCCTGTGCTTAGGTCTGCATCGTGCCAGGAATATGTACCTTAGACACCAGCATCCCATTACGTGAGGGGCAGGGGGGCCGAGACCGGTGGAGGGAGCCACGCACACGTGTCTCGCACCCTTTAGAATCGTCTCATCTTGTAGAGCACGTGCAGTCAAATACAGCAAGGCTGTAACTCATGCAACACTGGACAGAAGAGTCCTTTGAGAATGAAGAAGTATTCCTGACACGTCTGTCGTGGGCACTTTGATGTGTTCAAAGGACCCTGGATGGTGAGGGTCTTCAGTACTCAAAAGGAAACATTGGCCAGTTGAACACTTCCTAGAGTCTAGTATTCATATTTGATTTGGAAATTAGAGATATTGGACTGAGGCATACAGGCTTCTCTGTCGATCAAAAAATGATTGTGGACTACAAGCTCTTGAGCAAAAATTCAAGAGAGAGAGCCTGCATTGAAAACACTTTACTTTTATACAATGTTTTACTTTTTTTTCAGTTACAGAGTTCCTAATAGAGCTAGATGTGGGTACTCTAAAATTTGAACGAGCCTGGGTGGGTGTGGCTCAGTTGGTTGGAGTGTCGTCCCGTGCACCAAAGGCTCGTGGGTTCGATTCCTGGTCAGGGCATATGCCCAGGTTTTGGTTAGATCCCTGGCCTGGGCATGTGCAGGAGGAAGCCTGTTGTTCTCTTTCTTTCTCTCTCTCTCTCTCTCCTCCCTTTTGTTCCTTCTTCCTCTCCCTCTTCTCTTTTTAGAATCAATGAGAAATATATCCTTGGGTGAGGATTATAAAACATTTTTTTTGGATGAAGTTATATATGTACTCATATAATGCATTAAAATTTAAGTTTGTATATTGAAAAGATGATCAGAGTGTGATTTTTTTAGAAGTGTGAGGTTTGAGCAGATCTCTCTGTATCAGGTAAGCTTGAACTCTCTTCCCTCTCTGCCTTCTAAGTGGAGACATTCCACCCGAGCTATGTAGTGTCATGGGAGTTTCTGGCCCTAAAAGATACACAGACCTGGGTTCAAGTGTCCAGCCCTTGTTCTTAGTAGCCCTGTGTCTTTGGGAGTTACTTGACAACCTCTCTGATTCTTGCTTTCCTCATCTGAAAATGAGAATAAATAATCTACCATTCAGGTCTTTGAGCACATAGAGAGAATGTTCTAAAATGCCTGGTTCCTAAAACACACTCAGGAGATGCTGCTGCCGCCCCAGCTTGTGAGGTCGGGTGATCTGTCCCTCCCCTGCTTCGCTGGCCTCTCTCATACTTCATCCTCTTTTTTAAAATCGAATTTATTGGAGGTGACATTGGTTAATACAGTTATATAGGTTCAGGTGTACAATCCTATCATACATCATCTGTATATTGTGTGTTCCCCATCCCAAGTCAAGTCTCTTTCTGTCACCATTGACCCCTTTTACCTTCTACCTCCCTCTACCCCCTTCCTCTCTGGTCATCACCATACTGTTGTCTGAGTCTTTCAAGGTTTTTGTTTTTGTTTTTTTGCTTAACCCCCTCACCTTTTTCACCTAGCCCTCCCACCTGACAGCTGTCAGTCTGTTTTCTGTATTTATGAGTCTGTTCTTATTTTGTTTGTTTACTTTGGTCATTAGATTCCACATATGTGGGAAATCAAATGGTACTGTCTTTCTCTGGCTGGCTGATGTCACTCAGCCGCCCCGGCGCAGGGACCCTTGGATTTGGGTTAGTCAGCGTGGAGGAAACTGTTCAAACTAAATTGTTAATGTTTGGATTTGTGTTCGTGAGTTCTGGGCCTGGTGCTGTGGACTAGCTGACCCACCCACAGCTTCTGTGACAGCATCTTGTTCGCCGTCTCTTTGGTTTTCATTTCTGTCGTGTGTGTCACGCCGGCCAGATGTCTTGTTTATTTATTCTCGGTTTGATTGTAGCTCTTATTGAAAGTGATAAAGATCTACCAGTGAGAAACACAAGTAACTGAGTTTAGAGGAGGATGAGAAGCAATTCACCAGGAAGCAAGACCATGCCAAAGATTGGGGGAGGGGCAGGAAACTGGCCAGCATCTCTGTGTTATCTGGTGTGAGGGTTGGATGCGTCTGGCTGAGAAAGACGCCCCAGAGTGGCCACCTGAGCCCTCTTAAGCCAGTAGGAAGTGGGCCAGGTGAGGAAGTACACACTCAACAGTTTCTGAGGAATTGATATCAACTGAACACTAGTTTTCACTCTGTATGTTTCTTAAGTTTGTGGTGTTTTAATGAGCAGCTGAGGAATTCTAGCTCCTTTTAAACAGGAAAACTCTGACTGTAGCTTGATGCCCGTGAGGCACCTTGACTTATGCTCACTGTGTTGCGTGTAGATTTCTTCCTGATACACAGAAGGGATAAAATAAAGACTGTCCAGTCTAACATGTGTTCCCTGAAACAAGAAAGAAACATCCTAGCAGGCTGCTTAAGAAAATCACCCTTTGGTTTGCATTGCCTCCCTTTCATTATTTTTTGTGGTGTATTTTCCTTGTTTCTTTCTTTCAAAGTGGAAATTCTTTGTGTGTGTGCCCTTTGGTCTTAAAAATAATCCCTTTTTGAGTATGGTTCAGACTGAAAACCTCAGAGGAGCGGGGGGCGGGGGGATAGATGAGATGAACCAAAGAACTTACATGCATGTATGCACAACCAATGACATAGACAACAGTGGTAGGGGCGTGGGGAGGCGGGATAGGAGGAAGGTGGCTGGGGAGGAAGGAGAAACATCTGTAACAAAAATAAATTAATTAAAATTGGGAAAAAAATTAATAGACAAAAGGAAAAAAAAATCGTCCCTTTTTACGGACTGGTGCTCTCTCGTGCTCTTTCTCCCTGGCTCCCCTGGACTTGACGGCAGCTAAGTTGGCAAGAGAGTTTTCCGGGACCCCTTTCATCATAAGATTCTGTGCAGGTGGATGTGACCGTTTTTGGTGGTGCCCTTTATTTTCCCAAATGGCCTCAGAGGCACTCTGAGTGACCTCAGGCTTTTTCACTGAGCTTCCATAGACATGTGTTGCCTGCAGGTTATCGAGCATCAGCTGCATGTTGGACACTTAGCTGGACATGAGGTAGATGCAAAGGTAAACAAGTCCTTGGCCCTGAGCTTTGGAGACCTCGTGGTTTAGTGATACATGTAACAGTTAAGACATCATCTGAGGTGTCTACAAAGTTGTGACATCTCAGAGAAGAAACAGGCCTCTCTTTGGGGGAGCTGATAAGGTCCCAGGAGTATGTGATACTGGAGGGGTCCCTGAAGATTGAGTTAGGGGTTACCTGGCAAAAGGTGTTTCCAGGGTTGGGTTGGGTTGCGCAGGAAGCCTGTCCCATAGGGAAAGAGCAGCCCCTCACAGGTCTGGAGGGCACCGGGATGAGGGAGTGGCCGGGAGTGACTGCAGTGGCTGGAGCTCACGAGGCAAGGTGGGCATCAGCGAGAATGATGGAAGTACAGTGGGAGCCAGCAAGGATTCTATTCTTTTGGCAGTAGTGGTGGTGGACCATTTTCTAGGCAGAGGGATGAAATAACTATACAGGCCATCTTGGAGTCGAGGAGACCGGTTGGGACTCTTTTGCAATGATTCAGATGAAGTAAAGTGGCTTATACCCTGGCTGTGACAAAGGAGAATGGAGGGAGCTGGAGGTCAGTTTAAGTTTTAGGGAAAAAAAAATCTATAGGTTTATGAAAATCAGGGAAGGAAGAGAAGTGCAAAATGGCACACAGAGGGAGTATTGTTCCAGCTCTCGGGGTAAGTGGACCGTCCCTGGAGGCACTGCCCAGCAGACCAGACAGCTGGGGGGTCCTCCTCTCCTCACACCACACTCTTAACTCATTCTTTGCACCCAGCTGGGAAGCTGACTAAGGGCTCTCACTTGGTTTTCTAGATGGGTCCAGATTCCAAAAATTGCTAGTAGCTTTACACTTTCCCCTGTGTGGTTGTTACCAGGTGTCTCCAAGGTGGTCATTATTATTATATTTTAGGTAAGAACACTAAGGCTTTGACAGGTATAATGCAACCCAGGTTCTGGGATTCCCAGGTGATGTTGTCCTGTCCTGTCACAGGAAGGTGCTGGTGTTGGCTACAGTGTGGAATACAGAACAGGCTGGTCAGGTAGGGGCAGCAGGTTTGGGTTGGGGGATCTTGAATCTTGGATGTTCCACAGATCACTGGGCTTAAGGGAGGAGGCAGGATTTCAAGACCTGGCATCTGTGCCGGATGCTGTGAAGGTCAAGTACGATAAGGGATGGAAAGTGCTTGTTAGCGATTGAAAATAAGGTAATCGATGACCTTAGACTAGAGTCAACAAACTGCCGTCCCGAGCCAGGCAGTAAATAGCTTAGGCTTTGAAGGCCACATGGTCTGTGTAGTAACTACTCAGCTCTGCTGTTGTGGTGCATCAGCTGTGGATAGTACATGCGTGAATGTCTGTGGCTGTGTTTCTTATAAAAATGTGCAGTGGGACAGATTTGACCCCTAGTCCATCGTTGGTCAAGCTGACTTAGAGGAAAGGGAATGGGGAGTGGAAATAGTGTTTATTCGGTGCTCACCACATACTAGACACTTTAGAAACATTTTTAACCCTGAGGTGTGGGTACCAGCCCCACTTAGAGTTTAGTGCTGTGCCTGAAGGTGACGCAGCTAGTTAATGACAGGCTGGGATTTGAACTTCAGGCTGCCCGATTCCAAAGCCTGGTCGTGCCCACTCCACTTCATAGCCACCCAGCCTCGGGCCAGATCCCTCTCCAAGGGCCAGATGGCACAGAAGCCAGCGAGCTCTGCGTTCCTGCCGTAGTTCTTCCCGTGACCTTCAGTGAAGCTGTCTTTTTAGCTTCATCTTCGTATTAGTCAGCTTGGGCTGCCATAACCAAGTGCCACAGACCGGGTGGCTAAACAACAGAAATGTATCTAGGAGGCTAGAAGCACGTGACCAAGGTGTCGGCAGACTTAGTTTCTCCTAAGGCCTGTCTCCGTGGCTTGCAGATGACCATCTTCTTGCGGTGTCCTCGCGTGGTCTTTCATCCCTGGTACCTGTCTGCCTGTCCAAATTCTCTCGTTCAGAAAAGAGAGAGAGAGAACTCATGGACACAGACAACAGTGTGTTGACTGTAGGGGCGGGGAGGTAGAAGAAGCTATAGGGGGGAGTAAATGGCAAAGATGGTGATGGAAAAAAATAACATGGAAAAAAATTTCCTCTGTTAAGGGCATACCACTCAGATTGGATTAGGGTCTGCCCCAGTGGTCCCATTTTAATTTATTCACCCCTTTAAAGGCTTCATCTCCAAATACAGTCACTTTCTGAGATACTAGGAGTTAGGGCTTCAGCATCTGAATTTGGGGGAACACAGTGCAGCCTATAACAGCCTCCCTCCTCTGGGGTGAATGTCACAGCACTGTCGGGAACACAGCGTAAATGCCTCAATACAGGAGACAAAGGAAATCTTCTGTATGTGAAGGCGTCTCTCAATTGTCATTTGCGCCTTCAGTTAACTTTTTTAAATAAACATTTTTATTTTAGAATAGTTTTAGTTTTATAGAAATGCTCTATAGTTCAGAGTCCCCATAAACTATATACCCAGTTTCCCATTATTCGTATATTATATGACACATTGTCACAACTAATGAACTCATACTGATACATTATTAGCTGAAGTCTGTGCTTCCCTTATATTTCTTTAGTTTGTCCCTAATAGCAAGGATCTTATTCAGGAGACCACATTACTTTTAATTGTCATGTCTCCTTTGGCTCCTCTTGGCCGAGACAATTTCTCAGACTTCCCTTGGTTTTGATGACCTTGGCAGTTTTGAGGCATAGTGTTCAGGTATTTTGTAGGATGCCACTCTGCTAGGATTGTCTGTTTTTCTCGTGATTAGACTGGAGTTGTGAGTTTTGGGGGAGGAAGACCTGAGGTGTCAAGTGCCCTTCTCATCACGTCGTGTTGATGGTACATATTAGCATATGACTTATCACAGTGTGTAATAACTTGAGGCACCTGACCGAGGCAGTGGTTGCCATGTTTCTCCAGGGCAAAGTTACTCTTTTTCCTTATGTCCCTCTCCATACTGTGCTCGTTGGAGGGAGGTCACTCTGCACAGCCCACCATGAAGAGGAGTTATGCTCCCTTCCTTGAGAGTGGAGTATCAACATAAATTATTTAGAACTTTTCTGCATGGGAAGTTCGTCTCTTCTTCCCTATTTACTTATTTATGTATCAATATAGATACACGAGTAGATGAAATTTCAGCATTGTACTGTGAGGTAATGAACCCAGAGGTCCTTCTGCCCCCATATTGCCTTCTTGGTTCTAAGTGAGGCTGATCAGCCTTTGAAAGACCAAAGATGTTGGAATTCTGTTAGGTCCAGCCTAAAATGGGGGCACAGAGTTGCTGCCTCAGCAGTTTAATTCTACCATATAGACTGTTAACCATATGTGTGTTAACTGTAACCTTAAAGAAAAGCATTTCAGGACTTCAGGCTCCTAACTCTTAATGGGTGCAAGCATTGTTGTCTTGATGGTAAAGAAACACACTTAGGGATTTAGTCTGAAATCAGCATTGAAGCAGCGCCACCGTGTGGTCAATGCTGAAGGATCAGTGTGTTCTAGGAACCATTTCTGTGAATTGCATGACTTAACTGACTGTTGTGTGTACTGTCTAGTAAAAAAAGTACTTTAAAAAAATTTCAAATTTCTAAAGAAAAGAAAAGCTACCTTCTGACTTGGCATATATACATGCCTGGGTTCACATAAAAAGTAAACACTTTAAAGTTAAAATTCCCAGTTTATTTTTTTGGGTATATTAACTGCTAACTTTTTATTTTGTTAGTTTATTAATTTATTTTTGTTACAGATGTTTCTCCTTTTTCCCTCATTGACACCCTCCTCTCCAATCCATCCCCAGCTTTGTTGTCTATGTCTACTGGTTATGCATACATGCATATAAGTTCTGTGGTTTATCCCCCCCCCCCACTTCTGAGGATTGTCCGTCTGTACCCTACTTCTATGACTCTGGGACTATTTTGTTCATCAGTTTGTTTAGTTCATTATGTTTCAGAAATAAATGAGATCATGTGATATTTGTCTTTCTCTGCTTGGCTTGTTTCGCTTAGCATAATACTTTCCAGGTCCCTCCATGTCGTTTCAAAGGATAAGAGATCTTTCTTTTTTACAGCTGCATAGTACTGCTGACTTTTAATAGATATCTTAAGATAAGCTCCCCCCTCCCCCCGCCGCGATTATTCAAAATTGTTTAATAGCTAAAGTGTAAGAGTGCAACAGATAAAAATCCCAGTCTTCTGGAGCTGTTTTTCTTTGGCTATAGGCAGGTTGGGGACTTAATGTAATAGTTTCATTCTTCTTTGCCTAAATGTTTGAAGATGTTTTTACACTTGGGCCTAAGATGTTCAAGCTTCTGTGGAAAGTAGCTGGGGAGGCTGCTAATGCCTACCGTGGTAGGTGGGCTGTGGGGCGGCTGGGATTAGCCTTCTGGAAAGTTTACGTCCACAGGAGGAGTTTTCAGAATGGGAGAGGTGGGCGGGTTGGTGAGATCATTGGCTGTGGTCCGTGGTTGACCTGGGTGACTAAACTGGAGATTAGTGTGGCAGCCTGTTATAGAGCTGGTTTATAAAAAAACCAAGAAGCAGCCACTCTTTGTTGACATCAATCGGTGTTATTCTGGAGTTCTCAACTTAATGTTCATTTTAATCAGCTTTTGAGAGTGAGATGAGGTGAGATTGCATTTCTTTGGCAGATAAGAATGATTCTAAGAGAAGGTGGACTGTGACTCAGTTATGTGGAAACCCTCTCTCGGCCGTGTCCCGCACCCAGGACGCTGACAGGAAGTCCGCGTGGAGTGGCGAGGGCTGTGCCCGCCTGGCACCTCGGGTGGGGAGGGGGTGCGGTGAGGAGACAGCCCGCCTGGGCCTCTTCACCTGGCTCCTTGTCGGTGATGTCACGGGTTACCTGTGTCCTCTGTGAGTGCAGGCTGTCCTGTTCATACTTGAAAGAGATAATGGCCAAGCCCCAAAATATCACTTCGCTGCTGCTCCCGTGGGTTCCCGATGTGTTCAAGAGGTGTTTCAGATAGTGGGGGTCACATGCTTCCCGGCGTGACCTCCTCACGGGACAGGTCAGAGAAGGGTGTTTGCCTCAAGCCCCTAGGCATACCCTCTGCTGTGCCCTTTCAGTCTCGGCTGGGGACGCCCTGGGATTGGGAGCGGCCGCTTGTGTGTGGCCTGCCAGGCCAGTCCTGACAGTGCTCAAAAAGATTGCGGCTGCTCCTGACCCCAGATGGTGTCTCAGGGCAGAGCAGACAGTCTGCTGGGGAATGCTGGCAAGTGCACAGCGGTGACAGTGACAGAGGACACGGAAGATTCTGGAATTCAGCTGAGAAACCCGAGGGGTGGGGAGTGATAGGCTGTAGACAGTGGTGGACTCGAGATTGTGTTTCCTTGCTTCCTTTCTCCCCTGTCTGTCCCTCTCCTTTCTAGGATGAGAGAATCTTGAGCTCCTGTGAGTATTTCCGAGCCACTGTTGTTAGAACGAGCGTTTTGACGTCCGGGAGCAGCAGTCTTTTGTGTACAGATGATAAGACTTTCAAATCACTGCTCAGCGTATTATAATTAAAAATTTAAAACACGGCTTCCCATAAGCCTTTAAATTCAGTGTGCAAATCTTATGTTTATAATTTAATTAAAATTAAACATTTAACATGAATTTCACTTGAAGCTAAAAATTACATATTTCAAATAGGAATCAAAGCTAATCAGCCTGATACTCTGTGTTACATTTTTTTTAAATGCTAAAAATTCTCTACGGGATATATTTCCTGATTATGCCCAGTGATGCAAACTTATTCCTAAATATAACACCGTTATATCAATATTTTGGGTTTGACTTACTTCCTCAACTCTTGATTTAATTTTCAGTCTTGCAGAGGTTGAAAGACCAACAATATTCTAGATCCACTCAGGCGAGGTGAGGTTAGAGCCAATAATTCACGATCCCAGTATGTTACTGGGGATTGTTTAGCTTCTAGTGAAAAGCAGTCAAATACTACGTAATAGCTTACACAAGTAAATATTTATTTCTCTTTTTGGTGAGCAGTCCGGGGTAGATGGACCTCAAGGCATCACCAGGGGGCCAGGCTCCTGTTTGCTGCACACCCTCTGCCTCAGTCTCCTGGGGCTGCCATAGCAAACCACAGACGGCGGCTTAGAAACAACAGAAGGTAATTAATTCTCTCACCTTTCCAGAGGCCAGCAATCCAGGGGTCAGCAGAGCTGGACCTCGTCTGGAGGCGCAGTGGAGGGTCTGTTCCTTGCCTCTTCTAGCTTCTGGGGGTTCCAAGTGAGCCTTGGTTCTGCCCATCTGCACATGGCCCCCCCCCCGTGTGATGACCTCATCTCCCTCTGCCTTTCTTTCAGAAAGTGACTTGTGATGCATTGCAGGCCCACCTGGATAACAGGGTGGTGCTTTTATCTCAACATCCTTAGTCACGTTCGCGTAGACCATTTTCCTAAATAAAGTAACAGTTACAGGTTGCAGGGATTTGGGTCATGGACACACATATCTTTGGGAGCCATTATTAGCCAACCACACCCTCCTACCACAAGGTCACCTTGTGGTCCAACGTGACTGTTAGAGCACCAGCTCGCATGTCCGGGTTTCCTGCCCGTGGAGGAAAAAGAGAAGAGCAGAAAGCGACCTCTCCCAGCTAGGTCAGCTCCCCTCAAAGAGCCTGTCTTAAGATCCTACCCAGCACCCACTTTCCTCTCGGTGGCTGCATTTACTAGCTGCCAAAGAGGCTGGAAACCGCGGGCTTTTATTCACGTAATGCGCTGTGCTGCTAAGTGTAATTTCTCAAAAAGGCGAAAATACGACATACAAATAGAAGGGGGTCATATGTCAACCATTTTATTTGGCTCATTAATTAAGGAGGGAATGAGCAAGATGTTAAGGCCAGTTTAAATGAGAATTTGGATCACAGAGATTTAAAATCTCTGCCAGACAAAACCCATTGGTGTTGCTGTGGACAGGAATCATCTGCACTGCTCTCGGGTTTTTTGCAGTTTGCAGAGCTATAAAAGAGTCCAGTTGCTAGAAAGTCAGTCAAGTCTGTACACACCCATAGAATGAGACCATCCTGAAGAGTCTGCTTCACATAAACCGCCCCAGCACCCATGAAGGGACACCCTATAATCTTTTTTGTCTCTTTCTAAGTGTTGGATACTTCCAAAAACAGTTAAAACTTAGGGCTCTCTTACCAAGGTGGAACGGTGTGGTAGATGCTGGGCTGGCCTCCAGCTGTTTCTGCCTCTCCCTGGTCAGACACTTGCCCGGGATGGAGGCTTCTTACAGCCGGAGCGACGCTCCCCTGCACAGATGGATGCCCTAAGTTAGACCCCACTGTTTTTTTATTAAATTTTTTTTTCACTAATTTTTAAATTTACATACAATATATTTCTTTTTGATTTACAGCCTGTGAGCTTTGACAGGTGCGTGGAGTTGTGTAACCATCACTGCCATTAAGTGCAGAACAGTCCCTCCTCCCCCTCCTTTGCAGGCAATCCCTGTCTCCTGGAAGCCACTCATCTGTTGTCCAGACCCATAGTTTGCCTTTTCCAGAATGTCATGTAAATGGAACCATGCAGTGTACAGCTGTTTTGAGCCTGGCTGCTTTCACTAAGAATCATACCTTTGAAATGCATCATGTTGTAGTAGGTATCAATACCCCTTTACTCTATCCTGTGGCATGGGTGGATATACCATAGGTTATCCATTCATCCGCTGAAGGACATTTGAGTAGCTTCCAGTTTTTGGTGATTAGGAATAGAATGGCTATACATATGTGCATTCGGGTTTTGGGGTAAATATACAATTCCACTTCTCTTGGGTCAGTCAGTACCCATTTGTGGAATTGCTTGGTCATATGATTTTTAGTGTTACATAAAATGCCAGTTATTTTCCAAAGTGACTGTACTGTTCTGCATTTCCACCAGCAGTGTAGGAAAGTTCCTGTTGGTTTGCACCGGCAGTTTCTAATCATCGGAAATTTCCCCCCTAAATTTTAGCCATTCTGCGAGGTATAGTATGGTAGCTCATTGTCTAAACTGGGCCCTCTTGAAGGTGCCAATGCAACCTAGTCAGGTTGTAACCAACACCTATGGTCAGTCTTTTGACCTAGTCTGATTAAATGGATAAATCCTCCTATTCAGAGCAACAATCCTTATAGATATTTCTCTGTAGAAACTGCTGGATTCTGTCTCGCCCTTGACCTTGACCCCCTGAGCACAGGTGGGTGGGTTAGCATTCATGGATGCCACAGGGCGAGGATCACTGCAAGTGTGAGGATGGAGCTGAGGAACGTTTCAGGTGTTTCCCTCGGCTGGCCGCTGTGTCTGGGATTGGGAGCTGGGGTTCCTGTGCAGGGTGCGTGCGGGGTGTGCATGTGTGTGTAGCAGAGGTTTGTGTGAGGAGGATGGAGAAGTCTGGACCTGGCCACTGTGGAGAATGGAGCGAGAGAGCTGATAAGTGAGACACAGGACTGCTCTTCCCCTGCCCCCTCCAGGATGGTTAGACCCCCCTGCCACCTGGTGGGAACCTCTGGGACCCTGTTTTTCTCTCCCACCCCATCCCTTTCGCCCACATCTCCTACTCTTGACGAAAGAAAGACAGAGGTTACGATAGGATTCCATAGTAGCCACTATACTGCATGAATATTTGGAAAATATTCTGAAATCAGGAAATTCTTTAGGAATTATTAGTTTTTCACAAGTAAGTTTAATTCATTTAAAAAAGCAGAAAGAAACCTTTTCTTATCAAAATTAATAAATTTCTGTTGCCTGCTGAGTACACAGCACTGTGCTGTGCAGTGAGGAAGCCAACAGGGCACAGGTCTCTTCCTCAGGGTGCTCTTACGTGGGAGTGGAGGGGGGAACGCTCTCTCCCACCTCTGCGCTCGCCCTCTGGGAGCATGGCACCCCCACCTCACCCTCAGCCCGGCACAGGTCCTGCCTCTGCCCTTCACGGCTGCTGTCCTTCCTGAGTCATTGGCACCGGCCCCGTGTGACTGTCTCTGTCTGCTCTTTGTACTCGATTGTAAGCTGCTTCACCCCAGTGTGCACCTGACTCACTCGGCTGACAGTTTGCATTTCTAATGAGATCCCAGCTGCTGCTGTTGCTGCTGGTCTAGACACTACTCTGAGCACAACTGGTCTGAACCCACAGGGAAAGATAGTTCTCAAGGGCCCCGCTGCCTCCTCTGTGGAGTCAGTTAACTTTATCATGCAGCACAGGGCTCGTTTGCTGCTAGTCTGAGAACCAGGACCCCTTTCCTCGTTCCTTAGAGATACTCTGAACTTTCCAGTTCAGAGAGGACTCAGATCTTACTTCCAGAGACTTTTTAAAACCCAGGTTTGTGGTTATTCATTTATTTGTCACAATTTGGTTAGTGATTCTTACCAGCATAATGAAACCGACTTCAGGTATTAAATTCTTTATGTTAAATTATAATCACTACCAGAGTTAGAGGAGGTGAGGGCTAGAGATTTCTCTATAAACTCACTCAAGTATAAATGAAAACAAGGCTCAGACTGAATTCTGCCTATACGTAGGTTTATATCCAGGTTTGCATGATTCAGCCATATAACAAGTTTTATATGTGTAGTAAAGTCCCAGCTACTAATTTTCTATTGTTGCCCTAAGAAATGACTACAAATGTATTAGCTTAACACAAATGTATCTCACAGTTTTGAAGTTAGAAGGCCAGGCACAGTGTGGCATAGCTGGGTCTTTGCTCTGGGTTTTCTGGGGGAGCTGAAGAGGTTGGGCTGTTTTCCTCTATGGAGGCTCGTTCAGGTTGGCAGAGATCAGTGCTGTGCAGCTGGAGGGTTGAGGTCGCCTTTTCCTTGCTGTCTCTGGGCTGGGGATTGCTCAAAACTTCTGTGCACTGGCTGCATTCCTGTTCTTTTGGCCGCCTTCCTGCATCTTCCAACCTAGCAATCTGTTGAGTCCAGAAGGGTTGAGTCCTTCTCGAGCTTTGAGTCTCCCTGGCTGCCTGTCCTGTTTCTGCCTTGTCTCGTACTTTTTTTTTTTTTTAATCCTCTCCCAAGGATAGAGTGGGAGGGAGGGAGAGGGAGAGAGAGAAACATTGACGTGAGAGGGACACATTGCTGGTTGCCTCCCGCACGACCCCAACCAGAGCCAGGGATGAGCCACAACCAGGGCACGTGCCCTTGACCAGAGTCGAGTTCGAGACTGGTCCGAGGGCCGATGCTTTAACTACTGAGCCAGACCGGCCAGGGCTTGTCTCCTACTCTGGGTATGGATGAGGTCACTTTAGTAGTAATAACTCAAATTGTAGACTTGCTACCCTCCTCTCTTTACACAGGCCCTTGTAAAAGTGTTTCTGGAAGCCCCCCAGGGGGCGTGTCACGTTCTCATGAAGTGACTGAGTCTTCAGTCTTCCTCTTTCTGCTTTTAGGGGTTTCTGTGATTGCTTTGGGCCTACCCCTCCATCCAGGGTGATCTCTGTCGTTCAAGGTCAGCTCATTAGCATCCTTCTTATCCATGTGCTGATTCCCTTTACAGCAATGCCCAGATTGTGTTTGATTCAATAACCAGGCGATGGGGATCTCGGCACGACGTCTTTTCAGTTCTGCCTATTACAGATGGAATGCCGGTTGTCCTAATGTTGTGTATCTAGGGCCTAACAATCCCCTGGAATCAGCAGCTGGACCTGGGGCCATTTACTTATCAAGTCTCGGGTGCCTTTCTGAGGGCCTGTTAGCTCTGCATCCCTGGGTCATACAAGGGCCAGAGTTCTTCTGTGGTATTTCTAGTCAATCCTCGTACTTTAGGTATCTATCATAAATTTCACTACTAAAAATAAATTTCCACAACCATTGTACTAATTAACAAAGTCAGAAATTTAGCCAGTATGAGAATCCACGTCTAACCCCAAGTGTGCCACTTGGTGTTGGCTGTGGGGAGGGTGGCTGGCTGGCTGACCGGCCAGTGGTCCCTTCATTAAAACACTAGATAACTACTCCTGGAGTCCGTATTCCAGATTAAGACAACAAATTGCCTTTGGGTGACAGGTTAAAGCCAACTGACACACATTTATGTCACACTGTTTTTTTTTTTTTTTGTTTGTTTGTTTTTTATCCTCACCCGAGGATATTTTTTCATTTTTTGTACAGATAGAGTGGGAGGGAGAGAGAGGAAGGGAGAGAGAGAGAAACATCGACGTGAAGGGACACATCGAGTGGCTGCCACCCGCACGACCAACCAGGGCCGGGGACAAACTGCAACCGAAGTACGTGCCCTTAGCGGGAACCGAACCCGGGTCTCTGCGGACCGCAGGCCGACGCTCTAACCGCTGAGCCAAACTGGCCAGGGCTATGTCACACTGTTTATGTTGAAATGTTTTGAAATAAAACTCAGATGAGGTTGCAAAGACACGTGAACCCTGAACTGAAATCCTCAGGGTCTCACCCTTATTCTCACCCTGTGCCTGGCACACAGTGGACTTGCAGCAAATACCTGAGTAAATACATAAAGCGAATTAACGAGCTTCTGGGCTTCAGTATATACAGCGGTTACATACAGTAGAGGAACAGTATGTCAGATGGAACTGCACAGGAGGAAGTGGAACTATGACGGGTCATTCTGTGGAACGAGGACTTGATCATACTCAGCGCTGTAGACGTGCACACTGCAAACAGACTCCAACATCTTTGTCAGCATTGACCGTAATGATGCCTTATTGGAAGGTGCATGCTGCATTTTGAGGTATTGTTTTAATAACTAGATTAAAGCACCTGATGGTAAAGGACGTTTATTTACATCCACCATCAGCAATTACCAGTTTTACCCCTTTCTCCTTCCCACCTGACTTTCTCAGACCTCACCTGTCTTTGGGTGTTGTGGATGAAGTCTGTTGGTAGTAATAACTCAGATGGTACTGTCTGGCAACCCTCCTCTCCTTACACAAGGCCCCGGGTCCTTGTTCAAGGGTTTCTGGAAGTTTCTGGAAATCCGCAGTGGTTATGTCAAAGGTCTCATTACTAGGGCCGCGGCTGCACCTGCGCTTCTCCCTGAGCCTTGCCCGCCAGCGCCGCGCCCAGCCCGTGGGTCAGGGGAGCTCGGGCAGCCGTTTGTCATTCCCTGGAGTAGAACCATCTCAAGCGGCAGTTTAAGTTTATATTTACAGCCTCGCCCCTGCTCCTCATGGGAGAAACATGACTGATGGACAACACGTGCTCAAAACTGTCCTCCCCTCGAACTGAGACACTGTGACTGGGTCAGTCTATCATCTGGCTCCTTCCCTCAAAGTGAAGCCTCCCAAGGAGCCTCACTCCTCATGCACAGGCCGTGGGCAGCCCACCTGCTTCAGTTCCCCGAGGGACACATCCACAGGGCGTCTGCAGCCCCGGTCTCTGTTACAGAGTGCCCCTCTTACGCCAAGTTTTCCCTCTTCTCAGTCCCAAATTCTGCCTCCTCACCTCACCCATACCTTCTTTATGGGGTGTAGGAGGGAGAGGGGTCCAACTTTGGAAGCCTAGATATTGTGCCCTTTAAAAATCCAAGACTGTGATCTTACAGTAGTTTACCAATTGGAAATGGCTATTTAATGACTTTTGCGTTAGTGATAAAGGTCCCTGCCCCCGCTCCCCCACAGTCCTCTTACTCATCTCCTTTTTACTTTTTTCTTCGTGTTGTGAGCATTTCCCAATGTGAAATGAAAACCTAGACCAGATAAAATTGACAGGAACCTTTACTGTGAAAGTTCAAGATGCTAAAAAAAAAAAAATCTCTGAAATGATGATTGATACCACAAAGTATCACCTTTCGTAGTCTCCAGATGTCGTGAGAAATATAAGATCTGTTTTAAATGCAATAAAGAGCCTCAGGTACTCTGGTCCCCAGTATTTCTTTCGTGTGTATGTGATTATATTTACCTGAAACACTCAGGAATGAAAAGTGACCCCTGCCCTTCTCTCTCCCTGCCCTGAGATAAAGCCCAGTTTGGTTTATTTCTGCCATCCTTAAAAAAAAAAAGAAAGAAAAAAAATTCCTTATATGGCAGTTTCTAAGCAGCCAAATAGTCAGCTGTGTGATTAAAATGTCAAAAAAGAGTAGGAAAGCTGGCCCCTGGGAAAAGTATGTTTGGAGATTTACACAAAGGCTGGAGACGGACCGGGGAGAAGGCTGTGCCTCCGGGTCCTGGAATACAGTGACTAAGGGCAGTTGGCCGGTCCCCTCCCAGACTGACACAGGCCTTTCTGCACAAGAAGGGAGCTGGCAGGAGCTCTTGGCGTGCAAGCAGCGCACCTGCTTAACCTCTGCTTAGCGCCTTTTCTGCTTCTCTTCACCTCACAAGCCTTTAGCTTTGAGAGCCTCCTTCCGCAGTATCACATAGCAGCGAATGGGGTTCGGGGTGGGGAATGAAGGAACTGGGATGAGGAAAGGGATCCGAGGTGCAATGAGGTGGGTTTAAATTATGATCAAGAATGATCCCCGTTTACCTCAAACCTTGTAAACTGGACAAGTTGGTGCATCAACCACAGCCCTAGACCCTGCTTTAGACCCTGACGGGAGAAGGGTCTTCCTCAGAAGCCCCGCCCTCTGCCAGTGGTCCCGCCCTCTGCCAGGGGCCCAGGAGTGACTGGGAGGTGGGGCAGTGAGACAGGGAAACGCGGTGGCTTCTAGAGAAGCTGGTTTTCAAGCTAATACCTAATGGTCTTGTCTTGTTTTTAAAAGCCTCTTGCCTTAAAACACAGCTAGTAGCCGGAATACCGTGCTCTCTGGGTAATTATTTTCTGGTGTTGCATCCTGGTTAACTTGTGTCGGTTAACCTGATGCATCTGCTTTGTGGAAAGGGGGGAATTACTGTAAGGTAGCTTATGCTAGGAAGTGAGGAGCATTTCATTTTAAACAGAAAGCTGTGTGTGGAAAGGTGATGGCAATGGTTTCCCCCGAGTCAGAGGGTGTCGGGGAGAGAGGTTTTTCAGATTCGATCTCTGTTCAGCACTTTACAAGGATAGTGGGCACTTCATTTAGGGGGAGTTTTTCATTTCAGTGGCATAGAAATCATTGTCTTTGTGGTTTAATAGATGACAGTTGCAGTGTAAGAGCAGTGTCTCCTGGTTTCAGTGGCTCCTAACAGGTCTGGTGTCCAGTGGTCCTCATTCTCGAGTCAGTCTGCTCAGCTGACCACCTCAGGGACCTCGAATGCCCCTTGTCATAGTAGCCCAACGTGGATACGGTAGCTCTTCTCATTCCGGAGAGCATTCCTCTTATTCTCTCTGATTCCTTAGGTCCTTTGTTAACTTGTTTGGATGGCTGTCTTTTAGAGTAGGGTCTTTCCTGGGCTGTTTGGTCATCTGTGTATGTATGTAAGTGTGCGGTGCTAAAATGCTGATTGAAAGGGGTGGGTGTTTATTGAGCACAGGCTTTGAGTAGAGTGATTGGTCAGGGACCACTATTTCTTTCCTTTTTCTTTTGTCTTTTCTTTTTTTATTTAATTAATTAATTTATTTTTGTTACAGATGTTTCTCCTTTTCCCCCCCACTGATCCCCACCCCCCCACTTTGTCCCCAGCTTGGTTGTCCATGTCTATTGTTCATGCATACATGCATGTAAGTTCTGTGGTTTATCTCTCCCCCAACACCCCCTCTTTTGGGGATTGTCAGTCTGTACCCCACTTTCACATCTCTGGGACTACCCCATTCCTCAGACTGTTATGTTCATTATATTCCACAAATAAGTGAGATCATATGATACTTGTCTTTCTCTGTTTGGCTTGTTTGACACTTTCCAGGTTCCTCCATGTCGTCTCAAAGGATAAGAGAGCTTTCTTTCTTATAGCTGCATAGCATTCCATTGTGTATATGTACCACAGCTTTTTTATCCATTCATCTACTGATGGACACTTGGGCTGTTTCCAGATCTTAGCTATTGTAAATAGTGCTGCTACAAACATGGGGATACATATATTCTTTCTGATTGGTATTTCAGGCTTCTTAGGGTTTTTTCCTAGAAGTGGGGTCACTGGGTCAAATGGAAGTTCAATTTTTAATTTTTTGTTTGTTTGTTTTTTATCCTCACCTGAGGACATTTTTCCATTTTTTTGTTCAGGTAGAGTGGGAGGGAGAGAGAGGAACAGAGAGAGAGAGAGAAACATCGATGTGAAAGGAACACATCGAGTGGCTGCCACCCGCACAACCGACCAGGGCCAGGGACAAACTGCAACCGAGGTACGCGCCCTTAGCGGAAACCGAACCCAGGTCTCTCAGGACCACAGGCCGACGCTCTAACCGCTGAGCCAAACCGGCCAGGGCAACAATTTTTAATTTTTTGAGGTAACACCATATTGTTTTCCATAGTGGCTGCACCAGTCTGCATTCTCAACAGCAGTGTACTAGAGTCCACACCCTCGCCAACACTTGTTGTTTGATGATTTGTTGATGATGGCCATTCTGACAGGTGTGAGGTGATACCTCATTGTTGTTTTAATTTGCATCTCTCTGATGATTAGTGATGTTGAGCATTTCTTCATATGTCTCTTAACCATTTGTATGTCCTATTTGGAGAGGTGTCTATTTAGTTCCTCTGCCCATTTTTCAATTGGGTTCTTTGTCTTCCTTTTGTGGAGTTGTATGAGCACTCTATATATATTGGAAATTAACCCCTTATCTGATACATCATTGGCAATTATGCTCTCCCATACAGTGGGTAGCCTTTCCGTTTTGATGATTGTATCTTTCGCTGTGCAGAAGCTTTTGAGTTTGTTGTAGTCCCATGTGTTCATTTTCTCCTTTGTTTATGTTGCCTTAGGGGATGTATCAGTGAAAATTCTGCTGCATATGATGTCTGAAATTTTGTTGCCTACATTTTCTTCTAGGATTTTTTATGGAGTCATGAGTCACATTTAAGTCTTTTATCCATTTTGAGTTTATTCTTGTGTAGGGTGTAAGTTGATGGTGTAGTTTCATTTTTTTTTGCATGTAGCTGTCCAATTTTCCCAACACCATTTATTAAAGAGGCTGTCTTTACTCCACTGTATGCTCTTGCCACCTTTGTCAAATATCAATTGAGCATATTGCGTTGGGTCCATTTCTGGGTTTTCTATTCTGTTCCATTGATCTATATGCCTGTTCTTGTGCCAGTACCAGGCTGTTTTGATTACAGTGGCTTTGTAGTATAACCTGAAATCTGGTAATGTGATCCCTCCAACTTTGTTCTTCTTTTTCACGATTGCTGTGGCTATTCAAGGTCTTTTTTGGTTCCATATGAACTTTTAAAGTATTTGTTCTAGGTCTGTGAAGTATGTCATTGGTATTTTGATGGGGATTGCATTGAATCTATAGATTGCTTTGGGTAATATGGATATTTTAATTATGTTAATTCTTCCAATCCATGAACAGGGTATATGCTTCCACGTTTTTATATCTTCCTCTATTTCTTTTTTCAATGACGTGTAGTTTTCTGCAAATAGGTCCTTTATTTCTTTGGTTAAGTTTATTTCTAGGTATCTTAATTTTTTTGCTGCGATGGTTAATGGGATTGTTTTTTTAGTTTCTCATTCTGTGAGTTCATCATTGGTGTATAAGAAATGCTGTTGATTTCTTGATGTTAATTTTGTATCCTGCTACTTTGCCAAATTTTAGTGTTGCCCATTGAGTATGATGTTGGCTGTAGGTCTTTCATATATGGCCTTAATTATGTTGAGATATTATCCCTCTATTCCCAGATTGCTGGGCATTTTTATCAGAAATGGGTGCTGGATTTTGTCAAATGCTTTTTCAGCGTCTATTGATATGATCGTATGATTTTTATTCTTAACTTTTTTTATGTTGTGTATCACATTTATTGATTTGCGAATATTGTACCAGCTTTGCATCCCTGGGATGAATCCCCACTTGGTCATGGTGAATAATTTTTTTGCTGTATTGCTGGATTCGATTTGCTAGTATTTCGTTCAGGATTTTGACATCTATGTTCATCAGGGATATTGGCCTATAGTTTTCTTTCTTTGTAGTGTCTTTTCCTGGTTTTGGAATTAGAATTATGCTGGCCTCATAAAACGAGTTTGGAAGTCTTCCTTCTTCTTAAATTTTTTAAATAGTTTGAGGAGATCGGGTATTAGTTCTTTGAATGTTTGGTAAAGCCATCTGGGCCTGGGCTTTTGTTTGCTGGGAGAGTCTTGATTACATCTTCCTTTTCTTTTGTTGTTATTGGTCTGTTCAAGTTTTCTATCTCTTCGCGGTTCAGTTTTGGGAGACTATGTGTTTCTAGAAATTTGTCCATTTTGCTTAGATTGTCGTAATTGTTGCCGTATAATTGTTCTTAATATTTGTTAACAATCCTTTGTATTTCTGTGGTGTCAGTTATTATTTCTCCTCTTTCATTTCTGATTTTGTATATTTGGGTTCTCTCTTTGTTTCTTGGTGAGTCTAGCTAAGGGTCCATCAATCTTGTTTATCTTTCCAAAGAACCAGCTCTTTGTTTCATTGATCCTTTGAATTGGTTTTTTTTGTTTGTTTGTTTTCCATGTCATTTATTTCTGCTCTGATCTTTACTATTTCCTTCCTTCTACTTGCTCTGGGGTTTTCTTTTTGTTTGCTTCCTAGTTATTTAAGTTGTGAGGTTAGATAGTCTATTAGAGATTTTTCTTGTTTCTTGAGGTAGGCCTGTAGTGCTATGAACTTCTCTCTCAGAACTGCTTTTGCTGCATCCCATAGATTTTGTCTTGTTGTGTATTTGTTTTCATAGGTTTCCAGGAAGTTTTTAATTTCTTCCTTGATCTGCATGATAACCCATTCATTATTCAATAACATGCTATTTAGCCTCCATGTTTTCAAATGTCTTTGCATGTTCTTGTTGCAATTGATTTCTAGTTTCATGCCATTGTGATCTGAGAAGGTGCTTGATATTATTTCAGTGTTCTTGAACTTGTAGAGACTTAGTTTGTGCCCTAACATGTGGTCTATCTTTGAGAATGTCCCATGTGCACTTGAGAAGAATGTGAATTCTGTAGTTTTGGGGTGTAATTCTCTATAGATAACTATTAAATTCATTTGACCTAGCACTTCATTTAGAGTCTGCGTTTCCTTGTTAATTTTTCCTCTGGAAGATCAATCCAGTGATGTAAGCAGGGTGTTGAAGTCCCCTGCTATGATTATATTGCTGTTGATTTCTCCTTTGAAGTCCTCTAGAAGATTTTTAATATATTTTGGTGCTCCTATATTGGGTGCATATATGTTTACCAAGGTTATATCTTCCTGTTGGATAGATCCTTTCAATATTATGTAGAGGCCTTCTTTGTTTCTAGTTATAGCCTTCATTTTGAAATCTACTTTATCAGATATGAGTGTTGCTATCCCAGCTTTTTTTTCCTTTTCGTTTGCTTGAACGAGTTTTTTTCATCCCTTCACTTTCAACCTATGTGTCTTTTGTTGTGAGGTGGGTCTCTTGTAAACAACCTAAATGTGAGTCATGCTTTCTTATCCAGTCACCTACTCTTTGTCTTTTTATTGGAGCATTCAAACCATTCACATTTAAGGTGATAATTGATATGTACTTATTTATTGCCATTTTTGTTTAGTGTAGTTATATTTTTCTTTCTATTTCTTCTAATTACGGCAGTTCTTTTAGCATATCTTGCAGTGCTGGTTTGGTGTTAATATATTCCCTTAGCCTTTTTTTGTATTGAAAGCTCTTTTTTTGACCTTCTATTTTGAATGTTAGCGTTGCTGGATAGAGTAGTCTTGGAGTCAGATCCTTGTTTTTCATGACCTTGATTACTTCAACTTGGTTGGTTTTCAATGTTTCTATATCTTTACTCATGGTGCTGATGTCCTTACTCATCCTGTTGAGCTTCCTCAAGATCATGGCTCTGATCTCTACCTCTGATAATTTACTTAACTGCATTTCATTTATCTCATCTTCGATAGAGTTCTCTTGTTCTTTCATTTGGGATTTGTTTCTTTATTTCATCATTTTGGCTATCTCAGTGGGTTTTGGAGCCTGCCAAATTTTCCCTGTGGGTGTTGGTGTTCTGCTGTTTGTGGCTCCCTTTACTGGGTTTGGATGAGCCTGGGTAGGCCCATGTTAAACACCACTGTCAAGTCTTACTTTCCTGAGTAGATTTGCAAGCCCAGGAAAGGTTCAGTTATCCTCTAGCTTTTTCCTGGAGGCTAGTAGTCTCAGTTACTCAGTGCCTTAGAATGTAGCCCTGGTGTTCTGCGTGAGAGGATTTCCAGAGGGTGGGATAGATGCTGGCTTGATAGATGCCTGAGGCTCAATTTGCATTTCTTTGCCTCACCTGGGAAAGGCTGAAACTCCGAAGGGGAGGCCTGCTGCTTTTCCCCACAGCTCTGGGAAGGAGCACACTGGCCACTGTTCTTTGTGGCTGCAACTCAGCAAAAACTCTGAGTGCCCTCCAAATCCTGGGTGTCCCCACATAGTTCCAGCCCAGTCTGCCCTCCCTCTGCCGTAGCCCCCAGGTGAGTGGCTGTGGCTATTTTAGCACTCTGTTCAGGATCTCTGCACTGTGGAGTGGGCTTGGTCTTTATTCCCCAAAGGTGCTGCTCACAGCTAAGACTGCTGCTGTCCATGGGCTCCCAGCCTGCCACCCTCTTGCACCTCCGCAGATCCTACCAGTGTCTCTGGTTATATAGTCCTGTCCTGCTGCTTTACTGTTGCTTTTTTTCCTGAGGATTTGTCTTTATTTTAGTTGTAATTTCCATTTGGTCTATGTAGCTTCCATTCACTCTGCCTCCATTTTCACATCCTCTACACCTATCTTGTGTGTAGCTGGGTTAGGCAGGCCTCTCTGGTGCCCCCGCACCCTGCAGGTCCCGCGGGTAACTGGATTGCACAGACCCTTTGGGGACCTGGCTCTATGCCTATGTTATGGGCTGCCGGGTCGCACAGGCCTCTGTGGTGCCCCTGCACCCTGCAGGTCCCGCAGGCAGGCAGCTGGATTGCACCAGTTTCTCTCAGGCTCCGTCTTCCCACTGCTGTTGTGAGCTGCTGGACCACACAGGGCTCTGTGGAGCCCCAGGTCCCGCTGCTGGTGGCTGGGGAGTGCTGCTGCCCTGTGGGGCTCAGCTCCTGCTCAGCTTTTGCTGTAGTTTTTGGGGATGGGTCTCAGCTGCTGGTCTGTGCTTCTGTTGCCTGGGGATGGATATCTGCTCCCCAGCCTCTGTTGCTGGGGGTGTATCTGGACTCTGATCGGGCTGCTACTGTGGGGGATGGTGCTGGGCTCCGGGCTGTCTGCGGCTTCTGCAACTGGTACCTTGGCAGCTCCACTACTGTGCACTGGTCTGTGTTGACACAGAGTGTCCATGGTCCGATGGTGCCAGGTGCGCTGGTGGGCTCAGGTCGCTAGGCCCTAGCCGCTCACACTGCCTCCTCCCAGGGAAGACCCGGGATCTTCCAAAATGGTGGGACCTCCCCACGGTGCAGGGAGAAGCGCCCTGAAGGGCCTCTTACAGCAGCAGCCGGCTGCTCCGTCCACAGCACAGGGACCTTCTGCTCCGCGGCTCTGCACTTCAGGAGTTTGGTCGTCCACCTTCACGTCCACTCACGCTCTCTCACACTAGTTCACTCTCACAGACACACCCTCCCTCCGGTCCTGCCCGCCTCCATCTTCATGGGGAATTCTCAGGACTGCTTTCTTCAAGTCTAATAGATTTTGCATTGTTGTATGTTCATTTTTGTTTGTTTCCAGGAAAATATTTGATTTCTTCTTTGATCACATCGCTAACCCATTCATTGTTTAATAACATACTATTTTGCCTCCATGTGTTTGAATGTTTTTGATTTTTTTATTGTAGTTGGTTTCTAGCTTCATGCTGTTGTGATCCAAGAAGATGCTTGATAATGATGTCAGTCTTCTTGAACTTGTAGAGACTTGATTTGTGTCCTAACATATTGTCTGTCTTTGAGAATGTTCCATGTGCACTTGAGAAGAATATATATTCTGCTGCTTTGGAAATAAATGTTCTGTAAATATCAATTAAATCCATCTGATCTAGTGTGTCATTTAAGGTCACTGTTTTCTTGTTGATTCATTGGTTGAGTCTTGTATGTGCCCTGTCCAGTAATCAAACTGTTACCTTGGTGTATCTGGACAGTGCTCTAACCAACTTAGTTACCTGCCAGGGTAGTACTTGCCATTTCTTTGGAGGCATGTCCCCAACATGCCTGTGATTATTGATAGGTCTTTTCCCTTGCTGAGTTTCCCAGAGAGGAATCCTCTAGTTTCTTCCTGCCTCTGTGGGCAAGCTTGTAGTCAGTGTTCTTACAACTGAGAGGGAGGAGGCATCCCTCTGAGACCCACTGATCTGCATGCAGAATTTTTTCTTAATTTCAGTTATTTAGCCAAACATTGAAGAGTTCAGCTCTTGAGTCTCCATGGGCTTTACATTCAGCCTTTCCAGAGAAAAACTCAGTCTTCAGGATGAGGGATGCAATGCCCCTGGTTCAGGGTGGGGGTGGGGATCTTGAGTATATTTTCAACCATGGTCCTCTCTTTGACCCCGCTTGTGCCCCTGCCTTCAGAGGTGTCTCCTGTCTCAGCCCGAGTCCTCCCGTCCTGCTACCCGGCGCTCACTTTTTCTAGTTGGCTCTATCCACTGCCCCTTGGCAGTTTGTTTCTGACTTTGACGTTTGGTTTCTTGCCTGTGGTTGTCTCCTTACCCCATTGGTCTCTCTAAATTCTCTTTACTGCAGTTTTAGTGGTGTTTTGAAAGGGAGTTGATGGCAAACAAGCGTTCGTCTGCTATGTTTAAGGGAAAGTGAATACAAATTCTCTAATAAGCGATTGAGAGTGGGAAGAATAAAATCTATGGTTATAAATTTATCTTGTTTTATGGTGTTTTAGATCCAGCTTCTTGTGAAATAAAAGGACCATGTTGGAGAACAGTTGTTTATATTCACCTCATAATATTTCAACTCCTGGTAAAAGTTACAATGAATAAAAGATTTGCTGACTATTCAGCCAAGGTCCACTGCCCTGGCCTTTTCTATAAATGCACATTTAATCTGGATTTCCTAGTATTGTAAACACTGAGTGGTGGTTTAATATGTGGGCTTCACACCTGCATAGACTACAAAACTGGATTCTGCTTTGCTGTGTGTGGGCCATGAGTAAATTGTCGAACTGATTGGACCCTTAGTTTCCTGATCTAAAAATGGGTGAAATAGTGCTTTTCTCCCAGTGTTATCAGGCTTGAATTCATTATTATTTGTAAGTGCTTATGTATGACCACTGATTATGTACTTTAGTATACTCTAGGTCTCCTTTTTAAAATAATTTTTATTTATAGATTGATTTTAGAGAGAGAGAGAGGAAGGGAGGGGGGGAGAGAGAGGAAGAGACATCGATTTATTGTTCCACTTATTATGCAACCATTCATTCTGGTTGCTTATTCTTTTTTTTAAATCCCCACCTGAGGATATTTGTTAATTTTAGAGAGAGAGGAAGGGTGGGAGAGAGAGAGAGAGTGAGAAACACCAATGTGAGAGATAAACATTGATTGGTTGCCTCCTGTATGTACCCCGACCAGAGAGTTGAACCCTCAACCTTTTGGTATATGGGATGATGCTCTAACCAACTGAACTACCCAGCCAAAGCCATTGGTTGCTTCTTGTAGGTGCCCTGACTGGGACGGAACCTACAACCTTGGCATATAAAAGGGACGATGTTCTAATCAACTGAGCTACTCAGCCAGAGCTTAGCTCTGCTTTTGTATCTGGTATCGCTGTTCACTGTGGTGAGTCTAGAGGCTCTGCTCCTCATGCCCTCACTCCTCAGTGTTGAGTAATTCTTATAGTTAGTGGTTGCCCTGTGAATAGAACACAGTTCAGACAGTTAAGTGGGTGGGCATGGATGCTATCTGAAGGCACTGCCTGATATCGGGGTTCGGGGTTCCGGCCATTTGTAGTGACCGTTGTGCATCCATGTGACATACCCACACTTGTAGAGAGTACTTATTTGTAGAGAACATTTCTGAAGGACATATGGGGCAGGTACATTGGAGCCAGGAAGCAGATCTTTTGGAGATCTACTGTTACTGTACCCTGAAGAGTTAAGGTGAACAGAAAGGTACAGGTAACTCTTGTGCAGGGGCATGGTGGCCGACTGAGCAATTCGAATAATTGGGCAGTGATAATAGAGCGTGCTCTCTCTATTAAGTCCTTTTAATAGAAAAAAGCAGATGACCAGAGAGAAATACGTCTGATCTCTTCTACCATAGTGAGTTGGTCCCAAACCAAACATGAAGAAAAGTTCTCATGTGTGTCCTGGTTCCACTTCTGCTTGCCCTGTTTGGGCCTCCCTAGTTTTTGGCTCCTCCACAGTAAATATCTTAGTGCTCCCTCTCCCCCGTCTTTCCCTCCATGAGTATTTCCATACGGATATGTGCATGTCTCACATAAAATCTGAATCGTACTTCGTACTCTGTTATATAGCCTACATCTTACACTTAAATTGTCGAAGAGCATATTCCTCCCCACCCCCATAACCATTCCATTTTAACCTTTAAAAAAGCCCTTCTCTAACACGGACAAATATTCCTTAGAGAAGAATCCCAAATAATACATGTGAAGAAATGAGGGAGATACTGAATCACCATTGGAACACCCCAGTGTTAAATACTGCAGGCAGGCCCGGTCAGTGTGGTTCAATGGTTGAGCATCAACCCATGCACCAAGAGGTCGCCGGTTCAATTCCTGGTCAGAGCACATGCCCAGGTTGTGGGCCTGCAGAAGGCAGCCAATCGATGTTCTCACTCATTGATGTTTCTGTCTCTCTCTCTCCCCCTTCCTCTCTCTCTAAAATCAATAAAGAATAAAATATTTAAAATAAATAAATAAATGAATGAGTACTGCAGGCAGCACCGGAGGCTGAGTGCTAAAATTAGGGAGCAAACCTTTAAAGAGAAATAAGACATTTGCAGAGTCTCAAAGTATTTCCCTCCAAATACTTACTGATTACTGTGATGGTTTTAACCAATAAAAATTCCTTGACACTTTTTGCTTCCAGAGGTGGACCTTAGTTCTCCTTTCCTTTGAGTGTGGTCTAAACTTAGGAACTCACTCGTAAGGAACAGAGGAAAGAAGAGGAAAACTGGAAACCTTATGGTGAGAGACCTGATAGGTGCCCCTAACTACGTGATCACGGTTATATCACCAGTAAAAGTCACGTTGAAATCATGAGCTGTTACAATCAGATGTGATGAGAGGGTCATGTCACCTCTGTAGTGTTCTTCCGAAAATCTATAGCGCCAGTCTAATTCATAATAAGACATCAGATAAATCCAAATTGGGGGAAATGCAAAGTATCAACTAGTAGGCTCTAAAATAGTCGAGGTCGTGAGAAACAAGGAAAGACTGAGGAATTGCAGGAAGAGGAGAGTACGGAGGCAGGATGACTGATGCAGTGGAATCTCAGATTGGATCCTGGAGCAGAAAAATGTTTTAAAAACCATGGTGTCTAAGGTTGGAAATCATATCCCTATTTGTCAAGTACCATAAGCTTCTTCAATAAGGTAGTTTATTTTCAGATGTAGTGCATTATATCTGGCTGGGAGTTGGATTGTATTTATGGTGGTAGAGATGCTTTTGCAGTAAACCTTTAGATGGCAGCATCTCTCACCATAAACCTCACTCTGAACTGAATTCCTCAGATGTGTAAGATGTTTAACACAGAAGGGCGCTCAGAATTAGCCCAACTCGCCCCTTCAGTGTGTGGTGACAGAGCTGAGGCCCGCAGAGGGTCAGGGCAGTGGCCAAGGGCCGAGTGGCAGAAGAGCTGTGGACCCCTGTCTGGCCCTCTTCCTACCACCCTTTCTCTTCCTGGTTCTGGGGCCTTGTTAAAAGCACACTTTCAGCCCTGGCCGGTTTGGCTCAGCGGTTGAAGCGTCAGCCTGCGGTCCGGAGAGACCGGGGTTCGGTTCCCGCTAGGGGCATGTACCTCGGTTGCAGTTTGTCCCCGGCCCTGGTTGGTCGTGCGGGTGGCGGCCACTCGATGTGTCCCTTCACATCGATGTTTCTCTCTCTCTCTCTCCCTCCTGCTCTATCTGAACAAAGAATGAAAAAGTGTCCTCAGGTGAGGATAAAAAAAAAAAAAGCACACTTTCAGTATCAGGCAACCAAGGAAAACAGGAGTACAGTGGGTGGTTTTGAACCGAAATGTGATATGATGTTTGAAAGGAGCACACAGAATAGGCGATCTATCTTTTTTATATATAAGAAGAACTATTTAGATATAATCCTCATAGCATACAACTCATTTAAAGTGTGCGCAACAGCAATTTCAGCATATTCACAAGATTGTGCAACTATCACCACAACCTAATTTTATAACATTTTTATCACCCAGAAAGAAGTCCCTTACCCCTAAGCCATCACCCCAGATGCCTACATATCTCCCAGTCCCTGGCAGCCATTCATACTTTGTTTCTATAACTTTGTCTATTATGGACATTCCGAATGAATGTGATGTAATACGTGGTCTTTGGGCGCTGGCTTCTTTCAGTTAGCATAAGGTTTTCAGGTTTTATCTGTGTTATAGCATGCATGAATCAGTACTTCATTCCTTTTCATTGCCCAATAATATTCCATCGTGTGGGTACATTGTATTTTGTTGTCATTAGTTGACGGGACATTTGGCTGCTATGAATAATGCTACTAGGAGCATTCACGCCCAAATTTTTGTGTGAACGTATTTTCACATAGAAGTGGAATTGCTGGGCCATTTGATAACTCGTTAACCTTTTTGAGGACCTGCCAAACTGTTTTCCAAAGTGGCTTCACCTGTCCATTGCACTAGCAGCGTGCAGCGGTTCCATTCCATCTCACCGAGAATTCCAGCTCTTCCGATAAGTTGGGGTGGAGGGAGCAGCGAGAGAGGACTCTGAGGCTCTCTGGTATCTCGAATCGCACGCCGCCGGCTGCGGTGCTGTTCTGAAGGCAGCCGTGCCAGCTGCCAGGAAAGCAGTCGTCTGCTCTGCCCCACGCACTTGCCATGCGTCACAGTCTGATAAAATGCCTGCGTCCTGCGGCTGCTCGGAGCGTGTTGATATTTCAGGCTGCTGTTTGTGATCCTTGCCTCCTGACTTTGGAGAGACCGAGCAACCCAGTCGTCTTTGTCCCACTTAGAGAAAAATTCCAAAGGGAAAAGCCCTCTGCCTCGAGCCGTCCAGGTTTGAACATGTCAAAAATCACTTACTCGACACACACCAAGGACAGCTGTGGAGCCTTCACAGCAGAAGAGCCGTTTGCTTGTTGTCAAAGTTGACATTCTCCGAACCGGGCTTACCCGTTTCTTCTTTGGCAGCCTACGCTGGACATTCCCGCGTCCGCGCTGAAATGACTGTGTGTGTGCTCAAGGGAGGGGAACGGCTGGCTCTTCCTTTAGGCATTTTTGGGTCCTGGTGAGGACACACACTCTACAAGCTGGGGCTTTGTTTGCATCTGGAAAAAATTAGCCACACTCAGATCTTTCCCATGCAGGTCCTGTCAGGAAGCCCAAGTATGTGGAAAGCCCCAGAGTACCTGGAGATGCTGTTTTAATCCCGTTCAGAGACGTGTCCAAGCCAACAGAGCCTAATGAGAATGGTAAGAATCTGTTTTCAATAATCCCCCCCCCCCCAAGATTTTACATAATGACACTTCATTTCTGAGTGAAACTTGAGTGCCTCTTTCAGGGATGCTGTGCTAAACTGAATGTATTTGGGAGGTTTCCCCCCCCCTGGGGTAGTTACAGAGATCTGTTCAACCACTGTAAATTCTTGGAATTATGTACATAGTGTAGCAATAGTTGAGTGGGTGTATATGCATTGTTTAAGGGTTAACTCTTATTTCCTCTCAGTTTTGACCTTCAGGGCACAGGGGAATATGAAAACTCAGACTGCTTCCAAGACTTTGTTTTGTTTTGTTTTTTAGTACTCCATCATTGTAGAATATTCAACAACAGGTTTTCGCTGAAACTCTAGCTGCACGAAGATTATAATAACTAGCTTACTTAAAACCATTTGGTGGCTTTTGAATGCTTATGTTTTAACATCTATAATTTTTCTTTAGGGGAATATTGAATGGGACAGAGGGGAACAAACCTCAAAGTGATTGAAACCTTTTCAAGAAGACATTTTATATTTTGCTTTTTTCCCCCTATATCTAGAAATATGTGTAACAGACATTACAAACTTAGAGCATTTCATGGATGTATTAATAGTTCTTTATTTTTTACAAATCAATTCAAGAATTTACCTATTTGTTCCTTTCTTGGGGTGGGGGGAGTCTCCCAACTCACAACTCTATAGTTTTTAATTTGTGTTTTTGAGTTTGTATCCTAATTTCCTAAAGAAACATGTGGCTAGGAGCCCTGGCTTATGTAGGGAAACCTGTTTTACCCTCATTTGGACACAGGCTCATGTAGTAATATGGAAAGAGAACTTGGGAAAACTCTTCTGTGTTTGCACTTTGAAACACCTGGCACCCTGCTCTCCTGAGTGTGGGTTGGGAGTATAGCTCCCGTATGTTCCAAGCAACAGGTGTGCATTTTGAGTTTCTGCATCTCGCATGGTGGAGAGTGGGTATGAAGTCGGGCATGGTAGGAAAATGGAGTGGGGTGGTGGTGGTGAAAATAAAGCTGAAAATGAGCTGAGAGAGGAGGGATTGGCAGAGGATGAAAATCGGGAAGGGGAGTTTGGGATGGTGGTGAGTGGGATGGGTCCAGGACTGGGCATTTGGGACAGGGAAGGGGGGTGTTGTGTGTGTCTTGGCATGAGTAATTCCACCTTTTCCCCTTCTGTCCAGGTGCCCAGTCATAGGTTTAGGTAAGAGGCTCCCACTGGGATTTGTGCTGAGGATGGGCAGGGTATGCAGTGGTGAAGAGGGCAGAGTCCACAGTGGTATCTGGTTAAGACGGCCATCCTACATACATGAGGACCCCCTTGGTTGCGAATTGCCGTGAGCAGGGTGTCCGTGTGTTGATCTGTTCTCTCATTTATGTTTTGGGTGTTGAATGGAAAAATAGCACCCTGTTCCACTAAAGTGAATATCAGTAATCTGCCTGTTTCTGAATAAGCCTGCCACCTCTTGCCCTCATTCCCACCCCCAAAGTCTTTGTAATCCTGGGTGGTTATGTCCCTGGCATTTTGGCTGGCCTAGACTCCATTATATAACCTCTTCCTCCCTGATGGAGAGTATTGTGGAGGTCCTGTCTCAAGTTTATGACTTCCCCTACAGTGAGAATGGGGGAGAAATTTAGGATTTTTATTGGGCAAAGAAAAGAGGTTATAAATAGCTTCCATTGTCAACTTCCCTCCTCTTGCTTAGGGTGGAATTGGCCGTCTTTCTCTGGGTGAGGAGGCATTCTTCTGTTTGCTGGCAGCTGAGCTGAATTCAAGAGTAGTGATTTATATTACAGCAGTCGCCCGAGACCCGAGCTCTTGGATTCGGCATCGTCATTCTCTGTGAGATCTTAAATTATGACATACTATAGTTTAGAAGCAGGGTACATTTTCCCCTTTTTTAGGTGTCTGGAAAAGGGGTGTCATTCATGTCTGTGGGCACATGGTCATGTGTAGCTAGCCATGATGTTGGTGGAAGCCCAAGCTGAGTTACCTGCTGGATGATGAAGAGGTGGTTGCCTAACAGAATTCAAGTTCACAAATGGTCAGGGATGCTGTGTTTGGTCATTTCCATGGAATCCTTTGAATTTCAAAGGAGTTAATTAAGTTTGCCTTGTTAAAGTGTAAATTTTGTGTCCAGGTCATTGAACCTAAAGGAGAGGCTGGAGTGAATTAAAGCTAATTGAGTTTTTTTTCGTTGTTTTTTTTTTTTTGGTACATGCCCTTAGTGGGAACCAAACTCGGGACTCTCTGGTCCACAGGCCGATGCTCCAACCGCTGAGCCAAACCGGCCAGGGCAAGCTAATTGAGTTTGAACCCAAGTATGTACAGATCCACTTCTAGGGTTTCGTATCATCATCACTTAAGTTTTAATTGAAAATTTTGGCTTATGCTTTCCGTGTTTCCTTTGGGCATTTAAAAAAAATCTCTAAGACATTTTTCTGGGTGCTGTCAATAATAGCATTTCAGTCTTCACCAGTCTAACAAACTCTATGAAAATAGCTCTTAGTGAAGTGCTTGCTAAATTTCACATAGACTCATGATATATCAGGTTATTCCTAAGTGTTGTTAATACCCCTCCGACACTAGCTGCCTTGCTTTATGGGCATGTAGCTCCATAAATTCTTGATTCTTAGCTTCGTGTTTAAAATGTAAATCAGCCCTGGCTGGTTTGGCTCAGCGGTTGGAGCATCAGCCTGTGGACCAGAGAGTCCCGGGTTCAGTTCTCGCTAGGGTCATGTACCACCCCCCCCCCCAAAAAAAAATTAAATCAAAATAAAATTAAACCAATGAGCACTTTGAATTTATAAGTAATTACAGTTACCTGTAATTTGCATGTTTTAGCCATCTGGGAAGTAGGTTATAAGGGCAGATGAACATTTTTAATGTAAACAAAGAACCTGTTAAAATTTTCATTCACCTGGATCCATCTTTAGGGAAAGACATTCTGCTTTATTCAGTGTTTTAAGATAGTTTTGAAAAACAGCATTTTCTACTCTGGGAAAAAAGAATGACTTAATGAGGTCCTCAAACAAAATACAGTCCCCCTTTTCTTGTCAAATGGTCCTAATAAGCTCTGTCACACAGAATAAATTCTTCATAAATAAGCTTTCTGTTGTAAAGCAACATATTGCCTAGGGAAGAAATGTCATTTACTCACAAAACAATACCTATGCCTTAAGGGTAAATAAAAAAACAGATAAATTAGAGGGGATTATTAAGTTATAATAAGATTCACAGCTGTGTTTCTTTGAATTAAGGGCAACAATAGTCCGTTTAGGTTTGCTTCAATCTATCATTGGCTACTTGAGCAAGTTTTAGTCTTATGAGTCATTGCTGAAGATCAATCTCAAAATATGATAAAACTGTTTTTCTGTCAGTCTACTTAGCAAGTAAAACCAACACGTAAAACGGCAAAATAGCCCTGACCAGTTTGGTTCAGCGGTTAGAGCGTCTGCCAGTGGACCAAAGATTCACGGGTTCAGTTGCAGTCAAGGGCACGCGTACCTCAATTGCATTTCAGTCCCCGGCCCTGGTAAGGGAAGTGCAGGAGGCAATCGGTCAATATGTCTCTCTCACATCGTGTTTCTCTCTCTTTCTTTCTCTCTCTCTCCCCCCACCTGTCCGAAAATAAATGGAAAAATACCCTCGGGTGAGGATTTAAAAAATAATAACAACAAAAAAAACAATAATTAAATGCAAAACTCTTATTGGGAGGAGTGGGTTTTTTCTGAGATACATGTTTAATGAAATATCGATGCCTTTTGTTTCTGGTGATTTCAGGCATTCGAACAGATGTAGAGAATGAAAAGGTGTGAAGAATAATGGCATCTGTCTACCCACTATTTAGGTTAACAAGTAAAACATAACTCTTTCCTCCTGATCTTGTTCCTCTTCCTTTCCCAAGAGGTAACCTGGCTCCTGCTGTTGAATTTTCAGTTCTGAGCATGGTGATGCACTATTTGACGAATGGTCGAGTAAGATTTTATTAAGTGAAAGTACAGAGGGGCACACCTGGTAATGTGTGTGGTGAAGAGAGACTGGAGGTAGAGCATTTATTCATTTTCTGTTTCTTTGAATAAATATTAATCACATTCCTGTACTGTGAAAAGCTGTATGTTAGACGCTATTTGAGATGGGTTATCAAGCATAGGTCTTCTCTTCATGGAGGCTTAGAGTCTGCTTGCGGATTAAAGGCCGTGTACAGAGTGACTATAGTACGGGGGGAAGTAGAGTTGACTAACTCAAGCTGTGTGATGAAGCGACTGCACATGGAGGTGCTGACCAGGAAAGACTTAGTTGGACCTATGCCTTAAGATTTACCTGCCATAGGATCGAAAGAGGCAGGAAGGAGACGCGGATCAAAGAATGTCTGGAAAATTTCAGTAGTTAAATGAGAGAATAGAGATCTCAAATTAGAACAGGATCAGGGAAGAAGAGGTGATGAACAGGAAGATTCTTGAGAAGTTCCAAGGACCCGGAGCCATTAGAGACAAAGATGGTGATGACTTCAAGGCTTTGAGAGTGTATTGAGAGGGCAGTGGAGGAGAGAAAAGCAACCATTTTTTGGTTTGAGTTCAGTTTCAGGCATGTTGAGTTGGAGGTGCTGGTGGAACATTTAGGCAAAAGTATCCAATGAACAGTTGGAAAAATCAAACTGGTGCCCAAGAAAGAGGTCAGGTGGTCATCTGGGCAGCCATTTATTCACAGGAGACCAGGTGTGTTAGACTAAGACAAGGTAGTTGAGAGAAGAGGACTGAGAAACTTTGGTATTTTTATTAACCTGTTAACCGGGGAATTCCCTCTTTAATCACACAGCATATAATGGGTGCGAAGACGTGTAAATACGTCCCACTTGGTTAACAGGTGAATGAGCTGTGAATAAGGAAGGAGAAGCACCAGCGAGAGGGTAGGAGAAGAACCCACGAGACCACACAGTTCCTGGAACCATGGATTTCCCCTTTGGACGTCTTCCATGATAGTTGCCACTTGCCCCTTGCGGGACAGTGTTTACAAGGTTAAAACATACAAGAATAACAAAAGAGGAGGCGGAATGTTCTAAAAAAAAAATTACTGTGTTTAATAGCAGTGTTTGAGGAGAGCTGTGAAGGTACTTGAGTTTGAGTTGTAGGTTGGTGATGAAGGAATTGGTGGGGAAGGACCCCTTTTTTATCCCAAGGCATTGGGAGGGTAAGGGAAAATGAGAGATCCGTTAAGTTACTAGGGTGGGGAGTGTGTGAGACTATGGCTCATTCATTTCTTTTTAAGAAAAGGGAGAATCTAATATTTGACACTTAAGGCAGAGGTTCTCAAAGTATATGTAGGTTGTGGACTTCTAGGCATTCCTGAGAGCCTTGCAGGGGTCTGTGAAATCAAAACTCTTTTCATAATAACACTAAGAAGGGATTCCCATTTCTGTTGCATTGAGAGTTGCACTGATGGTTAAAAGAATCATTGATAAAACTGCTGATGCCTTAGTACGTGCCAAAGTAGGGGCACCTGCTATTTTAGGGCTACACGTGGTATTTTCCACCACTACTCATTCGCATCAAAAATAATTCACTGAAGAATGTCCTTGATGAAAGGCTAAAAATAAAGAATGTTATTAAATCTTGACCCTTGAGTCCTCCCATGGTTGTCGCCAGGAAAAGCAGTTGTGTGGTTGTTTGCATTGCAAGCTGAACAGCCTTATTATTTTTTTTTTTAATAGAACATCTGTTTTACTTGAAAGAATGGCTGACAGACCATGGTTATTCAGAATTAGGTATTTGACACACATTTTCTCGAAAAGGCAAAACATGAATGTGTTGCTTAGATTTAAAAAAAAAAAGAAGAAGAAGAGAAAACCTGACAGGGTTTGTTGCCAATAGTAAATTTTGACCTTTCAAGTGAAAATTAGATTCTTGGGAATTTGTCACATGGAGCTTGACAGCTACCTAGGACTTTTCCATTGAGATCTGTGGTGATATTAATAAATGTGATTTTTTGGTATTGTGTAATGAAATGTATCATCATTTGCAAGATCTAAGAAACCAGTATTTTTTTTTCTAAATGACCCAAAGCATGATGTTACAAAATTTTGTATGGGTAAATATCCATTTGAAGCATTGAATTTTACTGTAACAGAGTACAAAAAGTTCATTGAGATGGATTCAGAGTCAACATTGGAGTAACCTTTAAGAAACAGTTACTTGTCAAGTTTTGATGAGGTATCAACGCATATCTATAGTGAACTAAAAAGGTTCCTCCCTTCCCCAACTGCATATCTGTCTGAGGCCACAATTCTTCACATATTTCAACTAAAAGAACATATCCTAGTAGGTTGAGTGTAGAAGCAGACACTAAAATCTAGCTGTCTCCCATTAAATCAGACATTAAGAAGAACTTTGCACAAATGTAAAACAGTGCCCTTCTCAATTAACTTTTAAAATGGGAAATAGTTTTTTTTTTATTTAAAATGTTATTTGAGATGTAATAAGTTTTATTAACTTAAACTGTATTAACATGCATTTTTAAATTGTTTTCATTTCTAATGTGGTAAAGCATCAATGGACATAAGCCAACGCTCTCTGGAGTCCTCAATTTTTAAGAGTGAGCCTTGAGACCAAAAAACTTTGGGGAGGAGATGCGGACTTCAGAGATAGGGGGCGTGTGAATTCAGGACACATTCTGAAAGAAGAAATGGTATGATTTGGTGATCATTCAGTATGAGGTAAATGAGATGAAAAACTTAATAATAACTTGTTTGTTGGCTATTTTTTTTTTTTTAATTAAAGACTAGAAGCCAGTTATTGACAGAACAGCCCAGGTTGGTGTGCGGATGTTCTTCCAGAAGTGCTATTTTGGGAAATCCAAGGAGGAGGGGACAGTGGTGCCTTAGGAGAAAGAGCAGCTTGGAAGGAACAGGTGGATGCTGGGACATAGAAGGCAAGAGGATGGGCAAGAAGCAGGCTGTGGATAGGTAGAGGCAGAGGAAGTGATTTAACAAGACTGTGTTTCATGTATCAGATTTGATTGAGAAATACTGTCTTGGAAACTGATGTTAAAGGTGCTGTAGCACCCTGGCCAGTGTGGCTTAGTTGGTTGGAGTGTCATCCTGAACACCAAAAGATGGCAGGTTTGATTCCCGGGCAGGGCACGTACCTAGGTTGCACATTTGATCCCTGGATTTCTCTCTGTCTCTCCCTCTCTCCCTTCCTCCCCCTCCCTCTCCCTGGGATCAATTTTTTTAAAAAAGAGGTCCTGTAGCTTGTAAGTGGCCGGACATTGTCTACAATGTCCAGTGCTCTGTAGAATTTGAGGAGGATGAGAGTGGAAAAAAGACTTCTCTTGATGGGATGGTCTTTGGTAATCTCCAGGGATCTTCATGGTTCTAACAGTTTGGCTTTAAGAAGTGGGAATGATTAACTCTGGCCGGTTTGGCTCAGCTGTTGGAGCGTCCCGGGTTTGGTTCCCGCTAGGGGCACGTACCAAAAAAAAAAAAAAAAAGAAGTGGGCCCTGGCCAGTTTGGCTCAGCGGTTAGAGCGTCGGCCTGCGGTCCGGAGAGGCCCGGGTTCGGTTCCCGCTAAGGGCACGTACTTCGGTTGCAGTTTGTCCCAGGCCCTGGTTGGTGGTGCGGGTGGCAGCCACTCGATGTGTCCCTTCACGTTGATGTTTCTCTCTCTCTCTCCCTTCCTCTCTCTCCCTCCCACTCTATCTGTACAAAAAATGTAAAAATGTCCTCCGGTGAGGATAAAAAAAGAAGTGGGAATGATTAGATAGGAAATGAGAGCAATAAGTATGGGCCAAGTTGAAACAGTTTGATAATCAGAAAAAAAGGAGGGGAATAGTGAATTCAGAAACAGTTATTTAAGACAGGAAAATTATAAACAGAATTTTTTAGGTAAGAGAAAAATAAGCACATTGTCTATAGATGTGAATCCATGAAACCAGAAAATGAAGTAATAGTGAAAAAGTAGGCTCTTGGTGTTGGTAAGACTAATGACCAACTTTGATACAGGATCTCATCTCAAGGATGTTTGATTTCTAAAGTGTTTCTCACTTTTTAAATTTATTTTTATAAATTTAAATTGCCACATGTAAGAAGTAGGTATTGGTGACTTGCCTGGTGGGAAATTAGAGAGGTTAACACTGTAAGGGGTCCAGAGAGCTTTAGCGTAGAAAAAAGCTGAGGCTTAGGGAAGGGCGAGCGGATGATTACAAAGGACACAAGTAGGTTTGAGTTACGTTGGCAGCCACTGGAGAGCCAGTTTATGGACTACACCTGAATGTCCGTGCCCCAAACATGGTCCAACAGGTGTGAATAGACAGGAAGTGATCCAAGAAATTCCCCGTGCCTTTCTCCACATGGTATTCCACAGTGGTGTGGTGTTCAAGGATTCTTTGAAAACCCTGGGAGGGCTATCACTCTCCACTTGCCTAGTGGATTCCTAGGGAGTGAGGCAAATTATTCTCTCAGATCCAAATACAACCATCATAAATTCTTTGAGTATTTAAAATCTGTGAGATACAAAGCGTTGCTAAGAGTTGAGGTCTTTCTCTCATCCCTTATACCACTGGTGTTGGGTAAGGTACACCCATTATTGATGAGTGATTTAATACTAACTGCACAAATGAAAATAAACTCTCCCTTTAAAGTGTCCCAGTGGATTTGGGTCCTTTTGGAGTAAGAATTAGCTTAAAGAAAATCCTCTCTGGCTTTTTAGATTTCAGTATTTGGTGATCAACAGTGGAAATAGAAATGCATTTCCATGTCAGTCAAATGCATCAGTGTGGGTTCCCAGGCACCTGCACTGTCGCCCTTCACCCAGGTGTCCTGCCACAGTGAAAAATTCAGTGAGAGAAGGCTCTGTGTGTCCAGGAAGGTGCAGATGGCTGGGTGTGGACTGAGGCATTCAGAAGGAAGGGGACTTCTGAGGGGGGAAGTCACTAGGATGGCATTGTGCAAGAGAGAGTAATATGAAAAGATAGTTAGGAAGCTTCCGGAAGAAAAAAAAAAATGGCAGTGGCTGAATGAATGTCAAAACGGCCATAGTGTCTGTTCATTCATTTCAAACCTCAGTAGGGTTTTTGGAGCTTAGGTAGAAGCCAAGTCCAGGTTGAACAGCGTAGAGAACAAGTTAGTCATGCATCTGGGTGTCTTTTGTGAATTCAGGCATTAAGCTTGTCTGAAGGGAGAGGCTTGGATGACTATTTCTCTTTGACAGTCTGGGCTGACTGTCTGCAGGCACAGTGTGGAGGCAGCAGTGACTCGGCCGGGGGCACCCCTGCTCCCCGCAGGGCCGACACGGGAGTGAGCCCCAAGTGAGCCACGGTGGGCTGTTTGTCTTCAGGGTGAATTTTGCGGGGGCCAGGCCTGCGCAGCTGCTCTCCCTGCCTCCACGGCAGCTGCCAACTGGGAGTCGTTTCTGGCTCCTTCCCCAGCGTGTTTCAGGTTGAACTGGAAGCTAGACCTTCTGGGGCACAGTCACAATTGGGTAGCAGTATGGAGATTGTTTCGAAAGGAAAGGGGGGCGTGGAGCACAGAAACTGCTGCGTTCTGCCCCTTCACCCACTTCTCCCCCTTGTCAAGGGCATCCTGTTTGTTCCCTCTGGGCCAGCTGCCACCTAAGATAAAGTAGCTGCCCTGCCTGAGCCTTGGGGCAAGGGAGGGTGGGAGTGACCCGGTTCTGAAGTGGTTCCGCCCTTGGGTGTGCCGGGGCTGTGCTGATTCGGTTTGGTTCCTGCTTTCCTCACCCAAATACGCGTACCTTTGAGAATCAAAGTGTGGCTGGGAAGTCTGGTGGGAAGGGGTCTCTGTTGAGTGGCTCAGGGTGTGGTGGATTGCCCCCGGGGTGGTTCCCGGAACCCCATTGGCTTGGGACCACTGCCACTTCATGTTAGGAGTTTAACTCAAATGATCTGGGCTCTCTTGACCCAGGCACTCAGGCCTTGGCTATTTTACCCCTAGTTTTCTAGAGCAACTGAAAAAAAAACCCAAGTTGGTAAACAGCTCTTCTTCCCATCCCACACATTGGAAGCCTTTGCGAGTAAGCAGGGGTGGTGCTTGTCCTTCCTTGAAGATGCAGCCTCCTAGTTTCCCTGGTAGCTGCCAGCGGCCGTCCTGGGAGCGAAGCTGATGCGAGTGAGGGCAATACAGATGGTCTCAGCTCTGCTAGTGTTGGTTGTTGGCGATTCCTTACAAAAGGCGGTTAGCATTGACCTTCGGTGCTAATGTTATAGCTCAAAGGTAACAGTGCTATTTTGTTCTTCTTTTCTTATTGAATTTTTCTAAGACCTGTTATCTATTTTCTGCAGATTTCCACATCTAGGGAATATTGGTTCATGAATATAGGGCTCTAGGTATCTACACAATTTAACAAAAATGAACAAAACATTAAGAGGAGAGACTATATTCCAGGTTGCATATTGTTCTTGAGTTCTGACTTCTGTAAGCAGCACAGTTTGCTTTATACATTATGGCATTCCCAGATGGGTGCTGATTTTAAAGTGTAAGAGAGGTATTAGAATAATGCGAATATCATTTGTCAACCATAAGTAAGTATGTGCCCTTAGGCTTAACCTGCAGCTCTATATTTAAACCAAATCCAACAATAAAATGTCTTAAGTGCAAAAAGCAAGATGACCAGCCTTGGGGAGACCAGAAACGAAAGGAAGGTTCCGAGTATGCCCCGAGGCCTTCAGATAAAAGGGGCTCCTAGTGTCACTATGGAGTAGGTTGAGAGCACAGCCCGAGTTGTCTACATTTGTGTGGACAGCAGAGCGTATTACTAGATCCGGCCTCTTGGGACACATTTCACTGGGATTGAAAATCTTTGTTTCAACTTGGACTTCTGGTGGTTGACCCTTGAGTTGGACCTGTGAGTCTGTCTCTGCTGGGGGTATGAGAGCAAGTTTGCACTAAGTGGTTGTGCCCCTGCCCTGTTTAATGAACTTGCATTTCAGTTTTACCCCAACGTCTAAGCGGCCTGGGCCTCTGCCAGCATGCCTCTCGGGTTTTACTTTATTTCAACCTCCTGTGGACATTGGCCACACCGCTCTTCAAGGGGGAGATGGAGGGCAGGCCTTTTTCTATTCTTGGTGTCTGACGTACCGGTTTTCACATGCCATGGACGTAGGAATCGTTTTCAGATAATGATACTAGGTTCTTCTGATTCGGGTCAAATATTTCACCCTTTGCACTTGGAGTTTCTCTTTCAGTTTTCTAACCCGTCACAGCCTCCTAATTAGCACGTATTGCTAGTGGACAGGCAACATTGTCAAACTTTGTGCATTTTACAAAAATACACAACAGCACCAGCCAAGCAGCTGTGGTGCCAACTCCTCCAGATGCGATACTGAAACTCCCCAGAGGGCATCTTCATTGTTGTCTTTCTTTGTTCCAGAAGCAAAGGCTGATACTGAACAGAGCTGTTCGCCGGCAGCTCAAGAACTGTTGACAAGGCTGGGATTTTTACTGGGAGAAGGGATCCCAAGTGCCACACACATAACCATTGAAGAGAAAAATGAAACCATGGTAATGCCCGAGGAGGCTGCTGCATTCCAGACCTGCTCAGAAAGGAAGGAGGGGACAGCCATCCTCTCTCCCTCCCCAAGGGGGGGTGTCACTGTTTAGTGGAACGACTTTGGGCTGTTGGGTATTGAGATTGATCGCAACTGCTTCTGGGTTTTGCGGTGGGGGAGGGGGTAGAAGCAGGAGGGGGAGAACTTAAGAGAATGTGCACATTAACCTTCCAGGCAGCACCCTGAGAAGAGGGGCTAAATGAATTAAAGTGGCTGAGCGGATTCCTCGGTGATGATACTACTTTTATCTTTATAGCCACCATTCTCCTCATTTGGCTGCTTTGGTGTATGCTTTCCTGTGCTTTATTTTTTAAAGCACTTGAGATTTTGGAGGGTCAGTGGGGGGAGGAAAAGATTTATAGATGAGCCAGAGACCAAACGAGATGAGACCAAATGGTTCATCTACCAGAGAGCACTCCCGTGTCCCGGGCCACAGCACCCTGCCACTTTGGAGAGAGGTGTCCATTTGAATCGCAGCGAGGGGCTGGAGCTTCTGCCCGCTGCAGGGTCTCTGCATGGGTGTCATGCCTCGAGGGAGCAGGTAGTGACAACCAGTCTCCTGCCCCTGCTCCCGGAGCCCATAAATCTTCAGGAATCGAATCAGGCTGCAGCGCTGGCGAGAGTACAGAAGCGGGCCCCGGGTTCTCCGTACAGAGGTCGACGAACCCATTTGTCTTCCACACATCTGAAGTGAGAGGAAGTCTGCCTGTTAGCTATTTCTGTTTTACAACTGTGCATTCCCACTCCATTATTCCTAAGACTGCCCGTGCCATAAAAAAGAAAAATCACACGGGAGGGGAGCAGAGCTAGGATGTTTCTCTTTTAGAATTTGGGAGGCCACGTAGACATTTAGCTCCTGAGATTTTAAAAACTGTTTTCCACTTTACTGTTTTAGTTTTATTGTGTTAGCGTCAACAACAAAAGAATGTGCCGAAGTGTCCTGTGTGAGCCCTGCTAACTCCTCCTTCCATTCGTCTTACAGTGCACAGCCCTGAGCCAAGGCATCAGTCCTTGCTCCACACTAACAAGCAGCACCGCCTCTCCCAGCACCGATAGCCCCTGCTCAACCTTGAATAGCTGTGTCAGCAAGACGGCAGCCAACAAAAGTCCCTGTGAGACCATTAGCAGCCCTAGTTCCACCCTGGAAAGCAAGGACAGTGGAATTATAGGTAAGAAGCACACTGCTGGGTAATGGAATGGCTCGGTGCACGTCAGCCAGACCATTCATTCGCCAGGCTCTTCTTAGGAGGGTTTAGCACGGTCTGTGAAGGTCGGTCTGCCAGGGCCTGCTCTGTGTCTTGCAGACAGCGCTGGCTCTGTGCACAGCCGACAGAACAAAGCATCGGCTTTTACTCTTGATGTTTCTTTTACCACACTGGACTCATTTGGTAAAAAAAAATTTCCTGATCAGATCTGGAAAAATTTGCCCTCCTCACCATTGAATTGCATTTATTGGGGATTGGTCCCACCAGGACACAGCGAGGCAGTGAAATCCATGGATGTTTCAAAGTCTCCCCGGCCCAATCTCAAGGTCACTTATGCCCCCACATATTTCTAGGTGTTCTTAAGTTTCTTATAATGGGATCTGACCAGTTGTGAGGCCAGGATTTTCTAAGAACGCCCCTCTTTGTCCCCCCACAATTGCATTCTTTGCTCATCTCTCTCACGGGGAGTGGCCAGCTGTATATTAGAACCATCCAGGGAATTTAAGAGCCCTTGTTTTTACATCCCATCCCAGACAGACTACATTTACATTCCTGCAGGTGGGCCTGGGCATCTGTGTCCTGAGTCTCCAGCTTGGCACCTTTCAGATAACAGGTGTGTGGGACCACCGGACGATTGTTCAGGTCCTCTGCTCTGAGATCCTGCTGCTGTGTAACGTCGGTACACTGCCGAACAATTCGGCTCCTTCCCTTTTGCTGAATTCTGCACCTCTTTGAAGGATATTTTACATTTTATTATGGACTGAATCCCATTTAATTCTATATTAATATGTAAACAAATGGAATGACATTTGAGCTCCTTGTTTTCCTCAGAGACCTGTAGTCTCTTTCAAGCGCAATTTGAAAAGCCAAGTTGCGGGTTCACCCAGTTCGTATTTTGGAGATTGCCCAGGGGTCTGTGAGAGCCCTGGGACTGGGCTGTGGGGCAGCCTGGTGTTGCGCTCCCCATGGCTTTGTGTGGGCCCCTCAGCAAGGGGAAGGCAGCCTCTTCCCTTAGTTTTCATAAGGATTAGGCTCTTCGGTGGGTTTTGTTTCGCCAATTGCTCTGTTGAGATATAATTCACATTCCATAGTATTCACCCATTTAAGCCATTGAATGGTTTTCAGTATATTCATAGTTATTATACAACCCATCACCACAGTCTGATTTCAGAACACTTTCATCACCCCAAAAAGAAATCCTGTGCTCAGGCCCCCCCTCACTTCCAGCCCTACTCAGTCTGATTTCTGTCCCTACAGATGATTGATTCTGGACACTTCACATAAATGGTGGGCTGAGGTTTTTGTAGCAAATTTAAATTCTTCTCGGTCTGCGTCCTGTGAGCTTATTTTGCGAGTCCCCCATCCTCATCTCACTCTGCTTCCTCCCTGCTGTTAGTCTCGTCCAGCAAGTTTTTCCCAGTGGTGCCTCTGTTCTCACGCCCGGTCTCTCTGAGCTGCTCACCTTTGCGAGATCTCTGGGATTCGTTCTGTGATAGCCAGACGACTTCCTTTATGGCCTTCTTCGCTGTTCTGACACTCCCTCTCCTCCGTAGAGTTTATTTTCATTCAAGGAGTTAGCCCCTGCTGCAGTCTTTCTTTACATCCCTTTTCCCTGGGTGTTCTGGCATTGGCATTACGTGCCTCTTGCTATAACCAAGCCAGCTTCTTGTTTGACAGTTAGAAGCTTTCTCAATAGTATATAAATGATATTCATTCATTTATTCTTCTCTCGCGCTCTTTTTCCCTTTCTCATTAAGATACAGTGCTGCAATTTAAAGTGTTCTAAAGAGAGGAAAGAAAAGTTGCTGGTTTGGTTTTCTGTCGTGCCAATGAAGATGATTGAGCTGCAGGAATATTGAGGCTCTACTAAGTGTTTGGTTTAAAACAGTTCCATTCAGCCCAGGCTGGTTCGTCTCCTTTTTTTTTTTTAATGGTTTTTATTGATTTTTTTAGGGAGAGAGAGAAACGTCCATGTGAGAGACATACATCAATCGGCTGCCTCTTGCACGCCCCCTACTGGGGATTGAGCCCACAACCCAGGCTTGTGCCCTGACCAGGAGTTGAACTGGGACCTCCCAGTCTATGGGATGATGCTCAGTCCACTGAGCCACACCAGCCGGGCTTAGTCCCCTTCTTATATGCTTTCCAGAGCACCTTAGTATTTTCTTTCAAGGCACTTTTTCTTGTTTTACTATTTACAGTGATACCTCGGTTCTCGAACGCCTCGGTTTTCGGCCAAATGGAGATTCGAGAAACTTTTGTCTCGGAATCCGAACAAATATTTGGAACTCGAACTTCCGAGATGAGCCGAATGGCATTCATTCGGCCCAGCGCGCCTTGCTTGCGTCATCAGTGTGAGTGCAGAGAGAGAGTCACGCTTTGTGGAGTCACGCTTTCCTATTGGTTTCATTGCTTCGGTTCTCGAACAATTCGGTTCTCGACCATCCTCCTGGAACGAATTATGTTCGAGAACCGAGGTATCACTGTACTTTTGTCTCCATAGAGAGAGGGGTCTCATCTATATTATTCGGCCCTCTACTGGGCTCCCAGCAGGATGTTGGGAATGAGAAATTAAAGAGAGCTGTTGCCGCTATCAGGTTGCATCGAAAGATGGAGCGTTCAGTTGGTTTATAAAGAAGCTGTGCAGCCCTGGCTGGTTTGGCTCAGCGGTTGGAGCGTTGGCCTGCGGTCTGGAGAGACCCAGGTTCTGTTCCCGCTGGGGGCACGTGCCTTGGTTGCAGTTTGTCCCTGGCCCTGGTTGGGTCGTGTGGGTGGCGGCCGCTCGGTGTGTCCCTTTCACGTCGATGTTTCTCTCACTTCCTCTCTCTCCCTCCAGCTCTATCTGAATAAAAGGTGGAAAAGTGTCCTCGAGTGAGGATAAAATAAAAATAATTAAAAAAAAAAAAAAAGAAGAAGAAGCTGTGCAGGCTTTCCATCCAAGTTGGCACTGTCAGATCTTCGAATGTCATCTGTATTTTAAGCTCTCTTGTCCTTAAAGTTAAATGACACATTTTATGTCATTGAAGCTGTCCTTCATTTTTTGGCTCAAGTTAACATGTTCCCTTAACTCAGCAGAGGAGTGGGAGGAACTAAGAAGTGGTAGGTCCCTCTTTTATGGAAGACCCCAGGCTGGAGGTTCTCTTCTTGTCGCTCTGGCCGTTCTGCAAGGACTGAAGGTGGCCGAGAGGGAAGCCACTGCGCTGGTGGCAACGTTCCTCTGTTCTCTCTCCTTTCGTGACCTGCAGAGTCAGTCTGTTGCCAAGGGACACACCGGAGGTGTGGTAGGGAGAAGGGGAAAAAGCAAGTATTTCCTCTCCAGACAGGCTGTAGCCACAGCCCTTTGAAGAAGCAGGAGCGGCGGGGCCAGGGAGTGAAGGCCCTTCCCCTAGGGCTGTGCAGGGTGTGCAGCGCCTTGCTCTCCAGAAAGCAGGGGTCCGTGACTCAGTTGTGGTTCTGTGGTTGCTGGGGTGGTGTGGGCTGCTTCTCCCCGATGAACAGTGTCTGTTTCATAAGGTGCAGCCCGGGAATGGCAACCATGGGGCCTCTTAAATGTTTAACAGAATAAAATGTTCAGGAACACGGTGATCCCAGCGGGCAGAGATGAAAGAGAGAGCTCAGCGCTCCGTTTTGGAAGGCCTGGCAGCGGCTTGTGAGAGGCTGGTTCAGATCCATGAGCCGGCTCACTTAGGGCCTGGAGACGGGAGGAAGAGGCTTTCCAGTTAGTTTTCCATTTTAAGTTGTTGAAGATTTGTCAATCCGTAGAGCTTAGGTACGAGTGGCAGAGGTTTTGAGGGCGGGTTGGTATAAAGTACACCACTGTTGTGGCATTGCAAGCTTTGGGGAACCAGGAGCCCTCGTACTGTAGGGCTCAGTCCAGAGCGCCCTGTACAGCATCAACACAATTCATTTAGGACTTTTAGGGGAGATTTCAAACAGTGCTAACCCATCCTTACATATCCCCGGGCCTCCCCTTCCATTTAAGCTGATTTCCATCGTGCTGATTATATTCGATCTAAATATTTTGGCCCAGGATTGCCTGAGGGGGCTTGTTCTCACACGCTGGCTCAGACAGCCTCCTCAGGGCGGCCACAGGGTGCCCTGCCTGTGTTGTGTTTCCACCGGTTTTGACATATTGCAGGGGAAGAGAATTTTCTTTTTAGGAACTGCTTAGTAGGAGAAAAGGCAGGCTAATAACCATTAGAAGAATTTATTGGATGCCGTCCAGTCTTTCTCTGTAGAGGCCAGAGCTTAGCAGAACCCTCCCCACCCCCATTCCCACTTCATTGTGTTACACAGAGGGGAGTCCCACTTTATCCTATTTCAGGAGGTCCACGTTCTGCCAACATAAATGTCTTTAGAAGTATAATAATCCTGTCATTGAGAAATACTGTCTAAGCTGGATGGTATTAACTGAATTCCCTATGACTATCTTCTTTGAAAAAAAATTCCTTACTCTTTATATATTGAAATCTTTGGCATGACCTAGAAGTTAGTGTCTGACTTTTCAAATTTGCCAAGTAAAAACCTTCTAAATGTTGAAATCCAGGTGTATCCAATCATCATAAACTATACTTTTTTTAGTTACTTGCTTTGAAAAGGAAAAAAAACTTTATGAAGAAGTGGCTTTTAAAGGTGTTTCCTCCATGCCTGAGACAACATTTTTCTTAGTGATACTCCCTTGATATAACTTGCTTCCAGCTGTTACCAAGTGGAAATTGTAAACCGTAGTAATCCCAGCTTCCAAAAAAAGGTATGTGTTTTCTTCAGAATCTGTGTGAAAACCGATCTGACTTTGTTGTTGTTGTTAATCCTCACCTGAGGGTATTTTTTCCATTGAATTTAGAGAGAGTGGAGGAGAGGGAGGGAGGGAGGGAGGGAGAGAGAAACATTGATGTGAGAGAGAAACATCAATTGGTTGCCTCCTGTACATGCCCAACCGGGGCCAGAGATTGAACCTACAACCCAGATACATGCCCTTGACTGGGAATTGAACTCATGACCCTTTGGTGTGTGGCTGATACTCAATCCACTGAGCCATACCAGCCAGGGCTGATTTCTTTTTAACTTATTCATTTTAGAGAGAGAGGGAGGAAAAGATGGAGAGAGGGACACCTATTTGTTGCTCCACTTATTTATGCGTATCGTTGGTTGATGCTTGTATGTGCCCTGACTGGGGCTTGAACCTGAAACCTTGGTGTATGCGTTCGATGCTCTCGTCAACTGAGCTACCCAGCCAGGGCACAATCTGATCTTTTTAAAAAGAATTACTGGAAGTAGTGGGTTTCGAAGCACTTTTTGATGTAAACATATTGCTTAATATTTGTTTATGTCCATATCATGATCAGCATTTTATGTGTGTGTATTTGTTTCAAGGAAATGGGCTTTTCTCTTAAGAAGGAGAATGGATATTTGATGAGGAGAAACAAATAACACCCAGCTTTCCATATCAAGATTTAAAAAAATAACCAGTCTTTCCTGTTCATCAATACATGTGGCCAGGACAGGGACTTCCAGGTAGCAATGAGGAAAATTCTGGCTGAGACGAGAGCTGGTTAAAAGTCAGTCGCCCCTTCCATTCCCTCCTCCTGCTGTCCGCTTGTACCTGCTGACGTTGATAACCTCCGGATGGCTTCTGTGGTGTGTTGGATATGTTTCCTTTTGAGAGCTGGTGTTAGGACAGCTCCAGGACAGGAGGGGAGAGGATTCCAAGGGACAGTGGCCCTGTCTCCCCCACTGGGCGGGTCTCCTGCACCGAGCAGGTGTGTTATTCACCTGCCAGGCTCCCCAGCCTCGGAGCCACCACATTCCACCAGGCCAGGTAGCTTTCAGGATGATTAAGTGCCCAGAACTTGGAAAGGGCAAAGCAAGAACTTGGGTTCTTCCTGCTACCTTTCCCCTTTCTCTGGTGGGAGGGCACTTGCATTTGCTTTTGTCCTCTCACTTCGAAGCTGGGAGGCAGGTACACACTCAGGCAGGGGATCACGTCCACAGGAGCCTTCTCCCGCGGAAGTGACTTAAGTAAAATAGTGGACACTGGGATTCGTATCCTGCTGGTGCTTACTAGAGTCTGATAATAGTTGTCTTTCTGCCCAGTTGCTTAGGATATTTATAAAAAAAGTTATGGGGGGGCTGACTTTTATCTTCCTGTCTCTCTTCTGTGCCCAGAGCTTGTAAAATGAAAGGGATTCCAGAGGTAGCTTTAGACCTTTCATTTCCCGGCCTTTGTGTCCCAGGAGAGATGATCAGATGCAGGAGAGGCAGACAAAGAGGAATTAATTGTACTATATTTTCATTTTTAACTTGTCACTCCTGCCCTTTTGATTTTATGCTGATGCTGCTTTGTTGCCCTGCTTGCTGCTAAATGGAAATGCTTCGGAATTGATTTGGTAATGACTGTTTAGTGTTTCAGATGTGTTAATATTCATTTTACTTCATCGCCTGCCATTTAAAAAATCATCCTTAATTGTAGACACTTTCTTTTTTTTTTTTTTTTAAACCTCTTAGGTGAAGGAGGGAAATTTGCCTTTACAGATGTAACTCTGTGATATTTGTAATGTGGGAAAGAAGCCCGTGGTGATTTGAGTCAGACTGCTTGTTCTGTCAGTGGAGCACGTATTTTTTGGCACCTGCTGTACCAAGAGCAAGTCTGTCCAGTACTGGAACAAGGGACAATAAAGATAAGGCACAGTATCTATGTCAAAACTTGTCCGCCTGTGGGACCAAGAGTGGCCTGTGGTCCTGTGGAGGGTCTGGGCAAGTTGTCAGTGCTGAAAAGGGTTCGAAACATGACAGTGGTCGACCCCTCTGATGGAGGATGTATGTTGAGGTGCATAACCATACCAACCACTAATAGTGCCTTGTGCTCCTTTATGGAAGATTCCAGAACGCTGGGGAGTCTGGGCTATGTAAGAAGCTCCACTGTCTGTGCCTTCAGTGTCCAGGTTCTGTGAAGCTGTGTAGTGCGCTAGGAAAAGTCGTGTTTAAATCCAGAGGCTTTTTTCCAGAGACTGTTACCTGCTGTCAGACTGAACCGGGCCGTGTGGCCGAGTGAGGCGGGTCTGGCCTCCCCTCCCCCACCGCCCTGCTCCAGCTGATCCTTCAGGTGTTTCCACAATCAGAAGCTTGAAGAATGCTGCTATGAATGCATGGCTCTGGTCCCTGGCCTTGCTGCATGTCATAGCAGAACACGCCTTGCGCAATGCAGTGAGCCCTGAGCAGATTTGGTACAGAGATCTGTGTGTCACAAGCCAGAGCACAGGGCATCTGTGCAAGGCCGGGAGGGGAGGACTCTGCAGCACGTCACACACGGCTGGCCAGAAGAGCCAAGCTGTTGTCCGCAAAGAGTTGCAGAAGGAGAAGCCAGAAAGTTCCCTGGAGCCAAAGGTAACCAGGCCACCCGCCCCGTGGCATTCCAGGGAAGGGCGAGTTAGCGTGCCTGCCTTCCTGAGTCCTCTCCCCGCTCTGCCCAGGGAGTGCGAGAGCAGTCTGCGCAGGTGAGCCTCAGACCCTGTTCCCCGCGTGGTTGTCAGTGTGTGGGTGGGGCAGAGGGAGAGGCACAGGCGCGTTTCTGGTCTGCCGGTTTCATCCATGCCCCCTTTCCCTTTGTCACTTGGGGAGAGCCACGCTGTGGCGGGGCAGCCTGAACCGTGTGTGGAGTGCGTGCAAAGGAAAGGAGCAAAACTCAGGTCAGGTCGCGAGGACCAGGGTGAACACCTGTCTCTTCCTTGCCGCGGCGCTTTGATCTTTTCCCACTCGTTAAGTCTTTCTTTGCTTTCCCTTTTGAAAGTTGTTAGTGAACTTGATCCGGTCATGTGAAAGGAGGTGGTGTCTGCAGTACTCACATCTTCCCTCCTCTCACTTGCATAAGCGACCTTTATGTGTCTTGTTTGATCTTTATTGACCGGTCCGGTGTTTTAACTTTTAAACTCTTCTCGTCAACCATGAAGCGGAATATAGAAGTTTAAACATGTTTGGTTTTTTTTTGTGTGTGTGTGCTACTTTATTTTTCTTCAGTTGTGTGGGGAGGAAAACATTCTTGAGTAATAATGACAGGGGAGGCCCTTCTCCCAGCCCGTAGATCCAGGTTTCCCCATAGACCAGGGAGGGACAAAGGGTTCTCTTCAGGAGCCCTGGCTTTGAGTCTGCAGAATGCGAGACAGTTACGGTATACTTGAAGAACATGCCAACTTCCATTTTTTTCATCTTTTCAAAGGGTATATTTTTGTGTGTGGTGTATATTATAATCAGAATAGTACATGTTCATAATTTATAAACACATGTATCTGGGGTGCAGTCTCAACATTTTCTACTGATAGTGTGGTGTGATCAGAGCGGTGTAGAGCCCCAGGCGGACGTCACGGGGCTTTCTTGACCTTGGGCCCCTGTGAGTATGCAGTGGGTTGAGATGGGATGAGTTTAGGGCAGAGCCCTAAATAGTAAGCACTGTTATAATACTCATTTAGCCACTTGTTGTTATGTCCTAAGAATACTCATTTGTTTATGCTGAATCCCTCCCCAGTGAATTTGAAATGCTCAGACACAGACATTTAGCAAACCAAGGTTTTCTTTTTCAGTGAAGGTATGAGTTGGGGAAAGGCAATAAGCAGAGTGAGAGAAAAGATGAAGTCAGGAGTCACCTGAGGATATTTTTTCCATTAATTTTTAGAGAAAGTGTGTGGGAGGGAGAGAGAGAGAGAAAAACATCAATGTGAGAGACACACTGATTGGTTGCCTCCCACACATGCCCCACCCCAAGCTAGGGATTAAACCTGCAACCCCGGTATGTGCCCTGGACCAGGAATCAAACCTGAGACCCTTCAGTGTGAGGGCCAACACTCTAACCACTGAGCAACACTGGCCAGGGCCAAAGGGAGTTTTAAAACAGACTACATGTGCGGTCAAAGAACTGGTATTGGATATACCATTAACCGTGTGTGCACACGTGTGTGTGAGATCAGTTTCTCTGGACTGTGTATGTGTGAGATCAGTTTCTCTGGAGAAAGTAAAAGGTGAGGTCGATGGTTCTCAGCCCATCCACCTCTTCTCATGGTTGTGGTTGTGTATGTGTCCTCATATGTTTTTGAAACTTTCTGGAAATAGTATAGCACTGTGCACTAGTCTAATAGGTCTGGTTCAATATGCTGTTACTACAGAGGAAGATAACACACTGTCCGTGGTTAAAAGGAATTTTCAGACTACACAGGGAGTCAGCAGTAGCACCTGTGAGTCGGTGAACGGGGGGGGGGGCAACCCTAAGTTAACGCTGCATGGTGAGCACCTGGCAACCTCAGACTTGCTAACGCGAGGCCTGATGAACCCCTCACAGCATCTTGCATGAAGGAAGAGTGTTGGAGACCTAGTATGAATGATGACAGCAAGTCGTCTTTTTTTTCTTTTGGTTAATTCTCACCCAAGGATATTTTTTTCCATTGTTTTTTTTTTTTTTTGAGAGAGTTCGAAAGGTGGGGATGGAGGAGAGAGAAATATCGATGTGAGAGAGACATATCAACTGGTTGCCTCTCGCACATGCCCCGACCAGCACCGGAGCAAACCTGCAAGCAAGGTACGTGCCCTTGACGGGAGATTGAACCCGAGACCCTTTGGTGCTAGGGCCGATGTTCTAACCACTGACCCACACCGGCCAGGGCAGATAGCAAATCCTACGTGATAAAAGCAGGCATCTAGCCCCAGCAGGTTTAGCTCAACGGTTAGAGCATCGGCCTGTGGTCCAGAGCGAACCGGATTCGGTTCCCGCTAAGGGCACGTACCTCGGTTGCAGTTTGTACCCAGCCTGGTTGGGTCGTGTGGGTGTCAGCCACTCGATGTGTCCCTGTCACGTCGATGTTTCTCTCTCTCTCTTCCTTCCACTCTATCTGAACAAAAAATGGAAGAAATGTCCTCAGGTGAGGATAAAAAAAAAAAGAAGCTGGCATCTATACTTACTGCAGGAATAAAATGTTAGAATTTTTAAGTTGTTAGGGAACTTTAAAGATTATCCACTCTCCAGAAAATGTCAAATGGCACTTATATTTTAGGCTTTTTATAAAAATCATCGTAGTTAAAATGGTGTGTGTGCATGTGTGTGTGCAAGAAAGAGAACTTGAAGGTGGCTTGGTTAACTTCAGCAGCACTTTGGAATTCTGTAGCCTGGGAAAAAAGAGATATTTTTCGTAGCCTGTCATTTGTTGTCGGCACCAGCTTTCTCTTCACTGTGGACTGCGGGCTGCCTACCTGGTGTGCTCCTCGGGTCATGCAGGGAAACTGGACAGGCTGGGCCTTTATCTGCCCATTGGATCAGCTTCGGGGCCTAATCATGCCTGAGTGGAGATAAAAGTACACTGCCTGGGCTTCAAGCCATGTAGGTGGACCTGGTATTGGATCCCAGGGAGGAGGAATCTTGTGAAGTGGGACAATCTTAGTGGAACATCTCTGTGGGAGGGCCCGTGGCTTCAGGGCCCTGGTGAGTGTGGACGGTGGAATGTACCTCTCAGGTAAACTTCAGGAGGGCAGTGGGGCATCTCCTACTTACACCATACAATACATTTATGCTGCTTTGGGAGTGGTGACCCCACCTGGGACTTGCCATCTCAGCTCCTGTTCCTGCAGCTGGGCCTTCCTCCCCACCCACTTTCCTGCCGCTCGCTGCCAGGACCTGGCTGTCGTCACTCATCGGCCAGGTCTGTGGCTGTGCGGTGAGAACTGGCCCTGTAGCCTGTCCCTTCAGTCCAGGAGCTCTGGCCAGGCTGGCCCTGCTTTCCTCCGCTGCGTCCTGGGACCCAGAAGCCCTGCTTTGGGTGCTGTCCCTTGCAGCAGGAAGTAGGAAAGTCCTTTGTCTCTGTTCCCACGCTTGAGGTCTGAGTTAGGACTCAGATCCTTGGGGTGTGATTCTCAAGTGCATGACACTTAGCGGGGGACAAAAGAGGAAAAAGATCACTTTGCTTTGTTCCTTTTTCACTTTAAGGATATGTGCCTCAAAAAAAAAAAAAACAGGCACAACTATAAAACGGAACAAATCACCCCCACCCAGTCTGTAACTTAGATACAGGCGTATGTAGCCCAGGAACCTAATTCATTGTATTATGCCTGTGGGAAAAGCATTCCGAGTCCCCAGAACTGGATTATAAATGAAGGGTTGTAACACATACACAACCTATTAATAGGGTTACAATGAATAATTAATTACCATTAATAAGCAATAATCTCATTTATAAATTAGTGTATTCCTGTGAAGCACTTAGCACATATAGTAACCTTCAGTAAATGTCAGCTGCTGCTGTTGCCACTAGCAGCAGCATTTTTAGGATAGAAGGAGTCACACTTGCTATTTATGCTCATATGAATGGTCCACCAACACACACACACACACAGTGAAGGCTGTGATTAATTCCACATAGGTGGGGAGATGAATATTCATACTCCTGACAGAATACTTGGGAATACTGGGAATAATGACAGATATCCAAAAAGTATGACGGACCTGTCACAAAGAAGTTTACACGTTGGTTAGAGACATAACACCAACAGTCCTGAACCAGTAACAATGAGATTACCTGTGGTGTCTCTGACCACAGCTGAAATAGAAGTTTGTTCATTTGCTCATTCTTTGACTAAGCTAGCATTTATTGAGCACTTAGTATGTGCCAGGCACTGTGCTGTTCAGAGAAGAGATCCTGGTGGTAGATACTCTGAAGAGGGAGGCTTCAGAGTGTAGGAGGGACTTGTAAATAGACCAGCAGTCCAGTCCAGACTCGAACTGCAGGAGCAAAGACAGTTTCAGAATTGGGGCAGAATGCCCTGCAGTCACAGCGAGGAAATTGTTTTGTCTTTACTTCTCAACATTACAGAGCATTGTAAAAATAAGCAAAACCCCTTCGGACCTTTTGATCCTAGATAACGGACTCTGTTGGGAGCTCATTGACCAGCCTGCTGATAAAAGTGTAAGTCCTCATGGTATGTTGATGAAACAGCTTAATCCAGGAGGCTGGGTTCTGAAGGCACTCTGACCTGTGCACTCCCACTTAAGTCCACAGAGAAGGGCCTAAGCTGCTGGGATCCAAACAGGACACAAAGGGATCAAAGGACATGGCCTTTGTTCTCAAGAACAAGCCAGTGTCCTTGGTGAACGGTGTTTGCGGGATCACATATGACTCAGTGCCTTTAGATTGAAGTGGCTGTTTATAGTAGCTACATATGGTGAATACAGGGTGGGTTCAAAAAACAAAAGCAGGTTTACAGTTGTCCATATGGAAAATAACACAATAGTTAATAAATAACAGAAGAATAAACTGTTTCTTGTACTCACCAGTGTAACCTCTGCTGCCCACCCTATAGTGCTGCTTTCCTTTTCCCTCCTCTGCCTAGACCTTCTGTGCCGGTTTTCTTTCTTAGAGGTTACATTTTAATTCTGCAATCACACGCCCCCTCCTATACTGGTGTTTTCCTTGCACTGTTTACATAGAGGCTTTCCATTCTGTGCCCCTGAAGGAATAAAATCCAGGCAGCCTTTCGGATTGTCTGGAACAGATGTTACAAAGTTTAATGCTGAAGACCAAAGTATCTGCTTGCCTCCTAATTGTAGTTTTCTTTTCATAGATTTTTCTCCTGCATCTTTTCTGCATGAACCATGGTGCTGCCCTGTCTCCTCCCCCATACACAAATGTTGTTAATTTGGAAAAATTATTTAAAGACTCAAATGAGATATAAATTCTTTTGTGAGCAATTCATCTGTGTTGAAAAGAGAGGCAACATCATCTCCAAATTACACAGATATACCATTAACTCGCAGATACTTTAAGACAGCTTTTTCATTATCTTCTTATCAGAGTTCTTTCTCCTCCCCTGTAGAATAATTTAGCAGTTTATTTCCCCTGATAAGCAACATTCTTCTAATTTACCAAAATACATTGTATGAAACAGACTTTGATAAAAATCTGTGTGGACCGGAAAACTTTCCCTTGATTGTGGGGAGGGCTGTGCGCGTGCGTGTGTGTGTGTGTGTGTGTGTGTGTGTTAAATCTCCTCAGCCCAGCTATGCCTGGCCTCCTTCAAAGTATTCTGGTCTCTCATTTCAGCCACAATTACAAGTTCATCCGAAAATGATGACCGGAGTGGCTCCAGTTTGGAATGGAATAAAGACGGAAGCCTAAGGTTAGGGGTACAGAAGGGAGTGCTTCATGATCGCAGGGCAGACAATTGCTCCCCAGTGGCAGAAGAAGAGCCCTCTGGGTCAGCGGAGAGTGTGCAGCCCAAAGCTGAAGCCCCAGCTGGAGATGGTCCGGTTCCTTATTCTCAGGGCTCCAGCTCGCTAATAATGCCACGGCCCAACTCAGTTGCAGGTAAGGCCTCGCTTCTTGGAAGGGTTCTCGTACTGGGTCTGAGGTGCTCTGTGTTCACTCTGGTCACTTGGGAATCGAACTCAGGCATAAGCAAGCTTTGTGAGCATGGGTCAGACACCTTCTCCAGACCTCAACTTACCCATGTGTAAACACGATAAGGCTGCACTGTGTGGTCTTTAAGTGATCCTTCTGCTCTGGCATTCTTTTTATTTTATTTTATTTTATTTTATTTTATTTTTATCCTCACTCAAGGACATTTTTCCATTTTTTGTTCAGGTAGAGTGGGAGGGAGAGAGAGGAGGAGAGAGAGTGAGAGAAACATTGACATGAAAGGGACACATCGAGTGGCTGTCCCCGCAAGACCGAAACGGGGCCAGGGACAAACTGCAACTGAGGCACGCGCCCTTAGCGGGAACCGAACCTGGGTCTCGCGGGACCACAGGCCGATGCTCTAACTGCTGAGCCAAACCGGCCAGGGCTGCTCTGGAATTCTTTAAGTCTAGTATTTAGACTCTCTGGCTCTTTGTGAGGGAAGAAGGACCAAATTCTGTTCCTATTTTTGTTATTTTAAGCCTGAGTAAATTCACGCCTTTGTATTACATCTTAGTATATGGGAATCATACTTTAGAATGAGTTTGTTAATAGCAGCTCAAAGAATTTCTAATCCAACTTTCAAACTTAGTTCTTATCATTGAGGCCCGTCCTGCAGATGGGAGGTCCAGTTTCTGGATAAGTCTGTAAGAAGGGTCTCACAGCTGAAAACCTAAGCAGCGAATGAGAACTCTCAGCTGAGGAAATGAAAACAGGCACACTGGGGCAGTGGGAGCCAAGAAGAGGATACGAAGTGGTGGCTGTTACTAGATGACCGGTCAGTGGGTGGTCATCAAGCAAGGAGAGTCGTTTGGGGTGGGTGGGGAAAGGAACCCTGCCTCTGAGCTGACTGCCTGCTTTTCGATCCTGACTTTCTAAACTCAGTGCCCTTGACTTGAACTGAGAAGAGGAAGTTATTTCGGTCCTTCTTTGTTACCAGCACAAGGCTTACAACTTCTGCTCTGCTAACACATGGACCCAGGTTCTCTCCTTCTACATTAGAGGCTTTTCCTGTGGTTTATATTGCTCCATAGGGATGTGGCCGGCCACTCTGGTGCTTGTTGTTGTTTTTTACAATGGAACTCTGAAGCAGCTGAGAAATAAAGTGCCCTCATGGAAAAGTTCGGAGACATGACTAATTTGCTTTCAAAGGAAATAAAATGGCCTTATTCCAGAAGAGGCACTTGGCACACCTGCCGGAGAGAAGTCCTAGGGAGCCTGCTGCGGATTTGAGTGACGGTTCTTCCAGAAGCGTTTGTGTCCTCCCACCCGTCCCTCTTCCTGTGGCCCAATGTGTTGCACCCAAGGCAGGCGTTTTAGACCAGATTCACCTAGTTACGATGAATGCTTCTTTTGTATCATCCCAGGCCTTGACAGTTTTATTGATGTCAACAAAGTAGCCAACTTGTATTCAATTTCATGAAGCTGTTTGAAAATTAAGAAGCACATGAATAGATTAATTCAGCAGTGTTAAAAGCACCCCGTTTGGGGTGATGCTGTCTGCTTGATGTCCTTTTCTGTGGTCTGTCGCCTTGTGAGGTGACATGGGTGTGAGCTGAGCTTTCTCAGGGGTCTGCGGTGACTGTAGAGAGGCTGTCTGAGTGCTGCTGGGCCCACGTGCGGCTCCCTCGCGCGCCCTTGAACTCGTCCGCTGTGCTGGCGGGCGGGCCTTACACCCCGGGTTTGAGCACTACCTGCCTGGCCTAATGGGTCTGCTCCTATCGTCTGCATTGTACATTTTATAAACTGAAAGCATATTTTGTAAAGGAAATAGGCAAGTACCTTACATCATAGTATCTGTTGACGAGCTGGGCATCTGATAGATTTTTCTTTTTTTGTTGTTGTTGTTAATCCTCACCTGAGAATATTTTTTCCATTTTTTTTTTTAGAGATTGTGGAATTGCGGGGGTGGGGGTGGGGGGGGAGAAACAAACATCAGCGTGGGAGAGAGACACATCGATTGGTTGCCTCCCGCACCCACCCTGACCAGGGCTGGGGATCGAACGCACAACCCAGGTATGTGTCTTGACTGGAAATCAAACCCTCAACCCTTTGGTGTGCAGGCTGATGCTCTAACCACTGAGCAACACTGGCCAGGGCTGGTAGATTTTTCATTGCCCACCCTCCTACCCCTAAAGCTGAACCTCAGTTCAGAGGGGATGGCAAGATGTTTCCAGTGTCGCTGGAAAGAAGAAAAGATGCAGGTTGCCTGTACGAGGAGCAGCTCTGCTTGTCTAGTGATCAGAAGGCCAGCGGGGCGGCAGGCGGCAGGCGGTGTTTGGAGGGTGGCAGTGATCCGTGAGGGACCTAGGCTGCAGTCTCGCAGAAGTATTTGCATGTGAGATCCATGTAAACACACATACATTTCTGTTTGCTAGGAAACATTAAACGACTTGATTTGATGTACACAGAATAAGGACTGGCGGGTGAAGGAAGGGTGATGCCGGCCTCACGGGACCTGGGCCCCCTGGGAGTGAGGGTCTGGAAATGGGTTCCGGGGCTGCCAGCGTATCTTGTCCCTGAGCCTGTTACCAGGAGCTCTGGTGGTCCATTCACTGGTAACCACTCAGTACAGTGAAGTATGTCAACGATTATAAAAATAAGTTGGCTAGATTTGGAGATTGTTTCACTACAAAGAGATTTTCCTTGTGAAGGGTTTGTTAGAGTGGAATTGCTTTAGAACGCTGCGGTCAGGTTGTTGCTGTGCATCACATCAAAATGTGCGGCTCAGGCCTTGGCCCGTGTGCCTCAGCAGTTAGAGTTGTGGGTTCGATCCCTGGCCTGGGTTGTGAGGGAGATAACCAGTCAGTGTGCCTCTTTCACATCAATGTTTCCCTCTTTCTCTCCCTCCCTCCCTTCCTTCCACTCTATCTACAATCAATGGAAAAACATCCTCAGGTGAGGATTAACAACACAAAAATGTATGCCATGGACACTGTATTCCTTTATTGAAAAACAGAATAAGAAGCCTTTAAGATGCTGTCTTAGATCATTTAGAAGTTGGGTAATTAGATTCTATTTTGACGACTTGTTTTTTTTTTTTAAATGCTTCCTAAGTGAATCACAGAACACTGTTTAATTTTCACGGAAACCAGCAAACATAATTACCAGCCAATTTTCCTAAAACTCTAACTGGTAATTGCCTGGACTCAGTCATTCACCTTTCAGAGGTTAGTCCATGACGTTTCAACAGATGCTTCCCTTTGCGCAGCTTAGAGGAGTCTTCCTCTGCTCCCCCCCACCTCTCTCTGCCCCCCTAAAAACCCTTTCCTGCAGCATATTCAATGTACTTCTCACCCAGATGTTGGACACAACACGTGTGTCAGTAGTGTGTGATTAATGTAATTGCAGAGATATTAGCAGTGGGTTTATTGCAGCATGAAGTTACTGGTTTACTTCTGACTTTTCTCAGCCCTGAATACTGTTTAGGATTTTGAGAGCGTTTAGTACTAAACACCAGAAGTGAGTCTGATCCTCGTACTGGTCATGTCCGAGAACCTGCTGCAGACGATGTGAGGAGGCAGACGGGGGCCCGCACCAGCTCTGGGAGCGGAGGCCCCGGGCGCAGGGCTAGGCAGCCAGAGCTTCCCTGCTCCCAGTCCCCAGTCTCCCTGTGGCTTTGACAACACCTGAGAAAGCAGAGGCAGCGGCGGCTGGTGGCTTGCAGCTCTGCTGAGCGGTGGCCCCTTTCAATGCAGCTCAGTCATCTTTAAAATAGAGCCCGACAGAGCTGTGGCGTTGCTGAGGCCGCTTATTGTGTACTTTGGAACGGAAGCTCTGGCGGCTAGAAACCTGAAAACAAGCATTTGAAATGTCATCTCCTCCATGTGTGTCAAGGGCTTTTTGGGGAATCTTTTCTTGGGAATGATTTAGCCCTGTGTAGTCTCATATTCTTAATCCTTTCGGTGGTCACAGAATTATAAACCGAATGTCATGTTTTAAGGGGTCAGCGTACGAAGGGAAATGGGGATCCCAGCATCTCCGTGTCCCCAGAGCTGAGACAGCGGGCCAGACGCTCATGGTTGTTTCTTCTGCCTCAGCCTCGGGCGCGTGGGGTCTTCGTGGTGGGCAGGACAAGGAGGGGGCGTTTGCAGAGGCCCAGGGCCCAGGCAGGAGCCTAGAAACAGGTCCCAGGCTGTGTTTATTATAGGAAGCCAGGGTGCTGGATGTGGTCTTGATGGCCCACACAGCCTGATCATGAAGGACTGGGAGAGAAGCTGGAGGCTGCCGTTGAAGTCCCATAATGTGGGCCCGTTGGAGGTCCTGCATAAGGCGCTGGTGGAACCCTTGTGATGGGAAGGACGGCGAAAGCACCGACGGCGAGCTCGCGGGTGTGGGCGGCCACGGGCCGGTTGTGGCTGTGCACCGAGAGGTCGCGGCAGTGTTCGCTCTTGCAAAGTCTAGGTGTCAGTTGTTTCTCCACAGACTGGGAAGGTGAGCAGGGTACACAGGGGCCACACTGTCACAGAGCCCCCGGGGGCTTGTCGAGGGAAAGAGGAAGGAGAGGACTGAGGCCTCAGGACACTGGAAGGGACCAGATCAAGCAGATGGTGCGAGGCGACAGCTGGAGGCTGCGTCAGAGCCAGAGGGTTTCAGCAGACAGAAGGCCCCACGTCACGTCTGTCCCCTGAAACTCGGTTCCACTAAAGCTTTCTTCAGTCCTTGGAAGCCGTAGCCCTTGGAACGTGACTCCCTCTCCCTCCTTGTTTGCCCTCACACGACATCTGTGTCTTATTATCCGGGAAGATCATCGTGTCTGAGAGTAGCAGGACTTTATGTTGGACCACTTAACCCACAAACCAAATTAGGTTAATTTTATTTATATTTCTCTCGTAGTGACCTAGGGTGTATATATAACTAAGAGGAGATTTTATTAAAAGACAAAACAACACTGTACATTTGCTTCTAAGATTCGCTGAGGATTAGTGAAATTATTTTGCATTGGTTGTTTTTATAATCCAATTTGTGACTATGTTGGCATAGATCCTACATCCTTCTTAAAGGTACCTATATGCTGTGAATCGTACTGATTTGATCAGAGGGAAGTGTGGTTACTTATTTTTAGAATATTTAAAAGTATAAACATATGGAATTTTATAATACATACATTAAGAAATTCGAAGCTTAGGAATGTGTTTATTTCCAATGAAAGGCTGTTTACTGCCAAGAGCTGGCTTTCGGGGTTGTGAGCACTGGCATTGTGTGGAGTCTGCTCACTGTGTCAGGCTGGGTTCCACCAGCTGAGAGATGTCCGGGCTGCGTGTTCGCGGTGAGGCCTGGAGCTTTGCAGGGGACACTTGATTGTCAGATGTCTTCGTGAAAGTGTATGGTGACGTTTGTCTCTTTTCCGGAAACACGGAGACATTCAGCAACTACATCAACGTGACTTTCGTTTAAGAATGAGGAGCACTTGTTTGTTTTTTACCACTTTTTGGTTAACAACATCACAGGAAAAATAAACGGGATGGGCGAACAAACCCATAATCACCTTGAAGTAAATTTCGTTGGACCCCGAATGGAATCGCTCAGTAATTAATCATTATAGTAGTTTGGGTGTGACATTAAAGTCCACTTTGAAGAGACTAACCTTCCGTTTCATATTACAGCGACCAGCTCAACCAAATTGGAAGATCTGAGTTATTTAGATGGGCAGAGAAATGCTCCTCTCCGAACGTCAATTAGGTTGCCGTGGCACAGTACGGCCGGAGGCAGGCCGCCGGAAGTGAAAGGTATCTGTCCTCATCCGCAGCCCTCGTGGGCGTGAGCTCACTCACTAATCGTGGGAAGTCCGTGATAACCAGCGTTTAAACCAACTATTTTTAGAACATGATGTGAAGGGGGTGTGTGTTAAAAGTTTATCTGGAAGGGGTGCTGGGGACCATCGTTAATAATTTCGGATTTCTTAAAATATGATTTACTTTCTTCTTGAGTTGAAAAATAATTCTGCCACATGGTATTTTGAAGTGAGGAGTCGTTGAACACTCCCTCAATTTTATTTGTCATCAACACAGAATCACCTGTAGGCGTATTGGCCACCTCCTACATCTACCCATAATGCACACTTGTGTGGTCAACAGTGTCACCATAAGGGGCAAAGCGCCATGACACACAGGTGTGCGCTGGGGCCCTGTGTTTAGGGAAAACGCGCTTTCACTTGACTCATGCAGTAGTGGAAGAAACGTGTCATAGATACTGTTGGAGACAAACTGATGAGACATGATTTGGCCCTTGGAATCACTTTCTCTGATTCTCTGTGGGTCTGCCTTGATACATGAGAATAATTTAGAGGCAGAAAAGGCCTAGAAAGTACTTTTAATAGGATACTTCGTAGGATCAATTGTGTTTGATACATGAGGTATTACAGAAGTATTCACAGGGTCAGATTGGAAACACAGATCCTTTTTGGGGTAAAACTACAGGCTCTACTAAGTGTAACATGTGATAAATTGTGTGTGTGTGTGTGTGTGTATGTATGAAATTATGACATTCTTCTAAAATAATTATCTTTTTTCTTTTCCTCAGCACGATTTGCTCCCTACAAGCCACAAGACATTTTGTTGAAGCCCTTGTTGTTTGAAGTACCGAGCATAACCACGGACTCTGTGTTTGTGGGAAGGGACTGGCTCTTTCAACAGATAGAAGACAACTTGAGGAACACAGAACTGACAGAAAACAGAGGCGCGGTGGTTGTCGGCAGTGTGGGCTTCGGGAAGACGGCGATCATTTCTAAGCTGGTGGCGCTGAGCTGCCACGGCAGCCGCATGAGGCAGATTGCGTCCAGCAGCTCCAGCTTGTCGCCTAAAAGTACGTCCGTGTGTAACTGCTTGTCTGGCTGATTATATTCATATCAGACAGATGGAGGAAATAGCTGTTTAGATAGACATAAATTCCCAATTTCCTCAAGTTGTTCCAGCTGCTCTATCAGGTTTGCGATCACATGTCGGAGAGCTTCTTGGGTGTCCGTGCATCATAGAGCCTGTGTGGCTATGACCGGGGGCGAGCCCAGCCGACCCTGGTGTCCTCCCAGCTGTAAGCACCTCTCTCTCTGAGCAGAGACGGGGCAGTGAGGCCCGATGGAGTGCCCTGGGGAGTTTTGGGTCCTAAAACCAAGAGGGGTAGGCTCCTGGCAGAGCACGCCAGAAAGAGTCTGTGCAGGGTTCTCTTGGACCCTGTGCTCTGCAGCCTTCTCTACTAGATTTACCAAAAATACAAAAACCAACTTGGGAGTGGGAGGGGTAGCCAAAGATTTGACTATTTATGGCTTATTTTATGTGTAATAAACACATTAAAAGAAAGTGTCTCTACCACTGTGAACCAGGAACAAGTGAGCCATGCAAGATTTGGAAAAAACAACAACAACAAAAAAAACCCAAAAATAATGTAATAAAGGAGATGAGAGACAGCAGTTCTCCAGGGAGGGCAACTGGGTGGACGGGAGACGGGCGGAGGGGGGCTGGTGCACCTTCTCATTTGCACCTTTGTTCACTCACTGCCTAGTAGTGTAGTGCTCTCTGTCTCAAATCAAGAAATAGGTTCAATATCCTGCCACATGTACCCCTGTTCTGATGTTGTCAACGATGGAATTGGTCTCTTTTCTCTTTAGCGTCAGATTCCTCCCCGGATCTTCCGTTCACTCCCTTGCTTTCACCAAGTCCTTCTACCGGTGGTACCAGTGTGGCTGAAACGCCTGCTGGGTCAGGGTCTGACGCTCCTGGAAACCAGAGACCCAGAGAGGATGCAGTGAAACTCCTCGCTTCCAAGGTAACGTGCTCCCAGTCTGCAGGAGCTTCCAGAGGGTTTGGCTTCTGAAAATGGATTATAAGAGGGATCTTAAAGCAGAGACAGCAGTTGCTTAATGCAAAAGCAGAGCTTTTGATAAAATTGTGTTGGAGTACTGCAAAAGAAAGGCATTGATGAACCTAAATATGTTAAGACAAGGGCAGTGGACTGTATTCATCTTAACTGATGGACTGAAATGCCTGCACTTGCCGGAAGTCCGCCTTTCCTGTTGGAAAGGGAGCAGGGGGCTGGGAGCCCTTAGTGCAGCCCGCAGGCTACCTCTGCCTCCACTCTGTCGCCTGGGGCCCTTGGTTCTCGTGTCTTTCTGTCAGCGATTTCTTGTGATGTTGTAAAAGAGACTTGGCTGACCTTTCCTTCCTGCATTCATGGTTGTCAAGATCCTTCTGAAAGTTTCCATCTGCTCAGCTTCCATCACAGGTTCATAAGCCACCGTCCCGTGTTAAATCTGTTACATCTCGCTCCTGGTGAGCTGCTTGGTCTTCCTGGTGGCCGTGGTGCGAGAGGTGGAGCGGGAGAACCACGGGGGTGGGCAGCGAGGAGGGGCTCTGAGGGAGGGAGGTACACGGGACTGAACCGAAGGCTTCTCTGCCCAGAGCCCTGCCCCTCACTTCCGCTCCCTGGCACGGGCAGGCCCGGTGCCCTGAGCAGTCCTCTGTTCACGGACAGGGGTCAGGAACGAAGGATGCAGTGCAGATGACACAGCCGCCAGCTTTGGTCGTTTCTCACACCACATTGTGACCCACCCTACGAAGCACACCTTACACTGGAGACCTGGTGCTCACACACACAACTGAAGCAAAAACATTAGAAGGCTGTGCTTATTCTTACAACCTATAATAGTCACTTTATTTAAATAAAAAACAAAAAGCTGTTTGGCTCCAAATTGGTGTCGTGATGCACCATTGGGTTGCCAGGCTTCCGTGCTGGATCGACTGTGGTCCAGGCTGTTGCCTGGTGTTCTGTGCAAGCTCTCAGGTCCTCTTGGCTTCCTGCTGCTCCCTGTCCAGGGAGAGTGGAGGGCCAGTCATCTTGCCTCTGACTGCTGTTGATACATTTAGTTGAAAACAGAAGCCACGTGGCGGTTCCACGTTGGTCACATCTGCACTTGCCACTTCTTTTTTTTTTTTAAATCTTCACTCAAGGACATTTTTCCATTTTTTGTTCAGATAGAGTGGGAGGGAGAGAAAGGAAGAGAGAGAGAGAGAGAGAGAGAGAGAGAGAGAGAGAAAGGGACACATTGAGTGGCTGCTACCCGCCCTACCAACCAGGGCCAGAGACAAACTGCAACCAAGGTACACGCCCTTAGTGGGAATCGAACCCGGGTCTCTCTGGACCACAGGCTGACGCTCTAACCGCTGAGCCAAACTGGCCAGGGCTTGCCACTTCTTTTTAAGAGTCTGCAGACCTGTTGTCTGATCACAGATCTTTCCTTGCTAGTCTTGGTCACACTGGCAAGGCGTGTAACTGTGGATCTGTGCCCTCCACTGTGGACCGAAGCTGGTGGTTCAGTGTGCCCGGTTGTAGAACTGAGTGGACAGCACGGACTCAGACACTCCTGAAAATCATAAAGCACTTTGCACAGATGTGTGCTGACCTTCTTCACCTTCCTTACCCCATTACTTACTTCCTCAGTTCATTCTCCCTGGGCAGCCTTCCGCTCACTCCCAAGATAGTGCACCTGTGACGCTTCCTTAGGGTCTCTAACGGATTCCTGCTGCCACCTCGTATGGGTCCCAGCAAAGGGAACATGCGCCATCCTCGGTGCCGAGGCAGAAACCTTCCTCTCTGTCCTTTCACGGGGTAGGAGAAATGTGATGATTTCTGATGTTGATTTTTCTGATTGCATCACTGTTGAACTTCTCCGAGGTGTCCCTTGTGGCCTGTGCGTGGAGGGGGCTGAGGGTGTGAGCCAGGCTGCCTGGTCCTCCCGCCATGGGGAAGAAGCAGCTGTGATTTCCTGGCCTTTGTAGCCACCGACCTGGGCTGATCTTAGTGCTAATCAAGACGATTTTGTGGCTGCAATTAGAAGTCTAGGTCTTGGCAAACCACATGAATGAATGAAGAAATAACTGAATCAATTACACTAAATATATGTTTCAATCTTGGGGAATAGAAGCAGCATATTTTGTTACCCCGCGGACAAGAGAACGCTGTCCTCGTGTGAGCGCGAGGAAGGAGCTCTGTGAAGAGGTGAGGTGACACTGACGGTCTGCTTCCCCCCAGGTGGTGGCCTACCACTACTGCCAGGCCGACAACACGTACACGTGCCTGGTGCCCGAGTTCGTGCACAGCATCGCGGCTCTGCTCTGCCGGTCCCATCAGCTGGCCGCCTACAGAGACCTGCTGATAAAGGAGCCCCAGCTCCAGAGCATGCTGAGCCTCAGATCCTGTGTGCAGGACCCCGTGGCTGCCTTCAAGAGAGGAGTGCTGGAGCCACTCACAAACCTGAGAAATGGTACCTGCCAGCAGCCACCCACAGCCCTTCTTTGGCAGCTCAGAGTCCCCAGGGCGGTCTTCAGAAGGAGGGGTCAGCTCGTCCTCAGGGTGGGAGTGAGGTGGGCACAGGGAGAGGAGAGGGGTGAATCTGTATCTCTCCGCCCCTTCCTCAGAACCATCTCCCAAGGTCCCTCCCAAATGGTGTCGTTTTAAATGAGACATCTTTAATAGGTAACTCCCCCAATCGAACATTTCCAAAGTAGCTACCTTGTAGCTGTAGGTTGCATAGATGACTTACGCTGTAGGAGCTGTTGCTGCATGTTTTGCACTCCTACGTAGCAGAGGGTAAGTTGTTTTGTTCAGGGCCACTGCTCAGTTGGGTTGAACCCAAAGCTATTTCCGGAAGTCCGATTTTGATGCCCTTGAATATTCTACAAGGTAGGGGGCATTAGTGCTATTATGGGTCCTTTGGTCTTTCATCCTTATTCCTCCTCCTCGTCTTTTGAGCTAGTTTACCTGCCTTCATAGCGCTTCTTCCGAAAGGTGCTAGAGAGAGGGAATTGAAACAGATATCATCATTTGTCCTCAGTTCCCTGGGTAGAAAGTTGGTGCTAATAAACAGGGAACTAGATTGAGGTTTGTAGGAGAGAGCCCTGTTCTAGGAGTCTGTCCAGCAGCACCCCCACCCCGGCGAGCTGTGTGCCTTGGGCAGGGGGTCCATTTTCCTTCCCAGAAACCCACTGAGGGTGCTCTGTTGGTGGGGAGGGGCCCTCGAGTCTCCCAGATTTCCTCGCTGTATGTCATCTTCGCTGTGCTCACCCCAGAGACAGCAGTTTATGAAGAGCTGACTCTGTCATATACATGGGTGAAATTCTGCTAGATGTGTGTAATGCAGTATATTTCTGAAACCTGTTTTGTGAGAAGTGGTTTCCTTTTTGGCTCGGTGCTCTAGTTTTCATTATACAGTTAATAGAAAATATGCTTCTGTGTAAACCATTTCTGCTGCCACATGTAAACCTTTTTAGTTTTCCCTAACACCTTAAACTGCATTAAAATACACGGGGTGGTGCCATTGTATGGAGATGTATAATTTTTTAATTAAAAAATATTTTATCCTTCAGAGCAGAAAATTCCTGAAGAAGAATACATTATTTTGATAGATGGCTTAAATGAAGCTGAGTTTCATAAGCCTGACTATGGAGACACACTTTCCTCATTTATTACCAAAATTATCTCCAAATTTCCGGCCTGGTTGAAGTTGATTGTGACTGTAAGAGCAAATTTTCAGGTAAAAGAGGATTTTCACATCTCTTTCCAAGTCCTTATACTCAAATTTTACAGTGATTAAACTGTTTAAACCATTTAGCTGCTGAATCGAAAGCTAGATTAAGGCTTTGAAATATTAGTGCACACAGCCCCAGATGGGCGGAACTCTGACCTTTTCCCCACCCAGGGCACATTTATCAAGATGTCGGGTAAGTCTTCCGTTAGCACTGAACTGCTTGTGCTTCTGAAATGGGAGTGCCAGCCCTGGCTTACCATCGTCCAGTTTGGGGGAGCTGTTCGAGGTGTCTGGCGAACAGGACTAACAGAATGGATAGTTGTTCCTGCTAGTGGTCATTTGCCGTGGGGCTTTGTTTTTTTATTGTATGAAGAAAACAGTGGCAGTAGACCTCAGTCGAATTGGATGTTTTCTTTTTTACTGGAAATGTGATCTGTACCTGTGCAGTCGTGTTCACGCAGTGAGCAGAGCCTGGCGGTCAGCGGGCTGGGGAGCTGGACTCGGAGGCTTCTGCACTGGCTGTGTGTGTGTCTTCAGAGGTTTGGTTGGCGAGCGTCCGCGCAGAATGCGAGTGACTGTGCTCTGCCTGCCTCCTCAGTCACTACATTCAGTGAGGACATGTACTTAAGTACTCCAGCAATTATACTGGCAAGTTAAAGTAAAAAACCCACCAAACTCGTCTCTGAAAGTTAATAACACCATGCGATTATGATTTGTGCACTCCTGTCTGTATTGCTTCAATTTAAAAGTTTACTAAAAGCCAGCAACTTAGGAAAGGGACAGACAGTGTGCTGTGCTACAGCAGGCCCCTTTGTGTTGCAGGGGGTCCCCACGCGCGGCCTGGGGCAGCGTCAGGTTTCCTGGGTCAGGTTCGCAGCCCTAGCGCTCCGACCGACAGGACCTACGGGGATGCCTCTTATCTGAGTGTCTGGCCGTGTTCTTAGAAGTACAGTGGTGGCTTGTGTTCGTCCCTGTTATGTAACCAGTTGCACAATGTAAGGATGTTGGGTATCAGGTCCCCTCAGGGCCTCACGACCCCTTTGTGGGTCTGGCCAGGTGGCCTTGTCGCCGGGGCGACTGCATCTCCCTGGGCCGAGTCTTTGGATCAGGGCCTTGGAAAAGCTTTTGCTGATTTGATCTCGCATCAGGATTTCTTTCACTTAAGCTTTTTATCTTCAACTTATCCTATTACATGTTTTAATACAAAATAATGAGTCCCTGTAATCCATGAAAATCCTCCTTGAAAGAAAACTAGTGAATCTAGTTTGAAATGCAGCTGACATAAAAGAAATCTCTGTGGAGTGACACTGGGTTTTGGGGTTTTTGTGTTTTTTGTTTTTTTTTGCAGGAAATCATAAGTGCACTGCCATTCACCAAGCTTTCCTTAGATGACTTTCCCGACAACAAGGACATTCACAACGACCTGCACGCGTACGTCCAGCACAGGGTCCGCAGCAGCCAGGACATCCTCAGCAACATCTCCCTGAACGGCAAGGCCGACGCCGCCCTCATTGGGAAAGTGAGCAGCCACCTGGTGCTGCGGAGCCTCGGCTCCTACCTGTACCTCAAACTCACCTTGGACCTCTTCCAGAGGGGACACTTAGTCATCAAAAGTGCCAGCTACAAGGTGGTGCCCGTGTCTCTGTCTGAGCTCTATCTGCTGCAGTGCAACATGAAGTTCATGACCCAGTCCGCCTTTGAGAGGGCTCTTCCCATCTTAAACGTGGCCCTCGCGTCCCTGCACCCCATGACGGACGAGCAGATCTTCCAGGCTATTAACGCTGGCCACATACAAGGGGAGCAGGGATGGGAAGACTTTCAGCAGAGGATGGAGGCCCTCTCCTGCTTCCTCATTAAGAGGCGAGACAAAACCCGCATGTTTTGCCACCCGTCCTTCAGGGAGTGGCTTGTTTGGAGAGCAGATGGTGAAAACACGGCCTTCCTGTGTGAGCCCAGGTATGACAGGATGCATTCTGTCAGCTCCTCGCAGGGGGTCGGATGTGCACTTGGGCAGGAGTTTCAAACACAATTCACGCTTTTTTAATGAAAAGGCAGCACAGGATGAAAAATTCAAGAGGGACGATGGAAAAGTCTCTCTGCTACTAACCAAAAGCTCCCTCCGTTTAATTTCTAGAATCTTAGGACGACTCAGTCCCTTTGGGTGAGAGAGAACCTAGGCGACACCTTGGTGCTATGTCTTTGCCTTCCCTTCTCTTCGAGAGCCTGCCCCCTGTCACAGGAGTCATCACTGGTGGGACAGTGTGAGATCAGCTCCAGGAAGCAGTGGGCTTCCTCAGAAGCCGTTCCCAGCTCAGTTCTTCACCTGAGCGGTCGGTGGACTGTCTTGGACCCCCAGCACCCCTCCACCCACCATGCAGCTTGTCCCAGGCGTCTGATGTGGCTGCTGGCCCGGGGGTGGGGGCCCAGCAATCACATCTGGCCACCTCGTCGGTATTTGTGGTTTAGCTTGCTGTAACAGCCTGGCATTTGGGGTTGGCAGGATGGAGGTTCAGGGCTTAGATGCCCCATTCATGAGACGGTGGTGAGCAGCCTGGCCGATTTGAAGATGTGAGGATTTGCAGCATGGCGGGGCCGGGGTGCAGTTCTCCTTATGCCCAGGGGAGGAGGTGGAGGGAAACCTGCTGTGTGGCCTGATGGTAGTCAGGGTGAGGTCGGGACCTTGAGGGGCAGGTGCTTCCAGAGGAGGGTCTGTCCATGTCCACCACCGCTGCCGGGCCTGGCCTGCAGCATCACTGTCCCGAATGGCTTCAGCTCTCTGCGAGTCAGGATCGGTCCTGGTTCCTGCCACACGTCTGGCAAGGGGCTGAGCTGTCCCCTTTGGGCTGGACTAGCCTCCAGAAATGGGTAAGAACTTGTGACCAGAACACGACCATCCTCCCATGGATGTTGACAGTGTTGACCTAACAGGTCTACCTGCCATTTCATATTGTGATAGTGCTGTTTCTTTAGGTGACACTGGGCTAAGAATTGACCTTGGGGACACGGTTTAGGGCAATTAACTGTAACTCCCAGGTTACTGAGCCAGACCATAATAACTATGTAAATTGTATATCATGACATATTTAGTCAGGTGAGGTGCTTTTCTGGGAAAAGTCAGAACTTTGGGGAATAGAGAGTGTTGTTGAGTTTGTAGAGACATGAAAACAAGTCGAAAGATTTCAACAGTGGGTGTCGATTTGTTAGAGGTCTGAGGCAGGGTGGTTGGACTGGAGTCACAGTGATGCTTCACTCCCTCTTGGGAGGTTGGTGACATGAGGTTGTGTAGCCTAGGGCAGAGCTGGCAGGGGGGTGACTGATGGGTTGTCATCCCTGGTTGTGGACCCCTGGGCACTGATGTGTTCCTATTAGGAGATGTGGGGACTTATCAGGCGCAGGGCCAGGACTAGACTGGGCAAGAGAGGCACCCGGGTGCAAAGGATCTGTTACGTCTCAGAACTGTGCAAGTCAGCATTTACCCAAGATCCCTGTAGTTCTTGAACATCATTCAGCAGCAGACAGTATATAGAATCGTGTTGGAAGGAAGCTCCTGGAGTTGATTCAGCACAAGTTTCTGCAGACCCACGACATGCAGGGTTGAGTGGCACATACAGAGATTCCTAGGATGAGGGCCCAGTTCCCAGAGACTTCCCCCACAGCAGGGCAGGGGAGGGGGGCTTGCGGGTGCTGGGAGGAGCCACACTGCACGTGGGCCTTCGGGAAGGAGGAGACGCCTCCCCTGGGGAGGCCATGTCTGGAGAACGTTTCATACACACAGTAACATTTGAGTTGGGCCTTAAAGGATGGGTAGCATTTCTCTTCCCACCCCAGTTAATTGTAATTTCCCCCAGTTATAGAGAAGAGAAAGAAAAGAGACTCCAACACCCAGAAGCAGCGGCACTTCACGTTTTATTTCTGCCCCTTTCCATGCATTTTAAACATTTTCCAAATTATTTTTTTCTGTATTAAAATTCCCATTCTGCTTGTTCTGCTTAATACATCGTGGGCATTTTATTTTATTTTAATCCTCACCCGAGGACATTTTTCGATATTTTGTTCAGATAGAGTGGGAGGGAGGGAGGGAGGGAAGGGGGTGGGGTGGGAGAGAGAGAGAGAGAGAGAGAGAGAGAGAGAAACTTCGATGTGAAAGGGACACATCGAGTGGTTGCCACCCACACGACCCAACCAGGGCCGGGACAAACTGCAACCGAGGTACGTGCCCTTAGCGGGAACCAAACCCCGGTCTCTCCAGACTGCAGGCCGACGCACTGACCGCTGAGCCAAACCGGCCAGGGCCATCGTGGGCATTTTAGAAAGCTGTTTGGATATCTTAGTACAGTGTCGTTCTGCATGGCTGTGCAAAGCTCCTAGGAGGCAAATGATAATGTCCTTCACCATGCCCTTATTGTAGGGCTTTTACACTGTTTCTGGGTTAGTTATAAGCATAGAAACCTATTGTAAATATCTGGGTGCTCTACAGGAAAGCAGTAGAGTTTGAGGGAGGTCTGGATTAAAATCCTGTTTCCATTAGTACCTTGTATAATTCTTGTGCACAATTATTTTAATTCTTCAAGCCTTAATCTCCTTATCAGTAAAAAGAATAAGGGTATCACCTCATTGTGTAATGATGGCTGGTACAGAGAGAAGTACTTAAGAGGGTGCGCTGCTCCCCTTCCTCTCCCCCTCTTCCTCCCTTCCTGTTTTTGATTATTCCTTAGGCTTGAATCCAGGAGCAGAATTAACATGTTGAAGAATAAAGTTACTCCGAGCCTTCATTTACCTAGGCTTCAGCATCGTATTTTGCAGTATTTTTCCATCTGTTTTAAATTATTTTTAATCCTCACCCGAGGATATTTTTTCATTGATTTTCCGATAGAGTGGAGGGAGGGAGAGAGAAACATCCATGTGAGAGAGAAAGATCCACCGGCCACCTCCCGCACGACCCCAACCCGGGCCAGGGCTCGGGATTAACCATACTGAAGTACGTGCCCTTGACCAGAATCAAACCCGCAACTCTGATTCGTGGGCCAGTGCTCTAACCACTGAGCCAAACCAGCCAGGGCTGTTCTTTTCTGTTGAAATAAATTGTATACTTCACGATAGTTTACCTGGAATGATTGATTATAAACCTCAAAAAAAAAAAGAGAGATTTTCATACTTAACCACAATACCATTGCAATACCTACACTATTAGTACTAATTCACCAGTATCATCATATATTTAGCTATGCTCAGATTTCCCCATTTTCTTCATATTTTTTTTTAGTATGTATGAATCAGGATCCAGATACGGTCCATAAGATGTGCTATGTTGTGTCTTAATCTATAGATTCCCTCCTCCTCCCTTTTTTTTTTTTTAACATTCTATTTGTTTAAAAAGAACAACTAGGTAGTTTGTCCTATTAGTTTCCCATGATGTGAATTTTGCTAATTGTATTCTCGTGGTAGTTTTCAATGTATTTATCACCTTTATTTTTTATAAATTGGTGGTTAAATCTAGAGGCTTGATAAGATTTAATTTTATTAAAAAAATTTTTTTTTGCACAGATCCTTAGTAGGTGGTACTGAGTCCTTCCATCAGGAGGCACTGAACATCTTAATGTTCTTACAGCCATTGATGGTCACTTCCTGGATCCTTTGACTCATGGGAGGTGCTCAGGACTGTTAATCTAGGACAGTGTGCCGCCCTTCTCCCCCACATCACTGACTTGAGTGAATGGGAGGATTTCAGTAGGTGGAGCAGGCTGTTGGGGCCGGGAGGAGCTGTGGAAGACACGGCGGCGTTAGAGAAGCAGGTCGTGTTCCGGCAACAACAAGTGTAGTGTGACCAGTGCACTCATCACGGAGTGGAGGAGCAGAAGAGCTGACATAAAGGCTGTGTCTGGGAGCGTGGCCTTTTATCAGCCACCTCTGGAGAACCAGGGACAGTTCTGGAGTGCGGATCATCTACGTGGATGGCAGCGTGGTGGGGTGCGCATGGGGACCGCTGTGACAGCTAGGAGTGGGGGCTGTCGAGCTTGGCTTCAGGGCGCAGTGGGTGGAGACAGGCCTCGCCGACATGAGAGGCGGGCATGGCTTAGCCTTGTGGGCAGCCAAGGAGGAGAAAGTGCCGTATCCAGGTGTCGCCTCAGAAACCAGCGGCCTTGCGCTCAGAAGGGTAAGAAAGGCAGCAGGCGTGCGACGGGGCTTGCAGAGCAGGAGCTAGCTTTTGCTCTCGGCAGTTTCCGTGTGTAGGGTTGTGGGACCCCAGCCGGACAGGTTCTGATGGCAGGCGGATCTGAAGGTTGGAGAAGTTGGAGTTGAAGATTTGGCATCATGGGTGGAGAGGTGGTGGTGGGACTTGGTGGGGACGTGTACACAGAGGAGAGGAGCGCTTGACTGCTGGGCATGGAGCAGGGTTTTGGGGAAGGAGGTTGGGCTGTAAGTACATCTGAGAGGTGAAGGAAGATGAGGATTAAGAGGAAGCTGTTGGCATTTCAGTTCAGGAGGAGAGTCCTGGGTACTTAGCGACTTCACTGGGCTGTGAGGAGGGAAAGAGGGGAGAGCCCATGTCCTGGGGTGAAAGTGGAAGGGTGGGAAGGTTCGGGGTGGTTTGAGTGTGGGGAAGGGAACATACAGGAGATTGGGGCATGGTTGGAAACATTGAAACATATGGAGAAACCCAGTTCACAAAGGAGAAGAAATTGGAAATGCAAGGGAAGGGGGGCTAAGGGGGGGGGCTACTTGCCGCCTCTGTGTTCTCATTGAGTCTGTTCATAGCACCACGCTAGCTGAGTTTCTCTTCCAGCCACTGAGAGCTCCCCAAGGGAAGCACCTTCCATCGTTCCCACCAGACCCCCAGTATCAAGCGTGGTGCAAGGGGGATGTTAATGAACAAGTGAATGGATGAGAAGTCATGTTTAGCTGATTAAAAGCATGGGCTCTCACGTTGGGTAGACTGCAGTTCAGCTCTCTGCTCATTTACCAGCTGTTTGCTCTTGGGCAGACTCCTTAGCTATGCAGGCCTCTGTCTCCCCATGTCAACAAATTGAAAATCATAATCCTTAAGGGTTCCCATGGTTGTGCAGGTTGACAAAATACTGAGTTTCTGCATCTGGCATACAGTATATCTTAGTATGTATAAACTTTGCAAAATGAGTGGACTCCTGAGTGAAGGTACGTGGAGAAGGTAGCACGTGATCCCAAGGCCAGGAGTAAAGGAAGAAGAGGTAGACGGGACATAAGGGAGTACAGGTGTCCAGCGATTGCATGGTGACTTGTCTGCTCAGAGAGGTGGGAAGCCACCTGCTTAGCTGAGAGCCCTGGAAATCTTCAGCCCAGCCATAGAAGCATGGTGTCACCCCAAAAGGGCCAGTGTGTCTTTGTTGTGGACACAGCTGGCATGGCCACAGAGCCCAGGAGACTGGGGAACTGGGGATGGAATAGCCATGGTTGGGAGAGTGGCCCTGATTGGAGTTATGTGGACCAGTTTGATGCTGGGACCAGCCCATGGATAGGGACTGGGGAGGGCGTGGGGGCCAGGGGCACCGGAAGGTAGCAGAGGGCAGTTTCCATGGCAACAGGGGAGCAGGAGAGGTGGGAGCATGGGAGACTCTCTCACCTGAGAGAGGAACCCCAGCTTGAGGTTTGGGAAGTGAAGTTCATGCATGGAGCACTGGGTATGTTGCTCACAGAAGCTCCAGACCCTTACCAGGCATTGGACACTCAATGGCAACATGGCCTTAAAAGTCATGCCTTCCCCTGTAGTATGAAAAGCATCTGTTGGTTTCCACCTGCTTTTATTTCCTCTTCTCCAAGGTGGTTTATAACCTGTTTGGAAACAGGATGCATCTGAATGAATACTGTTGAAATGATGAATGCTTTAATCATCTAGATTAGCAGCTATCAGAAAACATATTTAGGAGAATGTTGTTTTTTTCCATAATGTATATTTTTTCCTCCACAAACACCTGTTTTCCCCTCAAATTCAGCACATCACAGCTTTCTGGTGTATAGAAATGAGAATCATTCATACTGTGCGGAAGTCACTGTTGTTGGAGTAAGCAACAGTTAGTATCTTTTCCAAAGAAACTGGCTCAAAGACATGATGTCTACGGGAGGCAGAATGAGGCCTATAGACACGCAGGGAAAATGGTAGCATGGCTCCTCCATGGGACAGTTGGTGGGGGCTTTACTGGTGGTATCAGTTGAATATCCCCCATGTGCCCAGACAGCAAGCTCCCTCATACATCTTAGTTTTCTGATCTGGGTTCCAGCCACGTCTAGAAGTCTAGGTGTTTCTGGTCATGAACTGTTGCTACGCATGACCTGGTTTTTCCTTCCTTCCCATTGTACGGCCTTGTCCTTTGGCCCGGGTTTACCCCAACGTGATCACCCCGAGGGGAGACCAGAATGCCAGGTCCTGGGGCGGCTCTGCTCCACCTGTCCGTTTGTGCATTCATCCATCTGTCTGTCCATCCAACCAGGAAATACACATTTGAGTACTTCCTCGGCATTTGCTAGGTGTGATGACTGTGCCTGTGACTTCGACAAGACCCGTAATTTCATGGAGCTTACATTTTTGTGACAGACATAACTAAGGTGATGACAGAGTGATGGATGAGGGACAGAGAGGACGATTCCAGAGGAAAGACCTGCCCTGTCACAGGGCTTCCTCTGGGTCGTCCACAGAGAGAGGGGAACCCACAGGAAGGCCTTCCACTGGCTTGAAGAACAGACGGCGTTGGCCATCGGAGGAGAAGGGGCTCGTTCCGCCGTTTCGTGCAGTGTGGCCTGTGGTGTGGCAGCGCGGGGTCTTGTTACAAGTCTTTGTGTTTCTGGCCTAGGAACGGGCACGCCCTGCTGGCCTTCATGTTCTCCCGCCAAGAGGGCAAGCTGAACCGGCAGCAGACCATGGAGCTCGGCCACCACATCCTGAAGGCGCACATTTTCAAGGTGAGACACACCCCACGGCGAGGACCGGGCGCACGGTTGTCGTCATTGTCTTTCTGAGTCTTGGTTTTGGAGATTGTTGACAGCTTTGCCAGCCCTCACAGAGCCTCCAGGAGCCCCTTGCAAACCCCCCCCCCCCCCGAACGTAGCCACTGTCCGACTTACAGTCACTCGGGTATATATCTAAATGCCAGGGTCATGTTTTACTCCCCCCCTCTAAGTTTCTTTTCACCTGAAGTTTCCATTTCATTCATTCCCTTTTGTGTCCTTGTTACTTAGTTGTCAAAGAACATGAGTTACTTGACCTCTGTTTTGTTTGTTTGTTTTTGTTTTTGTAGTCAGACAATTTATTGGACTGGATTTAGAATCAGTGTCAACTTGGCTTCTAGTTTTACACCACCTAGATTGTCTGATTGTTCTTATTTCTCGTGATCTAGTGGAACATGTTCCTCTTTCCTCTGAATTGCCTGTCATTTGGTAGTTGTGTGTAGAGGTTTAATCAGATTCAGGTTTGATTTTGTTTCCAGGGAGTCACGATTACTTTCTAGTGACACTTGGGGCTTAAGCTCTGGATAACTCCGGGGTCTCCTGCGTCCGGACGCACAGCCTTGTGCCGGCTTCCATCAGCCAACGCAGGTCTCAGCCTGGACGCGTCCGTTCATTGCGGGGTACAGCATGGCGATACTTTATCATTTTCTTCCTTTGATTGACTGGAGCTCTTCTACAAAGAGAAGACACTTTCTCCTCACCTGCCGTCTCTGTCCCCAGGCCTGCGGTTCAAGTGCGAAGGCAGGCTGGCTCCTGGACTCTTGGTTTTCAGGAGAGAAGGCTCACAGGCTCGGGCGTGCTTTGCCACCTGTCCGCACGCGGCCCCAGCCAGCGCCGCAGGTGGGAAAGGGGAAGCTGAGGCCGGTTTGTCTCTGATTGTTTCAGGGCCTCAGTAAGAAGACGGGGATCTCCTCGAGCCACCTCCAAGCCCTGTGGATCGGGTACAGCACCGAAGGGCTTTCTGCCGCCCTCGCCTCTCTCAGGAATCTCTACACGCCCAACGTGAAGGTGAGCGAGCGGCCCCTTGGGCCCCAGGTGGAGCCCCCAGCCCAGCCAGCCTCTCCCCAGCAGGCCTCCCCTCCCTCTGCCTTGGGCGCCGCCAGAGGAGCGGCTGAGGCTGCTCTTTCCTGCAGTAAATCACACAGACCGGAAAGCTCTATTATCAGTTCTCTTCCCCACATTTAGCGTTCCCCGGGCAGGAAGACGTGGGTGATCGGGGCAGCTCTGTGAGCACAAGGAAGCAATTCACAAAGGAACCAGAGGTCAGGGGAAATTGATTTTTAAAGTGACCTGAGTTTCTAATCTGGGCTATCTCTTTATGGTTCATAGGAAATTATGCACCGATGAGGGACACAGAGGAAAACTGTCACTGAATGTGTGTGCACGACCGTGGGAAGCGTATCAGGGTTGGCTCCCTGCCGAGCCAATAGCTTCCTCAGTCTTGGTCAGTGGCTGTCATGTCACAGTATTCTACTGAGCTTTGTGGGATAGATGCCCCCCCCCCCCTTATTTGATACAGTCTGAGACTCTAAAGCACACAGTGGCCAAGTCTCTGGTTAAATCAGTACAGAAGGGTTAACTGCCACAAAGCATGGGAATTACTGCTTTACGTGATAGCAATGCAGCTGTCTTCTCCAGTGCAAAGTAGAATGGGATCATAGGTATTTTCACAGTTTATTTTTTTGTAATTTTATTTTTTAAAATATATTTTTTTATTGATTTCAGAGAGAGAGGAACATTGATTGGCGGCCTCCTGCATGTCCCCCACTGGGGATCGGGCCCACAACCTGGTCATGTGCCCTGACCAGGATTCGAACTGGCAACCTCTTGGTGCAGGAGTCAACGCTCAACCACTGAGCCACACCAGCCGGGCTGTTTTCATAGTTTAGATTAATCACCCACTTGACAGTCCACTAGACTCTAGGCCTTTCAGTGGCAAAGCCCCTACACACCTGGCTGCCCTCATGGGCTCGGAGGCAGTTCCCAGGGTTGGATCCTGCCTCCTGTGGTCATACCTGTTCCCCCCTTAGGAGCATGAGGGTGACCCGATGTGGTCATGCAGCACAGGCAAACAAAGCCCTGTGAATTTGTGGCTATGTCTTCCACTTCTTACTTTGGGTTCATCAAACTCACCTGGGAAGGGGGCTGAGAGCCCCAGAGGTGGTGCTGGGGGGACACTCACAGGGGACATGCGGAGGGACTCTGTACCTCCCCTCCCATCCGCACACCCACCCTCAGTGCTAGCACCTTGGTGTGTCCGGGGACTGGCAGAGAGCTTCCTGTGTCCAGCAGGCGTTCGCTCTGCCCTCCTCTCCCTTCCCTGCCTTCCTGGTGGATTTTTTCTTTGTCTTTTTTTTTTTTAAATTGAGATATAACTGACATCTAACATCGTATTTCAGGTGTACAACCTAATGATTTGATATTTGTATATATTGCAAAGTGATCACCATAATACGTTTCGTTAACGTCCATCACCACACCGTTAATAAATCTTTTTTTCTTGTGATGACGGCTTTTAAGGTCTACTTTCTTAGCAGCTTTCAAATATACAATGCAGTGTCACTAACTGTGGTCACTGTGCTATGTGTTGGACCCTCACTTCCTGGTATGTAGAGGGGAGGGTGTGACGATGCTGACGGAGACGCTGGGTGTCAGAGGGACCTAGCAGTGCCCTGACTCGGGAGCCCTGCTGCCCAGTCCAGGGCCTTGGTGTCGGTTAGAGAAAGACCACTGCCTCCAGGTGGACGCAGATAGGTCTTTGCAGAAATAAAGTACCTCTTTGTGCTGGTGGACTCAGCCCCATTAGGGTTCCAGACTGGGTGGCCAGGGGCACACCGGGTTTGGTCCCGACAGGCCTCTCGGCCCTGCCCCTTTGCATGTTTGCAGCTCTGTCCAGACCCGAGATTGGAGTGCCTGTGTCTCTGCTGAAGCCACATACAAGCTTAGGGGCAGACGGACAGGGAAGCTGTTTCTGTAGTTACGGAGAATTAGCTTCATACGGCTTCTACTCATCAGAGAAAGCTCTCCCTTTCTAGGCAGAGTTTAGACTTCACATAATAAAATATTTGTATCAAGAATTTTGGTTTTACTTAGACTTTATAGAACTTGGGTTGAGTGTGCTATAATAATATTGTTCCATCTTTTGTCTCAGCTGAAAGTATACCTTTTGGCTTGTCCATAATTAAGAAAATTCTATAATGATGTCAAGGAAGAAAGAAATAACAAAAATGGCAATATTGCCCTGGCTGGTTTGGCTCAGCGGTTAGAGCGTCGGCCTGCGGTCCAGAGAGACCCGGGTTCGGTTCCTGCTAAGGGTGCGTACCTCGGTTGCAGTTTGTCCCCGGCTCTGGTCAGTCGTGCAGGTGGCAGCACTTGATGTGTCCCTTTCACATCGATGTTTCTCTCTCTGTCTCTCTCTCTCCCACTCTATCTGAACAACAACAACAACAAAAAAGCAAAAATGGCAATATCTTTTTTTATTATTTTCATGAGTTGTGGGCACAGAAGTTACTCTTTCAATATGAAGAAAATTAAATGGGAAACATCATACTCTGTTGCATATGAGTTTTTAAGACAGTGAATTAAAGGTACAGCATAATAATATAATAAACTTGACCTTCCTGGGATTACAAACTTTTCTCTTTAACATATTGCACTTTTAAGAGTTGTTCATCTTTACTTTGTCTTAGAGAACCTGGGTGTCACCGACATCTACACTGTCCCCGAAATTCTACAACTTGGTTACAGAATTTTGAGGTTTTCCATTATGCTTCTGTTTTCTTTTATCTTTCAAGGGGAAAAAAGGGGGTTTTCACAGAAATTTGAACAAATTACAGTAATTTAAAATTATGCATGCAATTAAGGAACTTTTTTTAGAGAGTATTAAATGTTGTCATACAGGAATTTATGTCATTCTGAGCAATAATTGCAGTTTGCCACTTTGGTAAATTAAAGTGCCTTTGCTCTGGAATGATTACTTGGTAGATGAATTTTAATTTTAATGGCATGCCAGTGACTTCTAACAATGGAGTCTCCCGGTACCAGGCCAGCATCGTGCCAGCCCCGGCCCCAGCCCGCCCCCTGGGGTCCTTGCCTCCAGGCCCCTGTCCAGCTGGCGGTCTTGCTCACACTGTCCCATCGGACTGGCCGCCATCCACGGGCTTCCCCAGGCTGTGGACACTGGAGAATTCAGGTTGTGATTCATCTCTCAGCTAAAGGCAGGGAGGAGCAGAGACAGGCATGGACTTTGCCTAACGTCCCTTGGCTGAGAGGGTCCGGTCATGTTCTGCATGACAGTTGGTTAGGCAGAGCACAGTTTAAACCGGTCGTGTGGCTGTGAGCCCCCAATATACTACTGAGTCCACTGAGACTTGTACTTTCCAACTGGGCGGCCAGCGCCTCTTCTGTGCCTCATGGTCATGTTGCTTTGCCAGCCCCCAACCTCCTTTTCAATTTTCTTGCATTCCAGAAGTTTATAGATAATATTGCCATTTCCAAATGATATTGAAGGAGACCATCTGTGGCGGTGATGGATGGAAAATGTCCATGTAGTTGGGGAGAATGTAGAGGATGAACCATTTAAACCCCTTCCTTGAACACACAGCAATCTTAGCTAGAGCTGCTGCTTAGGCCGCTGGACTGCTCCCTGGCAGTAGTTAGCTCTGTGCCCAGAGATCCTGTGTGCTTCATCCCCTGAGCCTCCGTTTTCCCACTTACTAACAAAAGAGCCTGTCTTAGAGTGACGAGAAACCTCAACGAGATGTGAAAACTCTTGGGAAAATACTGTGCATGTATTACATGGGCAAGTGAATTATTTTTATCAGCGTGTTGTCTCCTTTCTGGAAACAAAGACACTGCTGTAGGCACCTGAGCACTTCTGGATGTGTCTGCGGCGGGAGGTGATAAGGAGCTGCCTGCCATGAGTTTTGATGGGTCCAGGTGACTCATGTAAGCACGAGGTCTGCTGGCAGGGAGGCCAGACCTCCGGGTGGCCAGGCGCCTGGGCGGAGTGCCCTCCTGTGCCTTCTGGCAGTCAGGGACCTGGGCGCTTGTCCCCCCTGAAGATTCTGTGAATGGTGATTGTAATGAGAACAGTTGAAACTTCGCATTTACAGGATGCTGAGGACTGTGCTCCATGCTTTATGTGTGTCTGTGTGTGTTTTTTTTTTTTTTTAAATCTTCACAGCAACCCAGTGAGGTGAAACTTTTTATCTCCACTTCTTCGATGAGGCTGAGAGCATTTGGTAGCTTGTTCCAAATCACACAGCTGGAAGGGTACCTGGCTGAGCAAGCCCATGCTCCACAGGTGCATTTATCGTCGCATCTGTTTACAGCCCCAGCTGCCACCTAGGCACCGGGGAGCCCAGCCAGGGCAGAACCTCCCAGGGTGGGGCACAGGCACTGGAGACCTTCAAGCTCCCAGATGTTTTCAGTGTGCAGCAGGGTGACGAACCCTGGGTTAGGGAAGGATCCACAAAATGATTGGGGGTTCAGCGGTAAAAATGCCCATAGCATTGTATCATTGAAGGTGGTGTTTTTCCCAAGAAGCAGAGATGAAGTGTGAATTGTTGACAGACATCTTTAGGAAAGCTTTCCCTTAACCACATACCCTCCAGGTACTGTCTTATAAGGTATCAGCAAGACAGTGCTGAAAGTACACCTTCTGACACTGTTAGCAAAAGGACCTGTTGGGTAGAACAGATGGTCTACTGGCTGTTTTCTCAGGAGGCACCTGGAGCACAAGGAGGTGGAATAATTTTCTGAAAATCACACAGCAAGTTAGTTAAGGGGCTGATTGTGAACTCAGACTGTTTAATCCATCATCTTTTCTTCTTGGGCTCATGGATCTCAAGAGGGCCTGGGAATGGTGGGCGAGGTGAGAGGGTAACTGACTCTCAAGGTCACCCAAGGAATTGACAGACTATCCCTGCCTGTCCTGTGGCGACCAGAGCCCGGTGTGCCTCTCAGCGATGTGATGTGGGTTTTGAAAAGGCTGCCATGCCCTTGCCGGTTTGGTCCAGCGGTTAGAGCTTCAGCCCGAGGACCAGAGTGTCTCGGGTTTGATTCTGGTCAAGAGCACGTGCCTTGGCTGCGGTTCCCGGCCATAGTCGGGGTCATGTGGGACGCAACTGATCGATGTCTGTCTCTGTCTGTCTCTGTCTCCGTCTCTCTTTCTCTCCCCCTCCCACTATACCTGAAGATAAATGGAAAAATATCCTTGGGTGAGGATTATAAAAAACAAAGCTCCAGGGTTCTTCTGTATTCCTCTGGGTGAGAATTGATCTCCTCGGCCTGTATGAAGTCCCCAAAGATTTCACCAGCATCGTCCTGTTCTTTCCACACTAATAGCAGTTGCTCAAGGGGAAATCATTTTCTAAAAAGCCCTTATTTTTGTTTAGCACTTACAGTTTTAAACACTTTTGAATCCTAGTTGAGTCTGGCTTTGAAGAGCAAACCCATGTAGATTTGTGGAGCTGGCCCAGCAGGGTAAGGTCATGTGCTAAATATCAGTGTGATCACAGGGACACCTTTTCTGGATTCTCTTCTGGTTTCTGTGCCCTTTTTGTTTTGTTAATCTTCACCCAAGGATATTTTTCCATTGATTTTTTTAGATAGAGTGGAAGGGATGGAGGGAAGGAGAGTGAGAGGGAGAAAGAGAGAAACATCAATGTGAGAGAGATACATCGATCTGTGCCTCCTGCATGACCCCGATCAGGTCCGGGGATTGAATCTGCAACCCAGATATGTGCCCTTGACCGGGAATCAAACCTGCAACTCTTCTTCTGTCTGTGGGCTGATGTGCTAATCACTGAGCAAAACCGGCCGGGGCTCGTTCTGTGCCTTTCCATCCACCTGCTGGCTGGCAGTGGGAGGCTGGAGGCCGAGCTGGCGCTGACCTGGGCGGGACTAAAGATGCTCCTCTCGGATGCGCGTAAGTGACGGGTCAGGGGCTGGCTCCTGGGGTCTCCTCAGCACTTGTACACAATCTGTCCTTCCTTAAATGTAACCGATGTCCTAGATGTGGCCATCCTGTCGTGGAGGGCCTTTGTTTGGCACTCTTCTCTGGGAACTCCGGGATCTTACAGCAGCAGCTGGTGCAGTGGGCTAAGCTGGAAAATGGGCTGTGGTTCTGTGTGGACAGGTGTGCACACTTGGGCGGAGTGGTGGGAGTGGTTTTTACTGGGTGGGGACTTTTCCCTGGTGTCCTGGCACTGGAACAGGGACCTGTAGGAAGCCATCCTCTGTCACCTGCATCTGTGGAAAGGGGAACATGAAGGGTAAAGGCCAGAAGCCTGGGGCCTGCTCGCCATTGCTGAGGGACAGATTGGACCCGTGTGGCCAGCCGCAGTGGGGGAAGCGAAGGGAAGGTGCTGGGAGGGGAGGACAGAGGGAGAGCTGAAGGGCCAGGTCACGGGGTCAAGCTTCAGCACCACCAGGACTGTCCGAGTTCACGCTGGGGTTCCGCGCTGTCCTATGTGGTCACACAGTTCCAAGCTGTGCTTTCACCACCTAGCAATATCACTTTCTATCAGTTTGTAAAAATTCTGTCAGCTGCTCTCGTGGACACATATCACTGAAATAACTTGAATTTATATGACTTACCGTCTTTCTTTATCTTTTAATGATCCCTTGTGACTCTAGTCAAATGAATGACACAGTTTCTGTGGTTTTCACACCTCGTGGGCAGCCTGGAGGCCTGCCAGGGTGTGTGGGGGAGTGACGGAGGCAGGCGGCCGGGCCACTGACGGGAACTGTCGGAAGAAATGCAGTAGGCATTTTAATAGGTGTTAAAGAACTGGCATTTTTTCCAGTGACCTGGAGATAGGCAGAAGATAATAGTAGAGCTACAATTTGCATAATGTATTCAGTGATTTTATTTTAAAATCTGTAGATAAACTTCCCCTCATATCTGGATCCAAGTAGTTTGGTGGGTGGTTAGGAGAAGGTGAGTTTTTAGGAGTCGTGTGCTGCCGACAACCCACAGGCACATGTTTTCGTGTGTCTGCGTTTCCTCGAGAATGTTCCACTTACTTCTGGCCCTATTATCTCACTGTTAATTATTTAATCCTGTGATGATTATTGCATTGCCAGAATAATGAACTTTATTTTTATTTAGATTGATCAGTGACTTTTCAAAGGGTGGGCTCCAGACCAGCAGCACCAGCATAAGCAGGGAGCTCGTTACAAAGGCACATTCTCAGGCCCGGCCCCAGAGCTACTGAATCAGAAGTCCAGGAAGTGGGCTCTGAAACTGTGCTTTAAAATGTTTTTAATTTTGGTAAAACAAAGAAACCCAACAACAACATAAAATGTATTATCTTTACTTGTTTTTTTAGTTAAGTATAGTTAGTATGTGTTAGTTATATTGGTTTCAGGTGCACAATATAGCGATTTAACATTTTTATGCCTTACAGTTGATCACCTCACTAAGTCTGGTCATCATCTGTCACTGTGCAAACCTATCACAGTGTTATTGACTGTCTCCCCTTCACCTTTTCATCCATCCCCCACCCCTCCCTTCTGGTAACTACCCCTATGGTCTCTCTCTCTTTTTTTTTTTTTTTTTTTTTTTTTTTTATCCTCACCCGAGGACATTTTTCCATTTTTTTGTACAGATAGAGTGGAAGGGAGAGAGAGAGAGAAACATCGACGTGAAGGGACACATCGAGTGGCTGCCACCTGCACGACCAACCAGGGCCGGGGACAAACTGCAACCAAAGTACGTGCCCTTAGCGGGAACGAACCCGGGTCTCTCCGGACCGCAGGCTGACGCTCTAACCGCTGAGCCAAACTGGCCAGGGCTGTCTCTTTTTTTTTAAATAACTTTTCTTTATTGATTTTAGAGAGAGAGGAAGTGAGTGGGGGAGAGAGAGAAATGTTGATGAGAGAGAACATCCATTGGCCGCCTCCTGCATGCCCCCACTGGGGATTTGGTCCACAACCTGGGCATGTGCCCTGACCGGGAATCAAACTGGCGACCTCTTGGTGCAGGAGTTGACGCTCAACCACTGAGCCACACCAGCCAGGCCCTATGGTCTCTATTTTATCTTAATTATTTTTAAATGTAGAATTCAGTAGTGTTAAGTATGTTCACATGATCGCACAGTAGATCTCCAGAAGTTTTCCATCACGTGAAACTAAATCTCTGTACTCATTAAACAACTCTCATTTCACCCTCCCACCAGCCCCTGGCAACCTCCAGTCTACTTTCTGTCTCCCCGACTCTCACTACTCTAGGTGCCTCATAGAAATGGAATCTTACGGAGTATTGATCTTTCTGTGACTGGCTTGTTTCACTGAGCATAATGTCCATAAGGTTCATCCACAATGTAGCATGTGTCAGAATTTCCTTCCTTTTAAAGGCTGAGTAGTAGTCCATTGTGTGCATATACCAGTTTGTTTGTCCACTCAGCCATCGGAGGACACTGTTTGCTCCTGTCTCTTGGCGGCCGTGAGTCATGCTGCAGTGAGCAGTGCAGGTGCCTCTCTCAGATCCCGCTTTCGCTTCCTTCGGGCGTGTACCCAGAAGTGGGATTGCTGGGTCTTGGGGAACCTCCGCACCATTTTCCAGTCCCACCGCGGAGAGTGTGTACTTGCTGCACATGCCCAGGTTTGAGAGCCCTTGGATGAAAATGAGGATGCTCTCCTCCACAGAAGTTGTCGGTGTCATGACACGTATGTGAGAAATTAATCTTGCTGGGGGACATTATCCGACAGGTGAGCCGGCTCCTGATTTTGGGAGGGGCCAACGTGAACTACAGGACAGAAGTGTTGAATAATGCCCCGATCCTGTGCGTCCAGTCTCACCTTGGCCACGAGGAAGTGGTCACTCTGCTCCTGGAATTTGGTGCCTGCCTGGACGGGATGTCGGAGAACGGCATGACCGCCCTGTGCTACGCCGCCGCCGCTGGCCACATGAAGCTGGTGTGCCTGCTGGTCAAGAAGGGGGCGAGGGTAAGCAGCAGCCTTCCCAGGGGGGTGGGGAAGGGTCTTATATCCTTGTTCGAATTATCCACTGGGCCAGTCTTTCGTTGGTCTCTACTTTGTTGAATTGCAACGAACAGACATGAACAAAGGGTGGGCTCAGGCAGAAAGGTGTGATGTCACCTGAGTGAGTGCTCGAGTGGCAGCCTTGGAGAGCGAGGGGCCGTGTGTTTTGCTCCTAAGCTCTTACTCTGCTTAATAGTGCCCCCGGGGGAGGCCGGACACCAGGGAGGTTCCTGGCCACCAGCTGCCCCAGTAGGGCCATCCTTTCTAAAGCCTGCAAGTGTGGACCCAGAACGAGCACAAAATTTAACATAGCACTGATTGGTTGAAAAGATTTAAATGTTTGCTTTTATCCCCTCTCCTTATACCATTTCATTGAACGCCTTTTTAAAACAATAAAATGAGTTCTGTGGGTCTTTGAAGCCATGTGCTTGAGCACGTGGATCCCGGAGCTAGACAGCCCAGAATCCTCATCTCTCCAACTGCCAGCTGGGGCGGGCCCGCGGCTGAGGCTGCGTGCCCCCGGCTCCTCTTCTGTGGCGTGGGCGCAGCACCAGGGTCCACCGCGGGGCGGTGGTGTGAGCATAAATAAATCCACATGTTAATATTATCAGTACATAAGTGACTCTGGGGCTGTCAGTGTTAATAGATTAAATGAGAACATACTTAGGTTTACCATGAGCATTTCACTGGGGTGGAGGGTGTGCTTTTGAATAACAGTAGAAATAAGTTGATATTTGTCTCTATATTAGGATATTTAAGGTCCAACAAAAAGACATTAGGTTTATAGTAACTGTAGGAGCCTTTTTGGTTTTTCTCTCAAAAACATTTGGGATGGATGAACTTTAATTTAGCTCGTGGAAGAAGAGGGATGTTGCTGTTGGGCCTTCCCATGGGTGCCTTCGCGCTGTCAGCTCGCTCCAGATCCACACTCAGATGGTGACTCCATTCTGTTGGGAGGCTAGCAGGTCCCCTCCCGTCCCAGCTGAAAGCTCTGTAGGAGGAGGGCAAGGGTCACGTAGGTGACTGTTGCAAAGCCTCTGGGTGAGGGTGCAGAGCATCCTCAGAATTTGCAAGCTAGGAGAGGCTGGACCCTACACTCTGGGCCCGTGTGCCTGGGCTTGGCCAGGGAATGACGCCTTCTGGGCTGCCTCTGCACCTTTAGGAGGTAGGCAGCGCTCAGACACTCTGTGGCTAGCTGGCCTGCCCAGCTCTGGAGCCACACTTGACATGCTGACATGTCCCAGGTCACCTGCCTGCACACGGTCTCATTTCCCAGTCTGATGCCACTCAGAGTCCCTTCCTTGTTCAGAGCTGGCTTTCCAGATCCCTCCCTCTCACCAGCTCTCCTGACTTAGTGACTACGGACTGCTCTGCTCCCCCAGAGTGCAGCTCGTCACAGCAGAGTCAGAATGTTCCACTCGGGACTGAGGTTGGTCTGCACAGGGCTTTGGCTGCAGCTTTGGTCTGTGTCCTCACACATGCTCCCCAGAGAACTCGGAGCCCCCAGTGGTCTGCTGGAGAGACACAGGAGTGGGGAGGATGTGCTGTGGTAGCCGGTTCTACAAAGGGCACCTGAAACCTGGCACCGTGCATTCCTTATGTCAAAGTAACTCCAACGCGATTTGGTGTGCTCCAGAAAACACACTGGAATGTGGACCCCCAAGTTCATGTGCAGTGGGAGGGGGTTTGCATGCAGCATTTGGGATGGGCCCATGTTCCTAGAGCAAAGGTGATGCTAAACGCTGACCTTCCCTGCTCCTGCCTTCCAGTTGGACCATTTAGATAAGAAAGGCCAGTGTGCGCTGGTCCACAGCGCGCTGAGGGGCCACAGCGACATTCTCCAGTACCTGCTGACCTGCGAGTGGGCGGCCGGTCCTGCCCAGCCGGGCGCACTGAAGAAGAGCCAGGCCCTGCAGCAGGCGCTGACAGCGGCCGCCAGCATGGGCCACAGCTCGGTGAGTCGGGCTGTGGGGTTCTTCTTGGGACACTGGAGGCCGTCGTCCAGTGGTGGGTATTTGTGTCAGCACCTTCTTCTGAGTTGCTAGCTCGTGATACATGGAACAAATGAAGGACAATGAGGGTTTCAAGAAACAGCAGTTGGTTTGACCCTGCGTAACCATGATCAAGGGTGTTGGCATTACAGCCTTCCCGTGAGTGACAGCCCAGAGCCCAGAGGGTCCAGTGTGCATGCGTGCTCACATGGCAGGGGCGGGCCTTTGCTACACGGAGGCCTTCGTAATATGCTAATGTCCATCCTCCGCTCTTCCTTTTCTATTTCTTTTTTTAGAATTGATTTTAGAGAGGGAGAGAGAGAGAAACATTGATGTGAGAGAGTAACATCAATCTGTTGCCTTCTGCATGTGCCCCAACCGGCGATTGTACCTGCCACCTTTTGGAGAATGGGGTACGCTCCAACCCCCCGAGCCACACCGGCCAGGGCTTCCTTGTCTGATTCTCTCCTCCTTCCCTCCTCTGCTTCTCCTCTTGTCCTGCTGCCTTACCCCCCCACACACACACACACACTTTGCTTCATTCTTTTGTCCTTGTCACCTTTTAAGAACAATCACATGGAATCCTAATTCTAAAATTGTCCCTGGGTATTTGAAGGCCTTTAAGCGCAGGACCCGGTGCGCTCCAGCCTGCCAGAACGCCCGCCCCTCGCAGCTCCTGCCCTGAAGGCAAACCCTCGCTGTCGTTCGTGCAGCGCTTACTTCTGGAGGGCGCTGGTGCTCCTCCGTTCACTGTCAGCTCCTGACCAGCCTGTCTGTGAGCGTAATAGTATTGTACCACTGCCTTCTATGTATTTCTCACTCTGTATGGTCCTCAAGCAGTCAGAGTTGCCAGTATTTGGTAAGAGTCTTCCCCACAATCATTTAAAGTAAATGTGGGTGCACAGCTAGCTGGCTGGCTGGCTACCTTTGGGCATTTGAAATACCAGGGCAGACACACACACGCACACTAAAAATACACATATACAACACTTCGCAATATATTGCAACACGTTGAATACAGAAACGTAAGAGGGTGTAGCTCTCCTAAGAGAGACATGAGAGATTTACAAAAATATGAAATAATGCCGCTCAACTTACATGTTTTTGTTTTGGGGATAAAACACAAATGCGTTTTTATTAAAATAAATTGTATTTCACAAAAATACGTTAAACGTGACATGTAACGAGTTGGTGATAAGCTCAGCGCCAGCGGCTGGGAGGACTGTGCAGAGGGGGCCTCCGTCCCCAGGCAGGGGGCGTGGGAAGGGCGGGTCCGTTCACCAGGAAGCTCGAAGCGGGGATGAGCTCCCCAGTGCTGCTGTAACATGTGACCCCAGGCCCGAGTGGCTTGAAACAGCACGCACCCGTTCTCTTGCACACCTGAGGTCAGAAGGCTGAAGGTAAGGTGTCAGGAAGCCAGTGTTCCTTCTGGAGGCTCCAGAGAGGAATGGAGTTTAGCTTTTTTTCTGGTTTCTAGAAGCCACCTGTATTTCTTAGCTTGTGCCTCCTTCCTCTGTGTTCAGAGTGCCTCACTTTAACCTATGCTGCTGCCATCCATCTCCTCTTCTCTGTGACCTGTTTTTCTGTTCCTCCTAGAGGACAGCTGTGATTATGTCAGGTGCATATATACACCTGGGCGATTCACGGTAATAATCCCATTTCAAGATTTGAAATCACATCTGCACATTCCGTATTGCCATGTAAGGTCACATTCCCAGGTTTTTGGGATGAAGATGTGTACATATTTGGGGGCTGTTGTTTAGCCCCCCGCAAAGGGCACAGGTTGGGAAACAGGAATGACGTTGCTGTCCTCTCCTGCGGCTGCTGTGCATGGGGAACGCCGGCTCTGGTTCGGGGCTCAGATCCTTCTGACTCCCCAGGAGCCAGCATCCTGCTCCACACTGTGACCCAGCCGCTCTGATGGGGGAGATGCCTGTACGGAAAAGAATACCAGCACTGTCAGTGTAAAAATCATTTGGACAATACTATTTATTTTATTAAAAGATATACATCGCCTTGTTTTCTTTCCTTGTGAAAATGGGTTCACCATTTTCAGGCGATGTCTGCAGAAACTGCACGTTGTGTGATACCCCGTGTCCTTTGTTGATTAGGCTGGCATATTTGGGTCATGTAGGAATTCATTACAATTCTAAGTACCTGGGAATCCTGAACAATGCTGCTGAAATTCACCAAGATTTTTTTTTCTATTCTTCTCAAAGTGAAAGTGTGAATAGCATATGAATTATGCTCGAAAACGGTTTTCATTATATTTTCTCTCCTTGTGCAGCATGAGATAATCATGGTTGAAAAACAACAGGCTCTCTCCTTTGATACGTGGGGTATAATAAGCACATATGGCTATGAGAACTCATTGAATCACCTTGCCGCTTCCGACAGGTGGTCGAGTGCCTGCTGGGACTGGAAAAGGAACATGAGATAGACGTCAATGGCACCGACACGCTGTGGGGAGAAACAGGTAATCATGGATCCACTGCTTGGAGTCCGGGCCAGCCTGATGTCCAGCCCCCGTTCTGGCCTGCCTGTCTTCAGGAGGACTTGGGACGGATGGGTATCCTCCTGTTGTTATTTTATCACAAGGCACTGGAAGCTTAGCACTACTTTTGAGTAGTAAAGCTTCTAGAAGCATACAACATTTGAATTGTTTCGAATTAGATCAGCAGTTCCTGTTAATCTGATGAATGTCAGCCAGAACGGCCTACGTAAGGTCTTCCGTTATCCTAACCAGCCTGGCCTCTCTCCTGTGAGCAGGGCAGGAACTTCAGCCCCGGGTTCGGATGAATCCGAGCTGCCCTGTGGAATGAGAGCAGGACTCAGGCCTCGGGGACCTACTTAAATACTGCATACCGGCCACCAAGTCCATTTCCATTGGTGCGGGGGGTGTGCGTTTAACTGTAGCGCGGGAAGGAAGCCCACAGTGAGCGTCTGAATGAAGGTCTGACAGGTTAATATGGATAGCGCTGCTTTGACATTTCCATGGACTGAATTGGGATTAGAAATGTAAGACCGTAAGTTGTGCGTTGTTGCCTGGATGTAACCAAGGTTGGTTAATACGTGTTCCCAGGCTGCATACTGTGTGGGTATCGTGTACATGACTTCATTTCATTGGCACATTTATTTCCCAATGCTTCCGAATTATTTCCTAACCAGCTAGATGGTAGTGTGTAGAGTTTATCAGCTAACTCGTGCTTGAGGGGGTGGGAGTGCTGGCCTGCATTTCAGGGCCTCTGGTGTGGTCCCTTGGGGGCTCTCATCGTGCGTGACTTCAGTGCCAGTTGCGGTCCTTCAGGAGGAGGTGGCCCAGCCCCCGGTCCCCGGGAAAGCACAGGACCTCAGACTGGGATGGATTATGCTTGGGGCTAAATGTGTGTAGACTTAAATATTGCCCTAATTCTCTATGGAGTCTTTCCCCCACCCATTTATTTTTTTTCCTCACCCGAGGACATTTTTTCATTTTTTGTTCAGATAGAGTGGGAGGAAGAGAGAGAGAGAGAGAGAGAGAGAGAGAGAGAGAGAGAGAGAGAAACGTCAATGTGAAAGGGACACATCGAGTGGCTGCCACCCGCACGAATGACCAGGGCCGGGGACAAACTGCAACCGAGGTACATGCCCTTAGTGGGAACCAAACCCGGGTCTCTCTGGACCGCAGGCCAACGCTCTAACCGCTGAGCCAAACCAGCCAGGGCTCCCCCACCCATTTAGATAGCATAGGCTGCTCTATAAGTTGGTGAAAGCAAGTTCCCGTCCACGTCCATAGTGTGTTGTGGACGGTGGCGTGGGGCAGTGCGTGACTTGGCTTTGTGTTCAGCCAGGAAGTCCGAATCCCCGCCTTTTCACCGCCTAGTGGAGCGAGTTTGGATGAGTGACTTTGCCTCCTTGTCAGACGAGGTAACAGTATCTCCTCTCCAGGACCGTGGGGAAGATACCTAATCTTGTCCAAGTGTACCCGATGATGAGAACCCCTGGAACACTTGGGCCTCGACATCCTGATTCATTAGGTCTGGGGGAGCCCCGACTCGGTTTTCTTAACGGGCACGCCAGGTTGTGTCAGGTGACTGACTCCAGGACAGATGGGGACCCCCTGTGAAAGCTGTTTGAAGTCCAGCTCCTGGTGGCGCCGCGTGAGAGGTGCCCGCGGGGATGGGTGCCAGCTGACAGCTCGCACTGAGCTCGTGTGGGCGTCTCCAGCCTCTAGTACTGAAGATGCTTTTCTCTCTGGAAGAAAAGTCCAGAGGAGGGTTGCTTTTGAGGGCCTGTGTGAGTAGACTGCTGTGTCTCTCAGGGACCCGTCCTGAATTTCAGGATCCCCCGCCCCCTTGAGAATCTGCTAGGCTGAGAGCTAGAGAGACGTGTGAGAGAAGCCACTGACTTTCCCCCTCAGTCCTACTGAAAAGATGCAGAACAGCTCAGCCCGCCTTCAGAAGCACACCCTTCAGACCTCTCTGCAGCCTGGGGAGGAGTGCCCGCCCTTCCTCAGCAGGCCTCGGGGTGAGTTTCATAGTTTAATCAGCGGAAGAGTTTGAGGGACTTTTTAGGAAATTTGCAGAAAGAAAAAGTTAAGGATTGTTTCTTTGGTGCAGAGGGTCCCCAGTGGACTCTCTGTGGACTGCATGTCAGTAAAATCAGCCTTGCCTTCCCTGCATTTCCTTTCTCCCCTGTTCCTTCCGATATGACCACCATGCTCTGCTACCCCACATCCCCCTCATTTCCAGGTCTGTGGTCGTCAAAGGTGGTTGGACTTTGAGATCTTGTAGAGGAAGGTTTAAATGTGGGGCATTGCCCAGATCAGAGGTCTGTGTTTGGGATTGGGCCATGGAGGGTCCACCCTACCCCATCCTGAATGCCTCCTGGAGCAGAGGGTTTTGATGGTGAGCATGTGGGCCAGGTCACAGTCCTCGTTCCCACCGAGTAGCGACCTAGCGGCTCCCCATTCTTGGGTGTGGTCAGCGATGACTTGTATCTCAGACACTCCGGAATGGGGCTTGTCTGTCTCCAGCCACAGCTCGAGGGTAGCATCCCGAGGCTGATTCTGTCTGGAGTGTGGGAAGATGCCCGAACAACGGAAGCTCTGTGTGCATACTGCAGTTGATGATTCGCCTTTGAACCTTGTGTGAGTTTCTACAGGTCTGTCCGGGTAGCTTCAGCTCTGAGCAGCTCAGCTTTAAAATCCCAGCTGTTGGGGTTGCAAGGCGGGGTTTCTGAGTCTGTGTCCGGCTCACCTGCCTGGCTTTGAAGGGCCCATTGTTTCCTGTGCGGGGACCCCACCCTGTTTGGGGCACAGCTGCCTGCCTGTCTCTTCTCTGCTGGCCACATTCCGGCAGAGTGCTGACCTCACACAGTGCCCCCCGCTTTCTGCCCGAGACCCTTGCGATCCCAGTGGGTCTACCGTACGTCGCAAATGTGTGGTTTTCATGCCTGGTGCTGACTGGCAGCAGGTCATCCATGAGAGGTGACAGCTGGCAGTCGGGGAGGAGGGGGCACAGGGAACGGCCACCCTATGTGAGGTCCCTTGTCACTCAGGTCAACCCAGGTGGGGACGGTGGGAGCAGAGACAGTTGAGCACCTTCAGGACCCTGTGCGTTTCCCTGCTGATGACCTGGAGTCATCAGATGTCATCACAGAAGAGGACGGTTCCTATCTTAGGTTTAGAGACAAGGAAGATAGACTTAAGACACCTAAAGTGGTAACAGTGTTAAGTTTAGGGTTTATGGCCGTAAATCGACAGCGTTTGGAATACCTAGGCTCTCTCTACCTGACTCAGCAGAGCTGACTTTCTGTAAGCCTCCCTTTTCACCGGCCTCTGGGGCCGTTTGCTGTTTATATCCGTCTGCTGCTGAGACCCAGCCCTCAGAAATCAGTTCTGGAGTCTGGCAGCGTCCCCTCCTGTTCACGAGGGTGGAGAAGCAGGGCCCAGGGAGCCAGCTCGGAGCTGCTGGTGTCTCCCAGCCCAGCAGCCCTGCCCTGTGGCTGCGTAGGCCCGTGGCTCCGTGACACTCAGTCTCGGGCTCCCGGTTTCTGGGAGGCCTGGATGACAGGAGCCCAGCAGATGCCCGTGGGACCTGTTTCCGGCATTCCATAGCCACAGAGCCCAACCCAGCAGAGTTGCTGTTTCCACGTCAGTGTTGATGTGAATTGGCCCAGCCTGAAATGATCAGAGAGGCTAGACGCCTACATGGTGACCTCATGCTGTAGTGAACTGTCAGAAAGAACTGTGTTCCAACCTCCAGGCAACTCTCACGACTGTAGCCTGTTGTCTGTGCTTCTGGTCAGGACTCCTAGCTCTTTGCAGGGGTTCCGAGGCCCTTCTAGCTCAGCATTTGCCAGTTTACATACAAATAGTGCCTGCCTTGTACGCAAAGCTTTCCCACCCTGAGTCCTTTAGGTTCCTCTGCAGTTTCCTTCATAACACTTGCCACTTATAAATTTGATTGTTGCCCGGCCGGTGTGGCTCAGTGGTTGAGCATCCACCCATGCACCAAGAGGTCGCCGGTTCAATTCCCAGTCAGGGCACATGCCCAGGTTGTGGGCCAGATCCCCAGTGTGGGGGCGTGCAGGAGGCAGCCAGTCAATGTTCTCTCTCATCAATGTTTCTCTCTCTCTCCCTCTCCCTCTCCCTAAAATCAATAAAGAAGGAAAATTTTTTTAAATAAATTTGATTATTGTTGTTGCTTCTTTGATAAAAGGCTGCTATGCCAAAACTGTGGGCTTCAGGAGGGCAGAAATCGCCATGTCTCTTGTGCTTACCTGTGTGTATGGCGACTGTGTCCAGTCTCGTGCCGTCCAGGAGGTTGTCTGTGATGATGGAGGTTCTCTCCATCTGTGCCGTCCAACCTGGTAGCCACTAGCGTGGTCTGCTGCTTCTCACACAGGTGTTGACTGAGTGGACTAGTGGGTTCATAGAAAACAAAGCCATGTAATTTTTAGGGTATGTGACATTCACTTTGAGACCAGTTTGGGAGAAATCTTGTTGTTGGAGGGGGAGGGGGAAGGAGCCCTGCACCTGCTGCTCATAAGGACCCAATCTTCTGGATTCTCGGTGTCTGTCTGAGCACAGGTCGTGTCCTGCTGGGTTCCAGGCTGGCTTAGAAACCCTTGTCCTAGTCACCGCTGTCACGCGTGCGGTGAGCGGGTTGGGTGCTGGATTGCATCTTTGGTGTTGGCAGTGGAACACGCGACGGGGCTGAATGGCTCGGGGCAACCCCACCCAGCTTTGTGCCCGTAGCTTCTCCCTCCGGCACCAGCAGCCCAGCGAAGCAACCCCAGGGTGTGTGGTGGCCTCACACTTGTCCCTTGGAAATCCTCACTGCTTTATCGCTGGTCTGCCCACAGGCCTGAGTCCTGGCTTCACCCAGGGCTGGATCCCATCCTGCCCGGCAGCCTGCAGGGCTGTCCTTCCCGAATTTCTCAAAGGGGTCAGGCAGCCGTGTTTAGATGGTGGCTGAAATGCCTCTGTCCAGTGTTCCTTTATGCTGGTCATGCTATTTCAGTTGGTAAAATACTTTCCAAGGAAGTTTAGTCATTATAAATATTATGTTGTTTTAATTGCCAAAGCTGTTAAAAACACCTTTGCCTCTACTTCTGCGAAGGGCTGAGTTTTGAGCCCCGTCAATTGAGTAGGTTACTTAGCTGCTATCCTCCGTGTCGTCGTTTTAGTTCAGCTCAGCGTGTGTGCTAATCACAGCGCCCTGTTCCTGATCCTGGACAGAATTCTGGGCACGACCTGGCCAGAACTTGAGTCTGAGGCCCAGCAGCTGGGGTGGGGGGCTTTCCAGGGCAGTCCTGGGGCAGGGTCCTCACACCTGTTTCCTTACTGGGCCGTGGAATGCAGTTGTATTTCATCCTTGATGCTCTAAGAGTTCCACGCTCGTCTCCCTGGACCTGTTTTAATTTCCCACTCTGTGCCCTGCCCATCCCGGAGTGGGGTGTCCTATGGTTCTGCATGGCAGGTGGGCCCAGGCCAGGATGCCTGAGCTTGGCACACTCGGGGCTGCCCCAGCACAGTGCCTGTGCCCCGGGAGCAGGAAGCCTGGTGGCTGGGGTAGAAGTGAGCCTCTGTTCGTTTGGATTTTGCCTTCCTGGTTCTGGAGAGAGGAGTTTGGCGCTCGTGTGTGCGCGCACATCCAGGGCAGAATTCGGGGAGACGGGCAGGACAGGCGTCTGCCCACTGCTTGTTGGGGCACCTGGAGCATCCGTGCGAAGGAATTCGCTAAGTGCATCTTGTGGAGAACAGCTGACTGCGTCGGTGTTTGGTTTCTTGGAGGTCCCCAGCGTCTCTCCCGCACTGGTGTTGGCAAATACTTGGCAAGGCATCCCTCCCTCTGCTAGGGTTGTTTTAGGAAAGTGCAGGGAGGTTCGTGGAAATCCAGGTTTCTGTCCGTCCTAACAGGTGGGAGTTCTTGATTGTCCTTGGTGTAAAAGCATGAAAGAGGGTTAACCTAGGACCCTAGAGGGTAATCTAGGATCCCAGATGGTTGGGAGAGGGGTAACCCAGGGCTTCGGAAGGGGAGAGAAACATTAGGGTGACACAGAGCCCTGGAGAGTGTGGGAGAGGGGTGGCTCAGGACCCTGAGGGGAGGGGCTGGGGTGAGGTAACCCAGAGCCCTGTACGAGGAAGGACAAAGTGGGGTCAGGAAAGAGGGCGATGGGCATGGGGGTCACCCTAACAGTAGAGGGGATTTGGGGGTAAGAACTAAGGGCACTGGGTTTGTCCACATCCTGTCCCCTTCCTGCTCTGGCAGACCCCTGGGGTTCAGCCCTGACCTGTGTGTCCCTACCCTGCCCGGAGGACACGGGTAAGGAGGGGGCGTGTTGTAAACCCAAGTGACTGGTAGCCTGACCCCTACAGGAACTGTTCACACCTTCATCATGTCGCTCTTTCTGCACATAGTCACCATTCTGGTGAGTGGTTCCTTCACATCCACCTTTAAAAAGAAACCTCTGCTTCAGGCATAAAAACTGGGCTCATCTACACTGTGGTCGCTCAGAGCCTCTACCCAAGCACCCGCTGCTCGGTCTCCCCGGCAGCCACTCCTAGGATGCAGACGGTTCGTCGGCTCTCCCACAGAGGAACCATGTCGATTCTTTCAAGTTTATATTGAAATGATACTTGGATTCTTTTCTTGCTTTCTTTTGCTTTTTTGAAACGGGATGTGAGCTTTTATAAGATGGTTGCGTGAAAACACCCCTTTCACGGGACGCCCCACGTGGTGACCGCGGGCCCCTGTCCTCAGCACACACGCCCAGCCCTTCGCAGTGAGACGGGAGAGCAGCTACTACGCGTGTTTCGACTCTCGGTGGCTCAGAGGATCTATCAATCCGTGCGCGTTCTCGGCACACGGGGAGTGACAGCTGCTCGGGGCTGCGCTCCCCTGACAGATCTTTAGAACAGAGTCTGCCTGAAATGTGATTTATGTCATCCCCAGTTTTTAAATTGGATTTACGTTATTTATAGCACACACGATTCCTCAAAGGATTCGAGGCTTATTTGAAAAGATACATATACGAATGGGGGGGAGTAAAGTCAGGAAGAGGACACCAGGAGCCGCACAGGTCTTCCTGCCCTCGGGCCGGACCGTCACGAGGTTGCGCCCCGTCTTGGCCTCGGAGGCCATGTGTCCAGTTAGAAGGGAACGCGGTCACTGTGGGTCATTCTCCTTGTCCGTGAGGGAGCTTCATGGTTCTTCAGAGAAGAAAGGTGCTCTCCTGCACTCTGGATCTAAAACAACATTTTAGGCCATTTGATTGGCTGGCCAGTTTTAAAGGAGACTCCTGGAGGCGGCGGCGTAGGAGCTAAGAGCTCAGACCCCAGACAGACTCCCTGACTTCCAGTCCAGCCCCTGCCTCCCACGAGCTGTGTGACCTTAGGCAAGTTATTTAACCTCTCCGGGCATTATTTTCATCCTCGGTGGGACCGGATGTGTAGTACTTGCCTCACAGAAGTTAGCTGTATAGTAAGTGAATTTCTGAGTTAATTCCATGAAGCATCTCGCAGGAAGCACTTTGGGGTCAGAGTGTGTTGTTACAATATGTCAGCATCTTCCTGTTTGGCTCCAGGTTCACCCAGCCACTGGGTTTAATTCCTGGCTCACAATGATTGGCTTCATGATTTGGGACCAGTGATGTGACTCGTTTCCTTCACCTCCAGAAAGTGCACATGACTGTGTGACTCAGAGGGTCCCTGTTGGGGTGAAATGAGAATTCACCCACAGTATTTTGCCCAGAGCTCGGCCGTTGTAAGTGTTCAGCAGATGTACTACGCTGCCAGGTTGTGATAAGGTATTTGTTGCTATTACTTACCATTGTCACGTGTTCCTAATTTATGCTATGCACTTGGTCTTGATATAATATTAAAATGTGTAAGTGATAGAATCTTAGTTACTTTGCAGTTGCTTGACAGACATGAAGAATAGACAAGAAATTTGGTCACACGGAAAGTCCTGTTGGGTGGCGTTTGCACATTTTATTTCTTTCAAGAATTCCCTGGCAACGCGAGGTTCACATTTAATCCCTAATGTACGCACGGGCACTGACAGCATGTTTCTACCCTGGAACTGGTGACGTCAGGACTGTCCGGTTCCTCAGATCTGACCGCTGCGCCGTCTCCCCTCCTAGGGAGCTCAGGGAAAATGGGCTGGGGGGGGCAGCCTTTTCTGTGTGCTTGGTTACTGCCCATTGCTGTGTCCAGATTCCCTCTCCTTGGCCCCTGCAGGCCCTCCTGGGGGACTTCGGCCAACTGGAGAGCCTCAGGAAGGGTCAGGACAATACGGGCATGTTCCCAACAGGGGCTCCTGAGATTCGGAGAGCATGCGGGCAGAGCTGGCTTCCGGCCTGGCCCCCGGCACGGCTCCGGCCGAGGCCTCTCGGCATGTCCCCTGAGGCCGCGATGCTTCTCAGTAAGCACAGCCCGCGGTGTTCACTGTGAGTCACATGGCTGACGGCGGACGGAGTGACCGCGGTGGAGACCAGGGGTTTATAGCTGTCGGGCAGTGTGTTCTCCTAACAGAAGCCCCCGCCCTCAGCGATGGGAGGAAATGCCTAACAAAGTGAGGCTGTGAGATTGGCTTTGGGTAAACCTCAGCCCTGTTCCTGGCTGTTGCCTGGCTTTGGGGTGGCGGAAGTAGGGAGCCTACCTTCATTCGGCCAGGACTCGGGGGCCCAGCTCTCCCAGGCCCTCCGCGTGACAGCCCAGCCCCCAATGGCAGCAAAGCCAAGCGCAGGCCGCGGTCCCCTCTGCTGTGACAACTCCGAAGGCCAGCTGTTAGGAGGCGGAGGGGGACAGATTGTTGTTGTTTGTCCAGCGAGCCTTCAGCTCAAACGTCACTCACTGCCTTTGTCACATCTAACGCTGTCTGTCTTGGTTGCAACCAGATGACATGAGAACCCTGCTGCTTACTGCTAACATTGGCACTTTCGTCTTTTTCCATCCTCCACTTTCCGTTTTTATAAGTGACGGGAAAAGCCAATATATTAGTAAATAAATTGCACACAAAAAACAAACGTGCAGCCCAGCTGGAGTGGCTCAGTGGATTGCGCGGTGGCCCATGGACTGAGAGGTCTCGGTTCGATTCCCGGTCAGGGCACATGCCCCAGCTCCAGGCTCGATCTCTGATGGGGGGCGTGCCGGAGGCACTGATCGATGTCTCTCTCACACTGACGTTTCTATCGCTCTAAAAAAAAATACCAATAAAAAAATATTTTTTTGAAAAAGAAACAAGTGTGCAAGCAAAGCTGGGCTGCGGTGCTCATGCCCCGCCCTCTCAGCTCGGCCTTGGCGGGCGGTTTGGGTCCCCCGTGTGTGACGTATGAAAAGGTTGCCATCTGGAGTCTGGGCATTGCCTCTGTGGGTGCTGGCCTGTCACCCTTCTCTCAGAGTCTCCGAATCGGAGGCAGAGACTGGGGGGGGGGAGGGCTGCAGGTGGTCCCTCCCTGTGCATTGAGTTACGGATCTGCCAAAAAACACTGCGGACAGCCCTGTGTTCCTGGCAAGGGGGAAGTTGAATTTTTGTAGGTCACATCTTTGCCTGGGGAAGTCTAATATGTAAAAGATTGCTGGAAACGATCCATTCCACAAAGAACCCTGTCTCGGTGATGTTTGCAGTGACCCTGTTGTGGCGTGTCACTTGGGTGTTCTCACAGCGAGTATCTGCTGTGACAAATCTATTCATGCTCTGAAGACGAGGGACAGCATTGCTGAGGCAGTCACTCGGGATCGTCAGAAAAGGATGCATGTTTTCTTGGAAATTTAATTACAAGAGTGTCATCCTGTGAAGGGGGTTTTGCCAGTGACAGAAACCGCGTCCAGTTTGATCTTCTCCTTCATCTTTGGGCTTTGGCCAGAGGACAAGGCCTCGCCCACAGCCAGGGCACCTCCTCCTTCCTGGTCCCCTCTCCTGTTTTCGACCCTTGTTGGAGTCTGGTGGCCAGCTCAGAGGTCAGCCTTTTCAGCAGAATAGTTGGAATTCCTGAGCAGACTCTGCCTTGATTTTGTTTGTGTAAGCGTGTGTTGACTAGTCTTCCGTCCCGCTTATGTCCGAATATGGTATCCTTCGATCCTTGTGGCTGCTGACACTTGACACACAGCCTAGCCTCAGGGGTCCTCAGGGATGCAGCCAAAAATATTTAATCTTGGTGGAAAGAGGAAAACACGGGGCCTGTTGTTTATTGGCGTCGCTGGGAGATGCGAGCCTCGTGAAGAATTTGTGTGCAGAATGGGTGTGTGCAGGCTGAGAAAACAGTCTGCTCACAGCCTGTGCTCCCGCCGCCCCGGAAGTTCATCACTGAGTGCACAGGAGTCAGGCCGGGAAGGAAGAGAAGGAATCCAGCCCGTCGGCAGGCCTGGGGGGCGCTCTCATCCGCTCGCTCGTCAGCTGCTCCAGCTTCTGGCTCCTCTGGCGCCTCCTCATAGCTCCAAGCCCTATTTTTAGAGCCGGGCTGTCACTTCCGATGTGCTTCTGCTGCAGAAATTCCCATGTAAAGGAGCCATTTATAATGCGGAGGAAACTTGTTTACCCAACAAAAGAGAATGGAGTGTCACGGTGGCTGGCTGCTCCCACCTCACCTATGGGAGCCCGAGTTGATTCCTTCCAGCATGTACACCGGCCAAGTCCCTGCCCATAGCATTCATCTGGTCCGTTCGCGTGTTGCTGGTCATGCTCAGCTGCAGGTGGAGGAGGGAAGAGGAGGCCTCCTCACCTGGAGGGAGGTTGCAGAGCAGCAGGTCCAGGTGGCGTGGCTCATTGCCCAGGACTGCCACCCACGAGCCACTCACGGGGTCATGTTCACATCCATTCAGATGGTGTCTATGAGAGTGGCCAGTGGTTTAGGAATCACTGACAGAAGCATGATGCCAGGGCCGACCTTGATGGGCGTGCCCCAGGCAGTGGGGCCGAGACCCTCCAGGGTAGACTCGCGTAGTGTGGACAGCATCGCTTTGGCTGCTCGTTTTCAAACGGTGTGGATGTGAACCTCCCCCTCCACCCCAGTGCACCAGTGTGTGAAACTGACAGACATTCTCTTCTGTTCATGGCATTTGTCATTGCTTTACAAGTTGAGGTGTAAAGCCAGTGCCGAAGAGCCTGGCCATACATAGGAACGTCACCACCGTCGCGATCAGTGGCTTACGCTGCGTGTCCGATTCGTTCCGGCTGCACTGTCTAGAGAAAAGCAGCCTCACGGATGGCAGCTGCTGTTGACAGCGACTCTTCTGTAGTCTCAGGAAATTCTTAGACTAGACAGATGAAAGCATTGTTAAGATTGCTGATGACAAGCCACGCGTCACACCTTCCGTACCTGAGGGGACCGAGGGTCACAGTTGGAGCTGACGTGTGTCCTGGAAGGAGAGGGTTTGCTCCCCTCCGTGTTCCCCGGCCTGCCTTGTACATCTTTGGGTCCCAAATGGAGGACTGTTTGCGCCCGCTCACTGCCCAGCCCGGCCCCTCACTTCCCCAGTGCTGAGGCCGCCGGATGCAAACAGCTCAGGGCATCTGTCGGGCAGAGGTCGGTGCCTCTCTGTGATGAGGAAGGTCACAGCCCGGTCCTGCAACCTCAGGAAGGTCCGCAGAGACGTCTCTGTGCCTTGGAGGAACGGCTCTCTGTCACGGGTCAGGCCCAGGTGTCAGATCCACGTCCTGTGTGTGGTTCCTGGGGTTTGAGCATGGCCGGCTGACGGGGGTCGGAGTGGGTGTGTCTGTCTGTTCCGAGCATGGGGGCCGAGCCATGCCTGTGGAAGGTGTGTTCCTGACCTTGGCTGCCCCTGTTGTAGATGCCAGGGGAGCAGGACGCCGGCCCGGACTCGGACTGAGCCAGGGCCCGGGCCTCCTCTGGGACCGCTTGGCCAGGCCCGGGTCTGTGCTGCCTGAAAACAACGTCGCCGTGTTGGTACTTTGTGTTTTGTTTCTTGTTTGTGAAACTGGCCCAGTGTGTTGCACTTAGCTGCATACCATGTACTGCCATTGCCGTGTGACCGCCCAGTGTGTGACATTCTCCTGCTGATGGCGTCTGGGCTGCTTCCAGTTCAGGCGGCCGTGGGCGCCGTTGCGTGCGTCTCGGTGCCCTCCAAGGGCTCCCACCCCGGCACGTGTCTGCAAGGCGTGGGGTCGCCGGGTGGCAGCCCGTGTGCATCTTCAGCTTGAGTCAGTAGGGTCAGCGGGTCACCCAGTCCTCACCCCCACCAGCAGCACATGAGCGGCCCTTGTTCCACATCCATTCCTCAGTGACGTGGCTTAGAATAAGGTGGGGCTCTGTCCACAGTAAGCTCACTGGCATTCACATCACCCTGGGAGGGGCCTATTCCTGTGTCTTCCCCGTTTTCATACCGAGATGCCTTCTGACTTGTAGGAGTGCCAGGCCCAGTTCTGAAAGCGTGAAGCTGCGTCCCAAACCAGCTGCCCCAGGCAGGCATCGGGAATAGACAGCATCACCCTCGACCCTCTCCTTCTCCTCTGCGTCATAGAGGGTCCCTCCCAAGGCATCTCTGTCCCTTGCCCTCAGCCCCTTCCTGTCCCCTTTTCCACTGAAAGCTTGTCATCTGGCTGGCATGGCCCCAGACCCACTGTCCTTTCCTGTAGACGGTGGTTCCCACAGCACGGCAGAGGCCGCTCGTCTAGCTAACCCCCTTTCTGACATGCCGCCCATCAAGGATCACGGCGTGGGGGGCGCAGCCACCGCCGGGGGGTGTTCTCTCCAGCGTGCCCTGCCGGCCCTCCCCACGCACGCCACCAGCTGGCAGCTGAGGCAGCTGACTACCTCCAGGGTCCCGTGGGCTGTTCGCCAAGCACTCGGCCTCTCATCTCATTTCCCTTCCCTGACGTTCCTGATCTCACAGCTCGATGTGTCACACAGGGTCTAAGCTCCATGAAGGCAGGAATGACGGGGTCCGTTCTTTACTGCTCAGTAATTATTAGTGCTTGTTGAATGAAATGTCCAACTTCAGGGGAAGAGGCCAGACTGGACAGCGATACTGATCTCTGTGCTTGTGTTGCATTACCCCGGTTATTTCTTGCTGTAAAAAACAATAGAGCGAACACTTACCGAGTCCTGAACCTGCAGTGTGGGCCATCTCGGTGGGAGGCGCTCACCCCTGCTCACACCGCTCGGCTGGAGGGGTGCGCTCTGTCTGGGGCTCCATCTCCGCATGGTGCACACCCAGGGCTGGCTGTCTGCTCAGCTCCCCTGGGACCGCCACACACACGCAGGCCTTGGTTCTTGTCCCCATGGGTCTCAGCACAGGGCAGGTGGCTTCCTTGCAGCACGGGGTCTGGGTTCCAAGTGACAGCCGCCCACCTCGTAGGACCTGGGCCCCAACGCTGGCACAGCATCATTTCTGCTGTTCCGTTGGTCACAGAGCTCACCCAGAGTTGGGGGCAGGGGGCATGGCTACATAGACCCTCTTTCTCTCCATGGCAGGGGTGCCCGAGAATTTGGGGCTCCCGTTAGCCACCACTTCCTAACAGACTGTCCTCCGTGACTTTCCTTCAGCCTTGACGGCCGCAGCGGGACGCGGGAAGCTGGAGGTGTGTGAGCTGCTGCTGGAGCGTGGAGCGGCTGTGTCCCGGACCAACAGGAGAGGGGTCCCGCCGCTGTTCTGTGCGGCACGCCAAGGGCACTGGCAGGTACCCAGCGGGCCCCTGAGCGCTCCAGAAGCAGTGAGTGGGACAGAGATTCCAGTTGCCCATCGCCCCTGGGCCTCCACGCAGCTCCCCAAGCCCTGCTTTTTCAATGTTCTGGTTTCTGCTGGTGCCCTCTGCCCTGTGTGATAAAGGGGTGCATTGGACAGGCTGGCACCGTCAGCCTTGCAGGCTGCCGAGCAGGAGCTAGGCTGGTAGCCAGGTCAGAGACACAGCGGCTTCCCGTTATCTGGGGAGGGGAAGTAGAGAGGGGGCCCCCACTATGACAACAGAAGACTTGCTGTGACATATCTGTTGGTGCGATTGTGTGACCCATTTGTCCAACACTCTCGGAAGAAGAGGGGTCCTGCTGCACTCTCAGGAATGTATCCCTGCCCCTCCTCCCCTACCCTGCGCCCCTCCTCCCCTGCGCCCCTCCTCCCCTGCGCCCCTCCTCCCCTGCCCTGCACCCCTCCTCCCCTGCCCAGCGCCCCTCCTCCCCTGCCCTGCGCCCCTCCTCCCCTGCCCTGCGCCCTTTAGTACGTGAGCCTCCATGACCATCACTCGCCCCCTTTGTTCTGCTTGTGTCTCCCATGTGCCCCTCTGTGACTGTCTGGTCATTACTGGATTGGGGTTGGCATCCAGATTCCTATGTATGCGTGGTTTGGGCATGTTGTTATTTATTTTTATTTGGGGGGGGGGTATGTTTTTGAAAGTATACATCTGAAAGAAGATTTTGTCCAAAGGAGTACAATAGAAAATTGTTAGTGGCCACACAGATTCCACAGCTTGGAGGGGTTTTTTAAAAGAGGAGAGTCCTTTTACTGCTTTTAAAGATGGAAAATCCTCGCTGGGTAGAGAGAACGTATGAAATCTAGCAGGAAGGTTGTAACTCGGCGTGTTTGTTTCAGATCGTGAGATTGCTGCTGGAACGAGGCTGTGATGTGAACCTAAGTGACAAGCAGGGCCGCACGCCCCTCATGGTGGCCGCCTGTGAAGGGCACTTGAGCACCGTGGAATTTCTCCTTTCAAAAGGTAGCGCTGGCTGCTCTGCCGGGTTTCTTTTGGATGGACAAAGAAAAGAGCCTTGGTGGACTCATTCAGTACTTACTGATTCAAATTTTAAGTCCTTTTGTCATGGAAATTTTCTAACTGAACCAGTGGAGAGAAGGGGCACTGAAGCCCAGGGACCCCTCACTCGGCTTCAGCAGTGGGGAGCGGGTTGGAGCCGGTTGCCAGGGCGCCTCGGGTGCTGCAGCACCGCCTGCCACATGCTCCGGCCGGGTGTCTGCAGATGCAAAACCCTTGCTGCCCTGGGCTTTGTGTCACGGAGTTCAGGTCCCATGATTGGGCTTTTTTTTCAGGTGCTGCCCTTTCTTCTCTGGACAAAGAAGGTTTGTCAGCATTAAGCTGGGCTTGTCTGAAAGGTCACAGGGCAGTGGTCCAGTTCCTGGTGGAGGAAGGAGCCGAGATAGACCAGATGGACAAGAACGGCCGCACTCCCCTCGACCTGGCCGCCTTCTACGGCGACGCAGAGACCGTAGGTACCCAGGTGGTCGCCTTCCTCCGCCTGCCCTGCGTGCGGGCAGTGCCACAGAGGAACCGGGAGCTGAGCCCTTTCCCGAGTGCGTGAGGCTGTGCTGAGCGTGGTCAGTGTGCATGTGTGTGTGGAAGACTGTTTTTATTTTTCTTGAATTCTGGGACATGCAGTCTATTCCAGAACTGTAGTAAAGATTTGAATAAACTCTTAACAGCTTAAAAATAGATGATTACACACTGTATGTACAACAGATACACACACACACACACACACCTGTAGTAATCTTATAGTAATCCGTATAAATAGAATTCCTATATAGATCATGTAAAAATCGCTTCTATGTATTTGAGAAATGGCTAATGAAATAATCAGCTGGTTTGTTTTTAAAGCGATACGGCAATTTCTAGAATGCTCTGGGCACTGACTTTGTCTCTTGACTGATGCCTAAGTCTGAGGTCTGAGGGGATGAAACCGTAGTAAACTAAGATCCACACAGTGTTTTTCAGGGTAGAAACCATGTCTTTGTCAGGGTTCGCATCTCTGGCACTCCACAGGCCCCAGAGGAATATTCAGCCCTGTTGGACTGGCCACTTCTGAATATGTAACGAGTCTGGCGTCAGGTGTTATGCTGCTGGGAGGTGGGCCTCGGGCAGGAGCCGCCACCGCCCTGCACACCGGCCCGACGCTATGAAAGGCGGTGACACCAGAGTGGAACCGTCCCCACTTCCCAGACACTGTCAACGGCACTTCACGTCGAGTTTCAAAACCAGCTATTTAACTGAACCTCACATATCTACACCTTATTTTTCAGCTTATACTGCCTTCCATATCCTGTAGCTGATCAACATTAGGGGAAAGTGAAGGAGCTTAGCGTACCTTTTTTAAAATTGTGATGAAATAACAAAATGTGGCACCGGAGCCATTTTTTTTTTTTTTATCCTCACCCAAGGACATTTTTGCATTTATCTTCAGATAGAGCCGGGGGGGGGGGGGGGCATCCATGTGAGAGAGACACATCGAGTGGTTGCCACCCAGGGCCGGGGACAAATTGCAACCGGGGTACGTGCCCTTAGCATGTCTGGTCTGCAGGCCGACATGCCTGAGCGATTTCTAAGTGAAGAACTCAGTGTTAGGCGCACACACTGTGGTACGACCGATGTCTAGGTTTTCTCATCTTGTAAAACCGAAACTCTTTGCCCATTAAACAGCTCTTCCTTGTTCCTCCCTGCCCCGGCCCCCGGAAGCCGTTCCCCTCTGTCCCTGCCTCGGCCGCGCCCGGCACCTCACACAGGTGGAATCAGTGTCTGTCCTCTCCTGTCTGGCTTGTTTCACTTAGCAGGATGTCTTCACGGTTATCCAGGTTGCAGCATGTGACAGGATTTCCCTCTTTTTTAAGACTGAATAAACAGCCCACTGTGTGTATTTACTTCGTTTTCCTTAATCATTCATCATCTGCGGGCACTCAGGTTGCCTCCGCCTCTTGGCCGTTGTGAATAGTTCTGTTATGAACACGGGTGTATGAGTATCGCTTTGAGATCCTGCAAATTCTTTGAGACCTGCCCACGCTCTTTTGCGTATAGACCCAGAAGTGGCATTGCTGGATCATATATGGTAGTTCTATTTTTAATTTTTTGAAGAACCTCCATACTGTTTTCCATAGTGGCTGCATCATTTTACATTCCCACCAACAACCATGTGCAAGGGGTCCAGTGTCTCCACATTGTGAGCACCAGTTTTTATCTTCTGTTTTATTATTTTTTAATAGTAGCCATGCTAACGATCTGAGGCGGTATCTCATTGCGGTTTTCCCTAATGATTAGTCATGTTGAACATCTTTCCATATGCATATTGGCCACTGGTATATCATCTTTGGCAAAACCTCTGTTCAGATCCTTTGGCTGTTTTAAATTGGGTTATTTGGGATTTTGCTGTTGACTTGTAGGTGTTCTTTACATATTCTGGCTATCTGTCCCCCCTACTGTCATTTTGAACAGAGGCAGACTGATAGGGAGCAGCTCTCAGATCCATATAAAAATCCAAACTGGCTACAGTCTTATTCAGTGAGTGGAGCAATTTGAGTGGCCAAACTGGTTTCTTCTGTTCTCTGTTTAGTCCAGGTGATGATTATTTTATCACACCAACCAGCTGTTGTGCCAGGGTCTCCAACTTGTCATCTTTACAGTCCCAGTATTCAGGCCTCACTCCTCAGCCTTGAAGTGAGTTATAATCGGGGCCATCTGATCCCAAGTTACTCATCTGTCCAGCCTTGCGGTGCCCAGCGTGTGGGTCTGAGTGTTTCTGAGGTGCCCGTGGCCGTAGCTGGCCAGCATGCTGGAGCCATTGCACGGTGCCTCCTGTGTGACTGACCGTGTCTCAGCCTGGCCCAGGAGGTGGGGTGACACCGAGCCGAGAGGACGTGCGTTTCCCGGCCTGTGGTGCGTGTACCTCCCCTGGGGCCTCGCTGCTGATATCAAAGCTGCTTTAACAGCGGGTTTCAGGCGTGGATTGCAGCTTCCCTTCTCTGGTCTCTGTCAACTTCATTCCGTCCCAGGATCCCTGACGGCCAGAGGCACCGAAGAGCAAGGAAAGCTCCTAGGCCAGGGCGCTGTGGGTGGCGGTGGCGGTGCCTCTGCCAGGAGCCGCCCTGACTCCGCTGCCCCCCCTCACGCCGCTGTCCCCCCCTCACGCCGCTGTCCCCCACAGGTGCTGTGCCTGGTGGACAAGGGAGCTGTGATTGAGCACGTGGACCACAGCGGCATGCGTCCCTTGGACAGAGCCATTGGTTGTCGAAACACCTCCGTAGTGGTTACGCTGCTGAGGAAAGGAGCCAAATTAGGTCAGTGAACACCTCCGTCCAGCAGGGAGGGGAGGTACCACTCTCGGGTTAAGATGTCAGGTGTTCGGAGATTATTTTCCTCCTTCTCTAACGCTCATTTAATCGGTCACCTAAAATGTTTACATGGCTCATAACATTATTGCCAGTGTGGGCAGGAAGCAGAGGCCAGCGTGGAAGGACAGCCCAGAGTCTCGGGTGTTGGGGTGTCCGGGAGCCAGCCAGGGGGCAGGTCCATTGGACCCTGTGGGCGGGGCCGTGCAGGTGAGCTGGCCGCTGACTGCAGGGAGAGCCGAGTTCAGGAGCCTCTGTTCTAGAGGAAGCGTAGGGCGGGGTACTGGCAACCCCAGCACCCTTGCGATGAGGGAAAGTCGTGGTTTATTGGAGACGTGATGGGGGTTAGTTGATGTCGGGCAGAAGCAGCGGACTGAGTAGGGAAGCCCTTCGTGTGCCTGGTTGGAACCTGACGTGCCGTTCAGAGGACTTGGGGGAGCAGCAGCCAGAACACCACCGCTGGTGTGATGGGGCTGGACTGTGGCCAGCAGCGGTTCTGGGGAGGGGACTGTGCTGAGGAGGAGGATGGGCGCTCATATCATTAAGCAGTTCACCGGGGACTTTCCAGACAGTTCTATGTTTTAGCTTTCTACTCACCTGCCCTAGTAGATGGATGGTGGTAACAGCATCACGCTGCAGAGCAGGAAACCAGGGTACAGCTTTCGCTAGGTCATCGTGGGCAGCAGAGTCGGGTTTGGACCCGAGCAGTCTGACGCCCGAGTCTGCTCGTGAGCGTCACGCGCTGCCCGTGTCTGGAGGGCGTCAGAGAAGGTCGTGGCTGTGCTGGGGGCTGGGAGAGGTTGGACACGGACGTGGCAGGGGCCAGGGCTAAGTGGTGGGAAGAGGGCAGAAGGGCGGCAGCTGAGGCATCTCAGAGCAGATGGGCGGCAGGCGGCAGCGGAGCGCTGGAGGACACCGCTGGAGGACACCAGAACGCACACCCTCACTGCCCTCGGGAACTAAGGAAATTCCTCCTCCGAAGCCTTGTTTAATGGATTTTACCCCAAACGCCCCCTGAGGGAGGGGTGGGTCCTGGCTGCTCTGAAGCATTTGTTTCCCTGCACTTTCTCACCAGAACGACTTGTGCCGGGGACGCTTCCCATCCCCAGTGCTTAGTTCAGCGTCATGTTAGCAGGGAGGCCTGCTCCGGGTGTCCTGCTCCCTGTCCTTGGTGGTGTTGCCGGCTGGAGACCTGCAGGGCACGAGCACTGGTCCCTGCAGCCGGACCCCTGCTGTGCGTGACCTCAGTTGTGCTGGGGCCACAGAAGTTTTGAACTCTGCTCCCAGGCCGCCGGAGCGCCTCTGAATGCGTGTTTATTTTGCAGGAAATGCTGCTTGGGCGATGGCTACTTCCAAACCTGATATTTTGATTATACTTTTACAGAAATTGATGGAGGAAGGAAACATGATGTACAAAGTAAGTGGGTTTTGCCCTTTTCTACGACGTCGTAATGGCCCACAAGCCACCGCGTGTAGCACGGACGGAGCGTGCTCTGCTCGAACCCGCGCAGCGGAGCCCTGATAGAAGTTCCGAGAGGCCAGCCTGGCCCCGCCCGGGCTCTAATATCCTAACGTAGAAAGCACTTCTCGCTGCGTTTGAGGACCATTATTTCTAACCGAGTCCCCGTGGCTGTCACTGCCTGTGGCCTGCAGCCTTGGCGTGAAGGCAGAGTCGCTTGGTTTAACGGGCACATCACGCAGGAGACGCCTTCGCGCAGGGTCACGGAGCACCGGGAAGGGGCCTTCAGGAGGCGCTTTCAGAAGCAAGTCTCGCGGTGTCTCCCGGGCCCCGATGGCCTTATTTCAGCCTCTACAAGCGAGAGGTGAAACTCTCTTTAGACATGTTTTTACTCAAGATGTTAAGTAATGTACAATACTCAGTCACTCAGGAGGCTGAATTAATTTTTCCCCATTTTCCCTTAGAAGTGGAAATATGATTTACACATTAATAAATTTGACTTTAAAGTAAGACATCAGTTTAGATCAAAAGCAGACTTTTTCTGGAAAGGGCCAGATGGTAAATATTTGAGGCTTTGCTACGTGGTCTGTGTCACTGCCCAGCTCGGGTGCCGGGCAGCACAGAGGCACCGCAGACAGTACGCACACTGATCAGTGTGGCTGTGCCCCAGTCAGACAGTGCGACAGTCGGGCAGGCCATATTTGGCCCACAAGTTGTATTTTGCCAACCCCCGGGTTAGATAGATGCTTAGGCCATTTATATAGATCACTATTTTTTCCTTGTCTGTAATTAGACGGCATTAAAGGATTCTAAAATTAAAAACCTAGATCATGACCATTTTAATCCTCTTTACCATGAGGCTGCTGCACTTGTGATGTTTTTTTCTTTTTTTTCTCCTTTAAAAATAATAAACAAATAAATAGGCATGCAGCATGACCCAGCAGGGTTCCTGTCTTGGAATCAGTTTGAAATTGAGTTCAGAGTGTGTATTGTTGCGGCTTTGAAGTGGTTTTAACGCGAATGGCGGTAGGCAATTATGTTGGAAATACCGAGCCATTTCCACAGTCGCGCCTGCTGGGCGGTAGAACTGGCTGAGCATAGCATATGGATTTCTTTAGCCTTGAAAATGATGTGTGTGCCGTTCTGATTTTTTAAAGCCCATGCTTTCGTTTCTCTTAAAAGAAAAAATTATTCTACAGCAAGCTCTAGAAGGGCTTTATCCACAAGACTCTACTTGCCTGAGGAACCACATTATGTTTTCATCTGCTCTCCATTACGCTTAGCATTAAAATATCTCTGTGAGACGTATATGACATGTAAAATGAGAGACATGCATGAAACGGTTTTCAAAAATCTATGCCAGAGGATAATGTGATTTGGTAAGATCGATGGTTATCAGTTTGGCAGTTTACAGACGCCCTCTTGTAAAACGGGCTCGTGTCTCACCCTGTGGAGCGCCGGAGCCTGGCGGCAGTGTGGCCGCGTTCACACTGGTTGGTGTCCGGCTCTGGCTGCGGCGCTTCGTCTTCAGGATCCTTTCCACGTGCTGTCGTGATTTTGGCAGCAGGGGCAGAATAGCCTCTCCTGGATCTTCAGGGTGTGGGAGCTTATTCCTCTTGGAGCTTCCGGTACAGGATAACTGGCTGTGATTTTTGGATCCTAGAAGGGGAAGATGAAAGAAGCAGCCCAGAGGTACCAGTATGCCCTCAGGAAGTTCCCTCGAGAAGGATTCGGCGAGGATATGAGACCATTCAATGAACTGAGAGTTTCCCTCTATCTCAATTTGTCTCGCTGCCGAAGAAAAACAAATGTAAGCTGTGCCCCCTTATTCCAGTCCTATAGCAATAGACAGTTGTCACCGTGGTGAAGGCCAGCCCTTCCATAGACCAAATCAATGGACCCTAGCTGACTTGTGTGCGTGTTTCTGTGAACCTGGCATAGGGGACGCTCGCTGCTTCTCGTGGATGCCCACCGTTGATGGCTCTCACTAGTCCTCTCGAGACGTTGAGAGTGCACTTGGGCGTAGTGTCCTCTGCCTCACGCACACTGCTCCTCCACCCCTCCCCAGCTGGGCGCTGCCTGCATGGTCATGCATGGCCCATCCCCAGGTTCAAAAGGAAAGGACACGGTCAAGTGCAACTCAAATGTGTTACAGTCTGCCTGGGGCTTACTATGCTTGCTTAGAAGTTATTCCAGGAACCGTTTAATTTGTAATAAATAGTAGCTAACTCAGTTAATTTGTAACTACTAATTGCTAGATTTGTTTTAGTTCTTCTCTCATCTACTTTTTTTTCCCTTTAACTTCACCCTCCCACCACCAAGTCTATTGACTTGCCTGCTTCTGGGCCCCCATGTTCAGCCTCCCGTCCGGTAGGTGGGTGAGGCACCTGCGCCCCTCTGAGGCTGACCCTCCCGTGGTGGGCGGGTTCCACCCGCTGCAGCCTCTGGTGCCCTGCGCCCACCACTGTGCTCTCTCCTGAGTCCTCTGTTCTCGCTTCTCTACTGGATTCTTCTCTTAAGAATATTAATATGCTTTGACTCTCTCCTAACTTTAAAACTAAACAGAAAAACAAACGCACCTTGCCCTTCATCTCTCTCCAGTTATGTCCTAATTCTCTGTTAACCTTTAGAGCAAAACTGTTAAAAAGATGCCTGTAATCATGTTTCAATGCTTCTTTTGACTTGTGCATTTAAATATTGACACCAGGACTTTGGCATGGCAGAAGAGTTTGCTTCCAAGGCTCTCGAATTGAAACCAAAGTCCTATGAAGCCTTTTATGCCAGGGCGAGAGCGAAGAGAAATAGCAGGTACTGTCTGGGGTTAGGTGGCTTCTTGTGCTTCTGCTCCTGAGCACTACTCCGGTGCCTGTCATCCCTTTTACCGCTAAATTGGTAGCTTCGAGAGGCACAGCAGTGGATATTAGCAATGGCTGCACTTACGTTTTCTCTTGACACCTGAATGACTAGTCCTCCCCTCTACCCCAGCTGACACTGCAGCATCAAGTTCCTGGATTGGTCATCAGTGCAAGTGCCAACGAGAGACATTACGTGGAGGTAGTGCGGGGGAGGGAGAGGCACACAGACTTGAGCTAGAGGTGGGCACGGTGAGAGGAGAGGGAGAGGATAGCTTCGAGGGGATTCCGGCACCCACTGCCTCATGCCTGTTCTTCCCAGCGCAGTGGTCCTTGTAGAGACACGGGCCCTGGAGTCGCAGCCGGGGTGAGACGTGGCCCGCTTAGCTGCGCAGCTCTGAGCCAGGTGCCTGCCCTGTCCCCGGAGTGAGCGCTCCGCCCTCGCTCGCGCCTTCTTTCCTGTGGGCAGCGCCGCGGACCGGCCCGTGGGCTCGGAGCGTCGACACGGCTGGTGACACCATCTCCTTTCTCCACAGGCAGTGTGTGGCAGCGCTGGCCGACCTGCGAGAGGCCGTGAAGCTCTGCCCCACCAATCAGGAGGTGCGCAGGCTGCTGGCGCGCGTGGAGGAGGAGTGCAGGCAGCTCCAGAGGAGCCAGCAGCAGAAGCAGCAGTGCCCGCCCCCCGCGCCCCCCAACGACTCGGACAACGACGAGGAAGCCCCCGCGCCCGGGCTGAGTGACCCCTTTCACCTGGAGGAGGCTGACGAAGAAGAAACTTCTCCACAGGAAGAATCCATTTCCCTGACTCCCAGGCCCCAGCCACCTGCCCCCTCTCCGTACATCCGGAACCTTCAAGAAGGGTTACAGTCCAAAATAAGGCCAGTGTCTCCGCAGAGTAGGCCAGGGATCAGCCAGCCCCTGAGGGAGCCGGTGGCGCAGCCGGGGTTGGTTATGCAGCCCACCAAGCAGGCACAGATAGTGAAGACCAGCCAGCATCTGGGTTCTGGCCCGGCTGGCATGAGAAACGGTAGCACAAAAATGCAGGTGTCTTCCCCGAATCCGCCCTCCAGCCCCATGCCAGGCCGGGTCTCTGCAGCTCCCCCTGGCGGCAGAAGCCCGCACTCGGAGGGAGCAGGTGCTTGCGCTGTGGGGGCGGGTTCTGGCCGCTGTGCAGAGCGCCGGGGCCCGGGCCACGTGCAGCCACAGCTCGGTGAGGGTGGCACTGCATATCCCTTACCAAGCAAGATCAAAACCGCAGAGCGGCTTCTGTCTCACGCCTCTGTGGCTGTGGATGTGGCCCCGCTAAACCAAGGTGGGCCAGTGAGCTGCAGCGACCTGCGACACCCAGCTTCCCTCACCAGCTCAGGCTCCTCGGGTTCTCCATCTAGCAGCATAAAGATGTCGAGTTCAACCAGCAGTTTGACTTCCAGCAGCAGTTTCTCAGATGGCTTCAAGGGCCAAGGACCAGATGCTCGAATTAAAGACAAGGCTGTTAACCAAGTTCAGAGCGGCACCGCTGAGCACAGACCACGCAATACTCCGTTCATGGGCATCATGGACAAGACTGCGAGGTTCCAGCCGCAGAGCAACCCGCCAGGCCGCACCTGGCACTCGCAGGTGCCGGAGGGGCTACTGACAAGCACGTCTTCTGCAGCTGGCCTGCAGCCCTCGAACTCCGACAAGCCCTCTCTCAAACAAGCAGCAGGGTATAGCAGCCAAGCCAAAGCCTGTTCTGTGCCTACCCTGGGTGGCAGTGTCCACAACGGGGCACAGGTGAAGGAGCTAGAAGAAAGGAAGTGCCAAATTCCAGCCCACTGTCAAGATAACAGGGTAACCAAGACTGTTTCTCATCTGTATCAGGAAAGTATCTCCAAACAGCAGCCTCACATCAGTAACGAAGCCCACAGAAGTCACCTTCCTTCAGCAAAACCAAAGCGGTCCTTCATAGAGTCCAACGTGTAAGCCTGAAGAGAGACCCACTGGGAGAATTTGAAAAACAGTGTGTTGGCTCTTGGTGGTAATTAAATGTTGTTTTTTATGGGAAAAAATTACTTTTTAGCCATATTTTTTCTTTCTTTTTTCCTTGGGGGTGGATCAGATACCATTGATATATTTAAAATATGGGATAAAATTTCTTTCATAAATACCAGAAGTCACCATAAGAATGCTAACCAAAATTGAAAACTACAATTAGTTATGCCTATTAAGTGAAAAATTGAACACAGCCAAGAAGACATTAATGCATGATTTTCTCATATGAAATTCTTTGGTTTTTATCACTTTTCTCCTAGCCTTTGCTATGTGATAAAACCATGATATTTCTTAGAGAATATAAATGTCTAGTCCTTTGATATGTGGCAAAACCATAATATTTCTTAGAGAATATAAATGTCTAGTGATAGGTTTAACTCATGACTAAATAGCCAGATAATGTATTCTGTAAAAGATGGAATTTTCAAGTTACAGTTCCATTGAGTCAAATCTCAATTTATATATATATATGATTAAGACCCAAGTGATTTCTAGCTGAATATGTGTGACTATAAATGTTATATAGCTGTTTTTATTTAAGCAAAATACGAGAACAGCCAAGTATTGTTCCCTTCATAGCAGCTCCCTGAAGAGGATTAAGCACTTATTTCCGTGTTATGGTTCTCATTAAACATGTTTTTATAGCACCTTTTGTGGAGCTATATTCCCATTTCAAGGTGTTTTAACATTTGGAAACAGTGTACACCATTTGGAATCATGATTGGTGGTCAAGTTGGATTTGGGCTAGAATACTAAGAATATAGCATTCTTGGTGACACATAAATTAGCTTTCAACTGGTTCCCAAACTGCTTTTTAAGAGTGATAGCACTCCTGGAACAAGCCTTCCAAGGCCCTTTAAGGACAGTATTTAATTTGGACTCTTACGTCTGGTTCATTGGTTGCTTTTGTTTTATTATACAATCATTACTTTATAGTTACATGTTGTACATATTAAATAGCCAAGTGTATTCAGACTTGTAAATATAACTATTTCAAGTAGTTAATCTTTAAAAAAAAAAAAGTCATATATTTGCATGTTCTTTGTAAAATTCATCCATACTGGTTATTGCACTGAACAATATATTATGGCATGTTAACAGTGTACCAGTAACGGCACTTTATTTCATTTATATGAACACCTTAGAGGTGCTACTTAAGTTCAAACTGATGTATTATTCATTTGTAAAGATAAGGTACAGGAATGAACCTTGGCTTAAAGGTATTTTTATATGAAAATGGTATGCTATTGAAGGATGTTAAAAAGCTAGTTTGAGAGAGGTGGGAGTGTATTTGTTTTATATGTTGGGATGTGAAATTTATTTTCTAGAATTGGGGAGAAGGAAGTTCTATATTTACAGAATGTTTTAAAAATGAATAGTTGTAATGAAGTTCCTGTGAGCATCATTATGGTTTTGTACGAATAGGAATCTCCTGGTGTTACTCTTCAACATTTGTTCCTCTTGTATTTTGTACAGCTTTGTCATTTTTTATAGGCTTTTCATGAGTTCTGCTATAACTACTTATAGGCTTATTTATTGTTTATTGTTTTCTTTAATATTTGTGAGTCTTACTCTTTTGTTATGTAGGTTTGTTTCTGCACAACTACTGTACTTTTCCACATGGAATAAAAACTATTAATAGAGTTTGTTTTGCATTAAATGAAACCATGGATAAGTCGAGAAGATCCTGATGACAACTATAGGCCTTGCTTTAATCCTCGGTGATCTTGTTACCCTAAAGAAAATAGTGAAAAGCCTATTTTTACAGTAATATTATCAAATGCATATTTAATTTCATTTAGTAATACTTTTAAAACAAAGGTGACAGCTCTAAAAATCCCCAGATATTCAAGGGTCAAAATTAGTCTTTTTGTCTGAAATAGGGAAGAAAGCACAAAGAAGAGCATTCTATAATTTTCTCATCTGTTCTTGGTGTAAGTTTTACTGGAAATAGGGTATGTTTAGTACTAAACTTGCAAACATTTTGGCGACACAATGAACACTATGAATGTGGAATGTTGTTCTTTGGCACATTTGTATTTTTCAGTTAAAAGTATGTTTGCTTTGTACCCACATATTTCGGTTTCAAAGCAGCATGAATGAGAGTGGGCATGAAACTGCGTTGCACTGGATGAAAATCCTGACTTGGATCTTAAGCCTAAATATTCCCTAATACTACTGCAGGTTAACGTATGGTCACTGCTGTTAGTAACAGGACTAACATTATATAGCATTTGAAGTCCTTCTTTAAAGGTATATATTTAAACTAAAGGTTAAAAACAAACTGGGTGGGAAGGAAAAGTGTTCTTGGCTAATAGATAATTCCTGTTGGATGACTTTTCTTGTGAAGCTACTAGTGTGACTACTAGCAGAATTTATTACATGTGACCTAAGATTTTGATATATTCTTTTTTTTTTTTAATTTAAAATTTTTTTTTTTATTTTTTGTTACAGATGTTTCTCCTTTTTTACCCCACTGGCACCCCCCTCCCCATCCCTCCCACCCCATCCCCGGCTTTGTTGTCCATGTCCATTGGTCATGCATACATGCATATACGTTCTGTGGTTTATCTCTTCCCACCCACCCCCCACCCCCTCTTCTGAGGGTTGTCAGTGTGTGCCCTACTTCCATGTGTCTGGGTCTACTGTATTCCTCAGACTGTTATGTTCATTATATTCCGTGTATAAGTGAGATCATGTGGTATTTGTCTTTTTCTGCTTGGCTTATTTCACTTAGGATAATACTTTCCAGGTCCCTCTATATTGTCTCAAAGGATAAGAGATCTTTCTTTCTTACAGCTGCATAGTACTCCATTGTATATGTGCACCACTGCTTTTTTATCCATTCGTCTACTGATGGAGACTTGGGCTGTTTCCAGATCTTAGCTATTGTAAATAGTGCTGCTATGAACATGGGGGTACATATATTTTTTCTGATTGGTGTTTCAGGATTCTTAGGGTATATTCCTAGAAGCGGGATCACTGGGTCAAATGGAAGTTCAATTTTTAATTTTTTAAGGTAACACCATATTGTTTTCCATAGTGGCTGCACCAGTCTGCCTTCCCACCAGCAGTGTACTAGAGTCCCCTTTTCTCCACACCCTCGCCAACACTTGTAGTTTGATGATTTGTTGATGGCGGCCATTCTGACAGGTATGAGGTGATACCTCATTGTTGTTTTAATTTGCATCTCTCTGATGATTATTGATGTTGAGCATTTCTTCATATGTCTCTTGGCCATTTGTATGTCCTGTTTGGAGAGGTGTCTATTCAGCTCCTCTGCCCATTTTTTAATTGGGTTCTTTGTCTTCCTTTTGTTGAGTTGTATGAGCACTCTATATATTTTGGAAATTAACCCCAAATGATACAATTATCTGTTGTATCATTGGCAATTATGCTCTCCCATACAGTGGGTTGCCTTTCCATTTTGATGATTGTTTCTTTGCTGTGCAGAAGCTTTTTAGTTTGATGTAGTCCCATGTGTTCATTTTTGTCTTTGTTTCTGTTGCCTTAGGTGATGTATCAGTGAAAATTCTGCTGCATATGATGTCTGAAATTTTGTTGCCTACATTTTCTTCTAGAATTTTTATGGATTCACGGGTCACATTTAAGTCTTTTATCCATTTTGAGTTTATTTTTGTGTAGGGTGTAAGTTGATGGTCTAGTTTCATTTTTTTGCATGTAGCTGTCCAATTTTCCCAACACCATTTATTAAAGAGGCTGTCTTTACTCCACTGTATGCTCTTGCCACCTTTGTCAAATATTAATGGAGCATATTGCCTTGCGTCCATTTCTGGGTTCTCAGTTCTGTTCCACTGGTCTATATGCCTGTTCTTGTGCCAGTAACAGGCTGTTTTGATTACAGTCGCTTTGTAGTATAACCTGATATCTGGTATTGTGATCCCACCTACTTTGTCCTTCTTTTTCAAAATTGCTGTGGCTATTTGGGGACTTTTTGGTTTCATATGAACTTTTGAAATATTTGTTCTAGTTCTGTGAAATATGTTGTTGGTATTTTGATGGGGATTGCATTGAATCTATAGATTGCTTTGGGTAGTATGGACATTTTAGTGATGTTAATTCTTCCAATCCATGAACAAGGTATGTGCTTCCACTTTTTTATATCTTCCTCTATTTCTTTTTTCAATGTCCTGTAGTTTTCTGCAAATAGGTCCTTTACTTTTTGGTTAAGTTTATTCCTAGGTATCTTAATTTTCTTGCTGCGATGGTAAATGGGATTGTTTTTTCAGTTTCTCTTTCTGTGAGTTCATCATTGGTGTATACGAATGCCGTCCATTTCTTGACGTTAGTCTTGTATCCTGCTACTTTGCCAAATGCATTTATTAAGTCTAGTAGATTTGTGATGGAGTCTTTAGGGTTTTCTATGGATAATATTATGTCATCTGCAAATAATGACAGTTTCACTTCCTCCTTTCCAGTTTGGATCCCTTTTATTTTTTCTTCATGTCTGATTGCTGTGGCTAAGACTTCGAGTACTATGTTAAATAAGAGGTAAAAGTGGACATCCCTGTCTTGTTCCTGTTCTTAAGGGAAATGTTTTTAGTTTCTTCCCATTGAGTATGATGTTGGCTGTAGGTCTTTAATATATGGCCTTTATTATGTCGAGATATGATCTCTCTATTCCCACATTGCTGAGCGTTTTTATCAGAAATGGATGCTGGATTTTGTCGAATGCTTTTTCAGCGTCTATTGATATGATCATGTGGTTTTTATTCTTCATTTTGTTTATGTGGTGTATCACGATGATTGATTTGTGAATATTGTACCAGCCTTGCATCCCTGGAATGAATCCCACTTGGTCATGGTGAATAATTTTTTTTGATGTATTGCTGGATCCGATTTGCTACTATCTTGTTCAGGATTTTGGCATCTATGTTCATCAGGGATATTGGCCTGTAGTTTTCTTTCTTTGTAGTGTCTTTTTCTGGTTTTGGAATTAGAATTATGCTGGCCTCATAAAACGAGTTTGAAAGTCTTTCTTCTTCTTGAATTTTTTGAAATAGTTTGTGGAGAATGGGTGTTCGTTCTTTTTTGAATGTTCGGTAAAACTCCCCCGTGAAGCCATCTGGGCCTGGGCTTTTGTTTGCTGGGAGAGTCTTGATTACCTCTTCAATTTCCTTAGTTGTTATTGGTCTGTTCAAGTTTTCTATCTCTTCCTGCTCCAGTTTTGGGAGACTGTGTGTTTCTAGAAATTTGTCCGTTTCGCTTAGATTGTCGAATTTGTTGCCATATAGTTGTTTATAGTTGCTGTTAACGATCTTTTGTATTTCTGTGGTGTTGGTTGCTACTTCTCCTCTTTCATTTCTGATTTTGTGTATTTGGGTTCTCTCTCTTGTTTCTTGGTGAGTCTAGCTAAGAGTCCATCAATCTTGTTTATCTTTTGAAAACCAGCTCTTTGTTTCATTGATCCTTTGAATTGTTTTTTGTTTTTTTTTTGTTCTCCATGTCATTTATTTCTGCTCTGATCTTTACTATTTCCTTCCTTCTAGTTGGGGTTCTTTTTGTTTGCCTTCTAATTCTTTAAGTTGTGAGGTTAGACAGTCAATTAGAAATTTTTCTTGTTTCTTGAGGTAGGCCTGTAGTGCTATGAACTTCCGTCTCAGAACTGCTTTCGCTGCATCCCACAGATTTTGTTTTGTTGTGTATTCATTTTCATTGATTTCCAGGAAGTTTTTAATTTCTTCCTTGATCTCCTCAGTGACCCATTCATTGTTTAATAACATGCTATTTAGCCTCCATGTGTTGAAATGTTTTTGCATGTTCTTGTTGCAATTGATTTCTAGTTTCATGCCATTGTGATCTGAGAAGATGCTTGATATGATTTCAATCTTCTTGAACTTGTAGAGATTTAGTTTGTGTCCTGTCATGTGGTCTATCTTTGAGAATGTCCCATGTGCACTTGAGAAGAATGTGTATTCTGTAGTTTTGGGGTGTAATTGTCTGTAGATACCTATTAAATCCATTTGGTCTAGTGCTTCATTTGGGGTCTCTGTTTCCTTGCTAATTTTTTGTCTAGAGGATCTATCCAGTGCTGTCAACAGGGTGTTGAAGTCCCCTGCAATGATTGTATTGCTGTAGATTTCTCCTTGGAAGTCTTCCAGAAGATTTTTAATATATTTTGGTGCTCCTATATTGGGTGCATATATGTTTATCAAGGTTATATCTTCCTTTTGGATAGATCCTTTCAATATTATGTAGTGGCCTTCTTTGTCTCTAGTTATGGCCTTCATTTTGAAATCTCTTTTATCAGATATGAGTATTGCTACCCCAGCTTTTTTTTTCCTTCCGTATGCTTGGAAAATTTTTTTCCATCCCTTCACTTTCAACCTATGTGAGTCTTTGTTGTGAGGTGGGTCTCTTGCAAACAACATTGGATAAGACGAGTCATGCTTTCTTATCTAATCAGCTACTCTGTGTCTTTTTATCGGAGCTTTCAGTCCATTTACATTTAAGGTGATTGCCATTTTTGTTTAGTGTGGTTATATTTTTTTTCCCTATTCTACTTATTACAGCAGTCCTTTTAACATTTCTTGCTGTGTTGGTTTGGTGCTAATGTATTCCTTTAGCCCTTTTTTGTCTGGGAAGCTCTTTATTTGACTTTCTATTTTGAATGATAGCCTTGCTGGGTACAGTAGTCTTGGATTCAGATCCTTGTTTTTCATGACCTTGATTACTTCATGCCATTCCCTTCTGGACTTTAGTGTTTCTTGTGAGAAGTCAGCTGAGAGCCTTATGGGGTTTCCTTTGTAGGTAATCTGTTGCTTATCTCTTGCTGCTTTTAGGATTCTCTCTGTCTTTAATTTTTGGCATTTTAATTACCATGTGTCTTGGTGTGGGCCTGTTTGGGTTTTTCTTACTTGGGGCTCTCTGTGCTTCTTGAACTTGAATGCCTTCTTCCTTCATCAATTAGGGAAGTTTTCTTTCACTATTTCTTTGAATATATTCTCTAACCCTTGCTCATTTTCTTCTTCTTCGGGTACTCTTATGATGTGAATATTATTACGTTTCCAGTTGTCCCACAGTTTTCTTAAGCTGTATTCCTGTTTTTTAATCGTTTTTTCCTTTTGGTTTTCTGATTGGTTGATTTTTTTCTACCCTGTCTTCTAATTCACTGATCCGGTCCTCAGCTTCCTCTACTCTGTTTTTTAGACCTTCCAATGTGTTCTTCATTTCTGACATGTCATTTTTGATATCTTCTTGGTGGTTTTTAATTTCCAATTGTTTTATTTTCAGCATCTCTTTGTCCTTACTCATGCTGTTGAGCTTCCTCAAGATCATGGCTCTGAATTCTAGCTCTGTTAACATGCCTAATTGCTCCACATTGATCTCATCATCGGTGGAGGTCTCTTGCTCTTTCATTTGGCCTTTGTTTCTGTGTTTCACCATTTTGGCTATCACTGTGGGCTTTGGAGCCTGTCAAGTTCTCCCTGTGGGTGTTGGTGTTCTGCTGTTTGTGGCTCCCTCTCCTGGGTTTAGATGAGCGAGGGAGGACCCACGTTAAACTCCACTGTGGAGTCTTACTTTCCTGGTTAGAGTTGCTAACCCAGGAAAGGTATTGTTATCCTCTAGCTTTTTGCCTGGAGGCTAGCAGTCGAGGTTACTTGAAGAGTTTTGGGTTGTCAGTTGATTGAAAAACTCCCTCAGGTGCTCAGCCAAGGGGCTTTCAGGAGGGTGGGGCAGATGCTGGTTGTTAGTGAGCCTCAATTAACACTTCAATGGCCCACAGGGTGGGGTTGGATCTCCGAGGGAGGGGCTGCTGCCTCTCCCCAGAGCCCTGGGAAGGAGCAATGTGGCCACCGTCCTGCGTGGCTGCAACTCGGCAAAAGCTCTGAGCGCCCTCCAAATCCCGAGTGTCCCCACACAGTTCCAGTCCAGTCTGCCCTCCCTCTGCCGGAGCCCAAGGTGAGTGGCTGTGGCTGTTTCAGCCTCTGTCCCGGCTGCACTGTGGGGCCGCCTGGGAGTGTAACCCGAGGGCGCTGCTCCCAGCTGAGGCCGCTGCCGAGCTGCCGACCGTGGGCTCCCAGCCCCCGTCTCGCGCCTTCGCAGGCCTACCGGGATGGAGTCAGTGTCCCTCGTTGTACGGTCCTCGCAAACTGCTTTTCTGTTGCTTTTTCCCGTCGATTTGTCTGTGTTATAGTTGTAATTCCAGTTTGGTTCTGGGAGATGGTCTGTGTAGCTTCCGTTCACTCTGTCGCCATTTTGGAATCTCTGATTTTGATATATTCTTAGGAAAGATAAAATATTTGGTTCCCTCCTGCCAGAAAGAAGTAAAGTATCCTCGGGAAGCTACTGGTCAGTCCCGAGGCCTGGGCAGCGGCAGGTGAGTGCTGTTCCCACGCAGGCCTGAGGCAATGGCAGGGCCCGGAGAGGGCAGCAGGGGTTCTGTGGTGTCCCTTCCTGGGGGTGGTTTTGAATTTGGTTTGTTTAGTTTCTTGTTTGTTTCTGTATTTGTGGGAGGGGGCTTTGACTTATTTCTAAGTACTTCATTTGGTAAATTATTGGCATCTCAGTTTTTAGCCAGTTTGTTTGACAAGAAACTATACTGGTTAAATGTAGAAAAGACAATTATTTTTAACATTTAAAAAATAACCTTTTATTTTTTTTTTCTATAAATGACTTCAATGATTTTTAGTAACTTTTTTGTAAAAACCAAATATCCTCCTTTGGAAAATAAGTCTATTACTTTATCAAAACAAAAGAGGCCTTGGCCTCTTGGTGGTTTGGGTATTGGCCTATGTACCAGAGGGTCTCAGGTTCGATTCCAGTCAAAGGTATGTACCAGGGTTGCAGGTTTGATCCCAGCCCTGGTTGGGGCATGTGTGGGAGGCAAGCAATTTGTCTCTCTCTCATATTGATATTTCTCTCTCCTCCCTACCCTCCACTCTCGAAAAATCAACGGAAAAAATATCCCCTGGTGAGGATTAACAAAAAGTTTTAAAAAGATATTTGGTCCAATGGTGGGCTCTATCAATTTTTTTAAAAAATGTTAGCATCCTTTCCCTAGAGAATACAATAGAAAAACTCCTTTTAGAATATGTTCTCATCCTTTTATTTGTCCTCATAAGGTGAGAAGCATGTGTAATAATAAAAACAAAACAAAAAAACCACTCCTACAATCCTAGGATTGTGAATTCTAGCTAAAATTCAACAATACATTATTAGGATGACAGAAATCGTACAAAGGCGCAATTATAAAGAAAAGGCATTTGGAGAATTCGGTGGTAGCTAGATTTTCCACCTTTCTGTGAACATATAGTTTATTAGCTATAAGTTTATAAAATAAAGGAAAAGACTAAATATATAAGGTAACTACATGGCTTTACCCCTTTTATTTCAAAGTTTTCAAATTTAACATCACAGCAAGGGTTTGAGGTCCCTGCCTGCCTTACAATAGTTCTGACAAGTTTTCCCACTCATGGCCTCCATTCCGGTAAACAATTTAAGGCAGGTGTGTAAAAATGTGTAGTCCCCATAGCTTAGAATATTATGTAGGAACTTCAAAAATTCTACATCCTAAAAAAAAAAAAAAGGCTAATTTGCCACTTTATATATTTCAGCAAAGTTAACTTGATATAATTTATTCCATGTAAGTTGTACAATGGTTTTGGACAATGGATAAAAATATCACCTTGATAATTTAGAATCCAACAGAATTGCTCATTAAATATGTGAAAGTTATTTTCTCAATTTAGTCATAAACTATAATTATTTTGCTACAAATTCTAAGGACCCCAAAGAGTTATCAAATGAGTGGCTATTAACTAGGATTTAAATATCTGTTATATTCTAGATTATTCCAATCTTTGTAATGGGATATGACCTATCTAATAAGAATAAAATTGAGCACTGCAATTTAAAACCAAATAAAATTTTATTTCTCTAGAGGTTTTTTTTTCACTAGTACAAAAAATGCTCTTTTAGTAATAGAAAAGAGGATAGACGTGCTATTTAGTCCATATACATTATAGAATGAATATAGATATTAGTTTTTATAGGTTACAAATTTACCATTTTCCTTCTGTTTTGAGTCTAATAATGTCCAATTAGTATTTACCTTTAAATAATTCAAATGAGATCACTGATAAAATGTAAATAATACAATATAATATAATTTTATTTTTGATGTGTCTCAAGCCATCGATTGATGGCCATTTTCAGAGTCCTGTTCGGTGTAAGTACCGCTGAAGGAAGAAGAAGATTTGTCATGGGACTTGTACGTTTCTTTTTGCTTATCCAGTTTTCCATTGCTTCCTTTTCATATGAATAGCCATCTGGAAAAAAAAAAACCCACATACACAAATTATTTGCAGTATAGAAAAAGGAAGTTAGGATTACTAAAATGATTTGGGTATAAAAACTTCATTGCCAGGGTCTTTATTGTGATTCAAGTGGTATTGTTGTCTTATAGCACTACTGCCACAGTACCCTAAATTCTACCATTTAGGATGCATTAAGATTGCACAAATCACCTTGAACAGTGTCAGTATTTTACTGCTTCTCTTTGACCACTGCAACTGAAGAAAGAACCCTGTTGGGAAATTACATGGAGTGGAAAGGAAGAAGAGCCCAGTGCATAGTGGTATTGAAGATACATTAGAACAGATGCCAAGAGATTCTAGAACTCACCTCACTGAGGACTTGACAGGAAAGGTATATTTGTGATGCAAACAGAAAAAAAATTAAGATTCACTGGCTTAAAATTTTAAGGCCACTGCCTGCAAAATTCTTTGCATGTATAAAGATTGGAGTGTTTGCTTTACACCTTTTTAGTCTGGTAGCTCTTTCTCTTAAACTGAAGATATTAGTTCCTTATTACATTACACATTAACGTATTTGCTTTAATCTACAACTGTTTCAAACTGATAATGCCTATATATTAGTAACAGAAGGAATCCACTGGAGATGTATAATTGCAAATCAGTAAAACTTGACAATTTGGTCTACTTGTTTCCCTTTTTATCCTCCCAAATTTTAGACATTGGTTAGGTTTTCATTATTTTAACTCTGTATATTTAAGTGGTGTCTAAGTAAAAACTGTAAAACAAGGTACATTCAGAGGAGTCTATTTTCTCTCTGTCCACACATTCCCTCCCTTCCCTGATAGGTAACCATGTATATTAGTTTTTGTTTAGTTTATCCTTTTTTCTTTTTGAAAATATAAGCAATTGTATGTATACATGCACAACACATTGTTAAATGAAAGCTAACATGCTGTATACTATTTTGTACCAGCTTGGTTTTTACTTGACTATTTCCTTGCTTGTCATTTCTTCCCCACAGTACACCACTATATGGATGTATTGATGGACATCTGGGTTGTTTCAAATCTTTGCCTTCTACAAATAGTGCTGCATTGAACAGTCTTATCTTTTGGGGGGAAATTCCACAAGTAGAACTGCTGCATTAAAGGGTAAATGTGTATACTTTTGCTACATATACCAATATTTCTGTAGGAATTCTACCCCCCCTTTTTTTTTGTCCTACTAACAATGTTAATGAGAATTCCTTTTTCCCAGAGCCTCACCAAGAGAAAAGTTGTAAAACTTCATTTTTACCAGTCTCTCATGAGCAACGGTATAGTATATCAGGTAGTTTTATTATGTGGGAAATAGAACATTTTTCATATGTTTAAGAACCATTTGCTGACTTCTGGTCAAGATGGTGGTGTAGGTAAACACAGTACTCACCTCCTCCCACAACCACATCAAAATTACAAGTAAACTGCCCTGGCCGGTCTGGCTCAGCGGTTGGAGCGTCGGCCTGCAGTACAGAGAGACCCGGGTTCGGTTCCCGCTGAGGGCACGTACTGTACCTCGGTTGCAGTTTGTCCCCGGCCCTGGTTGGCCGTGCGGGTGGCAGCCACTCGATGTGTCCCTTCACATCGATGTTTCTCTCTCTCTTCCTTTCTCTCCCTCCCGCTCTATCTGAACAAAAAATGGAAAAATGTCCTCGGTTGAGGATTAAAAAAAAAAAAAAAATTACAAGTAAACTACAGAACAACCATCATTCAGAACCGCCTGAAACTGAGCTGAATAGAAGTCCTACAACTATGAAATTTTAAAAAGCCACGTCGAGACTGGTAGGAGAGACAGAGGGGTGGATGGGCTGGTCCCACACCCAGGTGTGGTGGATCAAAATCAGGAGAGCTACCTCAGCTGGGAAGGTCCTCCCTGAGGAGTGAAGAGTCCCCATCCCACACCAGGCTCCCAGCTCAGGGTTCCAGTGCCAGGAGGAGAAGTGCCCATCACTTCATGCTGTAAAACCAGCAGGAACTGAGTTTGAGGGAGGCTGCTGGAGCCCCATGCAATTCCTCTTCAAGAGCTGGTGCATGTACTTACTGAACTTACTCCTCTGGGCTCCAGCAGGGGGCAGGCAGCTCAAAAGGCACCAGAGACATATGGGGAAGAATTAGTTATTTGGCATCAGGGTAAGAAGTGGAGAGGCAGCTTTCTCCTGGACAGACAGGTGCCATATCTGGGACTCCAGCAACCTGGCTCAAATTGTTAGCTCCACCCTGGTGATTTCCTGAAGCCCTGCCCCGCCCAACTTTTGCCCAGTGGCTTTACCATAGGATTGGCCTGCCTTGGCTCCTGCTTCAGATTTTCCTAAATTCTCTCAAACATCTGGCTTCAGTGAGCCCCAATATGTTTTGCTAAGTGGCCCCAGGCCTTGCACTAGAAGCAGCCAGCCTTGATTCACAGCTTGGCTTTGCCTGGGCACCTCCAAGCCCAGCACAAGCAGCAGCCATCTGCAGATCATTCTGTAGCTTATGCCTGGTGGCCCCAGGTAGAACACAGGCAGTGGCTGACCTTGCTCCGGAGCCAGCACACCCAGTGGACAGCTTCAGACCACATCGAAGTGCGACCACTGAACCACCTCCATGAGTGACATAGTTAAGGAGTGAACTCAGTGGGTACCAGAGCCCTGCTGAAATAAGTCTTGCTCTGTGTAGTGGGCCCTTGCACAACTGATCCACCAAGGTAGTCAGGGTTGGTGGTCAGTGGGCACAGCCAGTCTTTACAACTGATCAGGCTGAGTAAATCCCTCCCACTGACATGCCAACAGCAACCAAGACTCAATTACAACAAAAGAGTGTACAGTCCACATGAGGGGTGCACCTCGAAGGCCCAGCTGGGGTGACCAGAGGCTGTGCCACTGGATCCTACAGGACCCCTATTATAACAGGCCACCATAGGAAGCCTAGGAGACACAGCAACTCTATCTAATATATAGAAACAAACACAAGGAGGCAGCCAAAATGAAGAGACAAAGAAACATGTTTCAAATGAAAGAACAAGACTCCAGGAAAAGAGCTAAATGAAATGGAGATAAACAACCTAACAGATGTAGAGTTCAACACACTGGTTATAAGGATGCTAAAGGAATTTAGGGAGGACCTCAAGAGCATAAAAAAGGACCAGTCAGAAAGGAATGATGCACTAACTAAAATAAAAAATAATTTACAGGGAATCAATAGAGTAGGTGAAGCCAAGAAGCAAACCATCAATTTGGAATATAAGGAAGCAAAACACACCCATTCAGAATAGCAAAAAGAAAAAAGAATCCAATAAATGAGGAGAGTGTAAGAAGCCCCAGGGACAACTTCAACATTCGCATCATGGGGATACCAGAAGGAGACGACAGAGGGTAAGCAATTGAAAACCTATTTGATAAAATGACAAAAAACTTTCCTAAGTTGCTGAAGGAAACAGACATACAAGTCCAGGAAGCACAGAGTCTCCCAAACAAGATGAACCCCAAGAGATCCACACCAAGACACATCATCATCAAAATACAAAAGGTTCAAGACAATCTTTTTTTTTCTTATCCTCACCTGATGACATTTTTTCATTTTTTGTTTAGAGTGGGAGGGAGAGAGAGGGAGAAACATCGACATGAAAGGGACACATCGAATGGTTGCCACCTGCATGATCCAACCAGGGCTAGGGACAAACTGCAACCAAGGTACGTGCCCTTAGTGGGAACCGAACCCGGGTCTCTCTGGACCGCAGGCTGACACTCTAACCACTGAGCCAAACCAGCCAGGGCAAGACAAAGAATCTTAAAAGCAGCAAGAGAAAAGCAGTTCGTTACCTACAAGGGAGCTCCCAAAAGACTGTCAGATAATTTCTCAAAAGAAACTTTGCAGGCCAGAAAGGAGTGGCAAGAAATAGTTAAGGTGATAAAAAGCAAAGACATACAACCAAGATTACTCTATCCTGCAAAGCTATCATTTAGAATCGATGGACATATAAAGAATATCCCAGACAAGAAAAAGTTGAAGGAGTTCATTACCACCAAATCAGTATTTTATGAAATGTTGACGGGTCTTCTTTAAGAAGAAGAAAAAAATATGAACAAAATGGCAATAAATACATAACAATTGACTCTACAAACAAAATGAGCAAATAGAGCAGAAACAGACTCATCAGATTCATAGATACAGAGAACTTTTTGTTGGTTGCCAGATGAGAGGGGGTTTTGGGGGAATGGTTGAAAAAGGTGAAGGAATTAAAAAGTACAAATTGGTTGTTAGACTGATGAACCTCAAAGGGAAAGGGGGAGGGAGGCAGGAGATAAGCCAAAGAACTTGCATAACCCGTGGACACAGACAATAGTGTGGGGAAGGCAGGCACGGGTCAAGGTTGGGGAAAGGGAGACATCTGTAATACATTCAACAGTAAAGATATGTTTTAAAAAAAGAATCATTTACTTTTTCTTGTTCTATGAACTGACTTCTATATTTGTCTCTTTTTTCTATTAGGTTGCCCTTTTAATTTAGGAAGAATAATGTTTTTAAATTGAGATATAATTAACTATAACATTATATTCGTTTCAGGTGTACAACATAATGATTCAAATATATATTGCAAAATGATCACAACAGGCCTAGTAAACATCCATCACCACACATAGTTACAATTTTTTCCTTTTTTCTTGCAATGAGAAACTGTTAAGACCTACTCTCTTGGCAACTTTCTAACATACAATACAGTATTATTAACTATAGTCACCATGTTGTATAGTACATCCCCAGGACATACGGATTTTATAACTGGAAGTTGGTAACCTTTTGACCAACTCCCACTCCCACTTCTAGCAATCACCAATCTGTTTTATGAGTTTGGTATTTTTAGATTCCACATACAAGTGAAATTATATGGTATTTGTCTTTCTTTGACTTACTTTACTTAGCAAAATGCCCTCAAGGTCCATCTATGATAACAAATGTCAGGATTTCCTCCTTTTCTGTGGTGGAATAATATTCCATTGTGTATATATGCATTTTTTTAGCCATTCATCCAGTGATGGACAGTCAGGTTGTTTGCATGCCTTGGCTATTATAAATAATGTTACAATGAATGCTGGGGTGCAGATATCTTTTCTAGTGATTTTGCTTCATTCACATAAATACTCAGAAGGAGAATTGCTGAATCATATGGTAATTCTATTTTTAATTTTTTAGTAATCTCCATATTATTTTCCATAGTGGTTGCACCAATTTACATTCCCACTAACAGTGTGCAAAGGTTATCTTTTCTCCACAACCTCACTAATACTTATTTCTTTTCCTTTGTTAATAGCCATTTCTGACAGGTGTGAGGTACTTGATTTACATTTCCCTGATTAGTGATGTTGAGCACCTTTGTATTCACCTATTGGTCATCTGTATGTCTTCTCTGGGGGTGGGGGGGTGGGGGGGAAATCTATTCAGGTCCTTTGCCCATTTTTTAATTAAATTGTTTGGGTTTTTGTTACATTGCATGGTATGAGTTCTTTATAGATTTTGGATTAGCCCTTATCAGATATATATTATTTGAAAATATTTTCTCTCATTTGGTAGTTTGTCTTTTCATTTTATTGTTGGCTTCCTCTGCAGTGCACCAGCTTTTTAGTTTAATGCTGTCCCACTTGTTAATTTTTGCAAATTTTGTTGCCTTTAAGAAGTCATCACCTAGGCTGATGTCAGGAACTTACCACCTATATTTTTTTCTAGGAGTTTTATGGTTTCAGGTCTTACATTGAAGTTGCTAATCCATTTGAGTTTATTTTTGTACGGTGTATGATAGTGGACCAGTTTTCCCACCATTTACCGAAGACACTGTCCTTTTCCTATTGTATATTCCTGGTTCCTTTGTTGAAAAATAATTGATTTTATTATGTGTGGTTTTATTTGTGGGATCTCTATTCAGTCTGTTAGTTTAGGTGTCCTTATGCCAATGCCATACTGTTTTGATTACTATAGCTCTGTTTGAGATCTCACTGATTATGATGTGGGCCGTGGACTTGCCACACATGGTCTTTATTATGTTGAAAGTTTTAATCATAAATGGATGTTAAATTTTGTCAAGTGCCTATTCCTATGTCTATTGAGATAATTACATCATTTTCACCCTTTGTTAATATGGTGTATCACATTGATTTATGAGTGTTGAACCATCCTTTCATCCCTGGAATAAACCTGCTTGATCATGGTGTATGATCCTTTTAATGCATTGAATTTGGTTTGATAATATTTTGAGATTTTTTTTCATCTATGTTTATCAGGAATATTGGCCTGTAATTTTCTTTTCTTGTGGTGTCCTTGTCTAGTTTTGTTATCTGGGTCATGCTGGCGAAGTAAAATGAGTTTGGGTAAGTTTCTTCCTCTTCTGTTTTATGCAAGAGTTTGAGAGGGATTAGTATTAATTCTTAAATTTTTTTTTTTTTTTTATATCTATGGAACAGTAACGCTTCAGCTGTTTTTCACTTATTTCTTTTGGATTTTGAGTCCAGGTTAGAAAGGAACTTACATTTTCTTCTAGACATTGTACAGTTTCATTTTTATGTTTATATCTCTGATCCATTTGGAATTAATTTTGATATACAGTGAAGATGAAGCCAGTTTTATCCTTTTCCATATGGTTGTTTAGTGGTCAGAATACCACTTGTTATTTTTCCCATTGATTTAAAATGCCTTTTTAGCCCTGGCTGGTTTGGCTCAGCAGTTAGAGTGTCGGTCTGTGGTCCAGAGAGACCCAGGTTTGGTTCCCGCTAAGGGCACGTACCTCGGTTGCGGTTTGTCCCCAGCCCTGGTTGGGTCGTGCGGGTGGCGGTCACTCGATGTGTCCCTTTCATATCGATGTTTCTCTCTCTCTCTCTCTCCTTCCCACTCTATCTGAACAAAAAAAAAAAAAAAAAGGAAAAATGTCCTTAGGTGAGGATGAAAAAAAAATGCCTTTTTAAAAAATCATTCACTACATTTCCAAATCCGCTTGGATCAATTTCAGGATTTTTAAAAATTATTTTCCATTAGTCTGTCAATTCATGTTACATCCAGTTGCCACTGTTATTTATAGAGGCTTTGTAACATGTTCTCACATCTGGTATCACTAGTGACAGTTCTCTTTGTTGTGTGTTCTTTCCATGGAACCTAATAATCACCTTCTGAATCTCCAAGAAGAAACCTAATAGTCTTCCTATCTATCATATCACCATGTTATGCTTTCCATTTGTTCCAAGTATACTTTACACTGGGATGTTTTATAATTTTCTTATATCTGGTACTTATGTCTCAGGTTTTGCTTTTGTTATTGTAAATTAAGTCCTCTGTTATACCTTTTAACTATTTTGTGTTTATTCCTCTTTGATTTAACTTGCTAAATGCTGATGAGCCCTATTAAGCTATTGTCTCTCAGCTACAAACCCACACATGATGCCGAGGGGCATGCTGGGGCCGGGACACTGCAAACCACCGTTCTGTTTTGGCAGCTGTCTCCTGTTAGCTCCTGGAATGGGTTCTCTGAAGGAAGACCAACCAGGGTGAGAGCCTCAGCACTGCCTGCTCACGGCCCTGCATCTGGCAGGCGGAGTTGGTTACACCCTCCAGATTTATTTGCTTGCTTCATTGTTAGTACTGCCCAAATTTGTAGCGCCCCCTTCTGAGGCTCAGATAACCTCAACTTCTTCCCTGAGTCCTAGAGATGGTTTCTGTAGACACTCTCTTACTACTTTTTGGTTTTAAGCTAGAATTCACATACCATAAAATCCACCATTCTAAGTACACAATTCAGTGGTTCTTAGTGGTGATTGTTGCCCAACTCTGTGAATTATGCTATCTAATTTCAGAGCCTTTCCATCACTCTATAAAGAAACCCTGCAGCCATTGGTGCTTACTCTTCCCTCCCTTGGCCACTAGACATTTCCTAGAAACAGATCACACAATACATGCAATACATGGTCTTTGGTGTCTGGCTTCTTTCATTTAGCATAATGATGGCTTCTGAGGTTTGCCATGTAACATCTGTAAGTATTTGTTCCTTTTTTTTTTTTTAATCCTCACCCGAGGATATTTTTACATTTATCTTCAGAAAGAGTAGGAGGGAGAGAGAGACACACATCGATTGGTTGCCACCTGCACGACCCCAAGTGGGGTCGGGAACTAACTGCAACTGAGGTACGTGCCCTTGGCCGGAATCAAACCTGGGACTCTTTGGTCTGCAGGCTGACACTCTAACCTCTGAGCCAAACCGGCCAGGGCATTTTGTTCCTTTTTTATTAATATTCCATTGAACATATCTATTCACCCAGTGATGGGTTATTTCCACTTTGGGGCTATTATCAATCAGGCTACTAAGAACATTCATGTACAACCTTTTATAGCAACTGCCAGACTGTCTGCAACAGCACCGTTTCTGCACATCCTTGACACGTGGTGTTTTGATTTCTAGTCATCCTAGTGGATATAAAGTGGTATCTCACTGTGGTTTCGATTTTCCTTTCCCTAATGAAACTGAGCACCTTTTCTAGTGCTTATTGGCCATTTGTATACCTTCTGTTGAGAAAGGTCTATTCAGATGTTTTGCCTATTTTTAATTGGGTTATTTATCTTACTGCTGAGTTGTAAGACCGGTTTAATTAAGAAAATATACAGCAGATTCTTGAATAATATCATTTTGTTTAACATCCTTTAGTTATAATGTAGATGAGATGGCAGAGTAACTTAATTCTTGTTAATACCAATTAGCCTATGGTAAAATTGGTTTTGCTATGTCATTTTGCTTAAAGTCACAGAATCTATCAGCAACATTGAGGACTTACTGGATTTAATTTTATAAAAAGCTGAGAATAATGAACCTCAGTTTTATAGAATACAATCACACCGGTCTATTTCTGTGAAATATGGTGAGTTCAGTGACAGCTAATTCATTTGCCACTAGGCTAGATAAATCTGATAACAGCATGTTTTTAACCTTCCAGGTGAAAAGGGAACACTGTGATGACATAATACTGTTTGTGTTATTTCTGATGGTGATACTTAAATGTGGTTATGAATGTCCTTATGTGTTTCTATTTTGAGCATTCCGAGTTTGAGATATGACTTTGAGGTGTGATCAAGTCTGTCACTGTGCTGTCTTTCTCCTCCCGAGAATTGTGGGCTTCAGTATTATACAGTATCCTTGTGTCTTCTTAAATTTTGGGGATGTCTTAATTCTACTTTCACAGACAAGTATGTAACCCCTCCTTTAGTTTTCATTACAGTTTTCTCATTTTTGCCTATCCTTTCTGAATCCTTGTTTTAGTTTGTGTTGAGCTTTGTTAGTTACTAATCTCAACTCTTGTCTCTTTAGGAATGAGAGTTAAGACAAATTATTTATTAAAATTACCAGTATGTTCGGTAATAACGCTATCATTCTTTCACTATAGTAAAAGCGGGTTTCAATGCTTAGGGAGGTTTGTATTTTTGATCGGCTGCCTACCTTTACACTAATATCTTTTAAAAAGATATATCAAGAATATTATTAGTGTACATTGGTTTCTTACTACAAGTAAGTTAAATTAGCTAGTAGTCTTTTTCACTCCCTCAGCAACTACATTTTAAAAAGGCATCTGCTTATTCAATTTTTTATATTCTTTCCATTTTTAATAGGTATATCTATGTTGTGAGAACATATTATCATCATATAGTATATTTTACCTTTAACTGAATTCCCTTAAGTGCATAACTTTCCCTTGCCTGCCTGCAAGTCGTCAGGTAGCAGGGATGAACTCAGCTCATTCACTCGGTGCAGGTGCAGGTGGCACACTGCAGGGACGGCAGTTGCACTGGCCCTGGTTTACCCTAACGTTCAGTAGCTGCTTTCCTTGGGAGTCCCTGAAGTAATCAACAGTTTTCTACTTGTGGCAAATATGATCCTTAAAACATATGATAAACAGAGAAAGCAGGAGTTCTGCGTGGATCAATGTTGCTAGTTATATTGTAAGGTTTGAAACAGTTCCACTAAAGTTCATCCCAAAGCAGCAAGAGGGAATATCAGGTAACAAAGCAAAGACCACTTTCCACCCCCATATACACACAGAGCCTTTCAAATATAAATGAAAAAGAAAGCAATGAAACATAAGTAAAAACATTTGATACTCTTGGTTTCTTTTTAAAATCACATGTCACCAGGGGGAAAACTGGCAATTTTGAGGTTTGCTTATTTTCATCCAAATAGCTCCATCTGACTCTTCCTATAAACCAAGACCCATACCAGGTAATTCTAGTACAATATTTAGTAAGTTCTATTCACAAAATTTTATTTTAAAAATCAGCTTCATATACAGTCGTCCCTTGCCGCTTCTTTTGCGGCTTCACTCTAACGCAGTTTTTTCAAATATATTCATTAAAAGGTTGATCGAAACAGTGAAAATGATACAGCGCTCAGTTGTCTGAGTCAATTATACACCCCTACATTACAATTAAAATTACTGTACGTATGAACTGTAGGCCAGTGTCTTCGAGCACCCCAGGGATCTTCAACGCCAGGTGCAACCGCTGGAGTCTGGAGTGGACTAACCGTGATAAATGAGGGACGACTGTTCTTAGATGAATGGGTTCTGGCAGATTAAGTAAAACCAAAATTTCTTGCTACTTTATACTTAGAAATGGTGACTAGAAGAAGCATCTTTTTACATGGATTTGAAGCTTCTAGACAAAAAGCTTGTCAGCCCACTGCTGCCCACTTCGGGTGCCGGGAAGGGACAAAGCAAGCCCTACGCCTCTTTGGAGCTACACATCCTCTTCCCACAACAGAACTTCACAGGTGTAATGCTTCACTGAAGACAAGCAGACAACAAAGACCAGGATTAGGATGCCACACACATCAGAAAGTAGATAACAACCTGAGAGTATTTCTAAAAATAGTATACTATGAAAAAGAAATATTTAATACTCAGAGCCCCTATGTCTCTAGCTTAGACTGTCCAGAGCACCGTTACTTACATTTACTCATTTAATCTGCACTACAACTCTGTGAAGGAGCTGATGCATGACCTGAATAACTTTCCAAGGTCACACAAATAGGGAATGTCAGAGATGGGTGTAAACCCAAGCAGTCTGGCTCCAGAGTTGTGCCCTTTATCTACGTGCTAAGTCAGATTTCCAGAAATAACAACTGCAGTCAGTGAGAATGTTAAATACATTATGACAATCAGAAGAGATGAGGGGTATAGAATAAGTGTGGCTGAAAGTTTTCCAGAATTAATAAAAAGGTGAAGAATTCCATAGAGAAAGCACTGGGCACCCTAAACAGAAAAGTATGTATCAAAGAAAAATCAGAATTAAACTGACATTGTATAAGCACTAACAAGCCCAAATGTGTTGATACATAATTGAGATAAACTTCAGAGAAAAAAGTGGTCAGATAGGGATTAAACCCTAAGTATAAACACAGATTTTTCAAAAAAGATATAAAAGACAAAAACAGATGGAATGCCTAATTGTCATTTCTATTCCTCACTCCACCCCCAAATTAATAAAAATGTTGAGGTTTTATTTTATAGCATGACAAAATGACTAACATTTATCTGGAAGTCTAAATGGGCAAGCCAATTTTTTAAATAATGAAAGGTGAGCATGATTAAAAGATGGCAGTGCCTATCAGTATTAAGAATTTATCCAACAGCAATATTTAAATAAGTGTACCTGTGAAGAGTTTTTCTACGGAATTACTTGGAGTACGATGTCTATCCACAACGGAGTAAGGGTTAATTTATAGCACATTCATACCATGAAATATTGTCCTGTAGTTGAGAATGAAGTAGTTCTGGATATATACTAACGAGGAATATTATCCAATACATTAAGTAAATACATTTTCAAAAGTGTGTGTCATATCCTGTATGTTACAGAACAAATTATAAATGGATAGACAAATATCTGGAAGGATAAATCAGAGTACAGAAGCATCTCCCCATTTCCAAAATATTTCTATATTATTCACATGCTGTTTTCATAATTTAAAAGGATGCATGAATACAAATACTGTGTAAGAATGTTGAAATATAAGCAGAAACAGGTCTTGGAAATTTTTCTGAGGCAGTTAATTCAATAAAGTACACGCCTTCCAAAACACCAGAGGGAAAATACCAAGAGTACACATGATCAATTGAGAAAAATTCAGGAAAGGAGGAGGAAAAGGGAACTAGAAGAAAGCAAAATAAATTAGAAACATATGCTGGAAGGGATTATCTTAAACATATCACTTACAATATAAAGAAATCAGTTCAATTCTATTAAAAATGAGGACTGAATATTTTTTTAATTCAACTTATGTTTCCCACAGGGAACACAGGAAGGCTAAAAAGACTCTTCCAGGATTATGCTAAGCAAAACAAGTTTGTCCCAAACAGTTACTTATTGTATGATTCCATTCCTATAGCACTTTGAAATGAAAGAATTTTAGTAATGGAGGATAGACTATTGGTAGAGGTGGGAAGAGAGCAGGCAGGTAATGGATGTAGATATAAAAAGGCAATAGCAGGGGTCCTTATAGGTTTGGAACTGTTCCATCTTGACTGATGGATGATGATGCTCAACACCCCCAAAAGGGACAAAATTGTGTAGAACTTAATACACACACGTAAAACTGGGAAAATCTAGAGATTTGTAGAGTGCATCCATGTTGGTGTGTACTGGGCAAAGTGTACAAGATACCTCTCTCTGTTAGGTCTCAGAACTGCATATAAATCTATACTTGCTTCAATAAAAATAAGACTTGGGAGCAACTAGAATTCTTATATTGCTGGTAAAAGTGTAAACAGATTCAACCACTCTGAATAACTATGTATACCTGCTCCTAGGAATATACCCAATAGAAATATACACATATGTTCACCAAAAATCATAAATAAAGGTTCAAGGCAACAATGACCATCAGCAGTAGAATGAATAAATAAACTGTGGTATATTCAAACATGAGAATTAACAGGTTACTGCTTTGTGCAACAACAGGGACAAATCACACAAACATGATCTTAATAAAAGATCCCAAATTGATATACTTTGATTCAATTTGGATAAAGTTTCTTGGTTAATCAGAAGAACATTTTTTTATGAATGTTAATAATCAGGATATTGATTACCCTTGGTGAAAGATCGTTCATTATGTGAAAATTCAAGATGTATACTTAGAAACAGAAACATACCATGCAGGTATAAAGAAAAACAGCCAAGCTTAAAACAATTGAGACAAAATACATTAAATGATGCCAGCAAGAATATTTTAAGTTGATAAAAAATACAAACCTCCAAGAAGGGAGAACATACACAAATCTAATTTGATGGACTAACCTGTTAAAAGCTAGATATGAATTCATAACAGTCCATGGTTAAAAACTCTCCTACAAAGAAAACTCCACATCATGATGACTTCATTGATAAGTCCTGTCAAACATTTAAGGAAAAAATAATAGCAATACTATACAAACTCAAAATATGGACGACTGGGAACACATCAATTTTATAAGGCCAGAATTACCTTTGTGTCATATCAGACAGACACTACAAGAGAACTACAGCCAATGTCCCTTATGAACACAGATACAAAAATACTTCAAATATTATATCATATCCAGCATATAGCCCGGCTGGTGTGGCTCAGTGGTTGAGCATCAACCCATGCACCAAGAGGTCACCTGTTTGATTCCCAGCCAGGGCACATGCCCAGGTTGTAGGCCAAATCCCCAGTGGGGGGCACGCAAAAGGTGGCTAATCAATGTTCTCTCTCATTGATGTTTCTATCTCTCTCTCCCTCTCCCTCCCTTTCTCTTTAAAACCAATAAAGGTGGGGGGAAAAAACAACCCAGCCTACATAAAGAGGATAATATAAACCCTAATGGTTTCACACAAAAAAACTATTCTAACAAACAAATTCAGCAAAGTTGCAGGATACAAAATCAACATACAAAAATCACTTGTGGTTCTATACACTAACTATAAAAACTATAGAGGGAATTAAGGAAATTCCATTTAAAAATAGGTAAATAAACTTAAATAAATTAAAGGCACAAATAACAGTAAAGACATCTCATGTTCAAGGACTGGAAGACTTAACCGTTAAAATTCCCATGCTATCCAAAGCAATTACAGAGTCAATGCAATGCCTATCAAAATCCCAGTCACATTTTTGCAGAAACAGAAAAATCCATCCTAAAATTCATATGGACTCACAAAAGATCCCAAATAGCCAAAACAATACTGAAAAAGGAAAACAAAATTGAAGACTCAACATTTTTTGATTTCCAAAGTTACTACAAATTAACAGTAATCAAAACGGTGTGGTTCTGGTATAAACACAGACTTGTAGACCAACCGAATAGAGAGTCCAGAAATAAACCCTCACATATACAGTTTAATGTTTTCAACAAGGGTGACAAGACAATTCAACAGGGGAAAGAATACTCTTCAACAAATGTGGACAACTGGATATCCACATACAAAGGAATGACCCTTACCTTAAACCATATACAAAAATTAACTCAAAATGGATCAGAGACCTAACTTTAAGAACTAAAACAATAAAACTTTGAGAAGAAAACATAAGAAGAATGCTTCATAACCATGGATTTATTAATGATTTATTGAATATGACACCACAAATACAGGCAAAATAAAAAATAAACAACTTCAAAATTAAAATATTTTGTTTTATAACAGAGTAAAAAGGCAATCCCTGGAAAGAGAGTTATATTTGCAAATCATGCATCTTATCAGGGATTGATATCCAGAACATACAAAGAACTAGAACTCAACAACAAAGAAAACCAGATTGAAAAATGGGCAAAGGACTTCAGAAGATATTTCTCCAAAGAAGATATACAAAATAGCCAGTAAGCATATAAAAAACGGCCAATAAGCACATAATAGGCTCACCATCCTAAAGCAAATCAAAACCATAATGAGAAACCACCTCATACCCATTGAGATGGCTATTACAAAAATAAAAAATCAAAATAAGAATTGGTGAGAATGTATGAAAATTGGGACCCATCATGCTTTACCAGTGGTCCTGTAAAATGGTGCAGCCACTGTGGAAAACGACACGGTGACTCCTCAAAAAATCAAATATAGAATTAATGTATGACCTAGTAATTCCACTTCTGGGTATATTGCAAAAACACTGAAAGCATGGACTTGAGCAGATACTTGTACATCCATGTTCACAACAGTGTTATTCACAATAGCCAAAATGTGGAAACAATCCAAATGTCCATGGTCAGATGACTGGATACACTAAATGTAGTATATTATTTGGCCTTTAAAAGGAAAGAAATTCTGACACATGCTCCAGTGTGGATGAATCTTGAAGGCTTTATGCTAAGTAAAATAAGCCAAACAAACAAGGACAAATATTGCAAGATTCCACCAATATGAGGTACTTATAATAGTCAAATTTAGAGAGACAGAAAGTAGACCGGTGGTTATCAGAAGATGGGGGAAGGGGAAAATGACAGCTATTACTTAATAGATATAGAATTTCAGTTTTACAAGACGAAATAAATTCTGGAGATGGTAGTGATGGTTGCGTAACACTGTGAATGTACTTAATGCCACTGAATTTCACATCCCAAAATTGTTAAACATATATATTTTAACACCTAAAAAAAAGTCATTGAATGCAACTTTGGCAGGCAGAATAATGGCCCCACAATTATGTCTATATCCTAACCCTGAACCTGTGAATATGTTGCATGAAAAAAGGGAATTAGGGTTACAAAGGAAATAAGGTTGCTAATCAGCTGATTTTAGGATAGGAAATTATCCTAGATTATTATCCAGGGCAGTCCGTCTAATCTCATGATTCTTAAAACCAGAAGAGGAAGGTAGGAAAGTGGGTCAAAGAGATGCAATGTGATGCCAGGAGATACAACCCACTGTTTCTGGGTTTGAAAGATGGAGAAAGATGGCCACAAGCCAAGGAATGCAACTGCTTCTATATCAGATTACCCTAAACTTAGTAACTTAAAACAACACAATTTATTATTTTATTGTTCTGCAGATCAGAACTATGCAATCAGTTTCACTGGTCTAAAACCAAGGTGTCAGCAGGGTGGCATTCCTGAAGGCTCTCGGGGAGAATCTGTTTCCTTGCTTTTATCAGCTCCTAGAGGCTGCCTGAATTTCCTGGCTCACAGTCCTGCATCACTCCAATCTTTGCTCTGTTGTCACATCTCCTGTTACTCTGATTCTCCTTCCTCCCTCTTTAACTTATAAGGATCCTTGTGATTGATTACATGGGCCCACCTGGATAATACAGGACACTCTCCCCACCTACAGATCCTTAACATAATCACATCTGCAAAGCCCCTTTTGCCATATAAGATAACATTCACAGGCTGTGAGGATTAGGACATGCACATACTTGGGAAGCCATCATTTTGTCTACCAGGGTTCGGAACAGCCCTCAGCTTATAGCCAGCAAAAAACAAACGGGCCTCAGTTATACAATAACAAGGAACTGAATTCTACCAACAACCTAAATGAGCCTCCAGAAAGGAACAGAACCTGCTAATGCTTTCTTTTAGCCTGTAAGACCATACTGAACTCCTGACCTACAAAAATTTTGTTCTAAGCCACTAATTTTGTGGTGATTTGTTAGGGCAGCAACAGAAGACTAATATGGGCAGCAACAGAAGACTAATATAGTTATCTATTATATTACAGGATAAAACCATATTATTTCAATGGATAAGCATTTTTAAAATGCTCAGCAACTTGGAATAGAAGGAAACTTCTTTAGCTTGATAGAGGACAGCTAACATCATACTTAATGGTGAAAGACTGAATGCTTCCCCCTTAAGAGCACGTTAAAGTAAGAAGGTCTACTCTCACCACTTCTTTTCAACACTGTACTGGAAATCCTTGTCTGGTATAACAAAAAACAGGACTGTGGGGGAGGGGCAGAGGTAGCATTCCAGCCTGAGTACACAATGCAGCTAAACCTAGTGGGAAAGAAGAACTTTCAGACACCTGAACTTGTCCCCCACAGCCCATCACATGGAACCTGGCAGAGGCGGCAGGGACACCTCGGAGAGCATGCTGAGGCTGGCAGCTGCTGGTTACAAAAAAGCAGTGCTGGGAACTCACAGGCCCAGAGACGCACTGACAGCCACATCTCACCATGGGTGTGATGTCTTGAGTCCAAGGTGACCCAGTCACAGAGGGACACTTACCTCCTCAGGAATATGGAACATTTTTTTCTTTTCTTTTTTTGAAATATGGGAAATTTTCAACAGCCAAATGATCCATCAGCTACCACGAGAAACAAGGTAGCTCAAAAAGAAAATGAAAAATCTCTAGAAACAAACTCAAACACATGGAAGACTGCAATTTAAATGACAGAGTATTCTAGATTGTAGTTCTGAAAAAACTCAGTGAGGTACAAGAAAACTCAGAAAGGCAATTCAATGCGTTCAGGAATAAAATCAACAAACAAAAAGAGTACTTTAACAAAGACACAAACTATAAAAGATGAAGCATGAATTCGAAAGCTTAGGAAATAGAGCAGATCAGATGGAGAAAGAATTCGTGAATTTGAAGATAGAAATCTAGAAATGACTCAAGTGGAAGAAGAGAGAGTTCAAAGTTTTTAAAAAAAGTCTGTAAGAACTGACCAGAAGGAGAAGAGAGGGAACAGGGAACAGAGAGCCTATTCAAACAAATATCAAGAAGTCCCCAAACCTAGGGAAAGAGCTGTACTCTCAAATCCAAGCGGCTAACAGAACACCAATTATTTCAATATGAAAGATTTTAATGAAGACACATTACATTAAAACTAAAAAATTAATGACAAAAAATGAATTTCAAGGTAGCTAGGGGAAAAAAGTCTCTGCCTATAAAGAAAGCTCTATTGGATTATCATTGAATTTTTCAGCAGAAATCTTACAAGCTAAGAGAGAGTAGAATCATATATTCAAAATATTGAAAGAGAGAAATACCAGCCAATAATATATCCAGCAAAGATATCCTTTAAATGTGAAGGAGAAATAAAGGCTTTTCCAGACAAACAAAAGCTGAGGGAATTTACCACAAGATCTGCATTACAAGAGATGCTGAAACAAGATGACAAAAAGACACAACTGTAAGATAACAGACAGAAGCAGGAAATTGCAACCCTATTTCAGAATAGGATATTAAATATTTAATTATAACATAAAGGTTAAAAGGAGTAAAAACAATTTTTTACTAGACAATAGCTTCTGCAATTTGGAAATGAATGCACAGCATAAAAAGGGATAATTTGTGACAAAAACATAAAAGGGGTAGGGGACAAGGACTGAACTTGCACAGGCAAATGAAGATAAGATGCAATAGAAGAAAAAGGACTACTGTGTGTATGAAACTTTTTTTTTTGCATAAACTTTATGGTAACCACAAAACAAAAATGAAGAACTAAGACACATCATTAATCTAAAATAAAAAAATCACAGGGAAAATGTCACAGAGCACCACCAAACTAAAATAACACAAAGAAACACAAGAGGAGAAACAATGGAGATATAGAACAACCAGAAAACAAAAGATAAAATGGCTGTAATAAGTCCTCCTATATCAATAATTGGCCTGAATGTAAATGGATTTAACTCACCAATTAAAAGGCAGAGTAGAGGAATGAATTAAAAAAACAACAACAACAAAAAAAACGATGAGAGCATCAGCCTGCGGTCCAGAGAGATCTGGGTTCGGTTCCCGCTAAGGGCACGTACCTAGGTTGCAGTTTGTCCCCAGCCCTGGTTGGGTCGTGCGGGTGGCAGCCACTCGATGTGTCCCTTTCACGTCGATGTTTTTCTCTCTCTCTTTCTCTTTCTCTCCCCCCCCCCCCCCAATCTATCTGAACAAGAAATGAAAAAAATGTCCTCAGGTGAGGATTAAAAAAATAAAATAAAAAAAAAACAAGACCCAACTACATGTTGCCTGCTGGAGACCCATCTAAGCTACAAGACAAACAGACTCAGAGTGAAGGGGTGGAAGATGATACTCCAAGCAAATGGCATCCACAGAGAAGTGGCTGTAGCCACACTTGCATCAGACAAAACAGATTTCAAGATAAAAAAGGTTAACAAGTGACAAAGATGGACATTTAATAATGATAAAGGGGACAATTCATCAAAAAGACATAACATTTATCAACATATATGTACCCAACCTGGGAACATCAAAATATATAAAACAACTGCTAACAGAGCTAAAGGGAAAAACTGACAAAAGTACAAGTATAGTAGCAGACATAAATATCCCACTGACAGTAATGAAATCAACCAAACAGAAAGTAAATAAGGAAATATCAGCCTAAAATGACACATTAGACCATACAGTGATACCTCGGTTCTCGAACATAATTCGTCAGGAGGACGGTCGAGAACCGAATTGTTCGAGAACCGAAGCAATGAAACCAATAAGAAAGCGTGACTCCACAAAGCGTGACTCTCTCTCTGCACTCACACTGATGACGCAAGCAAGGCGCGCTGGGCCGAATGAACGCCATTCGGCTCAACTCGGCTCATCTCGGAAGTTCGAGTTCCAAATATTTGTTCGGATTTCGAGACAAAAGTTTCTCGAATCTCCATTTGGTCGAAAACCGAGGCGTTCGAGAACCGAGGTATCACTGTATTTGTTATAAACATAATTGTTATTTACAGAGCTTTATATCCCAAAATGACAGAATATACATTTTTCTCAAGTGCATATGGAAAATTCTCAAGGATATACCATATGTTGAAGCACAAATACTGGTTTCAATAAATTTCAGAAGACTATAATCATATAAACATATTTTCCAACTACAATTATGAAATTGGAAATTACCTGCAATAAGAAAGCTGGAAAAACCACAAATATGTGCCGACTAGACAACATGCCACTGAACAACTATTCTGTCAAGGAAGATATCAAAAGGTTCAGAGACAAAAGAAAATGACAACAAATACAAAATTTGGGGGATGCAGCAAAAGTGGTACTAAGGGAAGTTTACTGCATCACAGGCCTACCTCAGGAAACAAGAAAAATCTCAAATAAACAATCTAACATTTCACCTTAAAAAACTAAAAAAGAAGAACAAAGCCCAAAGTTGGTAGAAACAAGAAAATAAAAATTAGAGTAGAGTGAAACAAAATAGAGAAAAAAAGACAATAGAAAAAAATTAATGAAACAGGGTTGGTTCTTTGAAAAGGAATAAAACTGACAAATCTCTGACTAGACTCACCAAGGAAAAAAAGAGAAAAGAATAAAATAAAATCAGAAATTAAAAAGGATTTTCAACAGACATCACAGAAATACAAAGGATGATACAGTAATACTATGAAAGGCCATATGCCACTAAATTTGATTACCTGGAAGAAATAGACAAACTCTTAGAAATATACAACCTTCCTAGACAGAACAATGAAGAATTGGAAAATCTAAATAGACTGATCAACAATCAGGAAATTCAAACAGCAATAAAAAACCAACCAAAAAAACAAAAGTCCAGAATCAAATGGCTTCTTCACTGGTAAATTCTACTGATCATTAAAAAAATTACTACGTATCCTTCTCAAAGTCTTTCAGAAATATTTAAGAAGAGGGAATACTTCTTAACTCATTCTATGAGGCCAACATTACCCTGATAGCAAAATCAGACAATAACAACACACACACAACTATAGGCCAATATCTATGATGAACACAGAAGCAGAAATCCTATTAAAAAAAAAAAAAACTTAGCAAATCAAATGCAACAATACATTAAAGAGAAATGTAAGGATATTCCATGTTCATGGATTGAAAGATTTAACATACTTAAAATGTCCATATTACTTAACGCAATATATGTATTTAATGCAATTCCCATCAAAATCCCAATGGCATTTTTCAAAGAAATGGAACAAAAATAATCATCAAATTTGTATGGAACTTCAAAGGACCTATGGAGCAATTCTGAGGAAAAAAGAACAAAGCTGGAGGAATCACATTCTCAGACTTCAAATTATACTACAAGGCTGCAATAATCAAAACAGCATGGTCTTGCCCTGGCCGGTTTGGCTCAGCGGTTAGAGCGTCGACCTGCGGTCCTGAGAGACCAGGGTTCGGTTCCCGCTAAGGGCGCGTACCTCGGTTGCAGTTTGTCCCCGGCCCTGGTCGGTCGTGCGGGTGGCAGCCACTCGATGTGTCCCTTTCACATCGATGTTTCTCTCTCTCTGTTCCTCTCTCTCCCTCCCACTCTACCTGAACAAAAAAATGGGAAAATGTCCTCGGGTAAGGATAAAGAAATAAAAAATAAATAATAATAAAAAAAACCCAGCATGGTCTTGGCAGAAAAATAGACACACAGATGAATGAACTAGAATTGAGAGCTAAATCCACACATATATGTGCCACTAATTTTCAACAAAGGAGCCAAAAATATACATTGGAGAAAGGAAAGCCTCTTCAATAAATGGTGGTGGGAAAATTGCCAAGCCACATACAATAGAATGAAACTAGAATGCTATCTGACACCATACACAAAAATTAACTCAAAATGGATTAAAAACATAAACATAAGACCTGAAACAATAAAACACATAGAAGAAAACATAGGCAGTAAATTTATGGACTTTGGTCTCAGAGGGGTTTTTGTGAACTTTACCCTAAATGCTAGGGAAGTAAAAGCAAAAATAAATGAATAGTACTACATCAAATTAAAGCTTCTGGAAAAAAGTCAATACAATAAAAGCTGCATAGCAAAAGAAACCATCAACAGAACAAAAGGGCAACCAACAAAATGGGAGAATATATTTGCAAACAATACTTCCAAAATATACAAATAACTCATATAACTCAACAACAAAAACAAACAATCAATGAAAAAATGGGCAGAAGCACTTTTCCCAAGACAACATACAGATGGCCAACAGATATGAAAAGATGCTCAACCTCACTAGCTATAAGGTAAATGCAAACCAAGCCACAATGATACATTATCTAACACCTGTTAGAATGGCTATTATCAGTAAGACAAGAAATAGCAAGTGTAGGAGAGGATGTGAAGAAAGAGAACCCTTGTACACTACTGGTGGTATTGTAAATTGATGCAGCCTCTATGAAAAACAGAAACAAAAACAAAAAGTATGGAGGCTCCTCAAAAAATTAAGACTAGAACTACCATTTGACCCGGCAATCCCTCTTCTAGGTACCTACCCCCAATATTTCAAAACACTTATTCATAAAAGATATATGTATCCCTATGTTCACTGCAGCATTATTCCCAATAGCCAAGTCATAGAAACAATTTAAGTGTCCTTTGACATATGACTAGATAAAGAAGACATGGTACATTTATACACAATGGAATAATACTCAGTCATAAAAAAAAAAAAAAAAAAAAAAAAAACTGAATGAATACTGAGAGTATCATGCAAAGTGAAATATGTCAGATGTAAAAGGACAAGGACCATATGATTTCACTAATATGTGGGATATAAAACAGAAAGCAAAGAACAAAAAACCAAACCAAAACAAAACTTATAGACAAAGACAACAGTATTACAGTTACCAGAGGGAAAGGGGGTGGAGGGAGAATGAAGAGGATAAAGGGAGCCAAATACAGGTGATGGAAGGAGACTAGACTCTGGGTGGTGAACACTCAATGCAATATACAGATGTTGTATTATAGAATTGTACACCTGAAACTTATATAATGTTACTGACCAATGTTACCCCAATAAATTCAATTTTTAAAAACTGATGAGATGGTTAAAGATACTAGGAAAAAAGAAAAAAAATGTATTGCCTCCCTAGCAATATAAGGAAAACAATTCCAAACCACCATTAAATTTGCAAAAAGAGAGTTATAAAATTCAATGATCACAAAATTGGAAAACCAGGTACACTTAAATATATTGCTATTAGCACTGTAAACATTTTTTTTAAATAGAAAACAATCTAATAACAAAATGAATAAAAACTATCAAGACTTCTTTTCATGTTCATAAAGTATAATTTGATTGGCTAATTCTGCTTTGGGACACACATGTCATGAAAATAGCCTGAAGAAATGGTAACAGCAGAAAAGAAAGGAGCACCAAGATGTGCAGCACTATTTACAATATAAAGATTTGCAAACTCATACATAATGCAAATAGAAGAGTAAAACAAAATGTAGCACTCACAATGGAAAAAAGTTATTAAAAAGGAAAATTATGCAGACTTAGTCAATATTCAGAAATATATATATAATAATGTTTTACTCCAAAATTTAAAAATACAACATAGATTCATTCATTACAACTATGTCAAGTATGTATGTCTGTGTTTACTGACAAAGATGAAAAATTAATGTGGAATGATGCAACTTTGTAATCTTTAAATTCTTATTTCGTAAGGTTGTTGAAATTCATGAAATTAAATATAAGAGATCTGGCCCTGGCCAGTTTGGCTCAGCGGTTAGAGCATCGGCCCATGGACCAGAGAGTCCTGGGTTCAGTTCTTGCAGTTTGTCCCTGGCCAAGGTTGGGGTTATGTGGGTGGCAACCAGTTGATGTGTCTCTCTCACATCGATGTTTCTCTCTCTTCCTCCCTCTCTTCCTCCCACTCTATCTGAAGATAAATGCAAAAATGTCTTTTTTTATGCATGTGAGATCTGAACAGTCTATCCTAAAAAACAATATTTTAACTTTACATTCCAGTAACCACACATTTCTCAAGTAATTTAAATAAAGCTTGTAAAACTTATTCCCTTTGCCTTGCATCTTATCCAATCCTACTCCATTCAAATTTATTTATTAAGAAATATACAATGTTGCCCTGGCCGGTTTGGCTCAGCGGTTAGAGCGTCGGCCTGCGGTACAGAGAGACCTGGGTTCGGTTCCCGCTAAGGGCACATACCTCGGTTGCAGTTTGTCCCCGGTCCTGGTTGGTCGTGCGGGTGGCAGCCACTCGATGTGTCCCTTCTCGTCGATGTTTCTCTCTCTCTCTCTCTTCCTCTCTCTCCCTCCCACTCTGTCTGAACGGAAAATGCAAAAATGTCCTCGGGTGAGGATAAAAAAAAAAAAAAGAAATATACAGTGTTCTGCCCAGCCAGTGTGGCTCAGGGAACTGAGCATCATCCCATGGACTGAGGTTCTGGTTCCATTCCTGGTCAGGGCACGTGTCCGGGTTGTGGGTTTGATCCCTGGTTGGGGGCATGCAGGAAGCAGCCAATTGATGTTTCTTCCTCACATCACTATTTCTATCTCTTTCTCCCTTTCTCGCTCTAAAAAATATAAATAAAAACAAATGTTCAATAATAGTTCACCTCAGATCTAATGAGTTTTTATTTATTTTTAAATTTTTTTCTTGATTTTAGAGAGAGAGGAAGGGAGAGGGAGAGAGACAGAAACATCGATGAGAGAGAACATTGATTGGCCACCTCCTGCATGCCCCCCACTGGGGATCGGGCCCACAACCTGGGCATGTGCCCTGACTGGGAATCGAACTGGCGACCTCTCAGTGCATGGGTCGATGCTCAACCACTGAGCCACACTGGCTGGGCTAGATCTAATGAGTTTTTTAAGAGGAAAAAATTACTTACAAGAAATAAAAGAGGAATTCTGAAATTTTTCCACATTTTAACCAACTTCTGTGAACTGTCTACATTATTTATTCATTTAGCAAAAAGTATACCCTGAAACTTAGAACAGAATCACACATACCTGATGCGATGACAGGATCTTGCATAAGCTCCCTGGTGATTGGACATATAAATTCATCAGGAATTTCAGAAGAAAGAGTTTTCACCTTTGTCCTGAGCTCTTCGATTTTCCTCAGAACTTTACTACGCAGCCCTAGAGAGTCTTAAAAAAAACAAACAAGAAACACATTCTTCTGTTAGGACTGGAGAATTACTGGTAACCTTTAGGCAAATCTTTAGCAAATAGAGGAAGACTTTATCTACTACAAGCAAAAATCGTCAGGAATATTGTTTACCACCTCAAACTATTTTCTTTATAAATCCTTTCATGAATTTCTGTAGTATAGAATACAGTATGGTTAATATAAAGCAGCCACTAATTTTTTATTCTAAACAATCTTAGATTCTGAAAGTTCCTCAAGAATTTTAGATTGCTAAACACAAATATGCTACACAAAATCAGAAAGGGCTCATTATTATTGGTTATTGAGACAAGAAAAAACTTTCCAAAAATTAATTTTTAAAGATGTTCAGCATAATAATGTAAACAACAGTATGGTGATTGCCACAGGGAATGGGGCTGGAAGGAGGAAGAATAGAAGGAATAAATGGTGATGGAAAGAGACTTGACTTGGGGTGGTAAACACACAATGCAATATATAGACAATGTATTGTAGAACTGCATACCTAAAACCTATATAATTAACCAATGTCACCCCAATAAATTCAATAAGAAATTCCATCTTATGTTTTAAACGTTATGAAATTGGATATATTATTTGCTAATTCTTGAATAAGACACAATCACAAATAAAGTTCATCTGTCCAAGACTGTACACAAGTTTCATTCATTTGTATTTTACTTTTCTCTTAAGTTTTTAAAATTCTTAATTTTTAATTTCAGGAAGTTTAGTGTTACTAGCTGTTTACATGTTTAGAATGAGCTGACAATTCTACTCTAGGTGAAGGTGTTTGGTGTGCCATAGGTAAAAAAAAAAAAATTACATTTCAGAATGCCCAATAGTTCCCATGAAAAGCCACACCAGCTTTCTTTCTGTTGGTGTTTATACACACCACTGAAAAGATTGCAGACACCTTTTCAAGGATGTTTGCAAACATCCTTGGAAGCTAGAGAAAGTGTCTCCCTTCCAGTCAGAGAGCAGATGTGTTTCCAGGTTAAGTAAAAAGATAATGTCCTTCTCTTGGGCTGGTTTGCTAGCACTCTCCTTATGATTGGTGTGGGTAGGTATATAGGAGCTTAAGGTTCCTCAGCTGTGACCCTAACACACATTGGCCCCACAAGACCCAGGGGGAAAGGGAAACAGATCTGAACATGAAGCTCATGCTTGCCTGCTGTGCCATCAGCTGTTTACATCTATTTGGGACTGCTTCACTGCTTTCCTGAGACTTCTTTCCTGTGTAATTCACTGAACCAAATTGAGGATTTGTTAAACGATTTTTAAAAGCACCACGTTTATAATTAGACAGTAGTCATCTCATTTTTAAAATTATTTTATTAATTTGTTTTTGTTACAGATGTTTCTCCTTTTTCCCCCATTGACAGCCTCCTCCCCATCCCCAGCTTTGTTGTCTTATGTCCATTGGTTATGCATACATGCATATAAGTTCTGTAATTTAACTCTTACCCCCCAACACCTCCTCTTCTGAGGTTTGTCAGTCTGTAATCTACCTCTATGTCTCTGGGTCAATTTTGTTCATCAGTTTGTTTAGTTCATTATATTCCACAAATAAGTGAGAGCATGTGGTATTTGTCTTTCTCTGCTTGGCTTATTTCAATTAACATAATACTCTCCAGGTCCCTCCATGTCATCTCAAATGATAAGAGATCTTTCTTAACAGCTGCATAGTATTCCACTGTGTACCTGTACCACAGCTTTTTTATCCACTCATCTACTGATGGACATTTGGGTTGTTTCCAGATTTTAGCTATTGTAAATAGTGCTATGAACATAGGGGTACATATATTTTCTGGTTGCTGTTTCAGGCTTCTTAGGGTATACTCCTAGAAGTGGGGTCACTGGGTCAAATGACACTTCAATTTTTAACTTTTTGAGGTAATACCATAGTGTTTTCCATAGTGGCTGCACCAGTCTGCATTCCCACCAGCAGTGCACAGGAGTCCCCTTTTCTCCACACCCTCGCCACCACTTGTTTGATAATTTGTTGATGGTGGCCATTCTGACAGGTGTGAAGTGATACCTCATAGTTGTTTTAATTTGTATCTCTCTGATGATTAGTGACGTTGAGCATTTTTTCACATTCTCTTGGTCATTTGTATGTCCTGCTTGGGGAGGTGTCTATTTAGGTCCTCTGCCCACTTTTTCATTGGGTTGTCTTTCTTTTGTTGAGCTGTAAGAATACTCCATATATTTTGGAAATTAACCCCTTATCCTGATGTATCACTGGCAATTATGGTCTCCCATATAGTGGGTTCCTTTTCCATTGTGGTGGTTGCTTCTTTTGCTGTGCAGAAGTTTTTGAGTTTGATGTAGTCCCATGTGTTCATTTTTTCCTTTGTTTCTGTTGCCTTAGGTGATGTATCAGTAAAAATTCTGCTGCCTATGATGTCTGAAATTTTGATGCCTACATTTTCTTCTAGAATTTTTATGGAGTCATGAGTTACATTTAAGTCTCTTATCCATTTTGAGTTTATTCTTGTGTATGGTGTAAGTTGGTGGTCTAGCTTCATTTTTTTTGCAAGTAGCTGTCCAATTTTCCCAACACCATTTATTGAAGAGACTGTCTTGACTCCACTGCATGCTCTTGCCACCTTTGTCAAATATTAAGCATATTGTCTTGGATCAATTTCTGGGTTCTCTGTTCTGTTCCATTGATCTGCCTGTTCTTGTGCCAGTACCAGGCTGTTTTGATTATAGTGGCTTTGTAGTATAACCTTATTATCTGGTAATGTGATCCCTCCTACTTTGTTCTTTTCTTTCAATATTGCTGTGGCTATTCAGGGTCTTTTTGGTTCCACATAAACTTTTGGAGTGTTTGTTCTAGTTCCGTGAAATATGTTGTTGATATTTTGATGGGGATTGCATTGAATCTATAGGTTGCTTTGGGTAGTATGGACATTTTAATGATGTTAATTCCTCCCATCTATGAACAAGATATATCTTCCCCTATTTCTTTTTTCAATAACCTGTAGTTTTCTGTGAAGAGGTCCTTTACTTCTCTGGTTAAGTTTATTTCAAGGTATCTTAATTTTTTTAAAACTTATATTTATTGTTGAATGTATTACAGATGTTCCTCATTTTTCCCCCATTGATGCCCTCCTCCCCATTTCCACCTTTCCCCACACTGTTGTCTGTGTCCACTGGTTATGCATATATACATATACGTTCTTTGGTTTATTTCTTCCCACTCCCATCCCCCTTCTCTTTGAACTTTGTCAGTCTAGCAACCAATTTGTACTTCTTAATCCCTTCATCTTTTTCACCCATTCTCCCAACCCCCCCTCCCATCTGGCAACCAACAAAATGTTCTCTGTATCTATGAGAATGTTTCTGTTCTGCCTGTTCATTTTGTTTGTAGATTCAATTGTCGATAGATATGTATTCATTGCCATTTTGTTTGTTCACATTTTTTATCTTTTTCTTCAAGAGCACCCTTCAACATTTCATATAATAATGGTTTGGTGGTGATGAACTCCTTTAGCTTTTCCTTGTCTGGGAAACTATATGGCCATCAATTCTAAATGACAGCTTTGCAAGATAGAGTAATCTTGGTTGTAGGTTCTTGCTTTTCATCACTCTGAATATTTCTTGCCACTCCCTTCTGGCCTGCAAAGTTTCTTTTGAGAAATCAGCTGACAGTCTTATGGAAACTCCCTTGTAGGTAACTAACTGCTTTTCCCTTGCTGCTTTTAAGATTCTCTCTTTGTATTGAACCTTGTGCATTTTGATGATGATATGTCTTTGAGCCTCTTGGGGTTCATCTTGTTTGGGCCTCTCTGCGCTTCCTGGACTTGTATGTCTGTTCCTTTCCCCAAGTTAGGGACGTTTTTCACCATTATGGTTTCAAATAGGTTTTTGATTTCTTGTTCTCTCTCTTTTCCTTCTGGCACCCCCAAGATGCTAATGTTGGTACACCTGAAGTTGTCCCAGATGCTCCTTATACTATCATCATTTTTTTTGAATTCTTTTTTCTTTTTGCTGTTCTGATTGGGTGTTTTTTGCTCCCTTATATTCCAAATCGATGATCTGCCTCTTGGCTTTACCTACTCTACTACTGAATCTGTGTAAATTATTCTTTATTTCAGTTTGTGCCTCGTTCATTTCTGACTGGTCCAATTTTATGCTCTTGAGGCCCTCACTAAGTTCACTGAGGTTCTCACTAAGTCCACTGAGCATCCTTATAAGCAGTGTCTTGAACTCAGCATCTGTTAGGTTGCTTATCCCCATTTCACTTAGTTCTTTTCCTGGAGTTTTGTTGTTCTTTCATTTGGGACCTGTTTCTTTGTCTCCTCATTCTGGCTGCCTCCCTGTGTTTGTTTCTTTGTATTACTTAATGAGAGGTATGGGGCTAGCTGAGACCAGTTGCTGCTTTTTTTTTTTTTTTATCCTCACCCGAGGATATTTTTCCATTTTTTTTTTGTACAGATAGAGTGGGAGGGAGAGAGAGGAAGGGAGAGACAGTGAGAAACATCGACGTGAAGGGACACATCGAGTGGCTGCCACCCGCACGACCAACCAGGGCCGGGGACAAACTGCAACCGAAGTACGTGCCCTTAGCGGGAACCGAACCCGGGTCTCTCCGGACCGTAGGCCGACGCTCTAACCGCTGAGCCAAACCGGCCAGGACTAGTTGCTGCTTTTTTGAAAGAATTTAGGAAAAACCTGAAGCTGGATCCAAGACAGGCCAATCCTATGGTAAAGCAACTGGCAACAGCTTGGGTGGGCCTGAAAGTTGGGTGGGCCAGGCCTCAGGGAGTCACCAGGGTGGGGCTACCAGTGTGAGCCAGGTTGCTGGAGTCCCAGATATGGAGGCAGTCTGCCATGCCAGGGAAGGGCTCACCAAAGGAACAAAGGCCTCTGACAGCACATCTGTCCAGGAGAAAGCTGTCTCTCCAGCCCACGCTCCAATGCCAAACAACTCAGTTCTTCCCCATATGTCTCTGGTGACTTTCAAGCTGCCTCCCCCACACTGGAGCCTGCAGGTTGCGAATCCAAGTCCATGTGTGGGCCCTTTAAGAGGAGCTGCCTGGGGCTCCAGCTACCTCAGCCTCAGTTCCCAATGGTTTTTCCAGCAAGAAGTTATGGGGACTTCTCTTCCTTGCACTGGAACCCTGAGCTGGGTGCCTGGTGTAGGATGGGGACCCCTCAGTCCTCAGGGAGAACCTTCCCAGCTGAGGTGTCCTCCTAATTCTTTTTCATCACCTGTGGGTATGGAACCAGCCTGTCACGCTTCCACCACACCTACCAGTCTCAATGCGGCTTCTTTAATTCTATAGTTGTAGAACTTCCATTCAGCTCCATTTCAGTCCGTTTTGAATGATGGTTGTTCTGTAGTTTAGTTGTAACTTTGATGTGGTTGTGGGAGGACGTGATACCATGTTTACTTACGCCACCATCTTGACCAGAAGTCCTGGTCAAGTAATCTTAATTACTTTGCTGCAATGATAAATGGGATTTTTTTTTTAGTTTCTCTTTCTGTGAGTTCATCATTGGTGTATAAGAATGCCATCGATTTCTTGACGTTAATTTAGTATCCTACTACTTTGCCAAATTCATTTAACGCCAATAGATTTTTGATGGAGCCTTTAGGGTTTTCTTAGTACAATATCATGTCATCTGCAAATAATGACAGTTTCACTTCCTCCTTTCCAATTTGTATTCCTTTTATTTTTTCTTCGTGTCTAATTGCTGTGGCTAAGACTTCCAGTACTATGTTGAATAAGAGTGGTGAAAGTGGGCATTCCTGTCTTGTTCCCGTTCTTAAGGGGAATGCTTTTAGTTTTTGCCCATTGAGTATGATGTTGGCTGTAGGCTTTTCATATATAGCTTTTATTATGTTAAGATATGATTCTTCTATTTCCACATTGCTGAGTGTTTTTATCAGAAATGGGTGCTGGATTTTGTTGAATACTTTTTTAGCATCTGTTGATATAATCATATGGTTTTTATCATTCATTTTGTTTATGTGGCATATCACATTTATTGATTTGTGACTACTGTACCATCTTTGCATCCCTGTGATGAATCCATTTAGTTATGGTGAATAAATTGTTGATGTATTGCTGGATCCGATTTACTAACATTTTGTTAAGGATTTTGGAATCTGTGTTCATCAGTAGTCATCTCATTTAAAAAAATAATTATACAACATCTAATAAGAGAAGAATATAGAAACATTTAATATTCTGAAAAATATGTATTTCCCATTCTGTACAAAATATTATACATTTGTTAATATTTAGAATCTTTATATTATTTATAAGAGAATATAGAAAGCCTATTTCAAAATGTCCCAGATAGCCCTGGCCAGTTTGGCTCAGAGGTTAGAGCATCAGCCCACAGACCAGAGTGTCCCGGGTGCAGTTCCCGCTAAGGGCACGTACCTCGGTTGCAGTTTGGCCCCGGTTGGGGTTGTGCAGGTGGCAACCTGTCAATGTGTCTCTCTCACATCAATGCTTCTGTCTCTCTCTCTCTTCCTCCCTCTCTATCTGAAGATAAATGCAAAAATGTCCTCGGGCGAGGATAAAAAAAAATGTCCTAGGTAAGAAAAAGTTAAATTGTGTGTTATCCTTGTCCAATTTTAATATCATTTTTAAAAAGGGAAGCAGTTACCAAGTCAAATCCACAGAATTTAACCAGAAAAAAAATATTTTGTGACTGGGATTTGGGAGTACGTGTTGTTAAACTGAACTGCTCAGAAAGAAAGGACCCTTACCAGCTAAATGGGCAATATTTAGCTATATAGGCATACCTTCGAGATAAGAATTTCTGATTATTTATCTGGCGATCAGAATAGAATTCTATTACTATTAATTATTTTTACTATGTTACTCTTCTATTTTCAAACATTCATTGAAATCTGAGATTAATTTACATTGTCAAGTGTTTCTGCAAGAAAGGTACTGTTAAGATTTTTTGTGAGAGAGTAGCAAGTAATCAACTAATGAAGATGTTAAATTCACCAGAACTTTAAAAAATAATAACTACACTGTATTTACTTTGAGAAAGAAAGAGTAAATTATAAAACAAATAAGTTATTAAAGATACAAAAATAACTTTCACAGTATGGCCTGGGTACAAAACCATCTAAACCCTAAGTATTTTCACAAAATCAGCATTCTGTTAACTTCTTAAAAGGCCATGAGCCTCCAAGAGATTTAAGTAGATTCATATACTATCTTTACAATGTAAGAAAAGTATAATACTATATTTTAAAATGGTCTTCTGAACAAACATTGTTATTTGACTCTTTGTTAACAATAAATCTCACTAGGGATATCCTATTTCCTAAGTTTTCTGGTTAATTAAGATTTTACTATAGCATATTGATGTTTATTATGTTTATTGAGCATGACACTAAGACTTCAAACTGTTTTTGATAAGAAGATAGTATCCAGAATACATAAACAACTCGACAATAAAAAGACAAATAAACCAATTTAAAAAGGGCAAAGAATACACTAATAATGAACAGTCAGAAACAAAAAAATCTCATTTACTATCACAACAACAACAAAAATAAACTTAACCAAGAAAGTAAAAGACCTGTTCTCAGAAAATTACAGGACACTGAAAAAACAAACAGAAGAAGATATAAAAAGGTGGAGACATATACCATGTTCATGGATCAGGAAAATCAACATCATTAAAATGTCCATACAACCCAAAGTAATCTACAGATTCAATGCAACCCCTATTAAGGTACCAATGGTATATTTCACAGATCTAGAACAAACACTTCACAAGTTTATATGGAACCATAATAGACCATAAATAGCCACAGCAATTTTGAAAAAGAAGAACAAAGTGGGAGGGATCACAATACCAGTTATACTACAAAGCCATTGTAATCAGAACAGTCTGGTACTGGCACAAGAACAGACATGTAGATCAATGGAACAGAACAGAGAACCCAGATATATCGACCCAAGACATATGCACAATTAATATTCAACAAAGGAAGCAAGAGCATATAATGAAGAAAAAACAGTCTCTGCAATAAACGGTGTTGTGAAAATTGGACTATATGCAAAAAAATAAAATTAGACTAACTTACAACGTACACAAGAATAAACTCAAAATGGATAAAAGACTTAAATGTAACCTGTGAAACCACAAAAATCCTAAAAGAAAATATAGGCAAAAAAATCTCAGACATCATATGTAGTTGAATTTTCACTGATCTATCACCTACGGCAAAAGAAACAAAGGAAAAAATTAATAAATGGGACTACATCAAAATTAAAAGCTTCTGCGTGGCAAAAGAAACCAGCAACAAAATGAAAAGGGAACCCATTCCCTGGGAGAACATATTTGTCAATGATACATCGGATAAAGGGTTAATATCCAAAATATATAGAGTACTCATACAGCTCAACAAAAGGAAGACAAACTATCCAATAAAAAGGGGCGGAGGACCTGAATAGACACTTCTCCAAACAGAACATACAAAAGGCCAGAAGACATATGAAAAAAATGCTCATCATCTCTAATCCTCAGAGAGATGCAAATTAAAACAACCATGAGATATCACCTCACACCTGCCAGAATGGCTACCATCATCAAATCCTCAAACTACAAATGCTGGCAAGGATGTGGAGAAAAGGGTACCCTAGCACATTGCTGGTGGGAATGCAGTATGGAAAACAGTATGGTGTTTCCTCAGAAAATAAAAAATGGAACTGCCATTCATCCCAATGATCTTACTTCTTGGAATACAGTATATCCTAAGAAGCCTGAAACACCAATCAGCAAGAATATATGCACCCCTTTGCTCCTAGCAGCGCTATATAAGAGCTAAGATCTGGAAACAGCTCAAATGCCCATCAGTAGATGAGTGGATTAAAAAACTGCACTACAGCCCTGGCGAGTTTGGCTCAGTGGTTAGAGCATTGGCCTGCGGTCCCAAGAGACCTGGGTTCGGTTCCTGCTAAGGGCGCATGCCTCGGTTGCAGTTTGTTCCCAGCCCCGGTTGGTCGAGCAGGTGGCAGCCATTCCATGTGTCCCTTTCACATGGATGTTTCTCTCTTTCTCTGTTCCTCTCTCTCCCTCCCACTCTACCTGAACAAAAGGTGGAAAAATGTCCTCGGGTGAGGATAAAACAAACAAAAAAAACTGCAGTACATTTATACAATGCAATACTATGCAGCTTAAGAAAGAGAGATATCTTACTCTTTGAGAAGACATGGAGGGACCTGGAAAGTTATTGTGTTAAGTGAAATAAGCCAGTCAGAGAAAGACAAGTACCATATGATCTCATTTATTTGTGGAACATTAATGAACAAAATAAGCTGTTGACCAAGAGAGATCCAGAATCATGGAAGTAGGGAACAGACTGACAAACCTCAGAGGGATGGGGGTGAGAGGAGTGGGAACAGATAAACCAAAGAACTTATATGCATATATGCACAACCAAATGACACAGACATTAGGCTGGGGAAGGCAGGAGGGGGGTGGGAGTGGGAAGGAGAGGGTCAATGGGGAATTAAGGGAGACATCTGTAATATTTTCAACAATTTAAAAAAAAAGGTCAAAGTATCCATATAGACATTTCTTTCAGAAGATACACAAATTGCCAATAAGCACTTGAAAGGATGCGCCACGTGATTAGGTAAATGTCAATCAAAACCACAGTGAAATATCATTTCACATCTGGTGGGATGGCTAGGATCAGAAAGACAGGTAATAACAGGCATTGACAAAGATAAAAAAAAAATTGGGAACCTCACACATTGCTGGTTGGAACTGAAAATGGTACAACTGCTTTGAAAGAGTCTGGCAGGTCCTCAAAATGTTGAATGTAAAGTTATTTGACTCCCAATTATACCCAAGATAATTGAAAACATATACTCACATAAAAACTCAGACATATATGTTCATAGAAGCATCATAGATAATAGCCAAGTGGAAGCAACCCAAATGTCCATCAAGTGATGAACGGATAAACAAAATGTGGTATAGCCATAATACAATGGAATATGTTCAACCATAAAAAGGCATGAATGAAACCTGAAAGTATTGTTAAATAAAAGAAGCCAGATATAATCAAATGGCCAAGAGACGTATAAAAAAATGCTCAATTTCACTAATCATCAGAGATACAAATTAAAAACAACTATGAGGTATCTTTGCACACTTGCCAGAATGGCTGCCATCAACAAATCATCAAACAAGTACTAGTGAGGGTGTGGAGAAAAGGGGACTCTAGTACACTGCTGGTGGAATGCAGACTGGTGCAGCCACTATGGAAAACAATATGGGGTTTCCTCAAAAATTTAAAATGTAACTGCCATTTGACCCAGTGATTCCACTTCTGGGAATATATCCTAAGAAGCCTGAAACACCAATCAGAAAGAATATATGCACCCCTATGTTCAATAGCAGCACTATTTACAATAGCTAAAATCTGGAAACAGCCCAAGTGTCCACCAGTAAATGAATGGATAAAACAAAAAGCTGTGATACACTAACACAATGGAATACTATGCGGCTGTCAATGGGCCGGGGCGGGGGGGGGGGGGGGGGGGGATATCTGTAATACTTTCAACAATGAAGATTGAAAAAATAAAGAAGCTAGATACAAAAGACCACTTATTATATGGTTTGTTTAAAAGAAATGTCAAAGATAGGCAAATCCATAGAGACAAAAAATAGATTATAGATTTATGGTTGCCAGAGGCTAGAAAAAGAAGAGATTAGGGTTCTTTTGGAGGGTCAAACATTTTCTGAAATTAGAGGGTGATGTATATACTATAAACCACTGAATTTTATTTTTAAGAAAAAATGACTTGAACAATGAAGATTACCAAAAAATTGTTGAAACCGAAAAAGACCTGAAAAAAAAAATTAGAAAAAATATTGTCTTAAGGATTAGAAAATTAAATATTGTTAAGATGACAATAATCCTCAAATTGATCTACAAATTCAATACAGTCCTTGTAAATATCAAGTACCTTTTATGCAGAAATTAAAATTTTACATAAAATTCATATGGAAATGCAAAGGACCCAGAGTAGCAAAACCAACCTTAAAAAATAAAAACAAAGATGGAGAACACATACTTTTCAATTTCAAAACTTACTACAAATCTACAGTAATTAAGACTGTGTGGTACTAGTATAATAGACGATTAGATCAATGAAATAGACTTAAGAGTCCAGAAATAAATCCTCACATTTATGGTCAGTTGCTTTTCAACAACGTGCCAAGATAATTCAAATGGGAAAGAACAGTCTTTTTAACAAATGGGGCTGGGACAACTCAAACCCACATCTAAAAGAATGAAGCTGGACCTCTACTTTATAACATAAAAATAAAGTAAAAATTGATCACAAACCTAAATCTAAGAGCTAAAACTATAAAAGCCATATAAGAAAACATAGGTATAAATCTTTGAGACTTGGGATTAGGCAATGGTTTCTTAGATACTACACCTACATACAGGACATGTAACAAAAGAAAAAAAATAGACTGGACTTCATAAAACTTTATTTTTAATATGTTTTTATTGATTTTTTAGAGCATGATAGGAAGGTAGAGAGAGTTTCATAGAAACACTGATGTGAGAGAGGAACACTGATCGGCTGCCTCCTGCACGCCCCACACCCTAGATGGAGCCCAAAACCCGGGCATGTGCCTGGACTGGGAATTGAACCAGGACCTCTCAGTCCATGGGACGATGCTCAATCCTCTGAGCCACACCGTCCAGGCAGGACTTCATCAAAATTTAAAACTTTTATGTAGTACAGGGAGAAATTATTTACAAATCATACGTTTGATAGGAGTCTAGTATCCAACTTTATATAAAAACAACTCAACTATATAAAGACAAATAACCTAGTTTTTTTTTTTTTTCTTGCTAACCTAGTTTTTAATATGGGCAAAGGATCTGAACAGACATTTCTCCAAAGAATATATACAAATAGCCAACAAGCACACTAATCATCAGGAAAATGCATATCAAAACCACAATGAGAAACCACCAGGATGGCTACAATTTTAAAAAACAAATAACAAGTGTTGATGACTTGGAAAAACTGGAATCCTCATACAGTACTAGTGAGAATGTAAAAATAGTCTGGCAGTTCCTCAAATGTAAGCACAGAGTTACCATCTGACCTACCAATTCCATTCCTAATTACACACCCAAGAAAATTGCAAACAGATGCCCACTCAACTTGTGCATGAATTTTCTAGCAGCATTATTCATAATAGCTAAGAAATTGAAATAATCTAAATCCAATCAACTGAAGAATGGATAAAAAGTGAGAAATGTATGCAATGGAATATTATTCAGTCATGAAAAGAAATGAAGTACTAATGTATGCTACAACATGCATAAACCTTGAAAACCTGCTAAATAAAAGAGACCAGACACAAAAGGCCATATATTGTATGATTCTATTTATATAAAATGTCAAGCATAGGCAAATCCCCCCAAAAAAAGAATAGGCAAATCCTTAGAGACAGAAAGTAGATTAGGTCACCAGGGACTACAGAGAAAAGGAATAAAGAGTGACTGCTAATAGGCATGAGGTTTCCTTTTGAAGTGATGAAAATATTCAAAATTAGATAGTGGTGGTAGTTGTACAACTCCATAAATATACTAAAAATATCACTGCATTATACAGAGTGAGTTTTATCATATGTAATTATATTTCAAATTTTAAAATATATGTTTTATTTATCATTTTAATTTATTGGGTGACTTTGGTTAATATAATTATATAGGTTTCAGGGGTATAATTCTACAGTACATCATCTGCACACTGTATTGGGTGTTCACCACCCCAGGTCATGTCTCCTTCTATCACCATTTATCCCCCCTTTACTCTCTTCTACCTCCTCCACCCCCCTTTCCCCCTAGTAATCACCATACCGTTGTCTATCTATTTGTCTTTGAGGTTTGTTTTGTTTTGCTTAACCCCTTATCTTTTTCACCCAGTCCCCCTAAAATGCAGTTACAAGGTGGCTTAAGTTAACCTAAACATTTATTTTCCTCAACCCAGCAATTTTCAACCACTGTGCCACAAGAATTTTTAGAACATGCAATACCTGACTATTTAGTCAGGGGTACTGACCTCTTTTCCCTTAGATTGTCAAATTTTAAAAAATGACAACAGCCAACACAACAATAGCTGTCTGGTGTGAATGAATCAAAATTATGTTTATTTTTTTGTCAGATCAGCAAAATATATATTTTTTGTATGCCACAGAATTTTAGTAGTTAGTTTGTGTGTGCAATGAGATGAAAAGGGTTGAAAATCGCTTCCATAATCTAATGAAAAGATATTGTCCTATACAAAGACATAATCTTTCACCAATCTTACCAATTTTCAAATCATCAGCCAGACTTTCTTTTGTAAGATTCAACAATTCTCTCCCATCAATGTTATTCATTTTGAAAATACCAACAAGGTCTTTTAAATCTTGTGCACAAAGCCATGTAGAGACATCATCTTCGGACCAATCTTCAGTAAATAGCTTCAGTTGATATTCTGTGCTGCTTGCTAAAAAAACAAACAAAAAAACCCTACAAATAGGCAAGTGAAATAACAAACAAAAGAAAAACTATTTCCTTCATAAATTAAAAAGTAAATAAAAAGTCCTTAAATCTGTGTTTTACTACTTTAACATCCCTTTAAAAATGTCAGAAAATCAAATAGCATGTATAATTAAAGTGTTATTTAATACATTAAATACTACTCTTTTGGAACTTTTTTTTTTTTTTACTGAATAAAAACAATTTTTCTTGCCCTAGCCGGTTTGGCTCAGCAGTTAAGAGCGTCGGCCTGCAGACCAGAGAGTCCCGGGTTCAGTTCCTGCTAAGGGCACGTACATCAGTTGCAGTCCGTCCCTGGCCCTAGTTAGGGTCATGTGTGTGGCAACCAGTCGATGTGTCTCTCACGTCAATGTTTCTCTCTCTCTCTTTTCCTCCCTCCCACCCTATCTGAAGATGAATGCAAAAATGTCCTTGGGTGAGGATAAAAAAAAAACAAAAAACAAACAAAAAACCCAACAAAACAAAAACAATTTTTCTTAATTATATAAAATTCTTATCAGGAAAATAATTATACTATCATCGGCATATTAGCACCACTATTTGGTTAATTCTTACAGTTTGATAAAAATAAAAAATAAAACAAACTCTTAAATTATATGGCAATGTTGCTTGATGAGGCCAAAAATAAAACCAAAAAAATGAAACTATGATTTCTATTTTGTTCACAGGCTATATTTATCTGAAAAATGAGTATGGAGTATAAATAGCTTACAAAACTATGGGAAGTGTGATATACATGAATGTGTACCTAAAGTATTTATCGGCAGTTTTAACATAGATCAACAACTTTAACACTGTCTTTTCTAAAATTATTTATATATTAAATATGGATGTATACTTTTTTTTTATCCTCACCCAAGGACATTTCTCCATTTTTTTGTTCAGATAGAGTGGGAGGGAGGGAAGGGGGGAGGGAGAAGGAGAGGGGTGTGGAGAGAGAGAGAGACAAAGAGACAGAGAGAGACATCGATGTGAAAGGGACACAATGAGTGGCTGCCACCCACACAACCCAACCAGGGCCGGGGACAAACTGCAACCAAGGTACATGCCCTTAGTGGGAACCGAACCCGGGTCTCTCTAGACCGCAGGCCAGCGTTCTAACCGCTGAGCCAAACCGGCCAGGGCTGGATGTATACTTTTTTAAAAATCCTCACCCGAAGATATTTTTCCATTTATCTTCAGATAAAATGGGAGGGAGAGAGAAAGACAGGGAAAGAGGGAGAGGAGGAGGGGGGAGAGAGAGGGATATATCGATTGGCTGCCTCCTGCTTGACCCCAACCAGGGCCAGGGCCTGAACCACAATCAAGGTACGTGCCCTTGACTGGAATCAAACACGTGACTCTTTGGTCCTCGGGCTGACACTCCAACTGCTGAGCCAAACTGGCCAGGGTTGGAAGTATACTTTACATTGAGAAAAGCAATGTTAATAATTTGTCAAAAACATTCTGAATTTGTTATTTAATAGTAAACGGGGTTGAACTGGGTTAAATATAATGTCCTTACTAACCTTGGCAAAGTGTTTCCGGGTCAAATTGCCAGATGTTCACTGTTTTGTCCATTGAACCAGTAGCAAGTAAAAGGATATTGGGTGCAAAGGCACAAGTTGTGACATACCTAATTAATAAAACAACTATTATGTATCCTCGGACTAATTTTTTACTTATATTAATACAAAGTAAGGTTAAAGTCAGACCTGGTATGCTGAGTCAACACATGAAGTATATTCTCAGTATTCTGAAAAACAAAAAACAAAAACAGCTTTACATTTACTCAGGCAAAAGTTACTAATAAAAACTTGTTTGACATCAACGGTGTATATACTCAATGTATTTTAAAATTATCAGTCACTAATATAGGTTGAAATGTTACTCAATGCATAAAGAATAGCATCTATACCTAATAATATTATCAGGTATTTATTTCACTCTTTCTTAATTATTAGCACTGTTGTTTAGTGACCACTTTCCTAGAAATTTTTAGCATAATGTACTGGCTTTTGCTGATTTGTTTGAACTTACTAATAATAACCTCAACATCTATTACATGAAATAATTTGTACTGGGTGGGAGCGGGAAGGGGGGGGACATCTGTAATACTTTCAACAATAAAGATTTTTAAAAAAGAAATAATTTGTACTTTTGCTATGGCATTTGACTTGTACCCATTTCAGGACCAGTGAATAGAAATGTCACTTAGATTGAGTACACTTAGCTGGCCATCCAGCATCAGATGTATATAACAGACTCATACACATATTTTATGGAAACAATTTATTATCATTGTTTTTGTAAATTTAAAAATATCATGACAATTTTATCAGAAAGATTAAGGATCTACTTCACCTTGTTTGAGTATTCTTTCTCATTTCCTGCCCGAACCTCTCAGTGGTTTGAACTTCTATGTGGAGGACCAGTTTGGATTCCTGCTTGACTCACTAGACTTTGATGATCTGCATCTCCATTTCATTTGCTGGCACAGCTACAGCCTGAACTTGATCACTATAAGTCTTTCCTCAACACTGACTTCTCCTGGAGAATATTTTCATTAACTACATCTTCACTATGTGTAAAACATTCATTTTTTTTTCATATTCATGCAACCTGGTCTTCATTCGCATGGTTCTGCCAAAAAACCCCATTTTTCCAAAACCATTATGACCTACTTTCCTTATACTAGTCTCTGACTCCAACAGTAGAAGGCCACTGCCAGCTATACCCTCACATACCCTGGGGTAAACAAACTTTAAGAATAATTGATATAAACTGATATTTTGGATACTGGTGCTCTTTAAATCTGTATTTTTTAAATCAGATTAAGCATCTGTCCATCTTAAAATCATTACTGAAATATTTAAGGACTTGTCCTAGAACCAATACCTTACTTGCATAACTATTTCAGCATTTCTGAAAATGTTTATATTATATACCTGGGCACCCTAAACAAAAAAATAAGGTGTGCATTTTTTTACCTTGCCTAACTAAACTTGAAGTTCAGTAGTCTAATAAAAAAACATACTACTTTACACAGATCACATATGCCAAGATTTTAAAATACTTACAATATCATACACTATGACAGACTTATCCACTGATCTTTAAAAGAAAAAAAAACGAGTGAAAAGTTCTTTACAGAATATAGCATTTATTTAGCATTTTAAAATCATTTAAATAACTTTTTTAGAAAAGGTTAAAATATTGATATACAAACACTTTTTCATATGTATGAACTTTTATTCAGAAAACTACATGCCATTTATGAAATTTATCAGAAAATTATAAACTTTATTAAACACTAGCATATGCTATTTATACTATATAGCCATAAAGAGAATAAGCATTTGTCATGTATAAATAAGAAGCAATCCCATATCAAGTTCATAACTCAAAGAGAAAAAAACACTACAAGGGAAAGCTATTACTTGCTACTTGGTTTTTGTTTCAGATAGCACTGTTCTTTATCATTGATATAGCTGTGCCTTAATTACTAATCGATGTATATGTCTTGATTGTGACTCACTTTTGAAATTATAATTCTAAACTTGATATGAACTCTACATGGTTTTGGTTAATGGTATAAGAATTAAAACCGCCCTGGCCGGTTTGGTTCAGCGGTTAGAGCGTCAGTCAGCCTGAGGTCCAGAGAGACCTTGGTTCGGTTCCCGCTAAGGGCATGTACCTCGGTTGCAGTTTGTCCCCAGCCCTGGATGGGTCATGTGGGTGGCAACCACTCGATGTGTCCCTTTCATGTTGATGTTTCTCTCTCTCTCTCTCTTCTCTCTTTCCCTCCCACTCTATCTGAACAGAAAATGGAAAAATGTCCTCGGGTGAGGATTTAAAAAAAAAAAAAAGAATTAAAACCATCAGGGATAATTCTAGTGGTGGAAAAAAAAAATCATACAAAAACACTGCAATACTATACAAAGTACATAATTAAAAACAACAGATAAATGTGCTTCTATATATTTCTCCCCTTTGGAAATGGAGTTTATACCACCATGATACATGTTGCAAGGCAAGAAAACATAACAACACAAGTGTTACTACCTTCTGTACAACTTTAACAATATTTATACTTATTATTAAAAGGTAGCTGATTATAGTCTGACCACAGAAGTCATACTTATGGAAGCCTGAAAATTCCTCTCAATAAGATTTAAAATGCTTTGTTTAGTAGGCTATTCAGTGTTGATAATGCATCTTAACTGCAGAATCTTTGTCATATATTCAAAATAAAAATTATACTTTTAATGTTCAAATATAAAAGAAAATACAAGAAAATGGGAATCATATAAATGTATTCTAGATGTAAAAAAATAAAAACCCCACATAGTTATAGCATTAAATGCTAAACTTCAGCCAAATATTTTAAGATATCATACCCACAGCTAACCTTACTATATATGCTAGACATAATTTATAGACACTCTTATTTAGTCTTAAATCCCTCAAGGTACAAGGTACTATTACTGGAACATATAAAATTCTTAGGTAAATCTCCATTATTTCTGAGCATCCTAAAAAAGAAAATACCAATTTCTGAGACTACCCCTAGTACAATGAAAATTAATTCATTCTAATGATATATCACTTGAGAGGTTGGACCATCATTAGTCATCTTAAAACCACTGTATTGGGAAAACAGAAATTAGGGCAACAAGCAAGAGTTCACATATGGGAATAGCAAACAATAATACTGAACAAATACCATGCTCATGGACAGGAAGAATTAACATCATTAAAATGTCCATACTACTCATAGCAATCTACAGATTTAATGCAATCCCTATCAAAATACCAATGTCATCTTTCACAGAACTAGAACAAATAATCCTAAAACTTATACGGAATCACAAAAGACCCTGAATAGCCAAAGCAATCTTGAGAAACAAGAACAAAGTTGGAGGTATCATGCTACCTGATATGAAACTATGTTACAAAACCATAGTCATCAGCATGGTACTGATATAAAAACAGACATAGAGATCAATGAACAGAATAGAGTCCAGATATAAACCCATGTCTATATGATAAATTAATCTATGACAAAGGAGACAAGAATATATAATGGGGTAAAGACAGTCTCTTTAATAAAATAATGTTGGGAAAACTAGACAGATACATTCAAAAGAGTAAAACTGGATCAGAAATACCAACTACAAGAATAAACTCAAACTTTTAAAGACTGGACTGTAAGACCTGCCAGCATAAAACTCCTAGGAGTAAACACAGGCAGTAAACTCTTTGACATCACTCTATATTTTTTGGATATGTCTCCTCGGGCAAGGAAAACAAAATAAAAACTAAACAAATGGGGCTATATCAAACTAAAAACTTTTTGCACAGCAAAGAAAATCATCAACAAAATGAAAAGAAAACTTGCTGAATAGGAAAAGATATTCACCAATGACATATCCAATAAGGGATTAATAGCCAAAATATATAAGAAATTCATAAAACTTAATACCAAAAAAACAAACAATCCAATTAAAAAATGGGCAGAGAACTATAACAGACATTTCTCCAAAAAGGACATACAGATGGCCAATAGACATATGAAAAGATGCTCAACATCACTAGTTATCAGAGAAATGCAAATTAAAACCACAATGAGATATCACCTCACACCTATCAGAATGGCTGCCATCAATAAATCAACAGGAAGTGTGAGGCTGTGGAGAAAAGGAAACCCTTGTGCACTGTTGGTGAGATCATAAATTGGTACATACAGCCATTATGGAAACCAGCATGGAGAGCCTTCAAAAAATTTAAAATAGAACTACCATATGTCCCAGCAATTCCACTTCTGGGTATTTCTCCGAAGAAATCCAAAACAATAATTGAAAAAGATATATTCACCCCATGTTCATTATTTACAATAGCTAAGATATGGAAGCAGTCTAAGTGTGCATTGATAGATGAATGAATAAAGATGTGGTACCCATAAACAATGAAATATTATTCAGCCATAAAAAGAATGAAATCTTGCCATTTTTGATAACATGGATAGACCTAGAGGATATTATGCTAAGTGAAATAAGTCAGACAGAGAAAGACAAACACCATATAATTTCACTTATATTTGGAATCTAAAACACGCAAAAAATGAACAAACAAAACAAAAACAAACTCATGGATACAGATAACAAATTGATGGTTGCCATATGGGAGGGGCATTGGGGAGAATGGATGAAAAAAGGTGAAATGGATTAAGAAGTACAAATTTCTAGATATAATAAAAGTCATAATTATATATAGTACAGTATAGGATATATATATAGTCAATAATATTATAATAACTATGTACGGTGTCAGATGTTTTATAGATGTATGGGAGGTGATCATTTTGTAAGGTATGTAAACGTCTAATCACTGTGTTGTACACCTGAAACTAATATGTCAACTGCAATTGAAAAATAAATTTGAAAATATAATTTTTAAAATAGGGACACTGAGCTAAATTACAGAACTAAAACTTGTTCAAGGTCATATAGGTAGTAAATGATAGGGCTGGGATTAAAACTCACTTCTACCCTGGCCATTGTGTCTCGGTTGGAGCATCATCCCATACACCAAAAGGTCTCGGGTTTGATTTCTCACCACTTCCTCTCTCTCTAAAATCAACAAAAATATATCCTCAAGTGAGAATTTTTAAATTTTTTCTTTATTGATTTTAGAGAGAGAGGAAGGGAGAAGGAGAGAAAGATAGAAACATCAATGAGAGAGAACGTTGATTGGCCACCTCCTGCATGCTCCCCAATGGGGACTGGGCCCACAACCTGGGCATGTACCCTGACTGGAATCGAACCAGTGACCTCCCAGTGCATGGGTTGATGCTCAACCAGAGCCACACTGGCCAGGCAATTGAGTTAGGATTTCTAAAAAAACCTCAATTCTACAGGATCCTAAATCCCACAAACATTAGTCCCCAAGAATATATTAAAATTAAAAGTAATTCATAATAGGCACATACCCTGACAACTTTAGCCTAAATAAAGCAGATGGCATGGTATTCAAATGTAAATAGGATTCACATACATTATAACTGATGAGGAATTATGATGTTATAAATGAACTTAACACTTCTTCCATGATTCAGAGAGTAAGGGCATGTCAGGATCTTGCAGTGTAATTATTATCATGAACATGAACTATCAAGAGAGAATTAAAGCCCAGCTGGTGTGGCTCAATGGACTTAGCATTGTCCCATGGACTGAGAGGTCCCGGTTCAATTCCCAGTCAGGGCACATGCCCGGATTGCGGGCTCGATCCTGAGTAGGAGGTGTGCAGGAGGCAGATGATCAATGCTTCTTTCTCACATTGATGTTTCTCTCTCTCTCTCTCTCTCTGTCAAGAAAAAAAAAAGAATTAAAATATCTTCAATGTGGTACATATATAACAATGGAATACTACTCAGCCATAAGAAAAGACTAATAACTGCCATTTGCAACAACATGGATGGACCTTGAATATCAATGCTAAGCTAAACAGGTCAGTCAGAAAAAGCTAAGAACCATATGATTTCACTCATATGTGCGTTATGAAGCTGAAACTCACAGACACAGACAACAGTATGGTGGTTACCAGAGGTAAGTGGGGTGGGGGATAGTAAAGTGTAAAGGGAGCCAAATATATAGTGACAGAAGATGCTATATGCAGATCATATATCGTACAAATGTACACTTTAACCCTGTATCAGTGGTTCTCAACCTTCCTAATGCCGCGACCCTTTAATACAGGTTCCTCATGTTGTATGTGGGTGTATCTGCATGTGGGTGGACCCGCCTGGAGACAGAAAGAAGAACAGTGTCTCGGTTCTTAAGACCATCAGAAATATGTGTTTTCCAATGGTCTTAGGTGACCGCTGTGAAAAGGTCGTTCGACCCCCAAAGAAGTCGCAACCCACAGGTTGAGAACCACTGGCCTATATAATCTTATTAACCAACGTCACCTTGATACATTTAATAAAAAATTAAAATTAAAAAATTAAATTTTAAAAAAGAATTGCGCCCTGGCCGGTTTGGCTCAGCGGTTAGAGTGTCAGCCTGCGGTCCTGAGAGACCCGGGTTCGGTTCCGCTAAGGGCGCGTACCTTGGTTGCAGTTTGTCCCCGGCCCTGGTCGGTCGTGCGGGTGGCAGCCACTCGATGTGTTCCTTTCACATCGATGTTTCTCTCTCTCTCTCTGTTCCTCTCTCTCCCTCCCACTCTACCTGAACAAAAAATGGAAAAATGTCCTCGGGTGAGGATTAAAAAAAAAAAAAAAAAGAATTGCAGTTTGCCTGAATATCGGGTTTCCTTGCTGAATATATGTGGAGATAATAGAAGATTTATCCAGGTTGCATAAATCAATCAAACATCTTTAAGGGCACAGACAATGTCTCATGCATCCTTTTACATGCCCTGTTGCAACTGGCAAAGAGCTGGGCACAAGACAGTCATAAATACTTGCTGAAGGCCCTGGCTGGTTTGGCTCAGCGGTTAGAGCGTTGGCCTGCGGACCAGAGAGTCCGGGGTTCGGTTCCCATTAAGGGCACGTACCAAAAAAAAAAAAAAATTGCTGAAGTTCATATAATCATTTTGTCCTTTAACCTCTCTACTTAAGAGTGGAACGCACAATATGTCCCCTCAAAACAACAGAAGGAAATCCAACTTTACTTGTTTAAACTTTCCAATGACTTCAATTCTAGGGCAAAGGAGAATTACTATAAATACTTTCTGATAATAAACTGTTTTCATCTTTTGAGGTAAGTCTTCTAAAATAACGAGAACATAACTAATTATTTGGCAAGGATTGGAGTGCATTGGGAAAAGTACTTAGTCCAGAACATTTTCAGTGTAAGTTAGGAGACCTGACTGTCTTGGCTGAAGCCAAAGCTGCTATGAAGAGCCATGAATGTGGATCTGAATGCTATGGCTCGTGAGACCAGACAGAAACATTTTAGAAAATCCGATGACAAGAAGAAGAAAATACACAAAAGTATTCAGAGAATATAAAATTATTAAATCATGCTACTGTGTCCCAAACCATTTGCTTTACATAACACATAGCTTTGAAAAATAAAAGCCAAGATCAAATTTTTAAGAGAATAGAAATTTAAAAATGATATAGTGCACTTGGGGAAAAAAAGAGCCAAACAGAAATTCTAGAACCAAAAATAAAATAGCCAAAATTAAGGAACTGTCAACTAATCAGTTTAATAGCACATTAGATGAAGATAAAATGAGTAAAGGGAAAACCATTTTGAATAAAGCACAAGAAATATAAGAATTAAAAATACTAGGAGAATAAGAGACAAAGTTTTTATAGTAAGAAAGTATAATTCACATTTAATTGAAGCCCCAAAATTAAAGGAGAGAAAGACAAGGACAGAGGCAATATTTGAAGAGATGATGAATAAGAATTTCCCCTAAACTGATGAAACAATCGTTCTATATATTTAAGCTCAATGAACTCCAAGCAAATTAAATAGAAAGAAGCTCAAACCTAGATACATCAAAGTAAATGTAGAAAACCACAAACAAAAAGAAAATTTTGAGAGAAGATAGTACAGAAAAAAAAAAAAAAAAAAACCACTAAAGGAGCAACAGAATAAAACTGACTTTCCTATAGCAATACCCCAAAATAATGTCCTAAGATGTTTATTACAACAAAGCAAGGTTGACTTAACATTTGAAAATTTGATATAATTTACCACACTAATACAATAAAAGAAAAAATATATAATCATTTCAAAAGCCGTAGGAAAATCATTTGATAAAATATTAACACCTATCCATAATAAAAAGAATTCTTACAAACCGAAAGGAATAGAAGAGCTAATAAAGCTTATATCCCCCAAACCTACAGTGATCATACTTAATAAGGAAAGCTTTTCTTTTGCAAAGAGGAATGAGACACCAATAGCTTTTATCACTACTTCCATTATCCTGGTAGTGTTAGCCAGTTCAGCAAGGCATAAAAGATATTCAAGGTATAAGGATCAGAAAAGAAGAGACAAAAACCATCATTAACATATGATATGATTATCTACATATTAACATATGTAGATAAATGCATTGGCTTTCCATATTTATTTCTCTATATTAGCCACATCTTTTATAACAGCATCAAAAAATTAAATAACTAGAAATAAATCTAATAAAAGTTGAGGAACCTCTGTATGAAAGTCAAGTATTAAAATAAATCAAGACAATTAAATGGAAAAATATTCCATCTTCATCTGTTAGAAAACTCAGTATCATAAAAATACAATTCTCCCCAGATTTATCAGACTCAATGTAATCCAAATCCAAATCCAAACAGGTATGTGCAGAGCGAGGAACTTGAGGCAATTTGAGAAGCTAATTAAAAAATTTGTATGTAAGTGTCAAAAGCCAGGAACAACTAAAATATAAAGCCTTAGAAAGATAGAATGGCATTAAAACAAGGACAGTTAAACAGAAAAATAGAACAGAACAGCAGGCTGAGAAACAGACCCACACTATGTAGTCAATGATTTCTGACAAGGTAGCTTATCAAAGTGGGTTTTTCCAACATATGTTGCTGGACAACTGGGCATCCATATGGAAAGAAATGAAACTAGATTCCTATCACACATAATACACACAAAACAAATTTGAGGAAGGAACAACAAAGAAAGTTTTAGAAGACAATATAGGAAAATATCCTCATGATCTTAGAACATAAAGAAACTACTGCCCAGGCCAGTGTGGCTCAGTTGGTTGGGTCCCATGCACTGAAAGGTTGCCAGTTCAATTCCCAATTAGGGCTCATGCCCAGGTTTATGACTCGATCCCAAGCAGGAGGCATGCAGGAGGCAGCCAATCAGTGTTTCACTCTCACATCAATGTTTCTCTCCCTCTCCTTTCCTCTCTCTCTAAACACTAATTTTTTAAAAATAACTAACTACTACAATTATAAACTGTAAAAAGGCAAATCCACAAGGTAGGAAATAATATTCGCAACACATATAACCAATAAATGACTCATACACAGAAATACAGAGAGAAATTTATATATTTAACAACAAATCAATAAGAAAAAGATAATCCAGAAGAAAAATGGGCAAGAGACTTGAACAGGTACATCATAAAAGAGGAAATAAACATGGCCAATAAAATTCTGAAAAAGTTCTAACCTCATTGTTTTGAGGAAATGCAAATTAAAGCCATAGGAAGATAACACTTCACACCCATCAGAATAGCTAAAATTAAAAAAGATCCACAATATCGAGTATAGGCTTGGATGTGATATAACACTGCTATAGGAGTCTTCAACCACTTGGAAAATAATTTGGTGTTACCTGTCAAAGTTGAAAATACAACTATTCTATGACCCATCAGTTCCATTCCTATGTATTTATCCTATAGAAACACATTAACATGTGCAGCAGGAGATCTAGATATATTCATAGAATTATTATTGTAATGCTCCCAAACTGGAAATAATCCATCAACATTATTTGGATAAATCAATTTGGCTCATCAACATTAATATGGATAAATTATAGTACATATACAATGGAATTATTACACAGCAATGAAAATCAATAAACCACAGCTATATGTAGAAATATGAATGTCACAAACATAATGTTGAGTAAATGAAGCCAGATATAAAATAATTCACATTGTATGATTTGTTTTAAATCAGTTTAAATGAAAAAAGTAATGTTGCTTATGACCCGAGGTGCCATCCTGTCACTAGAAAGGGCACTTGGAAGGGGAGGACTTCTGGAGCAGAATCAGCAGTGTTCTATTTCTTGACTTGAGTAGTAGTTACAGGTTTGTATCACAGTAACTTAGCAAGCAATTCTCTTATGTTTTATGTACTTTTCTGTATATCTGTTCTATTTCATATCAAAACGGTTTAAGAAAATTAAAACTAAATAGCTTACCCTGAGACTAGCATCTGCCCATTATGAGAAAAAGCACAAGCCAGAACAGGAGCACTGTGCCCACTCAGTGTGCTTTTATATTTTAATTCAAAACCTGCAAATAACAAGATGAGAAGAATTAGCAAGGTGACGTTCTTAGAATTCATTCTTAAGTCAAAATTATTGCACTTATTTATTCACTTAATCTTTGAGTGCCTACAGGACACAAATGAAAAAATCCTCATGCAATCCAGGTATTGGAATATAGTGTGATTTCAAAAGTTCAGAAATGGGTAAAGAAAATGGTGTGCTCAGCAAACACTAGACAGGGGGTTGCTAATATTATCAAATTTTAAAACTATATAAAATTTTAAAGTATCTTACAATCCTGGTTATTTACTTTTAAAATATGTTATATATTTTATTTAATAATATACATACATCAATTGCCCAAATGCCTAAAAAGAATCAAATACCTGTAGTTTTTAAAATCTGATATTAAGAAAATATTTCTCATTTCATAAATGAAAAATAATCAATGGAAATTTATATATCTTATATTTCCAATATATCTTATAACAACATGCCTACCAAGTATGGTAACACTAAAATCCTTTTTATGCTTTCTATAAGAACTTGACAAGAAATATCAAAACTATTTTAAAGGTAAACCAAGGGAATTCAATATATTTTAGTGATAACCTATAAAAATAATTATTAAGAAGAAATGGCCTGGGGTGGAGGGGACAAAGAACTAAGTGAAATCTGTAATTTTCTCAGACCTAATAAAAAGTTTTTTCAAGTGTTCATGGCTCTTAAGATTGCAAGAATTCAACTACTAAACAAAAAGGTCATTAGAGCAAGTGTCAACAACAAATAGTTTTATTTATTATTAAATATGTATTTTATTTCTATTCAAAATAGAAAAAAATACATTTTTTTTTTTTTATCCTCATCTGAGGACATTTTTCCATTTTTTTGTACAGTTAGAGTGGGAGGGAGAGAGAGGAAGAGAGAGAGGGAGAGAGAGAAACATCGATGTGAAAGGGATACATCAAGTGGCTGCCACCCGCACGACCAACCAGGGCCGGGGACAAACTGCAACCGAGGCACATGCCCTTAGCGGGAACCGAACCCGGGTCTCTCCGGACCGCAGCCCGACGCTCTAACCGCTGAGCCAAACCGCCAGGGTGAAAAAAATACATTTTTTCTGGGAGAACAGATGTGGGCATTAAAAGCACTGTGTGGAACATGCAGATGAGTAAGTAGGCATAATCAAACAGAGCAGAAATGTAAAGTAGCCAACCAAATGGAGACCAAACAACTTGCAATATGACCGTAAGTAAAGGGTATATTCTCAAATATAAGATCCATATGTCTATCTATTCCCTCCTACATATAAGCAGTTAAAATTTGGTATAAATGATGAATGTTTTATAAAAAGGCTTTAACTGCACATTTATAAACAGTGATACATGTTTTTTTAAAGAGTCAGTGTAAAGCCACATGTTTCATTCTTTTTTAGATTTTATTTAAATCCTCGCAGAGAGAGAGGGAAAGAAAGAGAGAGACACACACATCGATTGGCCGCCTCCCACACAACCCCAACCAGGGCTGGGGACAAACCATAACTGAGATACATGCCCTTGACCAGAATCGAACCCTCAACTCTGCAGTCCGAGGGCCGACTCTCCAACCGCTGAGCCAAACCGGCCAGGCCAAAGACACATTTTTCAGACAGTGTATGAAAAGCTCTACTTTTGAACAATGTTATTTAAAATATATTGTGTTTAGAATATCTACATATATGACTAAGTGGATGGTTTCTTACAAGAATTTTACTTTGATAGGTAGGAACAGATGGCGGAGGTAAGATAGACCTTGTAAAGGAACCCTATCCTCATCAGCAAGTAACTGGATACATTAGAAGAATTACTAAGCATAACTTAATATGCAACGAATTAATTAAATTTCCACAAAAGGAAATGCATCTATTTCCTGATGATAGGCCCATCTCTGTACACTAGTATAATGGCAAATTCTCTCCTTGACCAAACTCTGCCAGGTTCTTCTGAGTTCTCTTCTTGACTAGTCCTTGATCTTGGCCTATAAAGACTTTGACAGTTTCTAAGAGCTCAGGTTGCATCCCCAAAATGACCCTATCCACCTTAAAGTGCCTGCCTGAGAAAACTCAAGGCTGTCAAAAATTTTATTATTTGTTTCAGCCAACACCTGAAGAATAGGGATCCTGACTCCCAGACTGTGGGAAGGTAGGAGTTTAACTTCCAATTAGCAAACCCAAATGGGTTTTACATGGGCCAACCCCTGTTCTTCCTGCTTTTGTAATTTTTCACTTCACTCTACAGAGCCCCAACTTACTGACCTTCTTAGTTCCTTATTCTTCCTTTAAAATGCCCAGTCATACCCTGGCCGGTTTGGCTCAGCGGTTAGAGCATCGGCCTGCGGTCCAGAGAGACCCGGGTTCAGTTCCCGCTAAGGGCACGCATCTCGGTTACAGTTTGTCCCTGGCCCTGGTTGGGTCGTGCGGGTGGCAGCCAAGCTACTTGATGTGTACCTTTCACATCGATGTTTCCCTCTCTCTCTCTTCCTCCTACTCTAGCTGAACAAAAAATGAAAAAATGTCCTCGGGTATGGATTAAATAAATACATACATACATAAAGAAATAAAAATAATAATAATAAAATGCCCAGTCACCTCTGTATAACCTGAAGTTGAGGTCAGTTCATGCCAGACTCTTTTCCCTATTGCAATAATATTACTGGTTAAAAGCTGTCTTTACTACTTTAACTACTGTCCCACTTTGTCTATCGTTGATAATAATTATAAACAAAATGTAGTCTGTACTATAACTGAAGCTTATTAGATAATAAAATAAAAATATTTTAGGCAACTGAAGCAAGATGGCCAATTGACCATTTATCAACAGCCAGGGGGAAAGGAAAGTCTGAATGACACAAATACAGACCTGGAAATAGGAAAAATAACTAAAAGTCTGTTTCTGAAATACCCAGTGTCTTCCTCCCAGACCCACCACAGCATGCTGCTTGACAGCCAGATGCTCTCCCCAGGCAAAGCGTATTCTAAGACATGTAACTGCCAGGGGAGCTCCAGGGAAGTCCCAGAGGTCAGAATACCCAAATTCTCTAAGCCCCTAACCCCTCCCCAATAAGGGCTAACAAACCACCCCCTAACACTAAGGGGAAGCTAGCAACAACACACCATCATGTGTCCTGGGCTTTAAACATCTTATTGGTGTCTAATTCCTAAATGTCAATGGAATCCAGGCTTTAGGTAGCTACATGAAAGGGAAAGATCAGAGTAAACCAAAAAACGGTCCAAGAGCAAACAAAGATAATCAGGACACAAGGGAACTTAAACACAAAACAAAAAGCCTCGAATTATTATCCTGAGAGTTTTTCAAGGATCTTGCATTCGTAAAGTAAAAAGAGGACGCTATGAAAAAGAAATAAAGATGAGCTTTTAGAAAAGGAAAACATGATTGATGAGATAAAAAAATTCAAAATAAGATTAAATGATAAAGCTGAGAAATTTTCCCATAAAGTAGGAAAAAAGATAAAGAGATAAATGCGTGTGTGTGTGTGTGGGGGGGATAGAATCATGTCAGAAGGTCCAACACAATGAATAATGTAAGTTACACAAAGAGAGGAGATAGAGAAGAAAGTATTAAAGAAATAACAACGAAGTACTGTTTCCAAAATTGAACAAGTAAAGGGTCACCTGAAGGAATAGTACAATGCATGAAGAAAAGACCCACAAAAAACAATAACTACAATGAATAATGTAAAATATGGTAGTATAAACAGTATTTGTGGACTCTGTGAAAACCACCAAAAGAGTTGAAAACAGATAAAGTGCAAAGTGTAGTTACCACTGTATGTGGTGGTGGTGTGGTCACAATCAGCAGTGAGCACAAAATGTTTAAATCATTTGTATGTATTACTCTGATTAAAAGTTCCTAAAGCATTTTAATAATCACTCTTAGGTAGCAAGAGTACCTTAGGTAAAAAGATTAAATAAAACAAATTTTATCTGGATCACAATTTTAGAGAACTACTGGTTGAATACATACCTAAGATATGGCTAAAAGAAACAACCCAAATTTTGATCTGGCAATCCTGACCACATGATGCCAATCGAAAACACTGAAGATCTTGCTCTCCATCTAAAAATGTAAATTTGTTAAAAATAAATACAAAAGAACTTATAAAACTTTTAAACCAAAAATATTTCAACTTCCTAGACTGAGATGTTGATTCTATTCATTTAAACTATATTTACAAGCCACATTAATCACACCATATAATGAAATGTCAGTTGAAGAATTTCTTTTAAACAAGGTTCTTCAAAGGATAACTTTAACCCTTAACGTTGTTACAACTTTATATTTCTATTTTAAAAATATCTTTTTTAAATCCTCACCCGAGGATATTTTTCCATTTATCCTAAGACAGAGTGGGAGGGGGAGAGAGAGAGAGACACATCGATGTGAGAGAGACACATCGATTGGTTGCCTCCCGCACGACCCTGAACAGGGCCAGGGACCAAACCATAACTGAGGTATGTGCCCTTGACTGGAATCGAACCTGAGACTCTTTGGTCCACGGGCCAACACTCTAACCACTGAACCAAACCAGCCAGGGTTAAGAAATATGTTATTTATAAAATATCTTTTTATTTAACTTCCACTAAGAATATAACAGAAGGCTGCAAGGGCCAATACTGAGTCACTAAACCTATGGCATCCTCCATCCCAATTTCAGAGTCCATGATGTTAGCACTGATAGAAAAAATTAGAAAAAAATATCAGTTATGATATGGATGTTAAGTGCTTAATTATTACTGACAACTTCTTTAGGAGATATCCATTTCTTAAAAGCTTAGTCTACACTTCATATGCTCTAATAATGAAATTTTTTCACATTTGATTTTATCATGACAAAGACTGGAATTATATAAACCCCAAATAATATCAATTTAGTTCATTTGATTTAGTGGAAAATATTATACAAATTAGGGAATGTAATCAATCAATTAGATTGTCCCCAAAAAACCCACTAGTTTTTATGCTTACTTGGATAATTTCAGGTATTATTATGTACCCACCAGTAAGTTCCTAAATATGGTGGATAATGTAGACAATGTAAATATTGGTATCATCGACTCAATTTTAATGAGTTCACCTAATACCACAGACGCAGTTTGGCACTCATATGCAGTAAGACATAATTAAGTACAATCTTAAGATTGCACTCTGGTTTTGCAAATATTCAATACATGGTATTTAAATAAAATATTTTGTGTACCTGAGTATGTGAAATAAATTTTTTTTATGGACTGTCTTGTTGAAAGCATATACATTTCATTAACATGCAACAAATTAACTTCCTTCTCATTGAAAGTTTTTCTAACTCCATGGGACTTCCACATTTCAATAGCATTTTATAGTTTTTAATAGCATAGGTTCAGCCAAAAGGCATCTTTTCTGAGAAAGATGTTGATGCATATAAACAATTCCTGATTATCATTAAGTCTTTCTAAGGTAAAACATCTTACTCAGTAAGTGGCTAAGAGTAAATTATTTAAGTACTAGATTAAATTAGGAAAACTTTTTTTTCATTGTGTGACTAAATAGATACTTGCAAGACAATTTTGATGTTTAAGTAGTGAGAATTCAGCTAGGACAATGAAAAACTATGGAGTTTAAAACATGTCTATACTCAATATCTAAATATAATATTTAGAAATATACTTTTCTTCAGAAAGATATCTAAATTGTAATAATAACCTAGTCCAAGTTTTCTTTCATTAAAAATGAGAGAGAGAGAGAAGATTTGACTTTAGGTGGTGGGCATACAATGCAATATACAGATCATGTACCAAAGAAATGTACACACGAAATCTGTATGATCTTATTAACTAATGGCCCCCAAATACATTTAATTTTTTTTTTTAATCCTCATTCGAGGACATTTTTCCATTTTTTGTACAGACAGAGTGGGAGGGAGAGAGAGGAAGAGAGAGAGAGATGGAAACATCGATGTGAAAGGGACACATCGAGTGGCTGCCACCCGCACGACCAACCAGGGCCGGGGACAAATTGCAACCGAGGTACATGCCCTTAGCGGGAACCGAACCCAGGTATTTCCAGACCGCAGGCGGACGCTCTATCCGCTGAGCCAAACTGGCCAGGGCCAAATACATTTAATTTAAAAAGAAAAGCAAGCTCACATCCAACCCATTCACAGGCATACCTCATTGTACTGCACTTCACAGATGCTGTATTCCTTACAAACTGAGGGCAAGACCCCCCACCAGCAACAATACTGCAGTATTTGCTTTGTTGTGTTGGTCGGAACTGAACCTGCAATATCTTTGAGGTGTGCCTGTATACAGAGTAGATGTTTTCAAATGGCCTTCCTCCTAGTGTAGTGCTAGTTTCACTATAACTTCCTTTTCTAGGTTGCCTGCATTATTTATAAATAGGAATACCTATGCCTCCCTAAAAGGAAAGACATATTTGGGTTGAGATTTTAAAACTTTTAAATTCTCTAAATAAAAACAATTGGGCTCTTTATTGTAAGCTAGAAATTTTATCAGTATGTAATGAGAAAATTGATGATTTATCTTCAGGCATAAATGAGATTCTTTTTCTTTATTTGAGCAAAATGTCACAAAGACAGAAGAGTCAATATGTTATAAGTATTTACTGATATTAACAAATACCAATTAAACAATAATGAATTAAAATGACATACTTTGTCTTTTAAGAAAATACAGTAGGTCCCATGAATTCTATAACAATCCCTTTTGAAGCATTTATCAATTTGTTTCAGGGAATTTACACAAGGTTAATAGCTTCTTCAACAAAAGTTGAACTAAAGAGACACAGATTAGAATTATACTGAGAAATATACTTTGAAATATACTCCAAAGGTGGGCTAAGGCTGTAGGTATTACACTTATTTTAGAATCTCACCTAGAATTCTCTGCCTGATTTAATGAACCTTTCCAGGCCCCACCTGCTGTCAATCCCTCTAAAGATAGGACAAGGATGCCCTTAGTTTTTCACTAATAATGGTATTTTAATTAAAATCTATTTTAGATCATTTAAATTCAACGAAGAAACCCAAATCACCCTATATTTCTATAATTCAGCAAAGATTTGAGTGCATATAAGGTTTGGAACAGGTGCCACAGAGGGAAGAAATGGTTCTTGTCTGTTACAAAATGGTCTTAGAATAAAACAGCACAAAACAATATATTAAAAAATAAATGATCATAATTAAACTAGGTAGGGAATTTAAGAATGGGTTCATAAAACAGACCTCTATTAATTTGCTATATGATGTTAAAATGTTAAAAAACAAAAATTTCAGCAAATCACTAAAAGGAATCTTATTCACCAATTTACCTTTCAAGGCCTACTATGTATCCGGCCCTGTCCTCATGGAGCTTTCAGTCTAGGAAAAACACCATTAAACAATCTACATAAGTAAACATAAAATTAAATTTGATACTTCTGTAAGTACTGCAAAAGAAAAATAAAGTATGGACATGAAAGGCTATCACAATGCTTTAGATTGGGTTTGTTAGTTTATCTTACTTTAACATTCTTTTTTAAATTGATTTTAGAGAGAAGAGACAGACATTGATGAAAGAAATACCCACTGGTTGCCTCCCACACGTGCACCAACTGGGGATCAAACCTGAAACCTAACGTGCCCTGACCAGGAATCGAACCAGCCACTCCTTGGTATATGGGATGATGCAACAACCAACTGAGCCACATCAGCCAGGGCTACTTTAACATTATTTTAACAAACCATGATGGGTTTTATTTATTTTTTAATCCTCACCCAAGGATATTATTCTATTTATCTTCAGGTAGAGTGGGAGGAAGAGAAAGCGAGAGAGAGAGAAACATCGATATGAGAGGGACACATTGACTGGTTGCCTCCCACATGACCCCAACCAGGGCCGGGCACAAACCACAACCAAAGTACATGCCCTTGGCCGGAATCGAACCCACAATTCATTGGTCTGCGGGCCGATGCTCTACCACTTGAGCCAAACTGGCCAGGGCCCATGATGGGTTTTCAGTAGGGGAGTGCCAACACTGTCCTGCCACTGTCTGGATCTGGCTGTCCAATAAGGTAGTGCCTGGCCACATGTGACTACAGAACACTTGAAATGTGGCTAGTTCAAGTTGAGATGTGACATAATATACACACATTTCAGTGACCTAGTACAAAAATATATATGTATATTAAAGAACCTGATTTTCACATATATTTCTTTGTAATTTCAATGTGATTAGAAAACAAAGGAGAAGGATGATTCCTCAAAAGGAATAAATTCAAAGGGCTCCTCGTTTGATAAAATAAAAATGAATAAAAGAAACAAAAGTCACATACAAATTACAAATAGGATTCACTAACGCTTAAAAGAGTAAAATAACTAACCAGAAACTGGCTGTGAAGAAAAATCGCAGCAGGTAATGCCAAGATCGTGTGCTTTTTCACTGTGCAGACACCTCATTGTATCCTCCCACACTGTTAAATCTCCACAGGAGGAGCCAGTGACAAAGAGGTTTCCGTCGGGAGAAAATGCACAGGACACCAAGGAGCCATCCTTAACACTACCACATCTGGAATAAAAGCAAAAAAAAAAACAAAAGGAGGTTTTCATTTCAGAGCGTCTTTTTCTTCATAGTAGTTTTTACTTCATAGCACAATTTCTAACAGCAGCTTGATAAATGACAATAAAGAATAGAAAGGGCTATAGATGCCTACAGAAATAAAATATCATTTTTACACTATAAACTGAAACTTGCTTTCTGAAAATAAGAAGATTTAAACATTATTTTAACTAATGTGTTCAAGCCTGAACTATGGGGATCCAAACCAAAGTTCACACAGCAAGTCAGTATGAACACATTAAAATGTACAAAACCTAACAAAAGCAGTGACAACCAACAACATCAACTACAGTCACATATATATTTTTTAAAGATAAAACTATTTTTATTGAATAACATGTTTTGGGGGTCAAAGGTCCATCTTTTATATTAAAATCACCTAGAAACAACAGTGAGGCCTTTCATCTCATCTTCAAATACAAATTCTTTATGAAAAGAAAATGCTATGGACAAGTTAAAATTATCTTGGGAAGATAAAGAAGCACTGTGCTACTGCGCTAATGATATCATTTTTTCAATTAGGGAAAATAGACTAGAAAAAAAAAAATGATTGGTGCAGTGTCCCATCCAGTGGTTAAATCTATAGCAGTGTATTATTTTACATCATTAATTAAGGAACTAATGCTATAGAGGCAGAAGTCAAAAAGATCTCTTAGCTGACAGCTGCATTTCATTCACAGACTATAACTTAAAGACATTCCATTCTTTCTGCCCTTTCTCTTTAAACAGTTTATTAACACCACTTGAAACACATCACCTTGTTCAACCCAAAGACCTAGACCTAACTGAGCAACACTTGTTTACCAGCTGGCATCTGTGCTCTGCATGATGTTGAGGAGTAGGAAGGGGGAAAGGGACATTAAGCTATGTTAAGAGGTATTATTTAAATGTTTATGGTTTTTAATGTACTTCATGTCACTGACCTGTACAGTTAAAAAGTGTAAACTTTGTGTTAAAAACATTTCACCATGATGTAAGTACATAAAAGTACATAGTTTTAATGTTGGTAAGTTGTAACAGAACATTACTCATGTAAATTAATGGATATATTTTTATTACAGGAGTTTTTCAGGTGTTGGGGTTTTGTTTTGTTTTTAAGAAATTATACAAATACCACTCTACTTCTGGGCTTGATCATTCACTCAGCAAGAATCCTTGTCAGGGAATAGTCTCTCTCTTAAGTGAGACTTACCTGACATTATTTTATTATTAAGAACACTTGAGCCTACAAAAATAAAACCTAAAATCACTAATCTTATTCACAAGACTGTTTTCATTCTCTAACTCTCACAGTAAAAATCCATAAAAGTCTAACAAGATTAACCCTTATTTCATAAAACAAAGACTGAAAATGTAAAACTCTCAGAGCCAAGCCAATCTGCTGCAAGAATCACACTAAACACCCGTTCTTATGACCTTCAGAAAACAAGTCAAAATACTGTTCCTTGTGGTGTCTGAAAATGACGATACTTAAAATCATCAAAATATTCTTTGTATTTTTTAAAAAATAGGCCAGTTAAAAGGATTGAAAACAGAAAGTGTTTAAATATCCATACCTATGTAACTTGTATGACTGCGCATTCCACAAAACAGCAGTTCCATCAGCTGCCCCTGATACCACCCAAGTGGAGTCTGGGGAAAACCGACAAACCCTCACAGGGCTCCCACTGGGCTGTTCCATCACTGCCAATGTCTGTCCATTCTGAGTATTCCATAGGACGGTGGTACCATCTGTTGAACATGAAGCCAAAATGTGTCCTGAAGGGGAGAAGCAGCAGCAGTGGACAGCATAGGTGTGAAACTTCAGTGGCGAGTGTGGTAATTCAGTAAAGTCACTGAGGAAGTACAGGCGAATTGTTTTGTCCAAGGAGCAAGTAGCCAAGAGGGAAGAGGAGAAGGCACAACAGTTGACATCATCACCATGATCAGCTAACGTGTGGATTAGTTTCACCATATTCTTTACTTGAAGTAAAATATCCTGTAATTTTTAAATAGATAAAGGTTACTTCATCCTAGAAAGCAAATAAATGTGACTCAAATCCATACACAAGGGCCAGAATCGACTTAAGAATTTGTCCAGTGAAAGCTCCTACATTCATACCTCTTTTTTTAAATCCTCATCAGAGGACATTTTTCCCATTTATTTTCAGACAGAGTGGGAGGGAGGGAGGGAGGAAGAGAGAGAGAAATACATCGATTGGTTGCCTCCCACAGGACCCCGACCAAAGTACATGCCCTTTACTGAAATCGAATCCGTGACTCTTTGGTCTGTAGGCCGATGCCCTAATTGCTGAGTCAAACCGGCCAGGCTACGTTCATACTTTTAAAGGACAATCTATTATACCAAGGATAAGGGTAATTTGGCGAGAAAAGGAAAACATTTATAAGACTATAAATGGTTATCACAGTCACCACTGCCATACCAATTAAGTTCCATTAACTCCTAAAAAAGAACATCAAATAAATTCAGACTGATTTGACATTAACTATCTAATACCTCAGGTATTCATCTCACCTTTGAAGACTTTCCCTTAACTCTTTACTTCTCATTGCCTCATTCCAGATCTAATCATCTCAACTCAAAAAGATTTTCACTGTTTTAGCAAATGGTCTCAGCTGCTCCTTCCACAGGATGGAGGCAAGGCTATTGCTCTGCCTTTAAGATACAGAACTGTAGGGTTCACTCATAACAAAAGATTTCATTCAAAATTTAAGTGGCAGTGTAGTAAACTATTAAGTCATCTTGCGTGATAAAGAATAAAATGAAGTGAGCATCGGCCCGCGACCGGAGAATCCCGGGTTCAGTTCCCGCTAAGGGCACGTACCTTGGTTGCAGTTTGTCCCCGGCCCCGGTTGGGGTTGTGTGGGTGGCAGCCAGTCAATGTGTCTCTCCCACATCGATGTTTCTCTCTCTCTCTTCCCCCCTCTCTCCCTCCCGCTCCATCTGAAGATAAATGCAAAAAATGTCCTCGGGTGAGGATAAAAAAAAAATAAATAAATAAAATGAAGTGAAGAACTAAATTAATAAATCCAGGAAACCATGAGAAGAAAATTGACAAATTCAAAATAAAATCTAAACTCCTCACCAAGGCTTACAAAACTCTATCATCTGGCTCTTGCCTACCTGCATTCCCTTTCCCTCACTACTTTTCAGCCTCCCTGGTCAAACAGATTCCAGAACTTCCATCTTCATAAAGCGGTAATTTTTTTAAAAATTGATTTTAGAGAGAGAGAGAGAGCGCGCGCGGAAGGGAGAGGGAGGGAGAGAAACAAACATCAATATGAGAGAAACATTGATCAAGTTGCTTCTGGTCCAGGTCTGTCCCCTGATGAGGAACTGAAACCTTGACCCTTAGGTGCACAGGAGGACACCAACCGTGTCATACAGGCCAAGGCCATACATAGTGTTTTTTTACATTGGCATTCTCTTCCCTTGTCTTTTGAGATCCTATTTCTCATTTAAATCTCAATTTCAGCTCTGGCCACTTTGGCTCAGTGGTTAGAGTTTCAGTCTGCGGTCCAGAGAGACCCGGGTTCGGTTCCCACTAACAGCGCGTCGTACCTCAGTTGCAGTTTGTCCCCAGCCCTGGTTGGTCGTGCGGGTAGCAGCCACTCGATGTGTCCCTTTCACATCGATGTTTCTCCCTCTCTCTGTTCCTCTCTCTCCCTCCCTCCCACTCTATCTGAACAAAAAAATGGAAAAATGTCCTCAGGTGAGGATAAAAAAAAAAAAAAAAAATCTCAATTTCAGTGTCCCTCTTCAGAGAGGGTTTTCCAAGCTAAAGCAGCTCATCAATTCTCAGTGTAGCAGTTACCACCATATGATATACTTGCGATTTGTCTCTCCCTATTAGAATGTAAGCTCTAAAGGAGTAGAGATCGTGTCCATCTGGCTCATTTCTGTATCCCTAGCATGTAAAACTGTCAGACACATACTGTGTGCGAGTAAATATTTGTTGCATATTTATTATTTTCCAAACCCAGTTGAGTTCTAGCCTTTAAATAGTATGTGAACATAATGCAAAATGAGAAAATTTAAAATAAAGCTACCGCCCTGGCCGGTTTGGCTCAGCGGTTGGAGCGTCGGCCTGCGGTCCAGAGAGACCCGGGTTCGATTCCCGCTAAGGGCACATATCTTGGTTGCAGTTTGTCCCCAGCCCTGGTCGGGTCTTGTGGGTGGCAGCCACTCGATGTGTACCTTTCGCATCGATGTTTTTCTCTCTCTCTCTCTTCCTCTCTCTCCTTCCTACTCTATCTGAACAAAAATGAAAAAATGTCCTTGGGTGAGGATTAAAAAATAAATAAATAAATAAAATAAATAAATATAGCTACCAATACAGTGGGAAAATGGTGTAGAATGAAGTTATTAATAATCAGCCCTGAAGGGCTAGGTATAACCTTGGATTGTAAAATTCATAATCTCTTGTTCTCTTATTTACAGAAATCTCTACAACAAGATGGAGCATGCCTTTTCCAATTTTCATCTTAGCCCAAAAGTTTAGCCTCTCTTTTCAAACATAAACTCCAATAAAGCCCAAAACACAACCACCCCCCCCCCAAAAAAAAACATGTGCAAAATCCTGGTATATTATCGACTGCATTATTTTGCACTGAAAACAAACAAGGTCAGGTGATACTTTCTAGCAAACTCCCAAATCCCAACTGTGCAAGTGCACATAGGTAGTTTCCCAAACAAACTTTGGTTTCCACACCCTTGTGGCACTCAGCCCCTTTCGCGGTTCCTGGCCACACAGTCAAGGACAGAGACCTAATCAGCCCAACAGTTTATTCTGAGAAGCGCTCTCAGGCCTCGGGGTGGGGCGTCCGCGAAGGCCTCGGCCGACAGCCAGACGCTCAGTTCCCGGATAAACACACGCATCCCCATTTAATCCAAAGCAAACGCGAAAAGTGCCAAGAATCCCCCCAAAGGAAGCTCGCGATCCCGCCGCCCGCACGCAGGGATCGTTTTGCCCAACTCTGAGCACCAGCCGGCCCCGGCGGACTGAGCGGCCCCGGCGGAGGCGGCCTCGGGCCAGGCCACAGCGCGGCGGCGGGGCTTCCACGCGCGCCGGCAGGCCCCGCCCTGCTCCCAGCCCGGCCGCTCCACCGCGCCGCCCTCCCGCCGAGGTCCGCGCCCGTTCCTGTCGCTCGCTTAGATCCAGACACGAGAAAGGCAGGGTTCAGACACCTCGCGCGGAGTTGACCCCAGTCGCACTCTCCCACCTGCTGCTGTTTAACAGGCCAATGGGCGCGGCTCCTTCACCTGGAAAACCCACGCCTCGAGGGACCCGCGCTCAGGCGCTCCGCTAGCGGCGCGGGCCACGTGACCCGCAGGTGACACCGAGGTGGAGCCAGTGCAGGTGAGGCGGGCGGGGCTGGCGCCCCACACCTTAACGCTGAGGACAGGCCCCGCCCTCAGGGGTGGGCCGCGTCTCGGCGCATGCGTGCTCCTCCACTCGCTAACGGGGAGGTCTCTACATTCTGACCAGGAACGACCGGAGTCCAGAATGGGGAAGAACATTGAGTTGCAATTTTTTCTCCAGTTGAGGAAGCTGAGGTCCCGCGGTCAAGCGAGTGCTTGAAATGTGCTTTTCAAGGAGACATTCTCCTATGTCCGGTTATTCCAGCTCCAAGTTTATGACTCTCCTTCCTCCGCAGTCCTCCTCCTGCTGGGTCTGTTCTCGGTCACCTCCCTGATCGGTCTTCTCTGTTGAGGCTAGCTCTGCCCTCCGCGGCCCCGGCCTGGGTGTCTTCTGCCGACACCTTTACGCTCGGCTTTCCGAATCTCCGTTTCCAGGGCAGGCTTGCTCGCCCGAGCCCCAGCCCTGCAGTACCGCTGTCCACTGCGCAGGTCTGGGTGGATATCCCGGTATCACCTGAACCCAATGTGCATTGGTTTTAGCCTTTCCGAGTGTGTCCTAGGCTCACAGGTGGGCCGTGGTTTCGCTGTGTAATTGACTACGAGGTGGCCTTGCCCATCCCTTTTGAGATTAAAAAGTCTAGAAAAAAGTTCCTAGATATGCTAACACTTGCTAACTAGACGTAAGACACAGTAGAGGACTATATTCAGATGAAAATCGAAGATACAGATAGCTACTTTTAATCCATGCAACTTTAGAGTTTTCTTTAACCAGTCACATATTTGAAGACTAATCTAAAATGCTCAAATTTAAAGATGAAATTGAAATAGCTAGACATGATTCGTAGTGGAAAAAAAAAAAAAAGACAAAAAGAAAGGGGAAAAAAGTTTATGATTTTGAGATGCTCCCGAACACCTGATTACATACCAAAGTACTTCAAAAACAGTATTTTTCTAAAACCACATTTTTTATTGTAAAAATAATAGAGCTCTTTGTAGGAAATACAGAAAACATAAATAAGAAAAATAGTCAATAACCACACCACTCAAAGATAACCCACCCACAGATAACATTTTCTTACAAAGTCCTGCAAACCATCTTTTTATTTCTTTTTTTATTTTTATTTATTTTTTATCCTCACCCGAGGACATTTTTTGATATTTTGTTCAGATAGAGTGGGAGGGAGGGAGGGAGAGAGAGAGAGACATCACGTGAAAGGGACTCATCCAGTGGTTGCCACCCACACGACCCAACCAGGGACAGGGACAAACTGTAATCGAGGTACATACCCGTAGCGGGAACCGAACCCGGGTCTCTCTAGACCGCAGGCCAATGCTCTAACCACTGAGCAAACCAAACCATCTTTTTAAATTTAACTTACATCCTGAGCCTTTTCAATGTCTAAAATTTCTTCAGTATCTTCAATATTTTTTCTGCCTAATGGTCCACATTTCCAGAAACATGCCATAATTTAAAGTTTCCCCTGTTGTTGGATAGTTGTTTCAATGTCTGTGCTTGTTAAAAATGGTAAGGACTAAACAGCTTTATACATAAGTCTTTGTCCACACTCATGAACATTTACTAAGAAAATTTTAAAATACAAATGAAATTACTGGTCATAAGAGTTTAAAGATTCTTAATAAACATTCCTTTTCAGAGAGGTTGGTTTACAATTTCAGCAACATATGGTTGTGTGCCTGTCTCCACATTCTTGACAGACTTGAGTAATATCTTTTATCTTCACTAATTTGATGAATTGGTTATTATATTCTATAAATAAAATACATTAAAGAAACCCCTGCTAGTTTAGCACGGGGACCTCCAGGCCAATATGGTCAGCTTTGCCTGTCCAGCAGAGGAAAGTAGTTTCAAGAAGGGAAGCCTTCTTATAGGTACTCTCTAGTCTACGAGTTTGCAATCTGGGAGATGTTAATTAAAATATATTATATTTTATACTCCAAAATACTAGAAAAACTTGTAAGAATGTATAAATATCTTTGATCACATACGTTAACTGGTTATCTTATCTCACAGGACAGAGTGTCAAAATATTTGGAACTTTGGGGGGAAGGGGCTGGGAAGAGATAAACCAAATAACTTATATGTATATATGCATAACCAATGGACACAGACAATAGTGTGGTGAAGGCAGGTGTGGTGGGGGAGGAGGGGTAGGGAGGAGGGGGTCAATAGGGGAAAAAAGGAGGGACATCTGTAAAACTTTCAACAATAACATAAATTTAAAATTTTTAAAAAGTTGGAACTTTGAAATGGAATATTAAAGATTTGAATGTTCTATGCATTCTTTAATTATATAACTGTGGTCAGTAATCAATCCTATTTTATCATTAATTTCTGGTTTCATTCCTTGTTATAATGCTACTTGAGGAATATAGAAAACAATTTAAAATGACATATTTAAAGTAAAACTAACTGCTCAATTAAATAGTAAGAAATACATGCTCTCCAAATACAATTGCAATGGGAACAGAAGAGGTGTGAGGCAACCAGTGAGTCACTTATTCCGAAAATGTATGGTCTGGGAACCCCGAGCTCAAGGGACAGAGAGGCGATGGAGTAATTAGAAAAGGGGGGGTGTAAGAATGGGTCTTAAATAAGCTTGAAGAGTGGGCCAGCCGAAGGATGAGGAGCTTGTGAAATACCCAATATTCATAGTAAATACTCGGGGGTGTATTTGAGTTGTTTAGCTTTGCAGGCAAACTCAAGGTGAGAGTTTTCAGAACAGTTGTGCAGTGTAGAGAACAAGATGTAATAACACCAAAAATATATCAAGCTCAACACATATATGTGCATTTGTGTGGGTACATTATGCACCAAAAACCATTTTTAAAAATAATCCATGAGAATGGTGCAGGGATTCTCCCAGGATGATGCAGTCATTCACTCTCCAAATCTGGTACCATCCACTGCACCACTGGAGAACTCGGAGGATCTGAGACACTGTAACTCTTGGGAGTTACCTTCTGCATTATGGGAAATTCTTTGAACTTCCCTTCTCCTTTGCCATTAAATAATCTTTACAGCCTCTAACTGGCCATCTTTCCATTACCAAGTAATGAGAGTTTGAGCAGAGTTCTTTGAGCTGGTGTTCCATATACAGGGTGAGGCAAAAGTAGCTTTACAGTTGTGAGTATATGAAACAGAATTTATTCTTGTATTGTTATTTATTATGATATTATTTTCCATACAAACTTTTGCCCAACCCTGCATATAAAGTAAAGACCCAGAGGCTGCCAAAGAGAGGTTGAGGAAGGAGCATGCTGGGCACAGTGAGAACTGCCTGATGGGAGAAAATATACACCTGGCTGGAAATAAGAATGCTAACAAAGAAATGTGATGACACGCCCGATACTTAGAATTTCTGGGTACATTCCAATTATGCCCTTTTCTTCCTCTTTGATACAAGATGTATTTTCAGTTCCTGGTCAGGGCACATGGCTGGGTTTCAGGCTCCATCCCCAGTAGGGGGCCTGCAGGGGCAGTCCATCAATGTCTCTCTCTCACATCAATGTTTCTAGCTCTCTCTCCCTATCACTCTAAAAAATCAATAAAAACATATTTTATAAAAATGCATTTTTCTTGTTTATAGATTTAAAAATTCCAGTTTCCCCAAATGCTAGTTATTGTTCTTTTGTGAGCCATTTTTAATCAATAGAGGTCAATATTGATTTTGCTCCAGAAAGCTCTGAAATGGACAACAATGTATTAATTAAACAGATTCAAAGGCCATTCTGTACTCAAACTTTAATATTTACTCCCTAACCTAGTTCTGATTCCAAAGTATGGGCAGCCATATTGTCCAAATTTGCTTATGAGTAGTTCTGCAATGAACTTAAACGACTAAATTAAAATACTGACCAAAATATAACAAATATAAAATGCTTCTTGTTAGGAAATCCACAGGATGAAATTAAAGACCAAAGGTTAAACTGCCTTGAAAATTAAAGTGCAATGTTATAAAAATTAAAAGGAGTTTAAGTTACATCAAAATCTCTTGTCCAAAGAAAACTACCCATGCCCTGGCCGATTCGCTCAGTGGTTAGAGCGTCGGCCCACGAACCAGAGAGTCCCGGTTTCGATTCCCTCTGAGGGCACATACCTTGGTTAGTTTGTCCCTGCCCCAGTTGGGGTCGTGTGGGTGGCAGCCACTCGATGTGTCCCTTTCACGTCGATGTTTCTCTCTCTCTTCCTCTCTCTCCCTCCCACTCTATCTGAACAAAAAATGGAAAAATGTCCTCGGGTGAGGATTAAAAAAAACACAACTACCCTGACTTGTCTTGTGGTATTCTATGGTGACAAATATGAAAATCTTTCTAGGACTGACAAAAGCATTCACTGTTTAAACAATCTTGTTTACCTTTGTCTATTTAGAAAAACTATACCGAAGAGATAGTTTTCTATCAGACCAATATGTACCAGGCCTGGACTCTTTTTGTTCTTCCTAGAACGTATTTAATATGACTTATCTTTCCTGTGACTTCCTAATTTCTCAGACATAGTCTCTTAGGAAACAGGCAACATCTGTGTCCACACCTACAATAATTGTTATCACCTTGCAACTCAACAGTCCAATGAGTCTTTTGTTCTTAAACAGCTTAATTGACATACAATTTATGCCATACAATTCACTCCTTTAAAATATACAACTTGATGGTTTTTAGTATATTTACAGAGAGATACAATTATCATCACAGTCTACTTTTAGAACTTATTTGTTGTCTTTCCACTTTCTTGAGGGTTATCATTTGCAGCACCAACTTTTAATTTAGATGAAGTTCAAATGATCTATGTATTTTTTTTTAACTCACTTGTGCCTTTGGTATATGAGGTTTTGCCTAACTCAAGGTCACAGAGATTTACTCCTATGCATTTTTTTTTCAACTACATTCATTCTTATTTTGACTTTTTAAAATTTAGTCAATTACAGTTTACATTCAATATTATTTTCAATTGTTTTTAATCCTCACCCAAGGATATTTTTCCATTACATTCAGATAAAGTGGGAGGGAAGGAGTGAGGGAAAGTGAGAGAGAGAGAGAGAGAGAGAGAGAGAGAGAGAGAGAGAGAGAGAGAGAGAGAAACATCAATGTGAGAGAAACACATCGACTGGTTTCCTTCCACATGACCCCAACCAGGATCGGGGACAAACTGCAACCTAGGTATGTGCCCTTGACCGGAATTGAACCCAGGACTCATTGGTCCATGGGCTGATGCTCTAACCACTGAGCTAAACTGGCCAGGGTGACACGACAGTCAGTGGTCTTTTTTATTGGTTTCAGGTGTACAGCATAGTGGTTTGACAATCATGTACTTTACAAAGTGTTCCTATGTATTCTTCTGAGCTTTATAGTTTTTGCTTTTACATTTAGGTCTGTGGCCCATTGAGTTAATTTTTGGACGTGGTGTGGAGGAGAGGTCCACCATTATTCTTTTGCATGTGGGTGTCCAGTTATTCCAGCACCATTTGTTGAAAAGACCTTTCCCCCTTTGAATTGTCTTGGCATCCTTGTCAAAATCAATTGGACATAAAAATGAGTGTTTATTTCTGGACACTCAATTTTGTTTCACTGAGTGTATGAGTCTCCTTGTACCAGCACCACAATGTCTTAATTAATGCCACCTTTAATGCATTTTGAAATTGAAAAGTGTCTGGCTGGTGTTGCTCAGTGGTTGGTGTCAGCCTGAGCACGGAAGGGTTGCGGGTTCGATCCCTGGCCCTGGTTGGGAGTGCATGGGAGGCCACTGATCGATGTGTGTCTCTCACATCGATGTCTCTCTCTCTCTCTTCCCTTCCACTCTCTCTAAACATCAATGGAAAAATATCCGCAGGTGAGGATTAATAACAACAACAAAAAAAGAATATCTTGTCAATTTCTGCTAGAAAGCTATCTGGGATTTTGGTAGGCATTGTGAATGTGGAGACCCATTTGAGAATTATTGCCATCTTAACAATATCAAGCCTTCCAATCCATAAACATGTCTTTCCGTTTACTTAGGTTTTCTTTAATTTCCACAGTGTTGTATGGGGCACACATTTGCACTTTTGTTAAATTTACTCCCAAGTATTTTATTCTTTTGATGCTGTTATAATGGAATTTTCAGATTTTTTTCATTGTTGGCATTCACTTGTTCATAGTACTCACTTTAACCCTTTCTGTTTCTGTAAGGTCAGTAGCAATGTGCCCTCATTCCCAACATTAGTAATTTGAGGCTTCTTTTACCAGCCAGTTTAGGGAAAGCTTTGTTAATTTTGTTAACCTTTCAAAGAACCGATTTTTGGTTTATGTTCTCTATTCTTTTTGTATTGTTCCATTAATTTCTTCTCTAATCATTCTTTCCTTCCTTCTGTGTGTTTATCTTCTTTTTCTACTAGAAGTTTAGGTTATGGATTTGCGATCTTTTTTTCCACATAGGTATGTACAGTGATAAAGATCCCTCTGAGCACTGCTTTGGCTAAAGCCCAGCAATTCTTTGCAATAAAATCTACCACTCCTACCATGCTTCTTTAGGTGGATTACAATGAGTCCCCAAATAGCATAAGGCATTGTCCACACAAACTCACAGCATCCCAAAGGTTCACTGGGTCAAAAGGCCCTCCAGCCCCTCCATTTTTCTTGGTGTCTCTGTGTTTTTCATTATTACATTTCTCAAAAGCAGTGTTTCCCCTTTGAACCTAGGGTAATATGTAGTAGCAGTCTTTTCTGACCAGGACAGATTACTCCAGTTCAGTCTACTCGCTTTCCCAAGATCCTCTTAATCTTTTATAACACTTCCTCTATTGTGCATTCTAATTATTTTCTAGGACTTCTTCTTAGGTAATAGGATACAGAAGTGGGACGTTAAGCCTTACGAGGCCCACTCCCACCCTACCCCCCTACCCCTTTCCAGTTTGATAGCCATTCTGTGAGCATCAGGATAAGCTGGGATATGGTGTAGTTACAGTGAATCCCAATGTCTCAGTAACTTAAAGCAAGACAGGGTTATTTCTTGCTTAAGCTATATGTCCATTGTGAATTGGTAGGGAATTCTGTTCATCATAATTCTGAGACATTTTGAACATTACTAGTTGCTGAAAAGAGAAATTAACTGCTTGTCTAGCAAGAGACAAATGGTCACACTCAACTACAAGCAGTATAGTAAATACAGTTTCACCATGTGCCTAGGAAGAAAGCTAGCAGTCTCCGATTTTATGGTATTAATGACCTTACCACATGGTCCATGTTGTCTCCTAAGAAAGGAAATGAGATCAAAGTTAGAGTTCCTCTTGGAAGGAGCTGAGGTCAAAGTTAAAGACCAGAGGGGAGAGTTCTGGAGAGTTACAAAGAAATTCCACTTTGTATTAGATGACCCATTCTTTTCCACCTATTGAATTTAATTGGGACCTGTTAGTTAGGCCCTTTATTATCAACATGAGTCTCTTCAAACATGTCCCAGAAAAGAGTTTTATACTCTATCAGAACATTACTAAGCTTCAAAATAGCATTATAAAGTAATACTACATATTCACGAATTACAGTCCAAATATACATACAAGCAGAACTATTCTTTTGAAAGCAATCATTTTGGACAATCAAACTTTTATTCCAGCATAGCTGTTACCTGAAACATATTTAGCATCCCAGTTTTAGCACTGCTTTCAGAGTGTAGCTCATCTTTTTGAATATCTTCCTTGACTGGAAGGCTTAATTGGCAAAATTGTATTGAATACCTTTTAAAAAAAAATACTTTTATTGATTTTTTAGAGAGAAGGGAGAGATAGAAACATCGATGTGAGAGAGAAACATCAACTGGCTGCCTCCTGCATGCCCCCACCCCCCCCCCGGGGATCGAGCCGGCAACCCAGGCCTGTGCCCTGACCGGGAATCGAACCAGTACCTCTCAGACCACGGGAGGACGCTCAATCCACTGAGCCACACTGGCCAGGCTTATTGAATACCTTTAATATGATGGACATTATACTAATGTCCAAAATGTGTAAGAGACAATTTCTTGAGGATCTGTATCAGGTGAGAATGGCAGACACATAGCCCCAAATAGTAAGACCTTTAGTAATGAAGGAAAATGATTTCTAGCTGCTCACAGACATTTTGAAAGGAGAAGAAAGCCAATTACATCCATACATAATGCATACTAGAACCTCTATGCATACAAGAACATGTCGATAAACATTTGATGTATGATGAATTTGGAAATATACAGAGTTCCAATCAGATGGCCAGATATCACTTTATGTAGGCAGAAATAGAAATGTGATAATCAATAAATCTGAGATATTTCAGTTTCTCAGGAACAAAATAATGGGGATCAGTATCATGAAACAGAGCAAAAGGAGAGGCTGGGGGGGCAAAATGTGCTGTTTCTGTGCATTGTCCAGCCGGTGAGACACCCAGAAGTTACCAGGTACAGAGACTCCACAGGGCTTTGGGGTGTTATGGAGAAGAGCTGGTTCCCCTGCACCCACAAATACTTGGATAACACACTCCTAAGAACTTCTTTCTCATTGTGTTGACTCTTTACTCACCTGGCACCTGTCAGGTTATTCACTCTGTTCCCAGATATCATCACACTGGTAACCTTAGTCACTGGAAAGCAGATAGGGTCAAATACAGTATCTACATAACACAAAAAACTTCAAAAAGGCAAATCAAAGTTGAAGCTGCTAATATGATTAGAGAAACTGCTTGATATTTTCCAAAACACATTACTCAATTCAAAAATCTGTCATAAATTATTATTGAAAAATAATCCAAACAAAGATTGAACATTGGTTGGGAGGTAGGGAAAAAGAATCCTCTTCCACTGCTGGTAGGAGTGTACAGTGGTCAGCTGGAGAGCACAGGTTCTCCTTAGGTATAGATCCCAAGAAACTCTTAGCACAGCAACAAATTACTCAAAGCTGAGTGGCTTAAAGCAATAATAAACATTTATTATCTCATAGTTTCTGTAGGTCAAGAATTCAGGAGTGGCTTAGCTGGGTAGTTCTGGCTTAGGGTCTCTCGTGAAGTTGCAGTCGAGATGTTGGTGGGGGCTCCCGTCATCTGAATGCTTAACGTGGGCTGAAGGGTCCACTTCTAAGATGCCACAGTCACATTGCTTGTGAGTTGGTGCTAGATATTGGCTGTCCCTTAGGGCTGCTACAATGTCTTCACAATACAGCAGTTGGCTTTACCCAAGGATATCTTATTTTTAAAAGAAAATGATCACTCTTGAAAAGTTGTTCTTTTGTGTATTTTCTCATTATGAGCCCCTCAGACACCAGACATTATGATCAAATAAGCCACTTATATCCCATCTAATATAAATTAACAGAAGCGTGTATCATCCCTAAGGCAAACAGCCCTGGTGAAGAAGATTCCCCATGGAGCATCTGGAGGTTCTATAAACACAAACCCCAGACTTGATTCATAGCACCACCTTGTTCCCTGCTCCACATGGTAGTTTGTGATTAAGCACCAGCCCCTTAAGGCATCACTGCAATATTTGGTTAACAGAAACTGACATATTTACATAATAACAGCTGATTTTTTATATAAGTCTTCACAAACAGTCTAGGGATTTTGGAAAATACTCTGTGGCTTTGAAGCATTTTCAAGTTAGGAATATTTTCTTCAAAAAGTTCCTGTTCTCCCTTCACCATTAAAAGCCATTTTCTAAGAACATTCATGACCTAAGGGCCACTTCCACACTAGCAACAGGCTCCGTAAGGCAGGGCCAAGCCCCCGTGTTCACCAGTGACTCCTCGGAGCCCAGCAAGGCTTCATGTCACTTTCACTTCGTATCTCGTGACTTTTACCAGACTAATTTATATGACCAAAATTTCTTACTGAACACAGGGTGATACATCTACCCAAAAAGAGACATTTCTCCTATCAGAATAACACCTTAAAAGTGTATTTTAATATTGAAAATGTAAAAAAAAAAAATCCAAAAGAGAGAACCCAAAGCCAATAAAACATGGTCCAGAGAGGTTCAGAGACTCATGAAAGTTCTATCACTTGACTTAAAACCACCCACCCTCCTCCCCGCTGAATGTTCTTTGAACCACACTCTGCTGCTCCTCCCTTAATTCTGTAAAAATCAAATTTAAATTAACTGTTTTTTGAAAAGACTGTATTTTCAGATTCATTAAGAAAAACTAAAAACTAGTTTGTAAAAGTCTTTTATTGTATCCGTGCCACACATAGTAGTGAAAAATAACACTCCTAAAAAAAAGAATGCTACCTTTTCCACAACATTTTATTTTAAATAAAACTTCAAGTACTCTTACATAGGTACAAAAAAAAGTCTGATCTATTTGCCTCCAACAGGCCACCACAACACACAGTAGATAAAACACAGTGGTTACAAATGTCTTTTAAATTTATTTCTGAGGCAAGGCAAATGGGAGGGAAATGTTTCTATGAAAAAATACTGTGTGTGTAGGAAATTGTCACAATTTTATTCCACATGGATACAAATGATTATATTTTAATTTAGGCCCTGGTGGCTTAAAATTATATAACAAAATAGAAAAATGGAAAACTAATATCCCCTACACCCTGTTTCAAAGGCAGGCACTACCAAGATCAAGGAGACGCCACAGTGTTGGTAGAGGATAATTACTGTACAAGCTGTAGAGCTATAATTACCTTCAGACTAAAATAAAATGCTACAGTCCTTCTAAGGCATAAACAATAATGTCTGCAAACAATATATACACATAATACATATTTAAAGCAAGACTTAATATAAACAATAATGAACAGTATATACACGTCAACTTTTCTTCACTGTCTTGAAATACAATTTAACTACACAAGTGATGCAGCAACATATATATATATATACACACACACATATATATATAAATGTACTTGTAACTCTACAGTAAAGTTTATTTTTGGTGCTTTTATAGCACATCAGTGTAAACAGTTTAACTTGGCTTTGTTTTATATTTTAAAACATTCCTTGTTGTATTTTCAAGATTTAAAGCAATTTTCTAGTTCTTCCTTTTCACAGAAAACGAAGATTCTGGATGTGGTTTAATCATAAATAATTCATAAAATTAAATACATTCACTAAAAAATAAACTACAAAGTAAAAAAATGAAAAATAGATATTTATTGAGAGGGAAAGGAGAACCATTTCCCACGTTAGAGCTCTGGTGTTGAATATTCAGTGCGATTTGATATATTTTAATTGCTATTGCACTATAACACCCTTTCCTTTGAAAATTCTTTGGGTGTGCTTCCCTGTTCTACCTAAATTAGCTGATAAATCACACAAACCAATAACCAAGGGCCTTGGTTGTTGTAGGAGTGAAGCCTTTAAAAATGGTATCATTCTTCTGATACTTTTTTTTTGTGATACTTATTTTAAGGAATAAAAGTCATTATGTATGTGCCTTTGCACATTTGTGTAAATACAGTTCACATTGCTGGTCTCATCTGTCCTTGTTTAAAAGGAAAAAAAAAAGAGAGATTATAACTTCAGCTCACTTTGAAAGTATCTGTCCACTTTTTTTCAAAATACTTCCTCATACTGTGGCCAGCTCTGCCTATATCAGAATCATCTTCATTAAATGTTTCACAGTTGTCAAAGACAAGCCTGACATCTAGAGCAAAGGATTCAGGGTTCGGATACCTGGAAGAAAACACATGATTTAGATAGACGTTGCTGTTGCAGGGTGGCTTTGTTTTGTAACCAAATGAAGAGGTAATAAAAGGTAAAACTGAAAGGAAGAAGAAAAAACATTAGGATAACTGCATTTAAAGTGATAGAAAACTTACATGGGACATTCAAAATAATTGCATGTGGTCTGAACCACAAAGGATTTAAAGACAGATGAAGTGGAAAAGAAATTTCTCTGAAGATCAAGATACATTTCAACTAACTAGCATTTTCCCCACATCCAATTTCCTGTTTGACCTGTATCACAATTCTGTTATAGGACTCATCCCATTTGATTAGTTGATTAACTCCTCTGACCAACTATATCACCTGTTGTACCCCTACTGTCCACATTTTAAAATATTTAGTTGCACTAGAAATAATATAAGTGCTTCCCATGCACTATACGCATCATACTTGCCCTGTGGCTTCTACATACACCCCAGGACATACTTCTGTGTGTTAAACCTCCCCCTTTCCCCATTTCTCCTCTTCTCTTCTCAAACACACTCTCTGGCCCCAGCACTGCTGGTCCAGGGCAAGCACACAGGAGGCAACACTGAGGAGCGGCTCGCAGTGCGCAGCTCTGGCTTCAGTGCTTGGTCAGCGGGCGGCCCACTTCTTCCTCTGTGAGAACAGGAGGAGGAGCACGCTAAAGTGAAGGGAGCTGCCTAGCCTTATTGGTAGGAAAGGAGTGGTTTGTTTCAAGCTAACTCAAGCCAAATCAATACATTTTGAAAGAGGGCTTTTGGAAATTCACATTTAAATGAATTCCAACGTATGATATAAGCTGGGTTCTAAAATAACTTTCCCATTAGAAATACCTGGGAAGCACACACTAAAGCTCTGAGACCTGATAAGAGGAGAATTATTCCTTTGATGAAATACCTTGTACAGTTGCCATTCCCTCCCTCTTTTATTATATGTGCAATAATAAAAGAAATACAATTTTCTTATCTGTAATGAGCTCACAGCGTTAATTCAGGCCTTATATAACCTTATCCATTTCCTGTTCTTCTGGGAATTATTATTTTTTATTGAGGTGAAATTCGCATAACACAAAATTAACCACTTTAAGGTAGACAATTCAGTGGCATTTAATACATTCACAACACTGTCATTACCCCAAAAGGAAACCCTCTGTCCATTAAGCAGTCACTCTCCCTTCCTCCCTATCCACCTCCCCACCCCCTCTCACCCTCAAAGCACCCATCGCTCTGGATATTTCACATTAATGGAATCATATCACTTGTGTGGGAATAATTCTCTTAATACATTTTTAAGGTACTTTGAGAAATACTTATCTCTTTAGGCTGCTCCTTACTATAAGGAAAGGTTAATGACTAATTCTAGGGAGACTGGAATCCCAGAGAGAATCCTAGATGAGGTTCCAGGTGAAGTAGGTGCAATCCCCACTCTGTGACCTATTTAGAAGGGTGGGTGCTGATGCAACCCAGAGGATTCATTAAAGCAGGCACTTCCCCAAACCCTGTGTTTTATCCATTTCTAGTTAAAAAATCTGAAATATTGTTGTGGGTTTCGGTTCTAGCTCATTAGCTTGGGTCTAATTGAATTCAAGTTAGAGAAGACCAAATCCGCTGGCTCTTCCCTCCCACACACCTGCCACCACAGACAGGACAGTACCAAACTCTCTCTCTCTGCCTCCGTGTGACCTCCCTTCCCAGGATTTGTTCTCAAAAAGGAACTTCGATTATGTAGCTCTTCTGGTAATTTTGTCTTAATGTGTAAGCCTGTTTGCTTTGGGGATTTGGGGGTTGAGGTTCATCCTCTCCAGAAATTAGAGTCATGGAAGTTAAAGCCATGGGTTGATTTAAACCCGGTCAAGGCTCCCTGTGTGAGTCTTGTCCTGACAATGTTGATTATAAAGTTCACTGTGCTACCCCACTAAACACCCCATTATTTGGACAGGCAGATACAGCAAAAGCGCTAGTCCACATCCAGACAGCAGCTCTTGTTGTTTGGTTCACGTTAGAACCAATAGCTTTAATGATTATAAATGTTTTCTGAGTTCGGGCAGGTTCTTTCTGTAATTAAAAAAAAAGAAACAAGCCTTTGAAAGACTGACATTTCAGCCTTCAAAGAAATTAATGAGTCCTTTGGTCAGTCTAGTAAATCATTTGATGTGAGAGGGACACTCATCCTTATCCGTTAAGTTCGACCCAATCTTCTGAATTGTATGTAAATAACGGAGCATGGTGATTTTCACCGAAAGAAGCCAGGAAGAACTAAATAATAATGTAATTACACTACATTTTGTAGTTATTCTTTCAATGTCAAGTTTCTTCTTTCTCCATATTTTCTGTGACTTTGCCTGAAGCGTTGGGCACGAGCTGCATGAGGCCAAGTCGGGATGCAAGAGTAAGGGAGCAGGAGAGACGGGAGAACATGAAGCTCCACGTCCACTGGCCAGTCACAGGTGGTTGTCTGTGGCCTGTTCTGTTAAGTGAACAGCCACATTCTTGTGGCTCCAAGATGGGCCAGTGCTGAGAGCCAGGTAAATGCCACTAACAGTTGTTCCTCTCTGGCAGGAGTCTGAGGTGGTCTAACAAAGATCATAAACTGCGGCCAGGAAGTCACTCTTCGGATAGGATCACAAAGAGAATATGGTAGAGAGGAGCAAATAATAGTTTTCTTCTACATTTTAAAACATACACATTGTCTTAATGTGTAAGCCTGTTTGCTTTGGGGATTTGTCATAATTCTCTAACAAGTCATAATTAAGTTTTAGTATTTAAAAATTCCAATGCTCTTCTATCTCTACACTTTAATGATCAGAAGATATTACAGGATCAATTTTTATGAAGTCCCCATGAGATGATGTCAATACTCCACAGTTGCGCCAAAATCCAGCTTCCGTGGTGCTTTCTTGCTTTGGGAGGCTTCCTCAACACTTTTCTTTTCCTTCCAGACTGAGTCTGGTGCCCTTCCAATGTCAAAAAAAGCTTTATCACACTCTTTTTTAATTGTTTAAATAATTGTGACTGACTTGTCCATACCATACCACCCTCGCCAAACACACACACACACACATACACATACACTCTCCAAAGTCAGGGCTTCTGTCTTTGCTGTAAATTAATGTATTTTTGGCTCAGTGGACAATTATCTAGCACCTATTAAGCATTCAATACATACTGAACTGAAATGGTTTACTTACTGTCCACCACTTAATTTCTCTCTAATTGTAGAAAAATCCATAGGCTTCTTAATAACTTTCTTATAACCAGGAACAAGTTTCAAGTTCACAGGAAGTAGAAAAGGCCATGCATCCTCATGAGTTTCCATTTCAGTGAGGATCATACTAAAGAAAACAATGTTTGAAATTAGTATCTATGCTTTCAAATTATCTATTATTACTAGAAATTTCACTTTCATAATCTTTAAGAAAGACAATGCAAATTAATTTTTAAAAGGTAAAAGAGACATTTCCTTGTACTATAGACTTTATATTTTTCTACTTACACAAATTGTCAAAAGCCATCTTTAATATGATAGAAGGGTTTTTAAACAAATGCAGTGGGATATCATGAATACATAGTACATAAAAACTGAAATAATACCTGCAAAGAGCTAGGTCCTTGGAGTCATCTCTTTTAGGTTTCTTAACAGAAGCAAAACTTTCTTGTTTTGACAAGTTAATGGAAGTGTTTTCCTCCATTTTTCTCTTCTTCAGGTCTTTGCTTCCTCTTTTCAGCGAACTGCTTGTGGAGGCAGAGTCTTCGTCTTCAGTATCCCCGGCCAAAGCTCCTTTCTTTCCTTTCTTTGAGTCATTCGTCTTTTTTCCTTTGACATGAAGTTTTTTGAATTTTAGAGTTTGACCACTTGCCTTTAATTTAAAAAAAAGTAAATTAGGTACAAGAAAAGATGTAGAAAGTTAATAATTTTATTATTTTCAAGAGACTTATGAATTTGTTCTCTCATAATATAAGGCTAAAACCTAATAAAGCATGAAAAACCTATCTTAAGAAATCTTAAACCTCGAAGCTGATCTCATGGCAATCCATCTTTACGACAGAACTATCAGCACTTCCCTTAGTCTAGGTCACTAACTCAATGAGTTTAAAGAAACAAAAAGGACAGTCTTTTAGAGCACAATATAATGAAGAACAAAGATACATAGAAATAAAAATATAAAGCTTGTTAATGAGAAAGTTAAAGAGGTAATTAGAAAGCTAGGCCAAGACATAAAAAATAGCTCATGAAGAGTTGAATAGACAAAAAGTCCCTTGTAAGATCAAATCTACTAGAAATTGATTTTTTTTTTTTCTGGATTAAATACACATTGTTTTTTTCTGGATTAAATACATAAACTTGTGGTTCTTAGGTGTGAACCAAGAAGTGGTAAAGGCCAAGGAAGAAAAGAAAGAAGAAAAGAAAAGATGTCAGTTTTGAGAAAAACAATAAAGAAATAGTATAAAAGAGATTATATTTGGAATCAAAGCATATAAATTCCAGCTATCGTTCTATCAATAACTAGCTACGGGACTTCATACAAAAATATGTATGAGGCCTTGTTTTTCTCATCTATAAAATAAGCAACACAATTGGTAAGGTCATTCAAGCTCTCAAATTACATAAAAAAATATATATATCTCAATGTGGCCTTATGCAATCTAACCTCATCTGCAGGCAGCACACTGATATAACAATGAACCCCTCAACACAATTGAGAAATAGGAAAATTTAACGGAATTTTGAGTTGAATAATATAATAAATACAATAGATCAGAGAAAAGTAATATGCAAAGTCACTGGTAATATATAGTTTTTGTTATGATTTTCCAGAATAGTGTTTACCCTCTTTTAAAAAATTGTTCCCTCTCTTACCCAGACTCTTAAGAGATCTTAGACTGTAGAGTCAGTATTTAATCTAGCCATAATTTAAAGTTGGCTGTATTCTTGCAATAAATTTGGCCAGAAATATTTCTTTGGCGTATTTAACATCAGTTTCTTTGAGAATTTCATAATCTCTTCTAGCTATATATATTTTTTAATTTCTCTTAATCAAGAAATTAAAAATATTTGGTTCTAGGGAACACTTTGTAAAGTATAAGATTGTCTAACCACTATGCTGTACACCTGAAACTAATACAAAATACTGTTGAATACAAACTGTAATTTAAAAATAAAAATTTTTAAAATATTTGGTTCTCTATTGGTGGTCTAAAAGTACAGCTGAGATATTTTAACTGACTAAAATAGTAAGGCAAACCATAAATCTAACACCTTCCTGATACCATATCAAAGAATCACTGCACCTTGTCAGTAACTGAAATAATTAAAATGTTTTACTAATCTCTTCTCCAATTAGTTTATTAGTTTTTTTCACTAAAATCTGATTATTTTGAGTTTTCATATACCACTGAGTTTTTAGCACTCTGAAATTGTAATAAAAAGAGAATGTTTAATATAATGAAAAAAATCCATTTAATGAAGATTTTGTAAATTATAGGCCCAAACTTCTAGTTTCTATTTGAACTAAATTATTACTTGGCATCATTTTCTAAGAAATTAATACAGTGGGAAAAAAAAAGAAAGAAAGAAAGTTAAAGCACAGAATGAGAAGACTTTTTTGATGTTTTAAAAAACAATGATGTCTCTCTGTATTTCTTTAATAAATAACATTTATCAGTTTACCGCAATAGACCATGTACATATACATCCTTTCAAAAGTAAACTTTTATACTATTACTCTGTTACCTGATTACTTTGTTCTTGGACAGAGATACCCCCTCACCACCCTTTTTAACTTGTTAAGAGCCCCAATTTAAAAAGGAACTTTAGTTATGTCCCTAAGCAGAACCTATCGACTTACACAAACAAAAGCACATTTCTGTTATATTTGTGCATATACAGCAGAAGTTGTGAACTGGCAGCTCACAGGCTATAAACAGCCCACAGCCCACGTTTTGTTGTTTAGCTCATATAATGCTTGTAGAGATTCTGAATCTGTTACCAGCATATAACATTTGGGTGAACATGTATAAAAATCCCCAATCCTGCCTGGCTGGTGTGGCTCAGTGGTTGAGCGTCAACCCATGCACCAAGAGGTCACCGGTTTCATTCCCAGTCGGGGCACATGCCCAGGTTGTGGGCCTCATCCCCAGTGGGGGGCGTGCAAGAGGTGGCCAATCAATGTTCTCTCTCATTGATGTTTCTATCTCTCTCTCCCTCTCCCTTTCTCTCTCTCTAAAACCAATAAAGAAAAAAATAAAACAAACAAACAAAAAATCCAATCCTGAAATACTGGTAGGTCCTGGAATACTGGCCCACATGTTATATGACAACAATCGGCAGGCATTGGGTGATGACTGTCACATTTAAATAAGGGCATGACCTTCCTGTATGCCACAGTTCCAAATCTTTTGTGTTATTTGCCTGGCTTTTGTAGGCAATGCTGTTTGAAACTTGTGTGTGTGTGTCTATGAGTGTATATCAATATGTATATGTTCATGCACATCTATTTGATTCTGTGGTTCCGTGGTTATACATACATAAGTTCAATAAAGTGTTTGTATATATATTGGCATATATACACACATACGCACAGAGTAAAAATACATAATCACAATGACGTATGCAGAAATAGCCATTTGAGAGTATAGTATAAATATTTGTAAATAACAATGAATTACTGGAAATATATTTTAAAACCTTAATTTTAAAACTATATCAAAATCAAATGTTTCTAATACCTTTTATTGCTGTAAAAAACATAACATCTAATTCACTACATTTAAAAAAAATTTTTAAGCAGTGGCTTAGAAAGCAGCATTTACATAGAACTTATGTCTCCTAGTCTACTCCTTCAATGATAGACAGTCAAGATTCTAGTTTAAGCAAATTTACTGGAAACAAAACCTCCTATAGTCTATCAGATGAATCTCCAACACTTAAAACACTGACTTGTTAATAATTCATAAAGTATTAGAGAAACTGTCTATAACTTGACAGTTATAAAACTAAAAGATAGTTAATGTACAACCAATGAAGATAATCATTGAATTATATTTAACTATATATAACAAAAATGATCAAATAATAAGAAATGAAAAAGCCATTATTAGTGAAAATGAGGCCCTATGGGACCCTCTGCTATTTTGTAACATGTAGTCTAATATAAACATTTTGCAAAATTTTAAAGTTATTACAACTTTCACACCCATGACTGTATTTGATCCTTACAAATTCCCATAGAGCAGATACTTCCCATTTTACAGATAACCCTGAAGCTAAGATAGAGCTCTAATGGTGACAGATCAGGGAGGTAAGAAAACCAGCAAGAGAGACTGAAAACAAGGTGAGTATGGGTTCCTAGAAGCCAAGGGAAAACAGGGTTTTAAGAAGGAAGGCATGCTCCACTGTCAACTGTGCCTGTTAAGTCTGGCGAGGCCTAAGCACTGACCACTGGGTTGAGCAATGTGGATGCTATTTGTGCCGTGATAACAATTTTGGAGAAGCTGTGGAGGTGAAAATCTGACTGGAGTGAGCTCAAGATCGAATTGAAGGCGAGAAATGGGAGAGAACCAGGACAGAAAACTTTCTAAGAGTTTTACTGCAAAGAGAAGCCGAGCCCTGGCCAGTGTGGCTCAGGTGGTTGGAGTGTCACCCTGTTCAACCAAAGGTGGCAAGTTTGATTTCCAGTCAGGGCACGTGCCTAGGTTGTAGGTTCGATCCCTGGTTAGGCACATGGGAGGCAGCCAATTGATGTTTCTCCTCTCTTTCTCTCTCTCTCTCTCTCTAAAGGAAACAAAAAATAATAATAAAATAAATTTATTGCCCTGGCCAGTTTGGCTCAGCAGTTAGAGCGTCGGCCTGCGGTCCTGAGAGACCCGGGTTCGGTTCCCGCTAAGGGCACGTACCTTGGTTGCAGTTTGTCCCCGGCCCTGGTTGGTCATGAGGGTGGCAACCACTCGATGTGTTCCTTTCACATCGATGTTTCTCTCTCTCTCTCTCTGTTCCTCTCTCTCCCCCCCACTCTACCTGAACAAAAAATGGAGGGATGTCCTCCGGTGAGGATAAAAAAAAAAAAAAAATTTATTAAAGCAGTGTTTAGTGTTCTCCCTAGGGTCAACTTATAAAGAAAGGAGAACCTAGAAAAAAATGAATAAAATTAAAATTCTTTTTTAAAAGGGAAGGAGAGAAATGGAGGAAGTAGACCAAGGAAGAAGTGAGGCCAGACGGGTTTTTGTTTAGTTTTCTTAAGGTGGGAGGAATAGTAGCATGTAGGTAGGCTGATGACAAGAACCCAGTGGAGACCGAGAAATTGACGATGCAGGAGAAGAGAGCTGCTGGGGCCACACCCCTAAGGAAGCAAGAGGGGATGGGATCTGAGGCACAAGCTGGGGAATTGGCTTATGTAGGGGCACTAGCATCTCATGGCAGCAGGAGAGAAGGTAGAGTGTGTGAGCCCAAATACAAGAAGGATAGTAGGTATGGTGGCTGCCAAAGCTGAGGGGAGAAGGGGCATAGGGAGCGACTGCTAATGGGTACAGGACACTTTTTTGTGGTCATGAAAAGGTTCTGGAATTAAACAGAGGTGATGGCTCTACAACTCTGTGAATATATGTAAAAAAACCACTGAACTGTACATTTTAGAAAGGTGAATTTTATGGTATGTGAATTATATCTCAAAAAAATTCCCATAAAACTTTGCAGTTAACATCAACAAACTCATAGGTACAGACAACATACTGGTGGTTACCAGAGGGGAGGGGAATAGAGGAAGGCAGAGATGTGTCAAAGGAGTAAATATATGCTGCAGAGGAAACTAGGCTTTTGGTGGTGAGCACGCCGCAGTGCTCACAGATAGGAATTATAATGTTGTATACCTGAAATGTTATTAACCAATGTTACCTCAATTAAAAATTAGTTTTAATAAGTCTTACCTTAGCAATGCAAGCTGGACAAAACCAGTCCCCATCCGGTATAGTTGTAATCTTGGGTCGATGGCAGTAAGTGTGACAGCCTTTGTCACAGCCGTCACAAAGGAGGAGCAGTTCTTCATTATCTCCCTTTCGACAGATCTGGCAGTACTATAAGACATGGAAAATCATTTAAAATTAACACTCTGCTATGGGTAACACTTATCAGGACATTAAACAAGCCATTGTTCCTAGGTTATATCAGCAATGAACATTCCGCTTGCTAACGAATATACAGTAGCCATACACATCTATGTATCTCTCATTACACAGATATGGACCACATGACGGGGTGAGCAGTTCAATTGGGGTAAAAGCACATTTCAGGTACACTGCAAAGAACAAAGCTAGAGGTCGAGTGCCTGCACACACTTCAGAAGCATGTACACATTAACATATGAAATAATTAACATGACATTAGAGCACATAAAGCAATGAATAGCTTTAATACATGGTGTTTTAATCTTTTAATGTATATCATCTTTTGCTTATCTTAGCATCCTCATGATATCCTGAGAAAAAAATAAGAGTTAATTTTAAAGATCAAAATAAGAATTAGCATTAATAACAATTACATATAATATATATAATAATAAAAATATGTCTCTATATTTTGATCAAATTATCTGTCTATTTTTTGTGATTGGTTAAAAAAAATGTGTCCAAACTCGAAAACTTTGGAAATCAATCCAAATCAAACATGTATCACAAGGCTAGAAAATGGATCCTACAAAATGATTTCTAAGGGAAAAAAATTATACAATAAATTACAGAATTTAAGAGGTCATAATTTATTTTCTAGAACTAAAAATTAAACTCTTTCTTATCTGTTAATGTTTCTAATACCATTAAGAACTTTGAAATATATAAAAAGAAGTTTTCCCCATGCATACATATTCTGTGTAACAAGTTTCACAAAGGACAAGAAGGAAAGTTAGATAAGTAAAAACTTTCAAGATGGCTTTATGAAATGTAAGTACTAACATTATATTTTGACATTTAGTGTATATTCCTAGTCGTAGTAGAAAATGTCCTGCAATCAATATATTTAAAATGAAAACATTTAAATTGTAAATCATTTATATTAATTTATAGTTATATATTCATATACTCTTTAAGACAAAGTAGCTTAACTGTTGCAACTTCATTTTTTATTCTCAATACAATTAATCAATTTGGGAAAGACTAAAATCTTGTATAACTCAATATATACACCAATGATAGCTTAAGAGTCTTATCCAAAGGGCAGACGTACACCATTCAAATTAACAAATATCTATCAAATATATGTAACATATATATAATACTAAAATTGGCATGTGTATTAAGAGCAAAAGCAGCAGAGTTTAATGTTCCAACAGTATTCTTTTTTTTTTAAATCCTTACCCGAGGATATTTTTCCACTGACCCTCAGATAGAGTGGGAAGAAGGGAGAAAGAGAGAGAGAGAGAGAGAGCGCGCAAGAGAGAGAAACATCGATGTGAGAGAGACACATCGACTGGTTGCCCCTCACACGACCCCAAGGGGGCCCAGGATCAAACTGCAACTGAGGCGTGTGGCGACTCTCCAAACGCTAAGCCAAACAGGCCAGGGCCAACAGTATTCATTTTATGACCTTACCTAATACCACATTTTAAAATACCTAAAGAGGGTGTTATTTTTCCAAATTTGAGTTACATTTTAAAAACTTTTATTGTAAAAATAAATATTCATCGAGAAATAACATTTGGAAGATTATATTAAAATACCTAAAACAATAAAATTAAAAAATCAGATTAATAAACATTAAGTAAATTCTCACTGTTTCCTACAACAGATAACTAAAAATACTATAAAGTCTGTCTTACATTTCACATTTATGATTTAAAAATATACATATATTTTTATCCTCACCCAAGGACATTTTTTTCATTTTTTGTTCAGATAGAGTGGGAGGGAGGGAGGGAGGGAGAGAAAGAGAGAAAGAGAGAGAGAGAAACATCAACGTCAAAGGGACACATCGAGTGGCTGCCACCCGCACGACCCAACCAGGGCCGGGGACAAACTGCAACTGAGGTATATGCCCTTAGTGGGAACTGAACCCGGGTCTCTCTGGACTGTAGGCCGACGCTCTAACCGCTGAGCCAATCCAGCCAGGGCTAAAAATGTTTTTTTTCTGACACTTATTAAGAAAGGGTGACAGATAATGAGTTGCTAACACTTTTGAAAAATCACAGTAATACCTCACTGTGGGCTATATGTTAGAACAAGTGTATTAATATTTGGTTTTAACTCCTTTGCTCCTATAGTAAAATACAGATGTTGCCTATTGTTTAACATTAACAATAACATAAAGTACACTGTGGACAGAATTATCTGGAGACAAATCACAACAGCTTTGTCTGTCCTGTTAAGCTGTGTCTCTGGCAAAGAAGGTATTTCTAAAGGTATTAAGCACTTTAACATTTTGTTATGACTTATTATGAGGATTATTATAGGTGCTGTTACATTTCTAATTAAAGGTTACAAAGTGCTCTTTAATCTTTGAATATGAGACTCTGCCTTCATTTTAAGGTAGTTTCATAGCATATAATGTATTGTTAAACATTGAAAAGAAGAAATGAAGATTATTAGAGATGGAGTTAAATAATGATAATGTATCTTAATAATATGGTAAAGGTTTACTGAATTTGCAAAAACTGAAATAAAGCTTTAGATAACAGAAAGTAAGTATACTAATGTAAAGGCAGATTCTGGTACAAGTATTGGGTTTCTGTGTATAGGTTATAACAAAACTGACCACATCATGATGACTGTTTTGGTATACATTAGAAAAATAACTGTACGAACTTCATTTCGAGGTGGGAATTCAATCTTTTTTATTCATTTGACCAAAAATATTTGAGCTGGTGACATACTAATTTTTGAAGAAAAATTTTTACCTAGTAAAAATGCTACCAGATGAACTGAACAATGCCTTAAAATTTATGGTAAATTATAATCTGGGTTAGGAAAAACCTAAATTTGAGAATATTGTGAAAACTGCAAATTCATTATTCCATGGCCATTTTAGGAAGAAGTAGAAAACCATAGAAGAAACCAAATTTATTCGTATAGAATGAATAAGGCCTTGAGTAATCTAAGCATAGAGGTAAAAATAAAGAGAAGAATGCTGAATTATTTAAGGATCATTTCTTTTCTCTGGGGAATGATTGTTTTAAGTGAATCTTTAGTCATTTATGAAAACAAATCTCATGTACTTGAATTTTAAAACAAACCAGTAATTCAAAAGCAAATGTTAATTAGTAAAAATCAACATATAATAGGTATTTCTATATAGAAGAAGCAAGAAGGACATGTACATTACTTAAAAGATACCTCTCTCTGGAAAATACTTGAAATAATAGCTTTTACTTTGAACACATAGCATTTAGTGCCTGGTACAAAGTAGAAGCCACTATATGATAATTACTAACTGAGCTTGAACAAAGACTGTGACAAAACAGTTTTAGTTATTAGAGTAACGAATAAAATAGATCTGCTCTTCATGTCATCTACATCAGAGGCAAATACATGAGATCAGTGCATGAAGGAAGACTTCTCTGTTTATTTTGTATTTACTTATGAGTATTTCTTAGGATTAAAAAAATGATAACTGATAGAAATATGAAGACATTTTAGGAATGTAGTAAATGTAGGCAGCAGGTAATGTTACCAACTGGAGTGTTTACAAGAGTGAAAAGGCCTTCAAATATTTAGATTAACAACTATTATGTTGACAGAATGTAGAAGACAACTTCAGCCAGTGTTATAAAAAATATTCAACAGAGGGAGAATCCACATTAACAAAATAAATTAAAGAAAACATTTGGTAGGTTCCTACAGAAAGCTCAAAATAAGGAAGAAAGTGTCACACTATATAGTAGAAGCACAAGCAGACTCGCAAGTACAGCATACATTATTTTGACCATAAGTAATGTATAATTAAGGAAGATCTGAAGGTTGGAAAAATAGGACAAAGTAAATTAGTTATAGTATTTCTTAAATAAAAACACTTACAACTTTCATAATTGATTTTTCCCATGCTATTGATTTCTGTAACTGCTGAATGCACAGAGCTACCTGTGCGGCACTGCGAGCTTCTGACAATGCCCTTCTCCATACCCTGAGCCCTGGAGCAATATCCTCTTCAAGTCTGCATTGAAATATAGAAAAATTAAGTAGGTCATGTCCACATTTATGGTTACTGAATGTGAAACAATCATCACACTGAAAGCCAAGCAATGACAAAAACATGGAACAGCCAATAAGTATAAGGTTTAAGCAACTAAATTTGATGTAGTGCACAGACTGTGGCTACGTGCCTCAAAGCTTAGTCACAACCAGGTAAATGTAAGATCACTTTGCAGGATTATCAACGCACATAACAAAAAAAATGTTTTTACAAAGCACCATGCAAATAGCATGATCCATATGGATCACACAGCATGATCCATATGGATCACAGACATACAAGAAGATACATAGATAACAGGCAATAGAAAATAGGCTCCAATTAGCAAAGAAGCACAATAATTTTTCAAGTTAATCTCAATAACCTACCCGTCACCATCACCACTAATGGATGGTGCAGGAGCAGGGACAGTAACTGTGCCCACATTATCCACTTTGATCTGAATGGTGGTACTTAAGGGGCTCTTCAGATACCTTCTTTCAATGTTCCGCTCCAAATCAGCCAGCCTGGTTACAGCTATATCTAGGGGGTTGTCACTCTTCCGTTCTAGTGCATGTGCACTGTTTTCTTCTTCGCCAGTAAATTCTCCATCATGCTCCTTGCACAATTTAGAGACTGACTTATGTTCAAAATATACCAAGTCCTCCCTTTCTGATGCAGGTTCTGGACACATCCAACCCTATATATCGAGAGAATAATGATATGGTTTTCTCTTAAAATGCCTGATGGGTGAATTACCTTTACTTAAAATACAGCAGCAAACACCAGCAGATCTCAATGATCTTTACTGAGAGTTTTTACCTTGTGTTTCCTAATGGTGGTAGGTAGAAACAAGAACAGAAAATTAAAATAAGCAGTTATAAGAAAAAAAAAACTTTTGATAATACAGAAGGTATAATGAAAATTAGGAAAGTATTCTGAAGACCAACTACTTATTAATTTCACGGACCGCATAAATGTAAACTTCTCAGAAGTCTGAACTTTGCTCTTCCTCCTTCACACTTTCACTCCTTCCACCTCTCTTTTGGATGGGTCCTTGTACTCACCATTTTCCCTCTGGCTGCAGGAGCTTTGCATAAGCTGTTTATGTTTATCTGTGCAGCTTATCCCTGTTCCTCCTCACCCAGTTAACTCCACTCTTCCTGCAGCTCTCATGCTCACATTCACATCCTTGAGTTGCTTTAGGGGGCAAATCTCCCCAACAGGCTTCCCACTGGACCACATAAATGCCCCTATAGCTTCGTGATAGTCACAGTTTTATCCTACTGTGATTATTTAACACCTTCTACCTCTAAATTCCATACAGGCAGGGACCATGTCTGCTTTTACTCATTTTATCTAAAACTCAGTGAAGGCAAATAGTAGGGTGTGTGTGTGTGTGTGTGTGTGTGTGTATTTTATAGTTCAGCTTGCCTATATTGATCCTCTAGCTCAAAAATCCTTCAAGGATTCCCTACTGTTAACAAAATCCAAATTTTTACTATGACATTCAGCACCTCGATCTACCTTTTCCTCTCATGATCCCAAATTCCATATCTTGTCACTCCAGGCATGTCCTGAGTTTGTAGATGCTGGTGCTCTGCCATGCTATTCCCACTCTCTAGTCTAGCATTGCTGGTTCTGACTTTCAAAAGCTTACTCATCTCGGCTTCTACAAGAAATCTGCCTGCTCTCTCCCATCTCTCCACCAGAAATCATGTCTTCTTTTTCTAAATTCATGCATGATTCTGCACTTCTCTGCAATCAGTTACCAGACTCTGCAGACTCTGTTTTATCTCCCTATTATATGACAAGCTTTCGAAGGGCAGAAACCGTATATATTTTTAATTTTTTGGTGTCCACTATCTGATGTAGAATAGGCACTTACTAAATGCATATTAAAGGAAAAGCAGAATGAACATTATCATTTTCATGAAAAATTTTAAGAGAATTATTTTATCTTTATATTCTTCCTCTTTAACTCAGTGGAACATTTAGAAAGTAAAGATGGAATTATGAATAGTACACTAAGTGCATTAGGTACAAGTTATGTCAAATGAAGCTCATTCCCATATTTTGAAGGAAATACTAAATAGCTAAATCAAGGGAAGGAATCCTGTAAACACAGTACATCTTGCTTTCTACAAGGCAACTGATAAAACAAAAAATAAAATAAAAGAAGATGAGATTAAAGTTAGAGAAGTCTAGGTGGTTAAATACACTGTATCCAAAAAATGGTGACCAATAAAGCTTGTCACCTCAGAAAAGGTCACTGCCAATATCCAAGGCTCTATATTTGGCTAATACACTTGTGAATAACTTCGCTGATTGCTATGAAATCTGCAGGTGACTTAAAGTTTGGAAGGAAGTTAATGTTCTTTATGAAAGGACTAAGATAACAAAAGTTTCATGTGCTGAAAAAGGCACCTAAATAAAATTAATAAAAATATAACAATAAATACAAATTTTAAGCTTTAAAGTTTAAGCAATTAGTCACAGAAATACCACATGTGATAGAACTCACTTATAAGCACTCTGAAAGAGGCCATGGACTTTTTTAAAAGTGCATACTCAGTGAAGCAATGATATAATGTGGATACTGAAAAGGTAGAGGACTCAGACACCATTAACAGAAGTATAGTGCTGGATTAAGGAAAGTATAAGTGCCATGAAAGCATTCAGACATCTTTATGTACAGTCACAGGTATAATATTTTAAGAAGAGTATTGACATTGGCATTTATTCAGAAGAGAACCATGACCAAGAAACCATTTCACAGGACTAATGGTTGAAAGAATTAATTAGCTTGTAAAAAAAACTTTAAAAAGAGACACAGGATTTGTCTTTTGAGGAGCTGGAAGAGGAGTAGGCTTTCTGTGTACTCTCAGCAACAGAACAAGAACTAGAACTTGCAGATTTTCCTACAATATAAGAAAGTTTCCATATTATTAGCAAAATAATTTTTGTTTTTTTAATCCTCACCTGAGGACATTTTTCCATTTTTTTGTTCAGAGTGGGAGGAAGAGAGAGAGAGAAACATCGATGTGAAAGGAACACAACGAGTGGCTGCCACCCACACGACCAACCAGGGCCAGGGACAAACTGCAACCGAGGTACGCGCCCTTAGCGGGAACCAAACCCGGGTCTCTCTGGACCGCAGGCCGACGCTCTAACCGCTGAGCCAAACCGGCCAGGACTACTTTCTGTTTTTTACTAAAAATAAAAAACAATGTTCCGCCTGCTTAATGTGTCTTCACAATAGCTAGTTTCCAGGATAAACACATAAGCCTATTTCCCTTTTAAAAAAGAAAAATTGATTAAATCTTTATAGGTGTTAAAATAATGTGGTTATTTTCATCACTTGTGTCTTCAGACTCTTCAAAACTAATATAATTGATTTCTTAAAATAATACGGAATATTTCAGCAATGCTTTATTAATAAGATGTTAAAACACCCCACTTGAAAAAACAACTCCACTTATCTTCACTACTGAGAACACAGCCCCCAAACATCTAAGCAACCAGTAATGTGATACGGTCAATTCACCAAAAACTGAGGATGTCTCCAGAAAAATATTTCAGGCCCAAACAGCTTGATGATATGCTTCCCCAACAAATGGCCAATTAGAATTGGAAAATTGCAGATAAAGTAGTTAAAAAATCAAAGCACACTGGTCCAGCCAGTGTGGCTCAATGGTTGAGCATCAATCCATACAGTAAGAGGTCGCTGGTTCGATTCCTGGTCAGGGCACATGCCCAGGTTGTGGGCCTGATCCCCAGTGGGGGGCATGCAGGAGGCAGCTAATCAATGTTCTCTCTCATCAATGTTTCTATCTCCCTCTCCCTCTCACTTCCTCTCCCTCTCACATCAATAAGGGAAAAGAAAAAAAGAAAGCAAAGCACACTAGGATCTTTTAATGTAGGGGCAAAACCTCTTCGCATTTCCTGAGGGAATCATTATCTATTAATTGGTCCTCATACTGATGGTCTTATGTCACCACCATAATTTAAATCAAACTCATTACTCTCAATTTAAGAAGGCAGTATAATGCATAACATAAGCCAACATGTTAAAAATTATGGCACTAATGGAATAATTTTTATTTCTCCAGAAAATTAACTTGTGTGGAAGAGTTCATTTGTGGAAGATGCCAGATAAATGAGGCATTTTTAGTACCAGGAGGAGGATACACATAGTTTGCTAGCAAAATACTTTCAGCAAATAATAGATTTCTGCTTCCCAAAATTGGTAATGTTCCTGTCAAAAAAAGAAATATTTTATTGCTCTGGAAAATGACATTTTTTTGGAGATGCTCAAAAGTTTCCAATGGCCAGTGTTAATTATGAAGCAAAATTTAAAAATTTTAATCTTTGGGTAGAATTGTATTATGACATATGTCTCTCATATGTTTATTTGATATATTTATTTGAAAATATGTCAAATCAAATTACGTGGTGACTACATTTTCTAAACCTTTTCAGGTGTCTGTCTCACCCTTATTCATCATCAGTCCATTTATTCTCAGAGACATCACCACATTATCAATTGAGAAGAAAGACCTTTACACTTCCCTTTACAAAACTAAAAATTCTTGCACAAACGTAAAGTTTCCTTTTGCCCGTTCATGGGAAGCCAGTTCTGATCACTGCTTTGTGACCTGGTAATGCTCATTAACTAAACTAGTCAATTAAAACTTTACATATATATAGATAGGGTATGTATGTGTGTGTGTGGTAGTATATCAGACATTTGAATATATATATGTAATCCAATTTTAAACGACAGAGTTAAAGTGTGACATATAACACTGCTTGCATACAAGGGGGTTCCTGGTCCTATATAAGACACCATAGTAGAAGTCAATAGAACATTACATTTATCATGGGAAAGACTGTGATATTCTGCTTGTGGTAAAGAACTGCATACTGGAAATGATATTTTTGAAGACTATAAAGGAGGAAGCAAGATTTAATAAAAAGAACATGGGCTTTGAAGTCAGACACACTTAGTCTGAATTCACATTTAGCCACTTACTACACGACCATTGGCAGGCTATTTACTCTGAGCCTTAATCCTTACCTGTAAAATAGGGAACATTTACTCTGGATTGTTTTGAGAATTAAATGAGATAAAGTGAAAGCATTTAGCCCAGTAACTGGCACATACCAGGCATATAATAAATATCAGTTACCTTCCATTATCCTAAAGACAGATTTTATTCCAAGTCAATTTTACCTTCACTTGCAAACTTGCTGATGCAACTCTCCTTTCTAGATCTTCTACCTGCTGAAGAATATTCAGATCCATTTCCATTGCTTGTTCTTCTACTGACCAGTTCTCCACAATATCTCGAGTAACCTGGTTTTCTTCATTTTCATTTAATTCAATAATAGCAACTACATTTGAAAAGAAATTAATTTTAAAATCCACTTTATCCCTCAATGATTTTTTCAGAACGTGAATAAAATTCCAGAGACAACACGTACATATAACATAATACACACAAATGTTACTTCTGTATATGTATGCAGCATAATCTTAAAAGTAGAAATATTCTTTTTTAAGAAACAAAATAATATGTCTGCAGGTTATAAAAAATTGTTAGAAAATAATACCAATATAATATATGTTAATAGTTATTATTTTTGAGCAAAATGGAAGAAAATGCCTATAAGTAATAAATTAAGAATCAAGACATAAAAATATGTCTTAATAAAAAAGAAGTAATTCTCGTAACTAAGCAAGACAATAGAAATCTCTTTTAGGTACACACCATCCTTATTCTTGATGCAGGCTTGAGTAATATAATCCAAGTGCTTCTGAATTTGTTTTTGTAATGCTTTTTCCCTTATCCCTCTGAGATGTAGCACTTTAAGCAGAGCTTTTAGGTCCTCTGGGTCAATAATTCGCCACCAACCAAACTGCATTTCTAAGTCAAGAAAATAAGATCTTTTACAAATATCTTGAATATGAACTAATGGCACAATGCAAGGAAAACGATTTACAACTATGTATAAGACCATCAAAGCAAGATTCAGTTATAATACAGAAATCTATAGCAGTGAGGTAAACTTAATGTACCTGCCATCTCAATGTACCTACCTTCTGGAATTGGTTTCGGATTAGGAAAATCTACTGGTTTTGCTACTTCGACAGCTGCAGGTTGAGTTGAAGAGACTTTTTCATTCTGTGGAACTGGAGATTCACTTTTACTTGAAGCAACGTTGGGAGTCAAAAATGAATTACCATTTCCTTCAGATAATGCCAACCCGGATCCCAGACTAGGCAAAGGTGATGTAAATGGAATATTGGAGGTAAGCATGCCAGTGGGCCACCCACAAAACTGGAGTCCCATCATAGACACTCCACTTTTCATCTGCAAAAGCAAAAAAATTTAAAAGTAGAACAATCTAAGAAGAAAGGAAAAAAAATGCTTAGAATTTGAATTTTTTTTAATTCTGAAAAAAAAATTCTTTCATTTATCACAATTATAGGAAAACTAAATATAATAACAGCAATGTTAAATTCCATGTACTTATTGGCTCCACAAAGGAATTTCCTTTTAGATATACTGTAATAGTAATAAGTTAACAAGTAATTAAGCAGCCTTTGTCTTACACTTAGATTAGAAATCAGTAGTTCTGATGAAGCTTGGTAATACCAATTCTAACTCTTTAGCTTTCAAACTGTAGCAGGGATAATCTTACAAATATTAGACTGATTCGCCTTTAGTGAAAATCTTTATGGGGTCAAAGATCAAATAAAGCAACATGAAAATGAGCTACATTTAGCAGTACTAACCTGAAGAGGTGATAAAGCAAATGGATTTAGGCCAACAGGATTCTGGGCAGAAGATGACCCAAGAAGAGGAGCTGGGGCAGGTGAAGGTGATTTAGATGGTGGCTGAGACTGAGGAGTCACTACAGAAGCAGCTGGCATGTCGGCATGGGTAAGAGACGTGTCATCGCAAGGTGTTCTGGGCAAAAGGCTAAACCACTGTCTGTTCTTTTCAGTCAGTGTTTTTAATAACTGGTCATTGGGGAGGGGGCTATAGAACTTCCCTGGACCACCTGAACCAGTACTGAACAGATTATTAGAGTCTGTCTTTTCCATGTTGCTTTGTGCTGCTGTTGATGGAATGCTGCCCCCTGAGTGTTTCCCACTGTTTTGGTAAGACAATGTGCACCCATTTGCACTACTATTTGGTTTGGGTGTCATTACATCTGACTCAGGAGGCATCTTGGCTACTTCTAAAAGCTTGCTTAATTTTGAAAAAGAGCCAGGCTTCTGAAGAAATAGATTTGTGTTGTCTTTTTCTTTAGGGTCTTCCTTCTGTTCACAATGATCTGGATTTGAACAATTTAAAGTATCCTCTGAAGTCTCAAATATTTCTTCTTTGATCTGAACACTTTCTGCCATTTTTAATTTTTCTCTTTCCTTTGCGATTTCTTCTAGTCCTATAAAAATTGAAAAGTATTATGAAAACCAGTTATTCCAGATCAAATAATACTATAATTATATTTTAGTATAATTTATCAAGTTATATGCATAAATATTTTAACAAACTTTTCTAGATACTTAATACTCTCCATTTTTCCCCTTTTTATAGACTAGATTGGTATGAACTTTGGAACATTAATGTAATTTTATAATTAATCATTAGAAAAAATTAAAATATAAAAAATATTTAAAGCTATAATACATAGTAAAAATTACTATTAACATTTTTGTATAAATTCTTCTTGCATTTCTCTGTGCACACACATACACACTTAAACCTATACATTTTAAAAAGGCAACCCTATTATATACAGGACATTCTAGTCTACATGTTTTACTGGATAATACTCTGTAAAAACTCTGATGTGTCAATACATAGATAACTACACTATAAATGCTAATGGCTACAGAGTATTCAATAGAACATTTCATAATTTAAATAATCATTCTTCTCTTGATGACTGTTAGTTGGTTCCAGTTATTTATTAATACAAGCAATGCTTTAAATGATAAATGATCTTGTATCTGTATCTTTGGACTTTTCATTTTTTTTTTTTTTTTTTTTTAATCCTCACTCGAGGACATTTTTCCATTTTTTGTTCAGATAGAGTGGGAGGGAGAGAGAGGAAGAGAGAGAGAGGGAAACATCGATGTGAAGGGACACATCGAGTGGTTGCCACCCGCACGACCAACCAGGGCCGGGGACAAACTGCAACCAAGGTACATGCCCTTAGCGGGAATCGAACCCGGGTCTCTCCGGACCGCAGGCGGACGCTCTAACCGCTGAGCCAAACCGGCCAGGGCTGGATTTGCATTTTAAAAAGAGTTTATATAAATTGCTTTTAAAACATTGGTCAAAAATATGAACCAAACTTTGACAAAGGAGAAATACCAATACAACTATAAAAAGATATTCAGCCTTACTAGTTATCAGAAAAAAATACAGTTTAGGTTTTCACCTTTCAGATCTTGGCAAAGACAGAAAATATGTGTAGTGTTCAGTTTCATTGAGGGTGTTGGCAAACATGCTCTTGTTTGTGTACTTCTGGTCTGAATGTGTATTGATCTATGCTTTCCAGAGGGCATATTGGCAGTGTATTTGAAAAACTCTGAAAAGTACGTATCTTAGTACTCAGTAAGTGTTTTTCTATAAATTTATCCTAATAAGTAAACCAGGAAAAAATGGTATAAATTAAACTCATCCTGCCCTTCTCCTTCAGTCCCTATCCTGTTCTTTGGAGGTAGCCATAGTTCATCAATCATGTCTTTGTCCTTCCAGAAATCTGTCATTTTACACGAGTACATAAATGGGTACTCTATTTACTTTCTGCAACTTAGAATAAAATCCAAACTCCTCAGCAAGGACTACAACCCTGTATGATGTGGTTGCTGAAAACCTCTATAACCGCTGACCACTCTCGTCCTTGCTAACCTTGCTCTTCCTTTTTCCCATTTTACAGCTTCGCCACACGCTGTTCTTTGCTTTCTTGGGGCCTTTGCATTTGCTGTTCCCTCTACCTAGGATACCGTTTTGTTGACTGGTTCTTTATCCTTCAGGTTTCAAACTGTCATTTCCTCACAGGAGTTTCCTCTGATCACCTTATCTAAAGTACAGACCCGATTCCATTCACCTTCAAATGTCATTCTATACATTTCCTTTCCGGATATTACATTATACTTAAAACCTGTTTATTTTCTATTCTATCCCACACCTACCCACTAGAATTTAAATCAAAAGGCATTACTTAAAGGCAGAGCAATGTCTATGTTGCTTATTACCGGATCCCAAATGCCAACATGGTGGCTGCTATAAAATAGGGGCTCGATAAATATTTCTTGAATGGTGAAATGAAAGGATGAATTTAATATTTTTATAACATACCTTAGCTGGCATGTGTAGGGGGCAACCGATCAATGTTTCTCTCACATTGATGTATTTTTTTCCTTTCTCCCTCTCCCTTCCTCTCTCTCCAACATTAATTAAAATAAAAAGAAAAGGAAGAAGTTTAGTGGAAAAGGAGGTGATCACAAATTTCAGAAATGAACAAGATCTAAAGAAGTAAGAGGATTATGATAAGAGTCTTAGATTTGAGCAAGTGAGCTCCAGAGATGCTGTCAGATGGATGCTTGTTGCAAAGGTTAAAGAATAGACCACAAGTTAGGAAATTTGACAACGGGAAGGAAGAGAAATGGAGCAGCAGCTGTAAAGGATAATACTGATCAAGACCTTTGTCAACTAAATAAAGAAGGGATAGTTTATGTTTGATGTCAGAAAGAGCAGCAGAAGAAAAATCATGGGCAGAGAAGGAATATTTATGACTAAAAGGGGCATTAGTGCAAAAGGAATATGTTTACCTATAGGCAAATTGGATTCTAGAAGCACAAAATATATTGAAGGAGTAATGATTTCTGATATTACTTTGTAATAGGTTTAACAATTCTTACCTTCACCACTCTCCATGCCTTCTACAAAAATGCCCCCACACTGGGGAAGAATCCAGTACCGGCGTCTGTAGCGATCCTGGCCAAACATCATCGAACGTAAAGAGTGAGACGCGTCAAAGAGCTTCCTTCTGTACTGACTCTGTTGCTGTTAAAAATGATGCATAAAGTTAAGCTACAGGTGTTAAGTGCTTTAAAAATTAATACATAAATAACTTTACACTTAGTATGCCTTTAGAGCAGATAAGTTTCACTACTGGGAAAAGACAGCAAAAGATCTAAATATTACATGTCTGACTTCAATGTCAGTAACATTTATAAAAATCAAAACTATTTTGAGGGTAATTGGAATATTTTTGATGCCACGAATTAAAATGGTAAGTTTTATTTGGTCAGGTATCTTATAGTAGCATGTCTTACACGTGATAATAAACAACGTTATCAAGTATTTTATTGAGCCAAAGAAAATTGGCTCGATTCTACTGATTAGTGTATAACAACTAATAGTCATAAGTGTAACTGACCATATCTGTATTTGCCTATTTTTATACTCATGCTGTAAATCTAGGCAACATTTAACAAAATTTTGAGGTAAATTGGTGATGAGGTTAACATCGATATAATATACAGGTATCTAATATTAATCTCATAATACTTTTAAAAACTCATTTTTAAACAAGAAGCTCATTGATAACTTCCCTAAAGCTACTGAAATTCAAGTTTTAATGAGAGGTACATAAATATATACAGTTTATAAATTCAATTCAAATATATCAATGTAAAATAAAAGATAAGATGCTGAAACTATTACCATGGAATTTGACTGGACTTTTAAAGTAATTAATTCCAAGAAACAAAACCATGTATTTGTAGATGTTGTATTTAAATGAAGAACTGAAGACTATAGGCCCTGACTAAGTTTAGTACCATGTCTTAAGAAGCAGGCTTTTAACCTTAGCATTAAACATTTAAGGTTTAGCTGAGAATGTTTCTAGAGTACCTCATTTTCATTACTTATAAAAAGCTTTGTTAGCAGCCAGAAAACTAATCTCATAAAAGGCAGATTTCTAAAACACTGCAAAAAAGATATAAAGTGTAATCTGAAAGTGCTTACTTTACTCAGTTTTTCAATCTGTTTTTCTAGCTCTTCAACACTTGCTGCTTGGTCACCTTCATCCTATACATAACAAAATACAGTATCATTTACCTATTTTTAAGATTTATTTATTCAATCAATCAGCAAATATTTAATGAACGCCTCCTATATGCAAAGTACTAGGATACACCCTAAGGAAATGAAGAGGAGTCAGTTCTTGCTTTCTATAAACTAATAATCTGGTAGGGAGACACATAAAACATTACACTAAAAGTAAAAACCACCCAACATTAGGAAGGACTTCAGAGAGGCAGAGATAAAGAATCCTCAAGTTCAGGGGAGGGTGAGGCGACTTCTACTGGGAATGGATACCAAGAGAAGCTATGTGGAAAGAGTGTTTTAATTAGTTACTAAAAAATAGTTAAGAATTGATTAATCAGAGAAAAAAGGGCAGGGTACAGCAGAAAAGGTTTGCTACATCTTGACGTGAAAGGTACATGAAGAGGGTAAGGTGGGAGATAAGGCCAAGAGGAGTTCAGGAGTGAACTGTCTAGTGCTGTAAGTGCTTGGCAATGAACAACGGTATGATGATCCTTTGAGGGAGGTTAAACATCAGAACTGTGCTTTATGGAGATTAATACGGCAATAGCTGTAAGATGGCCTGGAGCAGGGAAAGGACCAGAATCGGCAAATCTAGTTAGTAGACTGCTGCAATGATTAAAGAGGAAAGCAGGATGTGGGCCTTCCTAGGGAAAGAGAAATAGAGAAAAGCAAATAGATGTAAGAGATATTAAGTAGTTAGAACTGTTAAGTCCTTGCAACTGATGGATATGAAGCAGAGAGGGGTGAGGGAGATGAAGGAAGGAGTAAATTATGTCAAGGGTTTAAATCTGGGAGGCTGCCACAATACTGGTACCATAAACTGAGTCATTTTTAGAGCAAAGAAGGTTAAGTTATATTTTGAACACACTGAGATTTTAAAAGAAAAATAACCCCTACTATATACAGTACTGACTTAACAAATGGAAAGGACTGTTTCCTTAACTGTAAAATGGTGATAACATTATCTGTAACATGGGAGTTTTGTGGGAACTAAATAAGAATAGATCTGAAATCAACAAGCAGAGTTGCTGGCCCATAGTGTGTAAATTTTCTTTCTCAAAATTGTACTTTAATGAGAAGATGCAAGACTCCTCGAGTTCAGGGGAGGGTGAGGTGACTTCTAATGGGAATGGATACCAAGAGAAGCTATGTGGAAGGAGTGTTTAAAAAAATAAGAACTTGTTTTTGATGTTCACTTTTTATAAGCATTTTTCAAAAGCCATATTGCCACACAAACTAATCATAAACAGATATTTCTAGATCAGTGTGATTATCTCCCCAACAAAAAGAAGTGAAAGGAAAATCTCAATGGAATTGCCATTATCTACCTTTTACCCACTCCTTATGTAAACATAGGGGCCATGTTACAAAGGCATTTAGGCATAATATTTGTGCTAACAGTAACATGATTTTATTGGAGATTAAAAGAAACCTGAAAAGACAACAGACTCAATGACCCTTGGATCTTGAATCTCAGATAGATATTTTTATATCTATATGATTCTAAAATGACAAATGTTTAATAATTTGCTTATGTAAAAATATAATTCAATACACATCAAAGTTGCTATGTATCAACCAAATTAACTGCCATTTCTAACATTCTTCCCGTGATGCAAAAGGAGTAAAATGTCTACTAAAGTTTTATTTAATGAAGTTTTGGCTAATAGTCCTTATAATTTTAAGAGAGATGTAGGAATTTGAAAGACAAGAGAAAAGCACAACAACAACACGAAGAACACAGAATCAATTCTAGCCATGGTTCTCCAGTTTCCCAACCAGGAGAGAAGGCCATTACATGCCCCTGTATGTCAGAATTTAATTGTCTACATCGACTCTTACATGCCACCTTGAGAGCTTAAAGCTCACATAGGTTTCGACATAAATTGAAGTATTAAGGAGAGGATCCATCTGTAGAAGGAATAAAGAATGAGGAGAAGAGGGATTTGTCTTTAAGACAAAGGGCTATGACTTAGTCAGGGGTGATATCTTTTAATTGAAAGGTATCCTGTGACTCTCAATGGAAAGGTTACCTGCAATTAGTTTTTTAAGTATAACAGCAGAGACTCTACATGTACTTTAATCAAGAGGCCAAACATTTTTGGAGGAATAATGTGCCTATCTTATCAATCAAGTTCATTAAATAGTTAAAATTTTATTTTATTACGATATTAATAAGGGTTTACCAGTTCTTCATTATAAAGATTAACTCTCAATTCATTTACAGGAAAGGCTAATTTGGCTTCTTAGATCCTAAAAATAGTTGATATTTTAAAAAGTTTTTAAACTGCTTTCTCACATTAATAACAAGATACACATTTGCTAGGATTTTTCATCAATGAAATTCTATAATCTAACTCTATAATTCAACACGTAATAAAACAAAATGCTACATTAAATGACACATCTGGTGTAAGAAATATTAATACTTTTTAAATCATTAATAACAATTTTTAATAGTCTTATCTCCCTTAAAGAAAAAAAGTGTGAAAAAAAAAGAAGCCAGGCATAACAGATAATTTCTGTAAACAAATTCTAATTTAGTGAGATAACTACCCAGTAAAATACACTGCAGTCTCAATACAGGGTTGTCAATTATGAGTCAACACTTTAAAACAATTTGTAATATTAAATGCTGAAAAGGGATGCCAATTCTGTGAAAAGCTGATTAATATTGATCAGAAAGGTTTAATTCCTGCTATAAAAACAGCTCCACTTGCCAAATGAAGCAGATTGGTTATAAATGGTCTCTTTTGTTTGGGTAATTACAATTCTAATACCCAAATTATACACACTTCACATTATTTGCCACAGCACAAAATTATATGATCAAGTGGTTTCAAAAGTACATTATAAAATAATTTCTGCAAGGAATCTCAATGTACTGAATTTTCACATTCAGTAAAGCTCACACACGTACTTTTTTATTATTCTGGTTTAAAATATGACATTGGGGAGGGATTATGAAAACATTTCACATTTCTGCTATTTTTACTTAAGCGAACTGAGTAGTATGTGATCTTATAAGTACCTCTACATTGTTATCCAGATTCAGTAAATATTTGATTCAGTAACTTATCATTGGTCTTGATTAGATATTTTCACATATTCTATCAATAAAGATATCCCTTTAGGCTTTCTTTATTTCTCTAGCAGTACTAAGCTGATGTAAGAAAGAACAAGAGTCGTCTCCAGATTTCTTTAGCTGAATATTCCTGGCACTGAGGGCAGAAGGAATGGCTGGCTGTATGTTGTTTTCTGAGTACCATTCTGGAGCCCTGTCAATATTTCTAGAACTCTTTTTTGCTAAAAGGTGAGGAGCTTTTTAAAAAAAAATTTTTTTTTTTATCCTCACCTGAGGACATTTTTGCATTTATCTTCAGATAGAGTGGGAGAGAGAGAGGAAGGAAGAGAGAGAAAAACATCAACGTGAGAGAGATACATCGAGTGGTCGCCACCCACACGACCCAGGGGGGACAAACTGCAACCGAGGTACATGCCCTTAGCAGGAACCGAACCCAGGACTCTCTGGTCCGTGGGCTGACGCTCTAACCGCTGAGCCAAACCAGCCAGGGCAAAAGGTGAAGAACTTTTATCTCTCCTTCACACACGTCCATTTCCATGGCTTATGGTAGCTTCCTTTAAAACTCACAGACACCTGCCTCCATAACCTTCCCTTCTTTCCTTTAGCCTACTCTTCAAAGCTAGCCCCTTCACCATGACTGAATACCTTCCAATATCTTTAGGAACCTTATACCATTATTTATGCTCTTCATCTCTTTAATATTCAATCCCACCCTCATTTTATTGACTCTTTCCCTTCAACCAAAATTCATCTCAGGTCTTTCCACACCTAAAAAATCCTTGGTCTTTGCCCCTCTAGGACTACCCTGTCCTCTGAGGCACAGTGCTTAGAACAGTCATCCTCACTTTCTCACGCGCCATTGTTCTCAGCCCGCGTAGCCCGGCTGCGGCTCTCACCCTGCTAATGAACCTGTGATGACCTCTTTCCAAATCTACCGAAAACTTCTAGTCCTCATCTCACTAGACTCCTGCTGCCTTAATGTTTATTATGCCCTCAGTTTTGTTATTTCTACATGTATAGAAAAGAGTTAACATTGCAGGCCTGACTACTGCCCTTTGAAAGGCCTGCATGTGGCTGGTGTCTGGAAACTTGGATTTGAGGGTTGCCTGTCCCTAACTGATAAAATAGACCTAACCTGTGCTAACAATGTGGTTTATACTGAATACCTGCTTTTCTTCTGGGAGCCTGGACTTTTGGCACATGCTACAGAGGGTGCCTTTGTGACCAGTCCCCAGCAAAAACTCAGGCACAGTGTCTGTAATGAGCATACACAACATTTCACGTGTGTCACAACTCATGGCTGGGAGAACTGCTGTGTGATTTCTCTGGGAAAAGATTCGTGGAAGCTTAGGCCTGGTTTCCTCTGAACTTTGACTCACCTGCCTTTTCTCTCTGCTGGTTTTGCTTTGTTCCCTATTGCTATAATTCATAACCATAGCACGGCTAGATGCTGACTTTTGTGTGCCCTCTTAGTGAATCACTAATTCTGGGAGTGGCCTTGGGGACCCCAGGCCCCCTGCAGCAATCTCCCACCTCTGTGTTCCATTTTCAACAACAAGCCTTTGGGCTCTTCTTAAATAGTGATGCTCAGAGGGTTTCAACCTCAGTCCACCCCTCTATTCACTAAAGCAATGCCCTTGTGCAAACGTACCCACCTCATGATTTTAAACTATTGTCTGTGTGCTAATAAATTCCAGATCTGTATTTTCAAGAATGAATTTTTTTTCAGTCTTCAGATGCTTAAATCCAGTTGATGCTGAACTTCTGCACAGGCACCTCAAACTCAACACGGCTAAAATAAACCTACCATCACTTCCTGTCTTCAATGACCTGTCTTCCCCTCGCCCCTATCAATTTACTCTGCTCCTCCTGATTTCTCTGCCTCGGTTAAGGGTGACCATTGTGTGCAGTCTCCCAAGCCAGATGGTTGGGAATCAATGCTACCCCTCCTTCAATCTACACAGTTCATCCTCAAATACTACTCATTCTTCCTCCTAAATATTTATTCAATCCTTTCCTCCTTCTTCATCCCAACTACGATTGGTCTAGATGCAGACCCCTGACAACTCACCAACCTCCTGCCTGATCTTCCCACCTCTGATCTTGCCCTGCCCAAATCTATTTCTATCTTCCACAGAGCTATAGACTTAAAAATCAAGTCTGACCATGTCATTCCCTTACTTAAAACCCTTGAATAGCTTCCTGTCACCAAAAAAGTATGAAATCCTGCTTTGCAGTTGGGGCGTATGAGAGTCTGTAGTAACATTGGAGCACCTGTAAGTCCCTCACAGCACTGTGGTTTCAGGCCCCGGGCCCTTGCTCACGCTGTTCTCTCTGCCTGGAAAACTGTTCCCTGTAACTGTTCCTCAGGTTAACATCCAGCCCAGCTTGTAGACCCCAACTAATGTGTCCAGAAAGGCTTTGTGAGAATTTATTCCTGAGAAATGTCAATGCCTTTCCTTTGTATATGCCTAGCACATTGTAAATACCCTATCAAGGCAGTTACACTTAATGCATTACAGTTTCATACTGCAAATCTTCCTCAGTGTGACTAAACCAAGAGGGGATTTTTAGTGCCCTATACATCTTTGATCAAAAATGCCTAAAGCTAGGCATTCCTATAATTCATAGCCACAGCACGGCTAGATGCTGAGTTTTGTGTGTCCTCTTAGTGAATCACTAACTCTGGAAGTGGCCTTGGGGACCCCAGGCCCCCTGCAGAAATCTGATTTCTCTGCCTCGCATAATAAACTGGTGTTTGAGAAATATACCTGTTTCACAAAACCTGGCAACACTTTTATTACATGAAGTATTGTACAAATATAAGACAGTATGCCAACAGAATGAAAGAGAATGCCTAAACTTAAGAATCAGCATAGTTCTTTGGGGAACTCTGAAGTCATTACATAAAAAGAAAAACTTCTTTTACTCAATGTAAATTGCCTGCTATCGGTAGACAGTCTATTCAGTATTTATTTACCCATCACCAAAGACTTTATGTGGTGAATATTTTTTTTTAATCCTCACCCAAGGATATTTTTCCATTTATCTTCAGATAGAATGGAGTAGGGGAGAGAGAGAGAGAGAGAGAGAGAGAGAGAGAGAGAGAGAGAGAGAGAGAGAGAGAAACATCAATGTGAGAGAGACACAGTAACTGATTGCCTCCTGCATGACCCCGACCAGGGCTGGGGACCGAACTGCAACCATGCACGTGCCCTTGACCAGAATCCAACCTGTGACTCTGGTCCTCAGGCCAGTGTTCCAACAGCTGAGCCAAACTGGCCAGGGCTATGTGGTGAATACTGTAATATTCCGTTTTCAGATGAAGAAACTGAGGCAAGTAAGTGACAAAGTGGAATAAAACCCAAGTCCATTTGACCCCAAATTCTGTGTTATTTTTTAATGTATGCAGTCATAGTTAAATATTAAAATCAACCTAAATTTGATTACCTCATCTTCACAGATATCAGTCTTCTTTCCTTTTTTGTCGTCTTTATCTTCTTCATCCTCTTCATCTTCATCAGCTTGGTCATCACTATCATCGTCATCATCATCATCATAGTCACTGTCTCCTCCCTTCCTTCTTCGCTTTCGCCCTGGAGTGGGTGTCCCTAATGGATGCTGTTCTTCTCCAAGATCAATGCCACCTGCAGTGTCTCTTTTGCCTGTTTTCTTAGCATGAATGATTCTCAGCCTTTAAATAAAAAAAAATAAAAAATGATGATATGAAAGAAAAGGCATTTTTTTTTTTTTTTTTTTTAATCCTCACCCGAGGACATTTTTCCATTTTTTCAGACAGAGTGGGAAGGAGAGAGAGAGAAAAACATCAATGTGAAAGGGACACATCGAGTGGCTGCCACCCGCACGACCAACCAGGGTTGGGGACAAATTGCAACCGAGGTACATGCCCTTATCGGGAACCAAACCCGGGTCTCTCTGGACCGCAGGCCAACGTTCTAACCTCTGAGCCAAACCAGCCAGGGCTTTTTAAAATACTTTTGAAAGAGCATAATGTGAGTTTTAAGCAAAAATACCTAATGGTATTTCTCTCACAGTAAGCAATAAATCAATGACAATAAAAATTAGACTTTAAGAAATATGTTTTCAGAAATTACAAAATATATTAACTTTCAGTAATAATTCTAGGTATTTCTTTGGAATTAGAACACCTTTAAAAATGTAAAAGTTAGAAAGCTGAAAAGATTAAGTCCAGCAATGGCCAAGTGATAATTCCTGATCCTATACTATCAGACTGAAAAATTTCAGTTCAAATGACCACAAAGAAACTACCCTCTTAACACAGAAGTTGAATACTTTCAGCATATTTCCTGGCAGGAAGCTAAGTAGGTTTCAATGCCGAATATGTTTGGATATGTTAGATGCTCTGTAAAAGCAAACTTCAACTAGAAAGCAATTAAGGAAAAGGGTGGTAGCTCCAAACAGATTCTATTTATGACAAAAGTAACCTGAAAACAACAAAAATCTTAGAAAATGTGATTGCTTAATTTCTAAAGAAAAAAGACAAATGGACTTTCTTCTAAGTTTGAAGTATATGAGCTCAATAAATCTGATTATATCTTTTGTCCAATGCAAATTCTGGCCCTGAGTTTCATTAATTTCACACCTCATCTAAATTTCAAGCTTTACCCTTTCTAATCCTTAGACAAAATAAGGTTTAAATTCTATCTTTGCAGTTTGTATGTTTTACTGGGAAACGTGTACAAAGGGAAAGAAATAAAAAAGGACTCACTTGCGGAGTTTACCTTCTACCACCCATTTATCTCTCCTCAAGTTTGACATATAATCAATGTTCTTGTCAATTTCACTGTCAATGCAAAAATTTATTAGACATAAATTAATCCATTATGCAATACATTAAGATGGTAAGCAAACTGATGCAGTTTTTTGGTAAGTAAAAATGATGATTACCAATAAATAATAAAAATCAAGTGAAAAACTATATTAATACAGTATCATAACTAAGAGATGTACAGAAAACTTAAAATATGTCTGCCAATAATAGAAATGCATGACTGTAATATTTAGATTGCTCCTTTTCCTAAAAAGGTAAAGAACTAAAAAAAAATAATTAAAATCTATAAAATAACAAATAGCAAAAACAAGATGAACATGAATTTGTTCAACAAATCTTGAAATACTAGACTGGAGGACTTACTTTGACTCTTAAATAAGATTAAGTATTGTTTTTTTAAGTACAAATTAATACATCAATAAACTAATAATATTAAGGTTGCATTAGAACACAGTAAAATAATAAGTAGCTGGATAGTGCTACGAATGGATACTAAAGAAAATCAGGTTGTCATCTATCATCATAAGATGTTAAGAAAATAAAAATCCTGGATTCTTCCAACAGCGCTGGATTCTAGGACCACAGCAAGGAAAAATATTTTTTACATTTTAGTATATAAATAAAATTATTAAATAAAATGTTATAAATATTATATACAGTCTGATCCAACTTTTCTTTTCAATAGACTACAAAGTACATGAAAACTTATTATTAGTGTAATTTTAATTTTTTTCTGTGTGCTAGTCTGTAACTTTGAAGTGTCTATAAGCAATCTGCATCACTTTGTGATAAGACAAATTCAAAACAGAAAAGAATCCCCAGAAAAGTCTGGGCATATGCTCACCTCACCACACTCTTGCTGCATGCCAGTTCATTGATCAGGAAGGCCAGGACTGAGGCTTTCTGGGCTGGAGTGTGAGCCTGAAAAGCTTTGGTCTTCAGGCTTTCAGTAAGCTCAGTTTGTCCACAGTGGGCCTCCATAAAAATTTGCAGAATCTCGGAAACATTGTCTCGATTCACACCAACATTCAGCAAATGTTCTCCAAGAGCTGTTTTGGCCTATAAAATTTTGGCATTTTTATCAGTATTGGTCATAACCATTCATGACATAAAACAACATAATTTTTAAATGTTGGTATTATATAATCTAGATATTACCAACAACAGCTTTATTCATATTTTTGATGAAGTGGAGAAAAAATCGGTAAGAGATGATAGACAACTCAAGTACCTGTAATCTTTCTTTTCCTCCTTGAAACTCTTGGTTAAAAGTCAGGTGGGGAGAAGAGTATAAACTCAGGGTAGATATTGTCTACCATGCCTTCTTTGACTACAGAAACCATCCCAAGTTTTTCCGGCCTTAATGTAGACATTCAGGGGACGAGGGTATAGGAGGTTAAAAGAAAATCGCTATTACATTGTCTGGCTCTATGGCACCATGGGTTTTGTTTTTTTTTTTATCCTCACCCGAGGACATTTTTCGATATTTTGTTCAGATAGAGTGGGAGGGGGAGAGAGAGAGAGAGAGAGGGAGAAAGAGAGAGAGAGAGAGATAGAGAGAGAGAGAGAGAGAGAAACATCAACGTGCAAGGGACACATCGAGTGGTCGCCACTCACATGACCCAACCAGGGCCGGGGACAAACTGCAACCGAGGTACGTGCCCTTAGCGGGAACCGAACCCGGGTCTCTCCAGACCGCAGGCCAACGCTCTAACCGTTGAGCCAAACCGGCCAGGGCGCACCATGGGTTTTATTTGCCTGGTATTTTGAGTGATAGGGAGATGAAGGAAAATGTAACAGGTGTATCTAGAAGCTTCTCTCTCTACAATATTACCTATGGCAAGACTGAGTGAAATATACATCTTAATTGGAATTAAGATAACTTTGAATTTAATTGAGTATCATCCACTGAGCAGTACAAAGTCTTAACATGCTGGTCGGTCTGTAGGTGCTTTGATTAGCCTTAGTTACAGTGATTCAGAGAGAACACAGTCTAATTTCAGAAAGTGCACATAAGTTCTAATTGCTTTATGAATTATGAATTCTCTGGTTTGCTGAATATCAGTTGGTATTTCCTTTTTTTTTTTTAACGGAAAGTTAGAAGAAAAAGAGTAATTTGGGAATGATCCACATTCCTTAAGCTTTAAGAGGCAAGTTTTTCTGGGTTTGTACCAACCATAACCTGAAGCAAATCTACATTGAACATTATGTAGAAAAATTGGAACAGTCTATACAATCTTCTTCTAATATGCTATAGCCAGCTATCAATGCACTGAAAAAACTTCTAAATGTATGTGTGTGTATATTTTGTTGTCGTGTGTGTGTTTTACCTTGTATCCCGTAATGAGACCTGGATCGCATACGGCAGCTGAGAGGAGCCTCACAAGCAAGTCTTGTACTTCGCCCATGCTGTCCCCTATATTTAGCAATCCCTCTTGAAGAACACTCAGGTTTGGAACATCAATATTCACATCAAAGCCCAAAACTTTACCAAAGTTTCGTAAGAACTGTACCACCATGAGACAGTCTGAAAATGTACTTCCAGAGAGAACAAGTCCTGGAATACGAGGCAACTCTGGCAAAGGCTAAAAATAAAATAAAATAAATTTTAGAAGCCATACTCTGATATTTTCTGACATAAAGTAAGTTGCTATCTCTCTTTCTCTTGCATTGCACCAGTGGTTTTCCCTCTGGATTGTAAGTTCCCTGGGTGCATTTCAGCAACCCCAAGGTACTAAGCATAGGATGTTGAATTCAAGTAACCATCAGTAAATTTTGGTTGAACACAACATAAACTCTGCAAAAGAGAATGCTAATTTTAATTAACTTAGATATTGATAAAACGTGGGTCATATAACTGAATCAAAATTTAGATAACATTAAGAAATAAACATTTCCATAGACACAGACAACAGCATAGTGATTACTATAGGGGAAGCAGGTGGACGGAGGTGTGGGGGGATAAATGGGATGGAGACTTGATTAGGGGTGGTAAACATACAATACATTATACAGATGCTGTATTATAGAATTGTACACCTGAAACCTTTATAATTTTATTAACCAATGTCCCCCCAATACATTCAATATATAAAAGAAGAAATAAACATTTCAAAAGTAGCATGGACATACTCAGTAGGGTACACACACTGATTTCTTCTCATGATGGAGACTGATTTATAAGTCACACTTTCTGGACATCTCAAATGAACAATGTGTATCTGTGGACTGTATGGTTGAAAAAACTGGTACCATCTTTGGCTAATGAATGCTTATAAATTACTAGGTCCACATGACCAGAACCCATGACTCTATCAAGAATTGCTTTATCCTGCAACTAAGTCTTTAGGTTTCCTGTATGTACTGAAATATTAATACTGTATTGAGTTTCAGAACTAAAATTAGAAACTGCCTCTTCTGCTACTTCTCAAATATGCTCACATGTTAACATTTAAATGACTAACTTGTAGTACCAGTTGTCGTGGACTTTTCAAAAATACATAGATAATCTAAATAATATTTTTGTCTATGAATGGGATTCAATAAGTGTAGTTTAAATTTTGATTGGGGAAAAAAAAATGTCACTGGCGTTTCTATTTATGAAAATTGGTCCTTGTTCAAAAATGTTCTTGTGCCCTGCCCTTACTCAAATAACTAGCCAAAGACTTTTGATACCAATATTGTGTGGAAGCACAGAATTAGCTGATACTATATAAATCTTTTGTTCTATTTGAAAACCATTTAATTCTGAGTTTTCTTTTATCCTAAATTGTATCAGACATACACATATCCATTTGGTTCTAAAAATTTGTATGACAAAGCTTTAAAAATTAATTTTAAAATGAACATATATTTGATATAGTGCATATGGATTTAAATAAAAATCAAAGATGAAAGAAAATAAAGCTCACTTAGGATAAAAAATTGCTCACTCTGAGTTCATTAAATACGTTATCTAATTTATATATCCACTCTGTGTTTAGGAAAGTTTATACATGCAACAGACTAAAATTAGTATATATACTTTCATTTTTATTTAAAAGCATTTAATCTATGTAAGTAAATAGAATACTAATATAATTAAATCCCCAGGAGAGCATTAAACATTTGCTTTAAGCATTTTAGAATAGAGCATACATAAATCAAGAGAAAATCATTATTTGTATATCAGATGAATATGGCATATAAGTAAATATAGATGCTATTAGTCAAATATAATAATATATTACTGAGACAGTATTATAGAGATGATATGCAGTATTGATATAACTGTCAAGAAATAGCATTGTCTTATCTATAGTCAAACATAACTGATTTCTACTGGTAAGTGGGTAAAATCATGCCAGTAACTAAGATTATTTTGCTTTTTCAATTTCTATTTTTATGTACTTTAGCTACAATACATGTCTATGAAACACAATGGAAGAGAAGACACACATGAGGTACTTTGGTTGGATGTATTTCTTGGCTTTCAAGATTATAAATTAGTATGGACTCTGGAGTTTGACAAATGGGCTTGAATCCAAGTAGCCATTTATTAGTTGTGTAATCTTGGGCAAGTTCCTTAAATTCTTTGCATCTAACTATTCTCATCTGTAAATGGGTATAAGTACTAATAGGATTGCAGTGAGAATTCATATAAAGCACTTAGCATAGTGCCCAGCATGTAGTAAACAAGTTTAATATAAATTAGCTACTGTTACTGAAGCAATGAAGGAGATTGTAGATGATAAATCCTAATATAAATAACTATGGGGGGTGGGGAAGGGTTAGATCTTTCTCTACCTAACTACCTGGGAATGACCAAAAGAAACAGAAATCCTCTCAACTTTCGTAGTCCATCTTTGCAGATTTGTACTTAAATTAAAAAGGTTTGTGCCCTAACTGGAGATTTGCAATACTCCACTTACATATTAAGAACTGCCACTATCAGCACATAGCTCTAGAGAGGTTTATTGGTGCTCATCCAGAAGAGGCAGATTGACTTAAACTGGGAAATTCAATGCCCTAGTCAAAAAGAAAAGGCTTGCCCGGCTGGTGTGGCTCAGTGGTTGAACGTCGACCCATACACCAAGAGGTCACCAGTTTGATTCCCAGTCAGGGCACATGCCCAGGTTGTGGGCCGAATCCACAGAGGGGGCCATGCAGGAGGTAGTCAATAAATGTTCTCTCTCATCAATGTTTCTATCTCTCTCCCTCTCCCTTCCTCTCTCTCTAAAAAATCAATTAAGAAAAAAAATTTTTTTTTAAAACAACAAAAAAACACGAAAGGCTTTCATAATGGCAGGTCTGGCAAACTAATCAGGTGAGAATACAGGAAAAAGTAAATGTATTAATAAAATGGTTTACATAATAAATTACCTTTTGATCTGCTAAGCACATGTCTTCATTAGGTTTCTTCAGTTCCTTTGCGATTTCTAATTCTAATCTTCGTTGCTCGAGTTTGCGTTCTTTATTTAACCTTTTCTCATCACGTTTTTCTTGCTTCAACCGTTCTTTTTCCTTAAAAAGAAAACCATGTCCACATATTCTCTTTAGTCATTGTATGTGTTTGAAACCCTCCAGTTAAAATTTAAAAAGTGATGGAAGTGTTATTATTTCCATGAACAGAACTCTCTTAGGAGACTTGGAAATGCACAGAAACAATGGCACTGCTTTTCAGTGTATGTACCACTGAATTTCAAAATCATCTTATGACTGTTTAAATATAAAATATAAATATTGGATTCAACATAGATTATTCCCTTATGCAAAATTTATTCAATCCTTTCCCAGGTCATAATATGAGAATAAAATACTTATTAATAAACACAGGCATATAACATATACATGGGCAACTGAAAACATATGGCATAAAGTTAACTAGTATTAACACAAATTTTTGTGCAGCTCCAGGAAGCAAGGAGGATTTACAGTAGGAAAGTGGAAGCAACATAGTTGAATTTGCAAAAGCATTTCTTTCAAAGTCAACTAGCTAGTCTTAAGATAGCACCTGTGATGAAATAAAATGTTTTTTACCACCATAAACAACACACTAAGAGAATGAAAATTGGGTTCTAAAAGCAATTCCAAAGGCTTTCAAAAAATATTTTGGTAATGGCAACAATATAAAAATAACTGTCCTTTCTCCATGTTATAAGGATGACACTCTGTGGGGAAAAGTCAAGTGAGTTAGTATAATATTATCAGTGTCATTACTTAATTGTCATACCTCAAATACAATTCTTATTTATTTAGAGGAGAAATAACAATAGAATCATCAGGCAATTTAACCTACCTCACACATCTGACATATTAATGATGAGCTTACTTTCATAAGGCCAATAATGTTTCTTCTTGATTAAAAATCTTTCTATTTTCTTTTTTTTTTTTTATCCTCACCCGAGGACATTTTTCCATTTTTTGTACAGATAGAGTGGGAGGGAGAGAAAGGAAGGGAGAGAGAGAAACATCGACGTGAAGGGACACATCGAGTGGCTGCCACCCGCACAACCAACCAGGGCCGGGGACAAACTGCAACCGAAGTACGTGCCCTTAGCGGGAACCGAACCCGGGTCTCTCCGGACCGCAGGCCGACGCTCTAACCGCTGAGCCAAACCGGCCAGGGCAAAAATCTTTCTATTTTCTTAATGTTTATCAAAATAAAGTCCAACTCCTTACTTTGGAATTCACTATTCTCTTATTTTCCAAACTATCATCCACTTTTATATTCTATGTCGATTAAATGAAACTATTTGCTATTCCTGATGAATATCTGTTCCCTTGCCTCCTTATATTGATGCACTCTAATCAGAAAAGTCACTATTCCCAGCTTGCATGTCTAAATCTTAAACACCACCACCACTTCTTAATTCTCATAGTTTTCCCCTATAATTTTAACATTTTTATTGCTTCCTGTACTGCATTAGCATTTTTGTTCATATCTTAACCACCTCCATTTCAATGACCACTGGTAAGACAGCACTCCGACTGCGGGGGGAGTATGCCAAGGGGAATCGAGAGAGGAGTGGAGGAGGATATTCCAGGCGGAGAGTTGAGAAAGCACAGTGTGTCTGAGACTGTAGTTTCAAGACTGCAGCATAGGTTGAACAGTTGCTGAATACTGTAACAGCAGAGCCATAGGCCAGGTAATGAGAGCCTTTTTTATATAATATGCTCAAGTTAAAATGTTCATTTTTATACTGCCTCTAAATTTCTGGGTTTCTCATTGATGTAGACACTTGGGAGGGAAATGATAAGGAAACTATATTATAAGATTATTGACACCAAAATAGTTCTACACTTAACCTTAGCAAATAAAAACTAAAAGCAGTTTTTGAGTGTTTAATGACATAAAATACACACAATTAACATGTGATATTCCCACAGTACAGTATATATAAATTTTCACATCAAATTATCATTGGCAGAACAATCTGTGCCCCCAAAATTAGATTTTCAGTTTTTAAACACATGAAATGTTGCTCTAAGAATTTTTTGAAAGAAGAGAAGACAACTTTTTGTCACTCACCAGAATAATGAATTAAAATCATCAATAGAAAGAACATATTAAAGGTCACTTGTAGATTTCAAAGTAGCTGGTGTAAAATTTTCTACTATATTGGACTAACCCAGAATTCTTAATTATGTTTATAATGGTAATTATAAATTTAAATGAGACTACTCTACTATTCATTAAAAACTCCTAAAATGGCTACCATTTCTTTTCAGAAAAGGAGAAGTTCCATGTGACACTAATGCTCTTCTCACTGTGCTCACTTCACATTGTTTGCAATCTGGGGGCACATACAAATCCAATGACACAGACAAGGAGGTAGAATGCATTTAATGCCATGAGACAAATGTAGCTTATATTCTTGCATATCATGTTTACTTATTAATATACAATATTTTGTCCAATTAAAAAAGCATGGTTATAATATGACATAGAATGTAAAAGTGACATCAGTTTTTAGGATAAAATGGAGATTTCCAAGAAGTCTTGGAAATTGATAGGGTATTTATTACTTCAAGACAAACATCCAGCCCTGGCTGGTATGGCTGTTTGTTGGGTGGCATCCCATGCACCAAAAGATTGCTGGTTAGATTCCTGGTCAGGGCACACGCCCAGGTTGAGGATTCAATCTCCAGTAGGGGGCATGCAGGAGGCAACCGATTGATGTTCTGCTCTCACATGGAAGTTTCTTTCTCCCTTTTTCCTCTCACTCTAAAAATCAATAAATACATTTTAAAAAATAAAATAGCCCTGGCCGGTTTGGCTCAGCTGTTGGAGCGTCAGCCTGCGGTACAGAGAGACCCGGGTTCGGTTCCCGCTAAGGGCACGTACCTTGGTTGCAGTTTGTCCCCGGCCCTGGTTGGTCGTGCGGGTGGCAGCCACTCAATGTTCCCTTCACATCGATGTTTCTCTCTCTCTCTCTTCCTCTCTCTCTCTCCCGCTCTATCTGAACAAAAAAATGGAAAAATGTCCTCGGGTGAGGATAAAAAAATAAAATAAAATAAAGACAAGCATCCATTCTTATCTACTATTAGAGATACTTCCAAGGAAACAGAGAGTCTTGAAATTTAGTGAATTTTAATAAATTTTACGGGACTATTATAAACCCTGTGGTTCTGGTACAAGATGACTCTCAAAAAGAACCAGAGCTTCTAGAGTTCCCTCAACAATCAACTCATATTTCAAAGGGCATATAAAAATAGTCACAATTTAACATCACACTGTTCTGGTCTTGTATCTCATGATTCTCAGTGCATTTCCTACACTCTAGTCACACAAATTGTGTGATACACCTGTGTTGAAAAGTGTGTAACCAGTTTGAGACATTGCTTGGATGATGACGATGATGATGAAGGAGAAGGAGTGGGAGGAGGAGGAGGAAGAGAAGGAGAAAGGAAAGAAGGGAGGAGGAGGAGAAGGAGGAAGTAGACGAGGTAAAGGAGGAGAATGAGGAGATCACAAGACAAAGAAGCAGAAGCAACAAAGCCAAGACAGGTGTGAACTCGAGGTTAGAATGGATCCCCTTTGCACATTCCTCCTCTCCTCCCCCACCCCCACTGCCTGGAACGCACAGCTCCTGTTCCTTTACACAGAAATAAAGTCTGGTTTTTTGTTCTTCCCACAACTACTTCAGGCATTTTAATATTTCTCTTTTTTTGCACTTTCATATAACATTATAGCATTTATTGTATGTGTGACAATTATTTGTTTTTATTATTTTTTTTATCCTCACCAGAGGACATTTTTCCATTTTTTGTTCAGGTAGAGTGGGAGGGAGAGAGAGGAAGAGAGAGAGAGAGAGAAACATCGATGTGAAAGGAACACATCAAGTGGCTGCCACCCGCACGACTGACCAGAGCCGAGGACAAACTGCAACCGAGGTACGCGCCCTTAGTGGGAACCGAACCCGGGTCTCTCAGGACCGCAGGCCGACGCTTTAACTGCTGAGCCAAACCGGCCAGGGCTGTGACAATTATTTGTTTAAAGTTGACCTCTCCACTTTAGTGTGAGATTCTAGCTGTCAGAGAAACAAATTTATTCACCTGTTTCTTTATGGACCTATTCAATTCCCAGCAGTACAATTTACCACACACCTCAAGAAAGTTTTTAATGATCTGTCTTTTTCCGTGACTCTCAAGCCTGTATCAGTTCAAAGTTCTTCTCCCATCAGTCTAAATATTGTTCTTATTCCCAAACTTAATAATTATCATATATCTCTAATGAACATATTCTTTGTTCACCATAAAAAAATTTTAATAAATTAATTCTACAAATGCTACATAAATATAGGTTAACATGTGTACAAGTCATTAAATATATCTAATAGCCAATTTTTTCTCTACCTTTTGTATTTTATTCTGTGGGCAAACATAATGGATGTCTTCTACTTTCAGTTATATACAAACTTTGTATCCAGAAGTGGAGTTCTGTACATTTAATGATAATATACAGGTGATATTTAGAAATTTGATATTTAGGAATTTGATTCATGGCTTCATCTACTCTACTGCTGATTCCCTATAAATTACTCTTCATTTCAGTTAGTGTATCCTTCATTTCTGACTGGTTCTTTTTTTATGGTTTCCATGTTCTATTTTATGGTCTCACTGAGTCCTACTCAACCTCTAAGTTCGTTGAGGATCCTTATAGTCAGTGCTTTGAACTTTGCATGTAGTAGATTGTGAGTCTCCATTTTGTTTAGTTCTTTTTCTGATGTTTTGTTCTGTCCTTTCATTTAGGGTATGTTTCTCTGTCTCCTCATTTTGGGAGCCTCCCTGTGTTTGTGTCTATGTATTAAGTGTATTAAGTAGAGCTGCTGCGTCTCCTGGGCTTGGGGCAGGGGCCTAAAGCAGTAGATGTCTTGTAGGATTCAGGGGCTGGATGCTTCATGTGTACCCCACCCCCTTCTCTTGACTAGATAGAGTGAATTAGATATAGTGTTTACAATAAAATTTGGAAAGGGATATGAGAATCCAGGTACAGCTGCCTCTCCTAGTTACCTTGTCCTCAGAAAACAAACAAACATGAATAGCATACAGAATAAGCATCCTTGAATCTGAAGTACTTAGAAGTATAAAAAGTATCAGATAAAGTGAGAAGGAATTAAAGGAAAATTAACCCACTTATATTAGAGCAATACAAGTTCTTGATAGGGCTGCCACATCAGGCATATTAGAAAAGAAATGTTAAGTCAACCATACCAAAATATGGAACATAACAAGTAAATACCTACATAAAGAAATAAAGCATAAGAACCAAAAAAAAGCTGGCTCCCTGCTCTCATTTCTGCTTTCCTCTGCACTCCTGTGCATTCTCCTCAGAACAGCCAGAGTCATCTTTTCATAAAGTAAACCAGATTACATCTTCACACTGCCCAGTGGCTTCTCACTGCAATTATACTAAAGTCCAAATTCCTCACCATGACAATCCAGTCCCATATGCTCTGACTTCTGTCTACCACTCCAACCTTACCTTATATAATCTGTCCCTTCTGTACTATATTCTAGTCATCGTTGTTTTTTGTTATTCCTAAACAAAAGGTCTTTGTGGTTCTTATTTGTTGTCCATTGACAGAGCAAATGTTATTTTGTCAAAAAGGCCTTCCCAGAACAACTAATTTTGCCTTTTCTTATGTTCCACCTCTGGAACTCCATCTTGTCATCTTTTTCATGTTATATTTATTCATGGTCTTTCTCCTCCCACAAAGCAAAATCTATGATGACAAGAATCTTGTCCACCTTGTCTACTATTGTATTGCCTGTGCCTTGATTAGAAACAAGTACATAGGAGGTGATCAGAAAATTTTAGTTGAATGATGAGCAAATGAGTTAAAATGAAAGTGGCAGCTAAAAGTGCTAAGAAAACAAATTCAGGATAAACAAAGTCCTTAAAGAATGAGACCATCATTGGTTTTCTGTATACAATTATCTTTATGTAATAATAAAAGCTTTTCATTTTACAGCAGGTGTTTTTTTTTTTAAGTTTAATATTCAAGAAACTGTTATTTAAAAACACAATATCACAATACATGTCAATAAATAACCTTTTATCAGAATGTTTGAGAGAATCCCATAAGTAAAACTCAGTTCTTAAAAAGTTGTTCTAGTTTGATAACTATAGACTTATAAACAGGACTAGATAACTTTGCCAATTCTCGATTTAAATTGTGTTCCTCTGTTCAATGGTACCTACAGATCTGTCATCAACTAAGTATTAAAAATTTTTTTAAACTACTATTGTGTGTACACATTAAATTAGATACCATGGGAAAAACAAAAATGCATATGTTATGAGTAATGTTTAAAGAATTATGAGGTAAAAAAAATAAAATGCTTTCACCTTGTTAATTAAAGATCTCTTGTAACATCTGAAACTATTCTAAGATACTCCCCATATCTATCAAAGAAGGTGGCACAGCCATGGCCAGTTTGGCTTAGCAGTTAGAGTATCAGCTCGCGGACCAGAGAGTCCCGGGTTTGGTTCCCACTAAGGGCACGTACCTCATTTGTAGTTTGTCCCCGGTCCTAGTAGGGGTTGTGTGGGTGGCAACCAGTCAATGTGTCTCTTTCATATTGATGTTTCTCTCTCTCTCTCTTCCTCCCTCTCTCCCTCCCACTCTATCTGAAGATAAATGCAAAAAAAAAAAAACCGCCCTGGCCAGTTTGGCTCAGCGGTTAGAGCGTCGGCCTGCGGTCCGGAGAGACCCGGGTTCGGTTCCCGCTAAGGGCACGTACTTCGGTTGCAGTTTGTCCCCGGCCCTGGTTGGTCGTGCGGGTGGCAGCCACTCGATGTGTCCCTTCACATCGATGTTTCTCTCTCTCTCTCCCTCCCACTCTATCTGTACAAAAAAAAAAAAAAACAACCAAAAAAATCCTCGGGTGTGAGGATAAAAAAAAAAAAAAAAAGAAGGTAACACAAACACCACTTTTAAGTTTCTTTGTGTAAATTACACTGATCTGACGTTCTTTTAATATTAACGCAATACATTTTTCACTAAAAATAATTGCAAATTTTTTTGGTTCTCTAATTTAGAAATCTAATTTCTATAGTTTTCCTTTATACAAATCTAAAATTGGTAAGACTATTTAGCCATGTAAATTATCTTTTAATTATTATATTAATTTTAAAAGTCATTAGTATATAAGTTTATAAATATTTTCATAACATAAGAATGAATAGTCTTTAGCCTCATAAGTAAATCAGGCTTATTTTCAATTATAATTCAAGTAATATAAAATACATATTTTATTATTATTAATCACCAGAAACTTAGTTTGGTTTAGTTTTGGTTTAACAAAGTAGCTCAAAACCTCCTGTTTCCTCTATAAAAACTTAAAACTATACCAGTTTCACATTTATAATCACTTTACTCATATTAACTGAATAAACTACCATAGTAATTGCAACAGAATCTTTTGTATGTCTCCCCAAGGATCAATAAACTACAAAAGGTTGTTAAACACGCATCTATCACAGAATGAGTATGTCAGCACTTTAGAAGACAAAACCATAAAATAGGAGAGAGTTTAGGTTTTAGAAGTCATCTCATAAACAATTTGAAAGTGGAAAAAATGTGTAATACCCCTCTCTCCCCAATGATTCAAGTCATGAGAATATTTTACAACCCTATATTTATACAAATCATTACTCAGTGAAAATAAAAACATAAAGTAGAATTGTGCATATAGTGAGTTTTATTTAAGCAAACACACTGATCAGTTGAAAATACAGTAATATACTTATATGACATACTTGTATATTGTACTTGTATAATTGTATTTAAAAACACATGTAAAAATATTTTATATGAACTAGACAATAAAATGCTAAATATCATATAAGAAAGTAGGTTTTTCAAAGAATTATCAATTAAGATATATTAAAATATAATTATCTTACTCAGGAATTATTAACAACTTTGATTTTAATTTAGGAGGCATTTGTATAACAGTATTCTACACAGTATTTAAAGATATTTGTAAGTACAGACTTTTTGTGTAATACTTTGGTATATTTTAAGAAAATGTACTGTAGGTTTTATTCTTTTAAAGCATTATTTCATACCTATAAACTATATTAGAAATAAAATATTTTTATTAAAATATAAAATATAAGGGTTTCCTCAATCACGTGATTCATAACATTTTCATTTGTTTAAACTTAATTTTCATATTTTAAGTGTAAAATTAGACCCCTTTAAAAAACTTTCCCTCATCTACTCATACTCCGTGTGTGACTATATGACAATGCCATTTTTATTCTTTATAACTATCTTCTATAAATGGCTTTTATTATTAATCTTATTTATACTTTTGTTTTGCCTACACCCTGAGGTAAGCCTGTGACTCTTAAATTATATTTATGTCTTTGAGATTTTAAGTACAAGTTGCTGTCAAAAGAAATGTATTGTCCTAATTATGCCCAGAACAAACACCTAAGAGACCCAGTAGAATCGTAAAATGCAAAAGACATAGGCATCTTTGCAACATGGTCTCTTAGAAATGGCTGTTTTGCAATCTGATAAGTTGTAAAACTTTACAATAACAGGTCATTCTACCACATTCTTTGTTTGGGTTTTAAACTTCTATAATTCTAAAATAGAATAAATGTATTTCATACATTTGTTATTATGTTATAGACTTCTAGAAACACTTTCATTTATGCTTTTAGAGTGCCAAATAATATTTTCATGTGAGTAAAAAACTGATTAAAAATTTTGCCCTATATATCTAAATAGGGCTGTTTAGGACATTCTAAATTTAATACTTCCAGTCAAGATGGCAGCGTAGGTAAACGCGGTATCGCGTCCTCCCACAACCACATCAAAGTTACAACTAAGCTACAGAACAACCATCCTTCAAAACCACCTGAAATCAAGCTGAATGGAAGTCCTACAACTACAGAATTAAAGCAGCAGCCACATCCAGAGGGGCGGAGGGGCGGAGGCAGAGGGGCTGGTCCCACACCCACGTGTGGCGGATAAAAATCAGGAGGACACCTCGGTTGGGAAGGCCCTCCCTGAGGACTGAGGGGTCCCCGTCTCACACCAGGCGCCCCGCTCAGGGTTCCAGTGCAAGGAAGAGAAGTCCCCATAACTTCTGGCTGGAAAAACCAGCGGGAACTGAGGCTCAGGGAAGCTGAAGCGGCTGGAGCCCCAGGCAGCTCCTTAAAGGGCCCGCGCACAGACTTATCGGACTCTCTCCCTCTAAGCTTGGAGGGGAGGCAACTCGAGGGGCGCCAGAAACATACAGGGAAGAACTGAGCTGCTTGGCATTGGAGCGAAGGCTGGAGAGGGGGCTTTCTCCTGGACAAACGTGCTGTCAGAGGCCTTTGTTCCTTTGTTGAGCGCTGCCCTAGGGTGGCAGACAGCGGCCATATCTGGGACTCCAGCAACCTGGCTCACACTGGTAGCCCCGCCCTGCTGACTCCCTGAGGCCCTGCCGCACCCAACCTTCAGGCCCACCCAAGCTGTTGCCAGTTGCTTTACCATAGGATTGGCCTGTCTTGGATCCTGCTTCAGGTTTTCCTAAATTCTTTCAAACAAGCAGCATCTGGTCTCAGATAGCCCCATATCTCTAGTTAAGTACTACATAGAAACAAACACAGGGAGGCAGACAAAATGAGGAGACAAAGAAAGAGGTCCCAAATGAAAGAACAGAACAAAACTCCAGGAAAAGAACTAAGCGAAATGGAGATAAGCAACCTAACAGATGCGGAGTTCAAAATACTACTTATAATGATGCTCAATGAACTTAGTGAGAACCTCAGCGAACTTAGTGAGGGCCTCAACAGCATAAAAAAGGACCAGTCAGAAATGAAGGATGCACAGTCAGAAATGAAGAAGGCACTAACTGAAATAAACAATAATTTACACAGATTCAATAGTAGAGTAGGTAAAGCCAAGAAGCAAACCATCGATTTGGAATATAAGGAAGCAAAAAACACCCAATCAGAACAGCAAAAAGAAAAAAGAATCCAAAAAAAATGAGGATAGTGTAAGGGCCTCTGGGACAACTTCAAGGGTGCCAACATTCGCATCTTGGGGGTGCCAGAAGGAGAAGAGAGAGAACAAGAAATTGAAAACCTATCTGAAACAATAATGGCAGAAAACTTCCCTAACTTGGTGAAGGGAACAGACATACAAGTCCAGGAAGCACAGAGAGTCCCAAACAAGATGATCCTCAAGAGGCCCACACCAAGACACATCATCATCAAAATGCAAAAGGTTCAAGACAAAGAGAGAATCTTAAAAGCAGCACAAGAAAGGCAGTTAGTTACCTACAAAGGAGCCCCCATAAGACTGTCAAGCTGATTTCTCAAAAGAAACTTTGCAGGCCAGAAGGGAGTGGCAAGAAATATTCAGAGTGATGAAAAGCAAGAACCTACAACCAAGATTCTCTATCCTGCAAAGCTGTCATTTAGAATTCGATGGCCATATAAAGAGTTTCCCAGACAAGAAAAAGCTAAAGGAGTTCATCACCACCGAACCGTTATTATATGAAATGTTGAAGGATATTTTTGAAAAAAAAGATAAAATATATGAACAAACAAAATGGTAACGAATACATATCTATCAACAATTGAATCCACAAACAAAATGAACAGGCAGAACAGAAACATTCTCATAGATACAGAGAACATTTTGTTGGTTCCCAGATGGGGGGGGGGGGGAGGGATAAGGGACTGGGTGAAAAAGGTGAAGGGATTAAGAAGAACAAATTGGTTGCTAGACTGACAAACCTCAAAGGGAAGGGGGCTAGGGAGTGGGAAGAAATAAACCAAAGAACTTATATGCATAACCAATGGACACAGACAACAGTGTGGGAAAAGGTGGGAGGGGGGCAGGAGTGGGGAGGAGGGGGAAAATGAGGAACATCTGTAATACATTCAACAATAAAGATTAAAAAAAAAAAGGACATTCTAAATTTAATACATTTGCTGTCAAATGGTGTTTCAACTTTAAAATAGTATTTAAATGACGTCCTAAGACATCAGTAATATTTTCATACAGAAAATTATATTACTACGATTAAGAAGATGAAAAGATGTTTATTATAAATGACGTATATTCCAAGAATCCACATTTAGTTCAAGAATTTCTGCATCTGTAAAACTAGGGTTTGGGGGAATGAAAGCCAAAACAAAATTAGTAGGAGGCATACTATTTACAGTCATTTGTAGGCAGTCTTAAGTTATTGCCCCAAAATTTAACCAATATTAGTAATGTAAAATATGTTCTAATATTCCTTTTATATTATGATAGGCTTAATAAGTCTTATCTCTGATAGGTCAAAGGTCTTTTGTGAACTGACCTTGAAAAATCAGAAAGTTCCCTGTGAAATCCTAATATTAATTTATGACAAGGCAATATTTCTCTAGAAACATATACTTACTTCTGCTTTCTTACGAGCTTCCATAGCCTTCATAAGCATCATGTGTTGTCGCCTTCTCTCTCGTTCCTATTAGGCCAGATAAAATTAGGAAAATAACTCAATTATTGTTAATTTTCATAATTTGATTTTCAAATGGACAAAACAAAACAGAACAAAAAAAACTCAGTATAGCATGTTTAGCATTTATAGACAAGTCACAGTAAATACTAAATATAAGACAAGAATGGCCAGTCTGTGCATGTTTTAGTTCAGGTTTAGAAAGCAAATACAAGAACAATCAAAAGCAAAAAAGGTAAAGCAATGAACATGGAGACAGTGTAAACAGAAGCATACAAGATTTACTTATGGTCAGTTGTGATGCTCCTTCAAAAGCTGGCAGAACAAAAAGCATAATGGTTGGCTGGAACAGGCCAGTTACCTTACATCTGCTATTAGAAAAACCACAAATATGTACTATAGCCAATTAAACTGAAGGTTGAGGTGTTCTTAAGTTTTTAGATCAGGCAGAAAGTGATTTAAAATCACTTTAACTTCATGATCTTAAAATTGTTTATTTCAAGTACACTATCATTTTGTAAATCCAATAAGCCACCAACAAATTAAATATTTTTTTAAAGCTTTTATACCAATTTATACTAGTCGTGGCTCATACACTAACACCAATGCAACAGGATATTCCTATTTACTGATGTCTGCCAGTTGATGCATTATTTAAAGCCACAAAAGCTGCACCATGGGGTAGTAAGTGGTATCTAAAAGGCACAGTTTAAAAATAAGGTAAGCACTAGCTTACTCTGATAATCTCATTTTCTTTAAGATAAAAAAAAAAATCACATAATTATAATATTTCATCATTTTTTTGTTTAAATATATGTTGTCCCCTAAAGGGATATTTCTAAAATTAATTCTAAAATTTGTCTATAAAACCAGAATATACTTCATATTCTCTCATCAACCTAACTCAAAATTCCCATTGTATTCAATGGCAGTTTTGTGTCTAGAATGATGGGAGAATATGGGTAATAATTGTCTCAAATTGTATAGTGATCTAACTTTCACTGTGACATCAGTAATGTAAATTTTTAGACAGCAGCCTTATATAAGGCTGCACATTCAATTAAAAATCTTGGAGATGTATCATACTTCTTTACAGACAGACAAGCAGATGTATGCAATGCACTGTGCTGTAAAGCCATGCAGCAGTATGTAATATGACAGCAGCCAGTGCTACACTTTATGCATTGCTATGACAACCATATATCACAACCAAATCACAATGCGGTGTTAGATGTACAAAAATAAACATACCCATACCATATCTAGTCTATGCCTCTCCAACTCCTGGTAGAAAGAGTTGGCACAACATTATGAAACAGAAATCACAGAGTCACGAAACCAACTTTTAACCCCCCAAAAGACACCAATACCAAAGCAAGGCAATAAACTGAGATGAAGGAAAAACTTAAGCAGGAATTATATTAGAAATATTTAAGAAAATATTTAGAAAAATTTTTCCAAAACAGATTTAAGAAAAACGATAAAATGTACATTTCAACAATTATATAACTATATATATACAGACCTGATGCTTCAGAAGAACAGCTTGTTGTCTTCTCATTTCTTTTTCCTTAAAGATAAGAAACTTTTAATATAAGATTTTGAGGGAAGATTTAGGGCATGGTACAAGTATTAAAAATTCCTTTTCTGAGATTCTATCATCTTCCACTAGGTTGAAACATATAAAATTGCAAATATTCAATCATTTTTATATTATAAAATGGCAATTTCATGTGGTTCTACCTACTACATAAAAACTGTGTATCTGATAGTAGCAAGGATCTTTCTGCAGTAATCATTTAAACTTAAAACTCAGTGACCCAATAGCACACTTCAATGGCATGCACATTCATTGAACTGACTAGCGTGATGGTCAGAGCATATCAGATACACCTGGCACATGTATTTTTTATTATTTTAATACATTATGGCACAACCCTCATATCTAGTTGATTAGAACTCTCTAAATTTTTAATATAAATTCACAAATATATTCTATAATTAACAGCAGCTATATCATTTCTACATACTATATTTAAATGAGAGAGACAAGAGACAATGGGATCAGTTTGAGATTTTCGCGCCCACATATGATTCAAGGCACCACCATCCCAAGGGGGTAGGGGTGTAATACAAGCAATTCTGTAAATGTCACTAATTTAAATATTTTATAAAGGTAAGATATGGATAAAATTAATATTAAGGGTAGCCATGAAAGGGGGTAGAAATCTAAAGAACAAAGTAGGAGAGTAGAGTCTATGTGAAAAGGTAACATAGTTCTCTGGCTTTGTAAGATCCATTGTGGTGGCTGTTACCAAAGCCATAGGATCACTCTGCTGTCCAATATTTCACTAATCAATTATCCAAAAATTGAAAGGTAAGGAGTGGAATGTGTATGGTACAGGTGTCCAAGTCTCTCACACTTCATGCTAGAAAATCAAAACCAAAACACCCCCAAACAATATCTGAAGTTAAAATAATTAACAATGGCTAATTTTATTATTGGTAAATAACAGTTGATAAAAAGTTAGGTTTTTGTTTCTATGGCCTTTTCACTTTTTAATAGTTAAAATAGGACATTAACAAAGAGAAAGTTATAATCTAAGGAGAGAATCAGATTTGGGACACATTTGAAACAAACATAAATGACACAAAATAACTTTGGGGAGATCATTCTAATCCAACAAAACCATACACAGATATTATGCAATAGTTTGCATTTCTGATTTGATGTCTGCTATTCAAAGAGCTCAAAGCATCACATAAAACCTGTATAATGAAATAAAAATATATAAACATACACTAAACATACAGTAAAAGCACACATTATGTACAGGTTGCATCTCTGCTAAACACCTTTTTAGTCATTTTGAGGACAGCTATTTTTTTTTTTTTCATATAACTGATACTCAGATAACATCATATAGTTTTTATTTTTGAAAAAACAAAAGCTCTGATTCCCATCTAAACTAACCTTTATTCGTTTTTCGGCCTCCAATAATTTGGCATTTGCCGCTTCTTCCTTCTTTTTCTTTTTTGCCTGTGCATGCAAAACAGGTCTCAAAGTCATGCAACAGCACCACAACTTCAAAGTAAGCTCAGACTTGAAAACAAAACTACATGCCTCACAAGGTACAGAACAATATGTAACATATATGCAGACAAGAACAGGTTTCCCACAGTAAACAACATTATATTTAACATACTAATTTTATTTCTAATATATAAACATTAAGATATACAAAAAAATTCTTAAATTCCATAAGAGTATGTCAGCCTTCCTTATGTTCTTCTTACTCTGTTAAAAGTGAAATAATTGGTGTCTGTTATGTTACTTTAAATTTTAATCACAGAAAAAAATAATTCTATGTCACTCATTTTCAGATTTTTAAAAGTAAAACATGATCACAATAAAAATTTAAATAGTAACATTTAAATAAAACAGTAAATCTGATTTTTCCTAGCTGTAAACTGTGGTTAAATTCAAGGGTTGTTTTTTTTTGGGGGGGGGGGTTAAAAAATGGAAACAATCTTTTATGAAGCACATTTTGAGTATCAAAATCATGCTATCAAATCTGAGCTTCATAATATTAAGTCATTAACTCTCTAGTAGCTTCATAACTATTATTCTCAATTTACTTTAAGATAGTAATATTTTCTATTGGAGGGATTTAAATTAATTTGAAATGAGAAAAGAAATAATATATCTATTTCCAGAAAAAAAACCACTGTAACATGGAAAATTAGCTATCTGGAGCCCTCAGGGAATAAATCATTCTATGTAGCAATAGTTTCTGGAATAGATAAGAGGTTATAATGAATAACTTTAAACATTAAAAGTTTATTTTCACTATTTTAGATGGAAATAATTTTGAAACATTTCCCTGCTTAGACACAGTACACTAAAAATTTGACTTTTTCTTGATGACTCGGGGCAATTATTCTAAATATCAGTTATTATATGCACAGTTTGACAGAATAATGCCTTTCAACTATTAAGTTGTTGAAAGTTGCTTGCTATTCAACTAAAAGATTACAGACTGTTGCTAGGCTTTTAAATTCCTAGATACGCTGGTTGGAGTTTTTCTGTATTTTCCTTGCTGTCTTTTTGGCTATTGCTTTTGCTGATGCCAACTATGTCCTCTAACCCTATTTGCTTGTGGGGAAGAGAAATATATTAGAAACCATAAAACTAAGCTGGTTAAACATTTAAAATTTACTTTTACAATATTTTATTTCTAACTTAAAAGAAAATATCTGATTATAAGTCCTGATGACTTCTATAAGTAAAGAAAATGAATTTTAGCACATGATCTTTATATGACAACCATATTGGCTGTCCAGAGGTTTTCCCTTTTTCTTTTTCTCATATCCTTGGTTTTCATTGCTGGGATCAAATGAGCTTGCTAAATAAGGTTCATATAAGGTCTTACTATATACATTATATTTAAAGAGAATTTCTGATGGATATATTAATTTAAATGAGTAACAGAACTTGTCTGTAAAACTTTTATTTTTGCAGACCTGAAACTATGTGACTATATTACTTCAATTATATCAAATTTAAGAATTCTACCTCTAGAATTTGCTGGGCTCGAAGTTCTTTTTCCATTCTGATTTGCTGTATTCTCTTAATTTTTTCCTGTAGGAAAAATTATGATAATTAAAGATAATAAAGTAAACTAATATCTAGGTGAAAAGTATTCAAGTGGAATCAAATAATTTAAGATATAAATACAAAATTACTAAAGGTTATCATGGTGGATATAACATTTAATTATTTAGTTTTACATTATATATATGTTCATGTCAATTAATGTAATGCTATAAAATTTCTCAAAACAATTTATAAAATACAAGTGTTAAGTAAATATATAGAAACCAGGTAAATGAAGCTGAGTTTATTCTTTTAATCTGTGGATCTTTATAAATATATTCAATTACAAAAAATACTTACTTTGAAATAAATATAGGTCAGAATGGCAGAAAAAGTAGTATATCAGAAATCAGAAAGCCTAAGCTAGCCCTGGCCAGTTTGGCTCAGCGGTTAGAGCGTCGGCCTGCTGTCCGGAGAGACCCGGGTTCGGTTCCCGCTGAGGGCACGTACTTCGGTTGCAGTTTGTCCCCGGCCCTGGTTGGTCGTGCGGGTGGCAGCCACTCTATGTGTCCCTTCACGTCGATGTTTCTCTCTCTCTCTCCCTTCCTCTCTCTCCCTCCCACTCTATCTGTACAAAAAAATGGAAAAATATCCTCGGGTGAGGATAAAAAAAAAGAAAGCCTAAGCTAGTTCTATTACTGCCAATCATTGCATGATCTCGAGCAAATAACTACTCTTGTATAAAATAAGGAGAGTTGCTTGAGCTTTCTCAGTGTCATACTTAAAAATGCTTTAGAAGAAGTTGAATATCTTATCATGCAATGCTTTTCCTATTCAAATTTAAAAATTACTTCATCTACTGATAGTTAATTTTGTAAACTACATAAGAGAAGGATATTATAGATATATAATAGAATGCTAGATATACTGCAATAATGCTTTCTTCATTTTTCAGCAGTAGTAATTTATAATCTACTTTTTAATTCAGAGCATTCAGAAGCATTGGGGCAAACATTATTCTATATAACTTAAATTTAATATTTTACTAGTCCTTTACATATTTTAGAACAAGCTTTTGTTTTTCAAATTTGAACATTTAGGCACTATCCTTCATTACTGATACACTAATTTCAAAAGTTTGATAGTTGTGCCCTGGCTGGTTTGGCTCAGTCCAGAGAGACCTGGGTTTGGTTTCCACTAAGGGTGCGTACCTCAGTTGCAGTTTGTCCCCGGCCCTGGTTGGTCGTGCGGGTGGCAGCCATTCGATGTGTCCCTTTCACCTCGATGTTTCTCTCTCTCTCTCTCTCCCTCCCACTCTATCTGAACAAAAAATGGAAAAATGTCCTCGAGTGAGGATAAAAAAGAATAATAATAATAATAAAAGTTTGATAGTTGTTCAAGAAGTTAACTTACATTCAAACTCTAATAGGATATTAAAAGTACACAAGTTTATGTTTGGTAATCATTTCTTAGATAACTTGGAAGAGGCTTGGTTTAAAAATGAGGTGCATTTTAAATAATGAAAATGAAAACTTTCTAAATAAGATACATAACATTAATATGAAATACAGTTATTCAGTTATTTCAGAAATCAAAGTGAAAATAATGTATTACATATACAAATAGATCCCCAAAAGAACACCTGGGTTTAAAAACAAGTTCCAACGTGTAAACTTACCTGTTGTTTCATAATCTTTATCTGTTCTTTTTGCTTTCGCTTCTCCTCAGCAGCCATTATTGCTATGATGAAAAACCAAAGCACAGATACCATCAGAAAAGGAATGAAGCCTTCTACGAATTCCCCAATACTTACTCTTCAAGTTTATGTTATCATTTAAATCACTCACCTTGTTGTTTTTTAGCTTCTTTGGCAACCCGAGCCTGTTCCTGTTTTTGGAGTTTTCTCAAAAGCTTTATTTGTGCTGCTTGCCTGGCTATTTCTGAAAAACACAAAATTTCAAAAAAATATAGTAACTTTACATAACTGCCAATTAAATACCTCTTAAAAACTCTGTAAAACTGGTAACATCATGAAGGACATACGTTTTAAGAAAACTGCCTAAGATTAGATGCCAAGTAGGAGAATGGTGTGGTAGGAAATGTCATGTTCATCTCCCCTAGAAACTGCCAATCTATTTCATCAAATGTGATCCCATACATGACAGTATCCAAACATAATGCTTCTCTTCATTCTTATCACAGAGAATATTCTAAGTACATTTTTTTTCACATTTCATGTAATCGCCACATAGTAGGAAAGTAGCTGCTAATATGCAAAAAAATGTGATTTAGCTTAGTCTTAAAATAACAAAATGTATAAAAAAGAAAAAGAACCCAAAATAAAACAAATACAAAGCCACCCCAAACTAATACTTCAATCAGCTATATGAATTGTAAAGCTGCTGAATCCAGTGAAATTTTCATTTATGAAGGAGGAACTAAATCTCCTTAAAAAAAAGAGTATAAAGTAAAGAACAACTTAGTTCTCATCATTTTTAAGGACAAATGTATGACTGGAATAGAGTGACATAATTAATGATCCCAGTTCTTCATTCCTCCCTCTATCCATGTCATTTGCAATGTGACTCTACAGCTCCTTTCATCAAGACATGGAATTTATTTTCTTGTCCCTTGATTCTGAGTTCAGCCATGTGATCTTCTTTGGCCAATAGTATGTTAGCAGTTGTGATGCAAGAGAAGTTGGAAAGGTGTACTTGTACTATTTTGACTTTTATTCTTGTGCCTTGCCCTTTACTGTAAGGACGTGTTTGGGCTAGGCTGCTGGGGGTTGAGACACATGGAGTCTGTGACTGCCCATATGTGAACAAGAACAACCAAGATCAGCAATGCTGCCTAACTTACCTACAGCTGATTCCATCTGCACAGGCAATTAATGCTTAGTGGTATACACCACTGAGGTTTTGTGGTTGTTTTTCTCCCCAGCATTACTGTGGCAATAGGTAACTGATATAGAAAGCATAATGTCACGCTTTCTCTGCTAGCAAACTTGGTTGGAACACTTCTAACCATAAAAGTGGCATATCATAATACCACTCATAAAATCACTTTACATTAGACATTGTTTTAAACTATGTAGCAGATGAAGTTTTCAGAAACCTGTGTATTTTTCCAACACCATTTACTGAATAGACTGTCTTTAGTCTATTGTATGTTTTTGTGCCTTTGTCAAATACTAATTGACCATATAGACATGGGTTTATTCCTGGGCTCTCTATTCTTTCAAATTAGTCCCAATGATCTATATGTCTGCTTTTATGTTAGTACTATGCTGTTTTGATTTCTATGGCCTTGTACTATAGTTTGATATCAGTATTTGGGCACTGTTGGTGGGAATGCAGATGGGTGCAGCCACTATGGAAAGTAGTATGAAGTTATCTCAAAAAATTTAAAATGGAACTACCTTATGACTCAGCGATTCCACTTCTGGGAATCTATCCAAAGAAACCCAAGACACTAATTTGAAAGAATATATGCACCCCCTATGTTCACTACAGTGTTATTTACAATATCTAAGATTTGGAAATAGCTGAGGTGATCATCAGTAGATAAGTGGATAAAACAACTATGGTACATTTACACAATGGAGTACTATTCAGTTGTAAAATGGAAGAAAATTTTACCCTTTGCGACAGTATAGATGGACCTGGAGAACATTATGCTGAGTGAAATAAGCCAGTCAGAGAAAGACAAGTACCATATGATTTCTTTCATATGTGGAATTTAATGAACAAACTGAACTAAGAAGCAAAATAGAGACAGACTCATAGATAGAGAGCAGGCAGACAGCTGGTGTGGGGAGGGGGTTAGAGGAATGAGCAAAAAAGACAAGAAAAAGAAAGAACTCATGAACATGGAGTAAAAGAATAAACCTATGGATTATATTCAGCAATAATGAATATGTTTGGGTAACACCTGAATTACTTGAGCTCTACTAATAATTTCCACCATTTATTGAATGTTGTATAAAATCTGCATAATCTTGTTTAATCTTTATAACAATCTTACGAGATAGGCAACATTATGCCCAGCCTACAAAAGAAATAACTAAGGCTAAAGGAAGTTAAATAGAAGAGCCAAGATATGAACCCAGATTTTTCCAACTCTACAGTCTATATGCTATTACTTCTGAATACCTTTAAGAAAATCTGAAAACTTTGAGATTTTAGATAAGAACTTTATGTCCTTGTAACAGCTGAGATGAAGTTGGTTACTCTAGCTGATTTTCTATCATCAAGACTTAAAAAAAAAACTTGAAAAAAGAAGAAGGAAATATACAGGTGTCTAATTTATCTAGTCAACTGCAAGTGTTAATTTAATGAAAGATGAAAGAGAGCTCGGCTGGTGTGGCTCAGTGAATTGGGCATCATCCCATGGACTGAGAGGTCCCAGTTCTATTCCTGGTCAGACCTCATACCCAGGTTTTGGGCTCCATCCCCAGTAGGGGGTGTGTAGGAGGCAGCTAATCAATTTTTCTCTTTCATTGGTGTTTTTATCTCTCTCTATATATAAAAGTAGACAGATGAAAGAGAATCTAATGATAAAGTACATCTAATAGTGTTCACTGTTAGAGGACTATAAGCATCATAACTATATAAAAAGGATCTCCTGTTCACTAGGTACTTTGAGAAATAAACATCTATAAAATGCTCCACAGAGTCCGAAAGCTCTGACAATAATATACCTGAAGGATATTGTTCTCATCTATGATAGTACTAGGTAAATATTTCACATTTAGGAATTGAAAGCTTTCACTGAATTCTGCTATAAAGATCTGAATATGTCTTAAAATTTAAGATGTGTTAAGTGGTTTAAAAATGTGGTTTAAGTATGACCAAGCTAAACTGATGCTCTATAAGAGAAGCATTTATATATAGTATAACACATTTCTTTGATTCTAGGATGTATTTTTAGACATGTCTGAAATCTGAACGTCTGATTTTCATATTCAAACTGTGTCAGACTCTATCCGTAGTCTTTGGGAAATTAGAGAGCTCTCATGTCACAATGCTTGAATAAACGTTCAAAATTTACATTTATTTTACTGTTCTGAACCCAAAATTCAGTCCAGTTTTTCAGTCTAGTTGAATCCTAGCAAGATAATACTATGGAACAAAAACTTCTAGAATCTCCCCAAACTGTTAATGTAGAAGCCTTTTAGAAATGATAAAGTAATCATTCCTACTTTCTTTTCTTCTAAAAAAAATGCATATTATACCTCATATATCTATAAATATTAGGATTATTCATTTACTGTTTTATATACATGTTAAGAAAGAGTATACACACAAACACACAATATGGTTAAAGGTAATAAAATTGGCAAAATGCAACATAATATAATAAGGGAGAACTATGTAACAGAATACAAAACAATTTGAAATCTACAGGGAGAAAAATCATTGGGTAAAAGATGAATAATTAACTTCTATAATGATAAATAAAATTTAGTTAATTTTGCAAATATAAAGTTGTCATTTTGGACACTAATCATTAATATTTGTATTAGATATGAAAAATCTGCGTGAAGAAGCCATGTTTTGGGTATCCGTTAATAGCAAGCTTTCTTGCAAACAATGCAAACAATGCACACTCCCTACAACAATACATTCTTCAGAAGAATCAGCTGTTTATTACAATACTCATTATAAAAACTCATGTATGGCTATATCTGTTCATATACTAACTTATTTTAAAAATCCTCACTAGTAAGTATTCAGGGGAGATGACAGTCTTAATAGAAACCACATAAAATAACATAAAAAGTATTTAACATACTAAGGCAGAGAAAAGCTTACAGGACATGAAGTTATGTGCCAGAGGCAGTTAACTTGCATGCCATTGGTAGAAGTCTGAATGGTGCAACCTTTTGGAGATGGTACCTGCCTGTCGTTTACCAAAACTAAAAATGCACACGTCCTTTGATTCAGAGATTCTACCTCTAGAATTTTACACCATAGACAGTCATACCTGTAGAAGGATGTGAAGGTTTGTGTAATACATATACAATGCAGCATCATTTATAATAGCAAAGATCAGAAAACCTCTTAAACAGTCATCAGAGAGACTGATCAAATGAAGCAGTATGTGGCACCTCTCACTATTGTTCACCCATGAAAAGCCTAAGGTGGATTTACAAGCCTTGATACAGGAAGATGTTCAACAAAAATCACATGGAAAAAAAGCAAGCTGAATAGTATATACATTCTAAGTCCATTTGTTTTGGAAATCAGAAAGGATATTATTTGTATTACAACATGATATCTATGCATATTTATATCTATATTATATACATGAGTGTGTATGTGCACATTTCTGGATAAATTAACAAAAACCTGTTAATAATTTAACTCAGTGTCTTTTATTTTAAAGTGAGTGAGAATAAGTGTCTTTTATTTTAAAACACTTTGTTCTATGAGCTTTTGTTGTGGATACCTGTTTTACAATAAAAAGAGAGCAGCTGCAAAAGAAGTCAATACTATGATGGTGTTCACATTAAATAGAAATAAATCAGGCTTTTTCTCTGGGTTGGGGGTGGAGAACAGAAGTAGTAAAATACTGTTTAGTCTTTTTTGTCAACTTTTATAATTAAACATTTATTTATATTGATATGTATGCTTGTGAATACAAGACACCAACACATATATTGATATACATTCAGACATCCTTAAGAGGCTCACATTTGTAACTTGTAACTCAGACTCTTAGCAGAACTATTTTAGATTAGTCAGCATTCTCTGTGTCAGATATAACAGGAAAATTTCATGTTGATAATTTGTAGTTTTAAGTCATAAATACATTTGAAGTTATTATGAGCACTTTGCACTCGATAAGTGATCATTTTTGTTGATCTTAAAGTGAATATATCTTGATTTAAATCTATTAGTTGGGCATTTTGAAAATATATGTGATATATCCAAACTACAGAGGAACCCAAACTAGAAGACTGGGGTTACTTACCAGTAATTGGAGTTCTCTGATTGAAAATTTACTCCACAGATCCACATATTTTGGAGTTATTCCCTTGTACCACCTCAAGGAATCGGGAGCTGTTAAAATGAGAATTTCCAGAAGGTTGGCACAACCTTAAGGTGTGTGCCAAGTGCTGGTTGATTCCCTTGCTGTGTGAGCCTTAAAAGCATATCACCCACCTTTGTCATTCTAAACACACAGGGCAGGGTGTGTTTAGCAGTGTGGCTCTTGAAAGGAGCTTACCTAATCAAAGAACTCCAGTTACCAGTGCGCCTCCTTATTTTCTCATTTTAATTTTTACACAAATATCTACATTTTAGAACTTGAGAGCAGAGTCAATCATTCATAAGTCAAAAACGTAAGGCATAATTTTTAGTATGATTATTGCAGTGTCAGATACAGTGTGCTTTTTACCTTGAGCTTGCAGTTTTCTTAACAATTTGGCATCTGTGTTTTCTATGAATTCAGCACCGCCAACATTTGGAGGCCGGCCTTTCCGACGTCTGATCCTGGACTCCTCCCTCGCCCGCTGTCTGTCTGGATTTGGTGGTCTTCCTCTACGGCCTTCCATTGCTCTGATGCGAGGAATGACATCCTCTTCTTTCAAAAGACACCACTGCATTCCCTTTTAATCAACATTTTAAAGAATTAATATGTTACAAAATAAACAATCAGTATGTCAGAAAATTCTAGGTAAATTTACAGACATTTTGAAATTTATGAAGCAGGTTCAAACCTTAAGAATCGTACTGCTTAAATTAAATTTGTTTGTATTTGTTCGTGGCCTTTGGCATATCTTTTGTACTCTTACTATAACGGCTTCAACTTGAAATCCCTGGAGAGAATTGTATCTACATCTATAAACATATAAATGTTAATCCCCATTTCCAAACTACAATGACCATATGTTGGCAAATAATTGAAAATACTAGTTGTGGGATGACACCCCATGGATTGCTTTTGTAGGTTATCAGTACAGCCAGACATTAGGCTACTTCAACAATAGATGAAAGCTTCTCTTTAGAGAAATATTACAGCTCATAAATCAAGAAGAAATGTAAGTGCTAAAATATCAGCATGTTGCAATATCTGATGAATTAATGGATCTAAGCACTGAACTTGCTTGGTTGCCAATCACCAAAAAGAGAGACAACCAGATAGACATTAGCTTCCTGAAGGAGTTCACTCCATCACCCCATCTCGTTTGTCTTCCTTTACCAAAAAATCAAAACTGGACTTCGTTATGCCTCTAGATTTAATTACTATAATTTCACAGAAAAAGAGGGTGAGAAGTATGTTAAGTTATACAGCAAAATCCAGTCTACAGGAAATTCTACAAATTACCCTATTTCTTCAACAAATACATTTCAAGAAGTAAATAGACTGTAAGCAGCCTTACAATATGTATTAAACAATCCCAAAGGTAAGTGGGGACCTTATCCAGATACTGATTCAAACAGACAAAGTGGTCAGAAAGTTATAACAATTATGGGACAACTGAAAATTTGAACAATGACTGATATTTGAGGATATTAAGAAATTATTATTTTAAAGTGTGCTAATGGTACACTGTGGTACTCTTGCAGAAAACAAGAGTCCTTATCTTTCACAGAAATAAATTGAAATACTTACAGATGAAATAAGACACGTAAGATTTGTTGCAACAAATTATGTAAAAGGAGAAGCAGATGGGGGTATATGGAAAACAACGTTTGCCATATTATAATTTCTAAAGCTGATGATGAGTAAGTACATGGCATATATTATTCTGTCTACTTTTGTGTCTATTAGAGAGTTCTAATTTTAAGTTTCCTGACACAAACACATATACCACCATAATGCCAGTGTATTATAGAAATAGTTCTGCTTAGTGCACAGAGGTAACCTGAGTCTGGTTTTCATTACCCTTCATAGGTCAATCAAAACAAATACAATGTGCCTGGTTGGTGTGGCTCAGTGGCTGAGCATTGACTCATGCACCAAGAGATCACTGGTTCAATTCCTGGTCAGGGCACATGCCCACGTTGTCGGCCAAGTCCCCAGTGGGGGGAATGCAGGAGATGGTCAATTAATGTTCTCTTATCAATGTTTCTCTCTCTCCTTCTCCCTTCCTCTCTCTCTAAAGTCAATAAAGAAAAAATATTTTAAAAAAACAAATACAATGTTATGTTTCCTCTTACTTATAGTAATAAGTCCAAAGTAATATGTTCATATATACAAAAGGCATCCTTTAAAAATAATCCTTCTAAAGAAATCGTTTTATTATATTATTTCTTTTTTTTTTTCAAAAAGATAATTCATTTAGTGTGAATGTTAAGGAAATTTTTATAAATGCTCTTTTTTCTCTTTTTTTGCATTTATCTTCAGATAGAGCGGGAAGGAGAGAAGGGAGAGAGAGAAAAACATGGATGTGAGAGAGACACACAGAGTGGTTGCCACCCACACGACCCTAATGGGGCCAGGGACAAACTGCAACCGAGGTACGTGCCCCTAGCGGGAACTGAACCCAGGACTCTCTGGTCCGCAGGCTGAAGCTCTAACTGCTGAGCCAAACCGGTCAGGGCTAAATGCTCTTTTTTTCTTAAAAGAATTGACAACTAGGAATTTAGCTTGAACCACTGTGGGTAATTCTGCAACCAAAACCAATAAAAAGCTCTTGAGTTCTATTTTATATCATGATTCCTAACCCAGGGCAAGGAGTCTATGAATATCTCATTCAATGGGTACTAAAAATATAAATAATACTCCTGCTACCATAACTGAGGTCAGCTACATCCCACATTCCAAGCAGTATGCTGTATTTCAGGCATTGTGAATACATAATATATTTTAATCTTCACAACAGCACTGCCTAATAGAGTGGTTTTGGTTGTTCCTACAGTACAGCTGAGGGAATTCAGGCCCAGAGAGGTTAAATAATTTCCTGAGGCAATAAGAAACAGAACTGTGATTCACCTCATGAATGTCTCACTCTAAACCATGCTCCTGACAACTACATGTACTTCACTGACATCACAAACATGTTCTTATACTTGACAAGCGACTGATCGTGATATTCAACCATGAAATCACAGCCAAGACAATGTCAAGACAGAATTGTGTCAGAAAAAAACACTAAGGCATATAGTCCATATCTACACGTTAAAAATAATAACTATATTAATTCTTTTCAGTAATTCCCATGTCAAAAATAATTTTAAAAATTCTGAGGAACATAAGTATATTTGCTGAGATTTCAAATGAAGTCAATAGGAACAATAGTTGTATTAACTATATTTTTAGGCCATAAACCACTAAGAAGGAAGCCATCAAAACGATTTTATGTTCACCAGTATGGGAAACTTTTGATTAGTTCAGGTTTCCATTTTTCTGTTATGCTCTTAGGCACCAAGGCAGCATGCATCACATAAATCGAAAAATATAAAAGTGACATTTATGGCACTTGGAATAGGGGAGAGAGTAACTAACAAAAGAGTCTGTTAAGGAGTCTGCATTCAGTTTTTAAGGTAACTTATTAATAATAAAATCAACCTTTAGCCAAGATTCAGAACTTGATCAATGTATTTTTAATCCAGTTACACTTTTTTTGTTGTTAATCCTCACCTGAGGATATTTGTCCATTGATTTTTCTTTTCTTTAGACAGAGTGGAAGGGAGGAAGGGAGAGAGAGACATTGATGTGAGAAAGACACATGGATTGGTTGCCTCTCCCATGACCCAACCACGGCTGGGGAATCAAACCTGCAACCCGGGTACGTGCCTTTGAGTAGGAATCGAATCCAAGACCCTTCTGTCTTCGAGCTGATGCTCTAACCACTGAGCAAAACCAGCCAGGGCTCCAGTTACAATTTTTAATAATATTTTTGTTCATTAAGTAAAACATACCTATGTCAATAAAGGAACAAAATATTTGGGGACCAGAACTTACCAGAGAAATACAGTAACATTATCATTTACATTTTGCCCTTAGCATTTAAAAAAAATAGTTTGTTGATTTTTTAGAGAGAGAGGGGAAGAAAAAAGGAGAGCGAGAGAAACATCGATGTGAGAGCAAAACATGGATTGGTTGTCTCCTGCACACCTCCTACCTGGGATTGAGCCTGAAACTCAGGCATGTGTCCTTGACCAAGAATTGAACCTGCAACCTCTAGTGCATAGGGTGACGCCCAACCTACTGAGCCACACTGGCCAGGGCTGCCCTTGGCATTTATAAAGTAAACATTTTCTAAAGGTATTGCATATATTGAGCTATATGTAATATCTTCTGACTTCTGGATTTAAAAAATGAGAAATGGATTATTAGAAAAATCAGAAGTTATATTATAGTTTTAACTCACTGAGTAGCCAAAATAACTGTGGATATAAAAAAAAGTATATTTCACCCTGGCCAGTTTGGCTCAGAGGTTAGAGCGTCAGCTTGTGGACTGAGTGGACTGAGGGTATTGGGTTTGATTCCTGGTCAAGGGCACAAACCAAAGTTGCAGGTTCGAACACCGTCCCCAGTCAGGATTGTGCAGGAGGCAACCAATTGATGTGTCTCTCTCACATTGATATTTCTTTCTCTCTCCCCCTTCCACTGTATCTAAAAATCAATGAAAAAATGTCCTTGGATGAGGATTAAACTGAAAAAAAAGTTTTTTTCTCAATAAGCTTTCCCTGAAAAAAGCAAATACAAGTTACATCACTTGATTCAGTTGCTATTAACATTTTTGTCAATCAAAAATTATGCATAAAAATAGTTAATTTTTTTCTTAATTTCTAAGAATAAGATAGCAAATGGTTCCTTAATATAATCTTTCTTGACTAAGATTCAAAAGGTATGGATAAAAAGAAAATTGATGATCAACAGTACAGAGATAGTGACAGATTACATCTATTATACCATTGTAATTCTGCTTTCAAGAGTTACTAATTTGTCCGGCTGGTGTTGCTCAGTGGTTGAGCATTGACCCAAGAATTAAGAGGTCACTGGTTTGATTCCCAGTCAAGTTGTGGGCCCAATCCCTGGTGGGGAGCATGCAGGAACTGGCCAATCAATGTTTCTCTCTCTCTCCCTCTCCCTTCCACTCTCTAAAATCAATAAAAAATAAATAAAATAAAAACTAAAGTTTTAAAGAAAATGTTTACTTTAAATGAATTGTTTAGTTTTCTGTACTCAAAAAATAAAGATATTATAAATTTAATTTAAATAAAACTTTCTATTTCAACACTTCTATTGTTCTTCATAATCGATACTCCAAAGTATGGCTGAACAACTCAAGCACAACTGTCTGTTTTCACCTTATCTTACGAACCCTGAATTGTCTAACTAATTGGGTTCCTTACATTTCATCAAAAGCTAAAGTGAATTTCTGGTTTACCAGCAAAATGTTTGGATCTTAACCATGTGTTCTCAAATCTAGTTCCTGCTTCAATTTTATATCCTAGCTCTAGGTCGTCTTTTCTTTTGTTGCTCCTAGTTTATTTGATTTTATATACTTGTAGGTGAATTTATTTTGGGATGAAAGCAGTATATAAGTAAATGAAGTAAACAAGTCCACCAAAAGCCAGTTCACTGAATGATCTATTTGTCAAATCACTGGAGATTTTTTTTTTTTTAGTTTTAGTATCACCAAGACTTTGCTCCAGCGATTTTCCTTGGATTTGTAGTCCTGGGCCACCAAGTGTCCATTTCTCATGTTAACACTTGATGTGCCTAGTATTCTCATATGCTCAATGTTGTATAAGTGAATGGATGAACTTTACTCATATTTTTATGGTTTGGGACCTGCACATACCCCAGTAAAATAGCTGTAGTGAATGTTTTAAATCTGGGTTAAGGTATTTGGTCTGACAATTTTAGGTTTGTTAGTCATTTGGTAAGAATTGACCATTTACCAAAGAGGATTTTGCTAAATAACTACCAGTAAATTTAACCATAGCTTAAGTAAACAAAGTTAATATTTTTCACTACTTTTCTCTTTGAAAGTATACGTTCAGAACTCTTTACAACCTAATAATCAATTTATTTGTTAAGAAAACTTTTATACTATTATACCTAAACGGGGATTTATCTTAAAGACTTCCTCTAATATATATACTTCACATCACAGAGGAGGGAATTAAGGCCTAGAAAAGTAGGCTTCAGTTTTTCAAAGTAATATAGGATACAGAATTCCCTCCTAGGGATCTAAGAAAAATCTTAGGGTATAAGCAAAGCAAGGGCATCAAATATTTTTGACAGAACTTGACATTTCATATTTTAAGAAAACCATTAAAGTTAACATCATGAAAAAAATAAACATTTTGTTGGATTTCCTTACATCTATTTCACAGTTTAGTATTGTCTACTTTTAGCTACTTTATGGTGCCTGAGACAAGTAGTGAGTTTTATATACAATAAATTTTATAGCATCCTTAATTTTAAGGATTCTTAATTTAATCATCTAGTTTATTAATATCATATACTGAATAGCACTTTAAAGATGTGAAACAGTAGAGAAAGATGTGATTGGATACAATTATTTCCACAATGCTGACTATGCTTTCCAGTTACTCACAGTAGGTTACCTTCTAAGAGTCATGACTTTCAAAAATATCTCCTTAGTGCCACACTTGGATTCATATATTTGGCCTCCTGGTATGTCCTGTACCTAGTCATCAAAAATCCTACCTGGTAGATTAGTGACATGAATTTCCAGACTTTTGGATTTCTGGTAGTGATCGCTCATGTTCTCAGAGCCCCTAGATGCCCACAGCTATGTTGCATTAGGTGTGACAGTTAACAGCAGAGCTGAATTAGAACCCTGGTTGTTGACTCCCAATCTTTTGTTCTTTACTTATTTGAAATAATTACCAGCATTACAATCTTGCCAAAGACCATGTGTTGCCTGCTTTATTGTGAAAGTCTACCTTATTCCTCATTAACAAAGCCCTGACTTTAGCTGGACAGCATTGTGCTTAGTGTTTTACTTCCCCAAACAATGAGCTCCTAAGCCAGTGATCATAATTTCTCTGTTTTGTACTCTTCAGTTTCTGTATGAAGACTAAGTTTTCCTCAAAGCCAGGCTTCCAAGTTCATTTCTGCAGTGAAACGTGTTGATACTTTTCTTTATGAGAAATGCCTTTGGGGAAAATTTATTTGGAAAAAATAATGCCTGACACGTTAAGTATTTGCCACAAATATTTATTAAGAAAAGACTTATAGACATTTTTCTATTCTCATGGCCTTATGCCATTAAAGAGAAATAGGTTTTTTTTAAATACTTCTCAAATAAAAAAGCAAGATTTTCTTTGTCACTTTTAAGTTCTTCTTTCTTTGTCTCTTTCCTTTTCTTTGCCCTTTTAGCCTAAAAACAGTAGATATTCACTAGTCTATGCTTGTGAACTTCCTGGTTGAAAAAAAACACACCCACATAATTGTTATATTTATGCTTAAATGTTTTCTTGTCTACAATTCACGAAAAATACTTTTCATAGTATATTATCATATTTCAAGATAACTTTTCATTAACAATTTATTTTAAAGCCTTCATATATTCATAAAAATGTGAATACCTTTTACCTTTTTACCTAAGTATCATATTTATGTAATTAAAAATAACTAGTTTTTATTTACCAAGATATGTCTAGCTCAACCTTACTTTCTATTATTCTGACACTAAAAAACAAAATAAAATGAAAAAAAGGATAAAAATTAGGTTCAATAAATTCATTATAATGTGATGGAGAAGACTATGAAAGCTATTTATCTTACATCCTTTTCACTGGCTAAAATAGTTAATGGAATTTCGTTAGGAGGTAGCCAGACAGTATAGCATAGACTTACAAAGAGTATGTTTATAGACACTTTGTTCCATGGAGTCTATTATCCCTAAAGTCATGGTTTCTAGAGAAGCTGGAAGGAAGTGTTTGCTGTCTAAGTAGAAAGTGACAAGTAGCTGATTCTACAAATACACGGAAATAAATAAACCTGATAATGACTAGATTAAACCCACACACCCCCATTTATTGGGTCAATCTTATCTATTTACTTGAATTAAGGGCTTCTCTCTTTTATTATTTTTAAAGGTAATTATTAGATTGTTGTCCTGTAGTTGATAACTTTACTTAAATTTCAATAAGTATGAACTCTCATGCCTCTACCTCTAGTATTACTGTACTACATACACGCTGTTAGCCAAATTTTCAAGTTTCTTGCTGTTAACAAATATATGTATAATCACTTTGTTAAGTTCAGAAATATATTGAGTAAAAAAATGATTAACTTATACAAAATAAACCTGGTTCCCCACTGCAGATACTATCTTCTAGCAGACATTACTACCTCCTGAGCTTCATTTGTAAAATACAGAGTTTCAAAATACCACTGTTGCAATGTTTGACATGCCTTAAATGAAATTAGAATTTATAGGACTAATATTGGTGGGGGTTTTGGGTACATTTTAAAAGAAAAAAATATGATGGGGAAATTATATTTTCCAATACAAATGTTTTGTTAGGAGAGTGATTAGGATACAAATGATTCTCCAAATACAGCATTTCATTTGCTATCAAACACCGCAAAAGATACATGAAGCCTGAAAACTGTGGCAGTAGCATTTAAAATCATTGTTTATAACCACCATGAATTTGGAAAACTGAAAGATTAGCCTTTATTGGATTTTAAGGGGTAGAAGTATTTATTTTTTAATAAAAATTTTTTTCACATTATACATGCAATACAAGCAAATTTTAGAAATTATGAAACATGTAAAAACAGGGCTTTGGAAAAAGATCCATTGTACCACCAACCACTACAACCATCATTAAACTTTTGAGGCATTTTCTTCCAGTCTTTCAATGTGCATAGTTGCATTTTTCAATATATACAGGGCAGGGCAAAAGTAGGTTTAGAGATGTTCACATGGAAAATAATACACTAATTAATAAAGAAGAAGAAAATAAATCGTGTTTACGTACTCACATCTGTAAACCCACTTTTGCCCCACCCGGTGTGTAACCATCGTGCCATCTACATAATTTGTGTAGAGGCAAAAATATTGTAAACAGATACAGATCTTCACTGGGTAGTAACACTTCTTTGTCCCAAGCCATATTTTAAATCTTCTACAAAATGTAGGCCAATCAAAATTATTACACATCATAGCTACTCTAACAAAAATATATAATCTTTGTTCATTTTCATAGAATATTATATAATATATACATTTCTAATTAACTGTATGCTTATACATACTGATCATATCATATACAGAAATGTGTATGGTTCCACAACTATCTGCACCTCTAATTAACGTAACATTTTTTGGATTACTTACCCTTATTGTTGTTCTCTAAAAGTATCCTAAAATTAATCGAACTTATTTTTAAATTTTTTATTTATTGATTGACTTTAAAGGGAGAGAGGAAAAGAAAGGGAGAGAAAGAAAAAGAGAAACATTGATTTGTTGTTCTACTTATTTATGCATTCATTGGTTGACTCCTGTATGTGCCCTGACAGGGAATCGACCCCCAAAACCTTGGCACATCGGGACGATGCTCTAACTAACAGAACCACCTGGCCAGGGCTCCAAATAAATTTTTTTAACTGGGAGAAGTGCTCTCAAAATTGCTAACATTTTTCCTCAGCGTCTGCTGAAATGCTGGCAGCTTAACATATTCTGGATTTAGTAATTCATCATATTTCCTTGATTGAAATTGATCTCTCAGCAAGACAATATGCATTTGGAAAACACTGATTATGTTTAACAAAAAGTGAATGGATGTCGAAGAACAGTCTGCTCTGCCTAATGAGGCTTTAGAGATTAAGTCTAATTATCACTGATATAAAACTAAAAATCCTTTATGTATTGAACAGCAATTTGCTCAGCCCCCAGAACAAAAATCTATTGATCTGAAAAACATGAAGCTATCTTTGGCATAAATAAGGATTTGATAACACAAACCAAAGATTAAAAATGTGAATAATTTTTAAGTAAAATTATTATTGCCTTCTAATAATGCTCTGTGACTAAAAAACTGATTCAGTATATATGGAATATATAAAATTCCCCTGTGGTTCTAAAACTCTTGGTGACAAGAGTTAGTTTGAGTTAAACTTTAATAAAAAAAATAGAAAAATATAGAATATATTTTTATATATTTAAACAACTTAAAATAAACCTCAGATGAATATATTTTGGCATTTCAGAATTACCAGCAAAGAGACAAGTAGATGTGCACATAAATTTTTCCTTAAAAAGTACTCAACTATGAAAGATAGGTTATATGCTGAATGCAAAAGAACACTGTGAGAAACCTCGAGTTCTAGTTATGTCCTGCCTGTTCGAGGCTGTGTGATCTTGGAAAATTCCCTTAATCTTTAAGCTCTCAAAATACACCTCTTATAGAATGAGGAATGTCTTTTCTATCTCTATTATCAAATTAAAGGGTAAGATAAAATGGAAAAGCCTGCCTATCCACGATAGCAAATATTAATTGTCAGAAAAAGATTCTTTCTGTGCGCTATAATGGGCCAAAAGGAAGAAAGGTTCAATCAAGAAAGAAAAAAAATATCAACTTCAGCTGGCTGAACACTTTAACCTTTTGAAACATTTTCATGCATATGATCTCATTTTAACCTCACCATAATCCTCTGAAGCAGAAGTAAAATTATTATTCTATTTTGCAGATAAAGAAATTAAGGAAAAAGGGGGCATTATTTCTTATTGTTTGAAATCACAAAACCATTTCATGGATTAGCAAGAATCTAGGTCTTCTCACTCCTTAACCAGAACCTCTTTCAATGGAGCAAATAAAGTTAAAGGGAATAATAAGCATATGCAGTTGAATCCAAGTAAGAAACGAAAAGCAAAACATTAAAGGAAGAATATTTTTTTAAAAAACGAGGTCTCAGTGGTAAGTTCTTTGTTCTGATTAACAAGGTTATATATTTAACCCTCAAAGTCAAAGGGAGCTGTGGTGATATTTCCAGAACTGTGAAAAATTAATTTAAAAATTCAATTTCTGCAATTAGGAGAAATTTACTTACCCACTATTAAGCAAATCTACACCTCTCCCCCACAAATTACCAAACTTGTGAAAATGGAAAATGTAGCATGTTATAATCAAATGATAAGATCCTTCCAACTAAGATATATTTGTCCTCTTTTGGTCTGACTTATAACAACATGTTTTTCTATTCAAATGAGTTTTTACAAAACTGTTTATCTTTCAGGGAACTAAAGCTTTCCTGTATTTCACATAACATGCAGATACTTTTATACCTGTATAAACTATAAAATTATTGACAGAATTAACAAACAGAAAAGTTTACTTAAAAATTTGAAAAAAATATCTATTATGTCAAAGCTTCTTTCTAGTGAAACAATAAACTGAGGACTTGGTGAGTGTTTACCACAAAGGTATATGTATAGCTATACCAATTAACTAACAGAGTGTAGTGAAATTAAATTCATTGAGGTTATGGTACTACTTTTCTGGTTTAAAGACTGTACTTTTTAAAAAGTGGATACCTGCGGTCCATCTCTGGCTTCATAGAAGTCACCCACTCTTATTTTTGCACTGAAGCTGAAATTGTCCCTTGAGATATCCATTATTCCATTTCTGCTGAGATACTGAAAAAATCACATATTTTTCCACTTCAGGTTTTAATAATGACAACCCAGCTTTGATGTATAGCTATCTTCAGGACACTAATGTTTTGCATATTCTATCTATCAAGGGGCTATGGATTTATAGGAGTTCAATTTAGGTTAAGTACGTTAGTCCCATACAGAGAATATTTTGCATCAAGGAACTTATCTGAGAAAAGAGAGTACCTTTTTTCCATAAGCATGCATAATAGGCACCAAATGTATGTTATTTGGTGAAAAGTATGTACCTTTATTACTTCAGGGTACTGCCTAAGTTTCTTTCCACAGGGAGCATAATATGCTACTTCTCCTTGAAGGCGCCCTCCAAAGTTTCTTATTCTTGTCTCTCTCTGCCAGCTATGCATAAC